>NW_027526295.1:123146815-123746815 GCF_048455015.1 Haemaphysalis longicornis | reverse complement strand
GGTGATAGATAAGTGCGCTGAGTATACTGAACCCCTATATATAGCCTTCATAGATTATGAGAAAGCATTTGACTCGGTCGAAACCCTAGCAGTCATTCAGGCATTACGGCACCAGGGGGCAGATGAGCATTACGTAAGAATACTAGAGGATATCTACAACGGGTCCACAGCTACCATCATCCTCCATAAGGAGAGCAGTAAAATACCTATAAGGAAGGGTGTCCGACAAGGAGACAATCTCTCCAATGTTATTCACAGCATGTTTACAAGAAGTATTCAGAACGTTGGATTGGGAACAGGTGGGAGTAAGGGTTAATATCTCAGTAACCTCAGATTTGCTGATGGCGTTGCCTTGCTAAGTAACTCGGGGGACTAATTGCAAATCATGCTTTCCGCACTGGACAAACAGAGTAGAACCGTGGGCCTGAAAATTAATATGCAGAAAACTAAAGTAATGATCAATAACCTCGGGACAGCACAGCGGTTTGAGATAGCTGGCGAGGTAGTGGAAGTGGTAAGTGAATATATCTACTCAGGCCAAGTTGTGACCCCAGATCCCAACCATGAGGCAGAGATAATTAGAAGGATAAGAATGGGTGGGATGCATATGGCAGACATTCGCAGATAATGAATAGCAGCCTACCATTGTCCCTGAAGAAGAAAGTGTTTGACAGCTGCATCTTACCGGTACTCACCTACGGGGCAGAAACCTGGAGGCTCACTAAGAGGGTTCAACTTAAATTGAGAACGACTCAGCATGCAATGGAGCGTAAAATGATAGGTGTAACATTAAGGGACAAGAGAGCAGAGTGGGTCAGGGAACAAACACGTGTTAAGGACATATTAGTAGAAATTAAGAAAAATAAATGGACGTTGCAGGGCATGTAATGCGAAGGCAAGATAACCGCTGGTCATTGAGGGTAACAGAGTGGATCGCTAGAGAAGGCAAGCGTTGCAGGGGGCGGCAGAAAGTTAGATGGGCAGATGAAATCAAGAAGTTTGTGGGGATAAATTGGTCACAGTTGGCACAGGACCGAGGTAATTGGAGAATAACGGGAGAGGTATTTGCCCTGCAGTGGCGGTAGATAGGCTGATGATGATGATGATGATGATGTGATAACCTCACATTGATTTCTGAACTTGCCTCTGAAAGCTCTCCATGACTGGCACGCCGGGTATCGTTTCGTCCGCAGGCTATCACAAGTCACCCAAAATGGACCGCGTTAACACATAATCTAGAAACCGCAGCGATGTTCAAAGCGAACGACCGCTCTACAAACCCAAAGTATATGCTGTGCGCCCGGAATGTGATGATAGCCCAATCGGATATACGCCGGTCTCTTAAGGTGATGAAAACAGGTGTGATTCCGACCACGGGAATAGCTTTTCTGTCTATCGAATTTGCTGCAGATTTTATTGTTCCCCACCACGTCTACACCATACTCCTTGGGGCTTCTTGGGTGACCCAGATGTTCGGTTGCTGGTTTCACGGCGTGAAAGTACAGGGTTCGATTCCCGGTACCTTCCTAACCACATATTTTTTTCTTGAGGTTTAGGGGTTTATGTCTACGCCGGACGGACTTGTGCCGGCTTAAACAGCTCTGCTGTTAAAAACAGCTTTCTTGATTAGAACGAACTCGCTGCTCACGTCTTGTTGCAACCTGTAAGAAGCCTCCATAGATGACGACGCAGCCCCAGTGACTACAAGCGCGGAAAGATCGACCAGCCGGCCAGATAGGCGCACCGTGGTGCGGCTGCGCCTCCGTGCGTTGTGTGGAACCTGCCCATTCGGGTGTAATGGAGGTGAGCTGCGGCGACATCTGACAGAACGGGGGATCCCGAGCGGACGGATATTTTTCAGGACGTGAACTACCGTAGAAGATTCTTACAAACTGATTTTGGAAAAAAAGGTAATTGATTACCGGCAATCAATGTACCTGATGTAATTGATTGCAAGTAACCGATTAATTGTAACGCGTTACGTACAACTCCGGTCTCTGACAAGTTAGTTCGCAGGCTGCCGGTGGGTCGTCGCAATTCGCTCGCTCATTTAAAACTGAGTCCGGACAATATGTATCTTCAAGAAATGTGGCTTTCTTTTGTTAGTTAGCAGACTGTATAACTCTTAGTGATGTCGACTAGGTCACGGTAACTCCAAAACAGGCCACCAAATCAGCTCACTTTTTGCTGTCTAGCAAGCAGTGCCTCTGCGATAAGGAACATTCGTCACCAACAGCAAAATCTGTGAAAAACAATTAAAGCCGAAGACATCCTGAAAAATGGGCCTACAAGATGGACAGTAAGCCCATACACATCAATATGGAGCGATGGTCTCTCAAAAAAATGCAAGGACAATGTTTTCTTGGCCAACACCACAGGTGCCTGAAAGCAGGACAGACTCTGCAACTGTGTACGAGGCCGGCGTTACAGCCAAGTGCGAGACGAAAGTAGAAGCCATGCAAAAAGAACTAGTACTTAACACAACCTAACTTAAAAAAATGAATATGCTGCTACAAAACTAGCTGAGAAAGCCGGAAGAGTTCAAGGGGTGGAGTGTCCGCTCCGTCAGTGTATACACTAATG
Source organism: Haemaphysalis longicornis (assembly GCF_048455015.1). NCBI lineage: Eukaryota > Metazoa > Arthropoda > Arachnida > Ixodida > Ixodidae > Haemaphysalis > Haemaphysalis longicornis. The sequence continues at coordinate 123,744,232 of NW_027526295.1, read as the reverse complement.
TTCTCTGCAGTCTCACAGTTCCCAAGTCACTAGTGAAAGTAAACAAAGCGGTGACCATTAAAAGTTCAGAGCCTGCAACTGTAAATGCTGGTGGTAAGGTTGTCCCCCAAGAGTATCTGCTCTGCTTTCATCTCACCGAATTAACTTCTCTATCATAACCCGTAAGCTTTGACAGTCTAACATTTGGTCTTGGTACGGCAGTACCCACAGCCCAACCGGTACACCTGATCTGTACTACAGTTTGCAAATTGAAGGGATAGATGCCGTCGTACATGGCAAAATGTGTACGTATTGCAAACGTAAAGAAACCTCGGTCACAAGGCAGAAACAATGTAAGCGTGAATAACAACGTTTTGTGCCGGGAAAAAAACAACTAGCAAAAGAAACTAGCTCGCAGCAAACTTGCAAACAAGATATCTCACCCACATAGCGAAAACTCAATTGGCAAAAGACATTGCAGAAGTTGTGGAAAATGTGCCGAAAACGTCTTAGCAGCTCAGCAAATGGCCGTCCGAGCAGCAATGCAAGCACTGAACAACAACTCCAGCCAAGAAATCCGATACGAGAAAAAATGGCTCAGGAACTGCCTTATAAGAATTTCGAGCCTCAAAGCATACACATTGTTGAGGAAAATGAAAATTCTGAAACTACCCTCCATTAACAGGCTCTGGCAAATCTTGAAAGGAATTCCATGCCTATTTAGTTTCAACAAGACAGCACTGGGGTGCATTGGTGCTCAGATAAAAGGAAAGCAAGGGAACAGCTGCTGCCTTACTCTCGTTTTGGACGAGATGAAAGACAGGAAGGCTGTGGCGTTTGAAGAAAGTTGTTTGAATATGGGTGGTTTCATTGGCTAGGGAGAAAGCTGTGGTGGAAAAGAATCTGCAGACTGCGCATTGGTGATGCTGCTTGCCCCATTATTCGCCAACTGGATACAATAATTTGCAAGTTTTGCAAGTAAGGGAGCACCACTCAGAGATGTCCTCCCTCATATAGTCACTTAAAGCTTCATGGAACTAGCAAAAAACAACTCCTCCGTGATTACAGTCGTAAGTGACGGCACTGGCAGCAATAAATCTATGTGTGCAGGTATCTGCATATCTGGACAGCTAAAGGCTGCAGCGAACAGAGCACAGGACTTTTGCATACCAGGGCAGCACCTCTACTTCTTGTGTGACGCTCGCCAAATGGTAAAGTGTATATGCAACCATCTGCACTAGCACAACGACCCCTTTAGTGAATGATTCTAAGTGGAGTAAGTTTCTGCAAAGAAAAAAGTTTCACACTCGCCTAATGTGCGGGCATACAGCTACAAAAGAAAGTTGCAGTATAGTTTTGTAGCCTAGAGATGCATTTTGACGCTCAAGTATCCCTCCCCAGGTAAATTAAAACCACATTTAAAAAAGAAATTTTTGCTTCATACTACACCCTCGCACTCTTTCTCAGTCGGGTGACTGCGTCAGCGCTTATGACCATTACCGCACCCTGAACAAGGGCAGGAAGAGAGACAGTTGTGTTGTGCCAAAACTCACACACGAACACGCTGAGCCTGGCTCCTTGACGAAAATGAATGTGCGTCTTGCAACGCAGGTAAGTTGCAAGCGTTCGCAAATATATTTAGCAATCAATATGTAGTAAAGCAGTGGTAATGCTGCAGGGCAACTGGTTCAAACTATCTCCAAGGAAATAAGTTTCCAGTCCCAAAGCACCACTGCAGGGCAGGAACATGCTACAAGTTTCGTAGAAAACTTCTTGATTTGACTTGGTTTGATTTTTTATTTCTTGCGAAAACCAAGGGGAGACTGATACTAAAGGCGGACGTGGCCTGACAGAAGCTGAATGCTGTTAAAGGAAGACTGACAACCATTTCTGTTCCCTTTTCTAGCCTATTCAACTAGAGAGAGGGAGAAGACAAGGGTGCTCTTCTCCCTCACATTTTTGATAATAGCCATGGATCCGTACGTTCGAGCAGTGCAACAGGATACAGTGTGCCGGGGCATTCCCCTCCTAGGTAGCTGCTGTCTGAAAGTTCTCGCATATGCTGATGTCACCGTATTCTTAGTAGGGTGCACTGTAAGAAGATACGGGGAGTCGACTCAAGCGCGCCCACCGAATCTACAGGGCACAGGTGACGAAGGGGGTGGCCGTCTGATGTGCGGCTTTCGCCGACCAGAGCGGTAAGAATGAGTCAGAGCCTTGCAGGAAAACAGCAAAAAGACTTATATTTAGACAGGCAAATCACTGCATAAGCACGAGGTAACGAATTGATAATGACAGACAACTTAGATCGAATTCAAATGCAAGAAACAGTTCAAAATTAGACAAAAGATACAATCAGGAGCGTTAACAAATTGATATTACGAAGGGGAGTAGTTAACTAAAAGAAAAAAAAACGGACAGTTGGATGCATATGAGAGGCAGAGTCCCACAATATTCACCGACCGGGCTGCACGATGCACCGCTGTCGGAGGCGATTCGGCTACCTGGGAAGCGTGGCTTCGCTGTAGACCAGGCCGTCCGAGACGATCACGGTGATTCGAGGCCCGGGAGTACGTTGGAGTCCTCCAGGGCGCGGGTCGCCGATGGTGTGATTCAGAAACTGGCAGGTGCCGTTGTCACATCACGACGTCCAAACGTAGCTGCTTTGCTTAGGCACGGCTTCTCTTTTTATAACCACGCCGGCGCGGAGAAAGAAGGCACAACACACAACGCGCCCGCCGCCGTCAGCGAATAACTTCCCTCTTTCTCCCTTCTAGAATCATCGGTGCGCTTTAGCACTGGCAAGGCCACACGTTCCCCCTCGAAAGAACTCGAAGCTTCGGTGAAAGCTGAGCGGCGGAGCTTTTATTTTGGTATTTTCTTGCCGGCGAGCCGGCGAGTGATCGCGTTACCGCCTCTTCGTTCGAGAGAGTTCCAGCATTGTCTCGGGGCGACTAGAACCGAACCGAATGAATCGGACTACTTTAACAAGAATCAGGCGCTGTACAATAAAAAAAAACTTATACGGTACTTTTAGGCGTCGTACGCTCGAATTTGTGACACAGCCCCTAGTTTCAGAGTATTATGCAATAATATTCTCAAAACTCACAAAGTCGTGCGTACGCGTCGTTCACACTTAGCCAAGAAAGTTGCAGTTCGTAAAAACACAAATTCTAGTACAGTACAATCATGGGCGTCCGGAAGGGGGGTGCAAGGGGGGGCAACTGCCCCCCCTTGGAAATTTGGATATTTTTATGCACTACAAAAAAGCTGCACAGCTTGGTTGGCCCAAAATTAAAATAACTTTGCCCTGAAGGACGGAAGAGAGGAGAGAACGACACCGACGTTCTCTCCTTTGTCCCGTCCTCTAGCGCAAAGTTTTTTTAATTATGTACGTGAATCAACTAGCGCAACAATCCACGCTACTCAAATGATCAGGTCCTGCGTATCCGTATGGAACGCCCTTCAGGACTACGGTCAACATTGCACTTTAGACAGTGACTAACATTGCCGGTCGTGTGACGGCAGTGAAACAAACTGCCTGTGCTGGCTATTGTAGATAGTGAACAATTCTGAAAGATTTTTTTTAACTAAACTCTAGATTTATGCAGTCTTACCGCAAGAACTTCAGTTTTCGGTCAAAGTTGCAGCTATATCTAGCAAAAACAAATTTTTTTCACCGCTACACCTAGTAGGGAAAGCGTAACATCCTCTCGTGCCGTCCCATCACCTTGTACACCTTTCCTCCGAAACTGCACCACCCAAGCCCCGAAACAAAACCTATAAATCAGCCCCTCAAAACGCTTGTACGCCTGTACTGCATTGAAAGCCAGGGAGGCGAGTATCTTATTGTGTGAGCCATTTCAACAGACTTCATCACATGTCATCTCGCAATTTGCCCAGAAAAACCCGAGGCGTCTGCAGCTGCTATTCAAGGAAGATTGATGGAGTGCAGTTCTATGTATGTGAATGTATTGTGCTGTGTGCTGGTGATCACTAGGCGTGAGTCAAGAACCCTCACGCAGCGAGACTGGCCACTCTTCTTTACAAAGTGACAGTAACTTTTCGCATTTTCTTTATTAACTTTATTTCTTTGTTCGGTAATAAAATCCAATGTATATCCTCCAAGTCTGGTTCTAATTCGCTGTTTGTACTTTTTGTAACCACAAATAGCGCCTTTGTGGTGCTATACAACTTTAAAATACACGTCCTTTAAAATACAATTCCTTTAAAATACACATCCTAGGGAGAACTGATAAGTTTAAGAAGAATACAGTTCTGAGTACTCAAGCTAGTGCCAACAATAAGCTATTGCGCATAATAATTGTCTGGACAGTAGTCATTACAAGTGCGAAACTCACGAAAATGCATGGTGCGCTCCAGTGCGAGAGTCTGGTAGGCTCAAATACAATAAGTGTACGTCCTTACCCAGAAATACATACAATGCACTGGAACAATAAAGCCAACAATGAACCATTTCAAAAATGCTGTTCGTAAACAATATACGGAGTACAATAATATGTGACCGCACAACTAGCAACGGCAATAATTCACAGCAGATTGTACTGTACAATAGTCGAAGCAAAGTTCACGCAAACGCAACTACTACGCGAATATACAGCGTATACACTGTACAACCAGAGTGACAAAATAAGTACAAGCTTCGCCTACAGTACGACAGAGAAACAATGAATACAATGTTCAAGTATACAGTACACGACGTCAAGATTCAACTCTGTCATAAAATTCTACTGCTACAGAACATGCATACTTGAATTCGCATTCTTCATGTTTAGCCCGTATCTATCGGGCGCTTGCGTAACTGCGCCTGCGGAATTCTTCTCGGAGAAGTTACTTTCAAAATGTCGCGCGAAACGACAAACTCTATCGTGTCCGCCGTGACAACGGGCCCGCGAAAATGCTTCAGTGTCTGGGCCTTCGTCTGGCGGACATCGGAGTGGCTAGTAACGGCATGGCGCTTCTTCCCACCTGCCCGTCGGGACAAATGGCAGTAGAGATGTTTTCTCTTACTCTTGAGCCCAAACCTGCACTCCTTCTGGTAACTCATTTGCTTGCCCAGTTTTGTAAGGCCGGTTTTCAATGGCTTCTTCTTTCCGTGCCCTTCGGACCCCCTCCTCCTCCGAGGTGGCTCCGTCGAAAGGGCCGCAGTTTCTAATCACCGGAAATGTGCCGGCTTCGCTTTCGCCGGTGCTCGTGTTACGACGAGCGCGGGTTCGCCTCTATCCGAGGCATCGGATCGGGGTTCCTCAATAGCTGGCTCTTCTTTCGTCACGGCGGGTGGTTTCTCTTACACCGCTGAAGTCAGTGGATCGTCGCCAACGCTGATCTACGGCGAGCCCTCTATGTGGAGTGCGGCTCCACTTCGCACGGGGACCTCTACCTTTACCGCAGCGTCGGTCTCTTTGCTCCTCAAGCTTTCAGCTACGCTCACGGCGACAGTTTGCCCAGTGAGTTCGCTTTCTCAATCTGGGTCTTCCTGTACGATAAGTGTGCTTCTATCCGTGTTTTTCGGAAATACAGCGGATTCCTCGGGTACTCTCCCGGCAATATCGGGTACACCTTCGTCTGGGTGGTTCGGCCCCGACGTCGTGATGGCATCCAAAACCGGGATGTTATCGCCATCCTCAAACTCCGCTTCACGATCCGCAGGATGCAAGCTGAAGTCAAGGGACATATAAATGCAAGGGACATTTAAATGCAAGCTGAAGTCAAGGGACATTTAAAAAAAATTTCACTCACAGCAAAATAACCAATCCGTGGGAAAAATAACACATGAAATGTCACAGGCTTTCATGGACGCACAGGTTAACGAAAAAATTAAAAAAAAAATCAAATTCAGTTACAGAAAATCAACCGAACCATCACAAGAAAAAAAGTTTATATGTGATGATTGCACACAGAGAATTTAAAGGCAATGTAAAACAGGAAAGAAGTATGTGAAACTGGGAAGTAACAAAGCAGCACGAGAAAAAAATGTCACAGCTGGGTGCTAGACCGAAAGCCCTGAAAAAAAATGCCCAGGCATGCTACCACCCTTGCACTAGGCTGCCATGCAGGGTACTATGGGCTACTTTAGACGTCTCTACATCGTCGCCAGTGTCCGTTGACGACACCCTCAAGCTGCTGTAGGTGGCTCGAGCTTGTAATCAAGCGTGTCGCACCATCTTCTGGCCATGTAGTACAGCACACAAGCTGCGATGACAATTTCCACCACGTGTTGCACACTGGCCCCATGTATGTACACCAGAGCTGAAACTAAGCGCTGAGAATGCCGAATCCACCTTTTTCAGGAATGTTTTGGCTGTTGTGCATGTAGTTGAAGGTCTACATCCATGGTTGAAGATCGAGAGCCTGGCGACAAGGCAGACGCCATCATCGAAGCAGCAGGCACGCAGAGTCACTCAAGACGTAACCCTCTGCAAGTGAATTCGAATTCAATGCAACTGAAGTTATTGCGGAAGGAAATACGCATGTGCGTAGTACAAGTACACCCATCTGCTTAGTTCGCTGCCTAAGTGAGACGTGATCTATTGACTCAGTTTTACCTATAGACCTAAACATCATATAATTTGGTTTAATGACTCGGTTTCATCTAATATTCCCTGAGAATCGAACATAAATCTTTATGCTGCTCACAGCCTATACATTTTCATGGTTTCCAATTCATACGTTTCTAGCAATCCTATGCTTCATAGTGGGGAGTTTCAGTGCATGATCTTCGACCTCAATGATCTCCCTGTCGCCGGCTGGCTAAACATTCATTTCCTTACCGTCGCGTTCAATGATGCATGCCCAAAGAAAGCTTTTCTGTAGCGATCTGGCTTCGTGAGCGCTTTCAGGAAACCTAGCCAACTCGTGGGTCAGCCCCATGTCCGCAATGCAGATTCCACGGAGTATAATCAAATGAAACGTTCTGCGATCGCAACAGTTTCCTTCTGACTCCGAGGGTCTTGAAATGCGGACACGGCATCCATCTCTTTGAACGATCGCGATAGGCATTCCTCTTCCTCGGCGAACGAGAGCATGGAACGCCCGCTTTTTGTGCGCTGGTTCGTCTCGGTCGGGACAGTGGATTGAAATAAAAACAGTCCGCTGATTGCAATAAAAAATAGGTGACGGGGTGAGCAGAAACGTCGCTCATGTCAACTTTGCCTGCTATCATTTACTTCGTACACTTGTACAAAGCAGTGAGCACTGCCTTCTATGCCTGGTTTCTGGGGTGCGCTCATAGTCCTTCGGGATAGAATTCCGGCTCTTCTCCGGTTCGGGATAGAACTCGGCGTTTCGGGATAGAACTCCGGAAGCGGGAAACTTTGCTGAAGCCAAAGTCCAGGTATGTCGGCACAAGTCCCCCCACGTATGAGGGTACACGACATCGTTCTTTTCTATCGTCCCGAGAACGAGGCACCTCATAAAAAAATTAGCAGTGGCTTAGTTCGGCTATGCCAGGATATACTTAGCGTGAGCTAAGGTTCAGCTGGTTATACTTAGCTTTCATGGTTGTCTAGGATTAGATTGATTGTCATGCTTACTGCTGCTTCAATGACACACACACGGTATACGCATTTTGTGACACATGTAAATGTATCGAGCGGCTCCGGCGCAGCGTCACCAATCGCCCCAGAGCTAAGCTGGTTCCACAGGTGCACGCCGGTGTTGCTGCGACGCACCAGCCATCATGATCATCAAGTGGACCGGGCCGCAGCGTGCGGAACGGAGGTCGGCGAAGACACTGGGCGCGTGGAGTGTGAGAGAGACGCCGGGCAGCGAGCAACGTTTCAGGCGCCGTGTGACGTCACAGCTCCTCGCGCATGCGCAGCACGGCTCTCCAGGAGCCACGCGAAACTGTTTAACCTCGGCCAGTGTAGCTCACGCTACAAAAATGTCGGCTTCACCGTCGTACCCTATTACATCCTCAATATGACCCCGGTCAGGACCGAAGCCGTCGCGAGAGCAGTGATCGCGCTTCTTAGGCTGTCCTAAACTTTGCAGTTGCAACTTTAGGAATCGACATAAAATGAAGTTGCTCCGTAGCTATCGTTGCGGCTGGGATTGCCCGGTCCTCAGTTTTCCGGCATCCGGTGTCTGCCGAGGCTCTTGAGCAACGCATCGCGACCCAGCGTCCTGCTGACAACATACGTCTACCAGCAGCTGCTAGAACTTCCGTAAATCAAATTGAGGCCCCTTGTTGCCATCGTGTACCCGATTTCATCCTTTACGATACGCACGTCACTGTCAGTGTACACACGACCCTTCCTCTGCAGCGTCAACGACTAAGACGAAGTATTTCCACGTCGCGGATTGTTTAATTCCTTCGGGATAAATAAAAATAAAACTACCATTTCAATTCTAGAAAGTGCGGAACGAACGAGAAAATACGTCGTATACCAGGTAAACTTGAGCGCAGCCAAAAATGGTGGTTTCACAATGAGGGAGCAATACCTGGTCGACGGCCGCGACATGCATTCGCCATGGGCACACTGATCTCGATTAGGTACTCCATACGTGTTGTTTTTTATTATTGCAGTAGACAGGCCGAGGATAATCTGCAATTATACTTTCTATACCCTTAATTTTTTACTACCAATGAAAAATTTCAATAATTTACCATATAAAAAATACTGGCGTTAACATGACTAACGTATTCGGACATAATTGATGTTTTTTTACGTACACTTATGATATTTTAAACACACCGCTCTCCGCCCACCGTGTTAAATTTTTATAATCATCATCGCGGCACCGATTAAATTATCATCGGTGCCCGTCATTACTCGTGAGCAGCTCTCGAGCTGCTCCGTCTTTCTCTATATGCCGTCTTGTAAAATACAACCACCATCGCATCACCCGGACGTCTCGGTCCTTGGTCTCTCCTCTTGTTTTATACCCTGAAAGATAACGCTGTTGAAATTGTGGCAGCAATAGGAAACCGAGGGACTGCAGGGAGCTTGGCGTACGTCAGCAAGTGTCACAGCACCGAGGCGCTTTCTTCGCGCACCCGCCCCCAACCCACCAAACAAAGGTATAATCCGAGTAACAGGAACAATACAATGTACGTACATGCAGTAAGTTGTGTCTTGTAGGCCGCTTAAAAGAACCAAATCATGTTCATATTCTGTTTAATTACCATGTCCTTACCCGCCGGCAGCAAGAGCAACTAGAGAAGATTAACCGGGAGGCCATACGGGTAGTTACCGGGTTGCCGAAATACACACCCCTAAGTGAGCTTTATGCGCATGGTGGGATGAATTTGCTGACGGAATTAGCCGAGCAAGCCCTCTCAGCCCAGAGGGACCACCTTAGCAGCACTAATTCGGGACTTTCAATCTTAGACGAGCCTGAGATATTACCCACTATGGCTGTTGGGCTACCCTCCTCTCTCCCTCCATGAGCTTTCAGCATTCCCTTGACGAATGGCAAGCCGCTTCCTCGTGGCATGGGATCTCTGCCTCGAAATTCAGCAAGTCGGCTTCGATTAGCCAAGGCGCACAATTTCAGCGTCGTGCATAAATCACCCGTCACTCATACCATCGTATATGCCGGCATAGCGGTGACTTCGGTGCCTCCACGAAATGATACTGGTGAGGAGGACGAAAGTGGCCTAGTGCACGTTTGTGCGGTGGCCTGGGTTGACACTACCCATTGCGTCGCTAATGCGGGTCTCCTTACCAGTACCGCCAGCGCCGACACAACGTACCTTGCGTTACTTGCCCTCGTCCATGCTGCACAGTGGGCGAGGAATACTTTCGAACCTAGGGACGTACCCCACAAGCTTTTGCTCTTCACTGATTCGGCTCGCGCATACAACATCTGCACGCGAGTGAGCGGAGCTTCGTCTTCATATCCGGGAATCCTCGGCGACTTGGTCGCACTTTTCCTGGAGTTACATTCTAACCTCAACATAGCCGCCTCCATTGCTTGGGTACCCGTCCATTCGGGTATTGAGCGCAATGAGTGGGCTCGCAGCGAGGCGCGATCTGCGGCTGGACAGCGAACCTCCCTGATAGTATTGCCCATCAGTAATGCAAGCCTGCCCGATGTAACTGCCAGGAAAGCACTCGCACAATAGCGACGCCGACGGATACTCCGGTGTCTTCGTGAGGTTAGGGAAGACCCCACCGAAGAGCATGAGCACCCTGTTTCTCCTATGCCGGAGAGGTTACCGCGGGCCACACAGACGTTGGTTCGCCGCCTTGCCACCAACACCGCATTATCACCTGCGCTCCGCCACAAATTCTACGGCAATGACCCCGGCGAAGGACTCTGTCTGCAGTGTTGCGTGCCTGCAACGGCCGAACATTTGGTGTGGGACTGTCAGTGTTACGCTCTCTTCCGTGCTCGCATGCTCCATACACTCCCCGAGGACATTCACCCGACGACGTACTTCGACTGGGTGCTACCGTTAACACGAAACATCACCACGCTCACTTTGTTATGGACCTCTCTTGCCGCGTTTGTCTATGCCGACGAGGGTCCAAGAGGCGTATTGGGTACCTACCACAGACACTCCTACCATCCCACCCGCCCTCCCTGACGACTCAACCACCCTCACAGGCCAGCACTGATACAGACAGCAAGAGTGCTCTCGCACAGGTCTCAAATACAGCACGTCTTTCTCTCCCCCCCCCTATTCTGTTTAATGTTGGCACTCCAGTGACCAGTCTGTAGCCATACAAAAACAAGCGTGACTTCTCAAATGCTAAATGCGCTTTATTATGCATATTTGTGGTACAATTTGGTCCAATGGGACGTTTTGTATTCATGTATTCTTTGGGGCAGGGTTGCCTACACCTGACCCGCCGAGCACTTGAATGTATACGGCTCCAGGAATTGCAGGCTTTGGTTTTCTGCAACCTTGTCCTTGAATGCTTGGATTTCCGAATCGGTCCATGTGCTTTTGTACGTCACGTAGCGCCAGACTGAAAAGAAACAACGTCAGCAAGGTCATTTTGGTAAAAATGTCCGGAATTAATTACTGCTACAATCCCAGGCACAGACACTTATTCGGGCACACCTTGATTTGTTAAACTCATATGTTCAAATTATATGTTAGAATTCAAACGTTCACTCCAATTTAAAAATTCGAACTCAATGTTGAAAAAAACTGAAATGTTCACTCGAGTGCTTAAAAATCGTGCACGTGAATTTCGGCAAACGGTTTTTTTTTTGTGTTAGCAGTTTGGTGCTATCGGGAAAAACTAAGAGGACATGCAGGGCACATGCAAGAGAATGTTTTGCCGCTGAGTTTAGTGTTGCGGCGTGGTGGATGAACAGTGTTTCCCTGAAGCAGGTTGCTTCGCGCTTTCATACGTTTCGACGGTCTCGTGCTTCTTCGGCAGGCAATTGGCGCCGCCGAACAGCTGCCGCTGCGGCCTTCTCCGCTTTTTTACTGGCTCTGCGCTGACCAGCCGTTGCTTGTAGGGCGCGCTCTGTATTGTAGTTTTTTTTGCGCACGAGTTATAAAGTCCGACTTCAATAGAGATGTCGTGGGCCGTTTTTATATTGACGGCGGGTTTACGGACAATGAGCAAAGCGCAGTTCTTGCATTAATACCGATATAGTAACGACCAAACAAACTTGAAATATTATGCACATCCTAAAAACATAAAATGTGCATACAACTAGAGCAGCCAGATCAGTGCATCTAGATTTCCTTGCTGGGGGGTTTCTGAAAAATTACAAATTGGAATTCCTTAATCGTCGCAAGGAGTTCTGGCTTCTAGGTTTACTCAACGGTAGGAACTTGAAGTTTAAGGTAACAACTTACCAAAATTAGTGTTTAGTAACTTTGACAAACCAGTTCTATAGATGTTACTTGGTGTTGACATGAAACAAGCAGCATTTATGCAGCACGTTTTTCTGTTTCTTATTATTAAACTCAGGCCAGAATACATCGAGGCTCCTGAGAGCGAACAAGCTAGATGGGGGCAGGCTGGTGGTTCTTGTGCAATCCTTATCCCGCACAAACTCTTGCCAAACTGCACACGTTAACAGTGAGGGCTGTCGGTGATACTAATATTCTTAAGTTTACTCGTAAATTCTACAGAAAGGCTTAATTCGCAAGGCTGGAAAGCGTCCAACGTATAAAATGTGCGGTGTTGGTTATGTAGAGAGCTTTATTATTTACCTGATTCATCGGGGAAGCACTCGAGCTGCACCACATACTTGCAATTATCTGTGTCCAGAACAAGAGATCTTGTTTTCTCTGAAAGAGGTCAAAACCAACTATGTTATTATTTGAAGCATGCTATCCCTGGAAAATGTATTTAGGTAAACCTTAAAAAAAGCTTCAATTTTCTTCATAAATTTAAAAGTTAGGCTTTTTTCGGTGAATGCACCAGATAAAATATACGCTGCGCTATGGCACTTTACTATGAAAGTGAAACCATTTCTCGAGGTTGTGAGAAACCTGTAACAACTGCATGATGCATTTATCTAACGTTTTGAGCAAATAAATCGCTCCTGCTGAATCTTCACTCGCTCGGTATTCTGATCGATAAACGTAAAGAAAGATTTCGAACGGAAATGAGTTCGCCAGGACAGGCTAAGTTCTGTGACAGCATCGTGCCCATCTCCTGACAGTGTTATTGAATTTTATTATAATTAAACCGAAGTGTCAAACACCCAGATATGCCGGTTAACTTCTGGCTCAGCTTCGCGTGAAATATATTCGCCCCGGTTCAGTCCTGATTCGACTAAATTACGAACAAACCCGGTTCGCGAACTGGTTCGTAAGCATTAAATCGGTTCGAAGAGTTAAATTCCACCTAAAAAACTTTGTAGTTCAAAGGAACCGTGACTGAAAAATGCAAGTTTGGTGCGTTCAGGGCACGGCATTGTTCCAATAACAATGGTGTCACTGTCGAGGCCAACTTTAAACAATTAAGCTGGACAACTGGGAAAATAGATGAAGTTGGGATTGACCAGGCACTTTTGGCCCTGCCCTTATGACGTCGGGGAGACATATTTATGTGATTGGCTGCCGCCAACCAAAGACGCCGCTAAGAATCTGGACTATGAGAGTCAGCGATGCCGCAAACCCTGTTCGACACACCACTTAAACGATAATATGGAGTTAACGCAGTGATGACTGTCTCCACATATTACGTCACTGCTTATGTTGGGTAGCGTGAAACTTGGAGGATTTGAAAATTTGTCCTTTTTGGTGATAACGTCCAGCGTGGCCGGAATAGAGTCGAGTGAGTAACCGAAAGCCTGTTCTTTCAAATAAAACAAGGCTGCATTTTGCTTTGATGGTCTCTTCCATATCTCAAGCAGACTGTGTAAGGAGAGCAGCAGAGGAACAGCACCGACCACGAACTTGGGCGATTTTGATTTCAAGCTGCCTTTCCTGTTCACCAAAAAGAAATTCTACCTGAATGGTACACCATTAAAAATCCCCAATAATTTGTATAGAAATATATAGAAATATACAGGGCTTTCTGCAAATGCGTGAACGTTCTTTTCATCCACGCTCTATTATGAGGTATATCAAGGCTCTTCAGAGTCGCATTCACAACTATTTCAAGGTGCATTCAATGGACGACCTTTTGCCATATCAAAGTACAACCGCATCTCTGGGAATTATAAAATGCAACAAGTAGGCACCTATTAGGTGGACGTCGCTAATGCGACATTACCTTCGCAGATACGTGCAATCCCCAGCACTTTTTTTATCCACCCTGCACTACATACTGCTTCGCTTGAAACCATCCTTTTATTCTTTAGAACTGATTAAAAATAGAAGATACCGACTGTTTTCAACCATCTTTAGACGATACAGTTTTCTTACCCCCGTTTCCGAGATCTCTCTCCAGGTACGTTTGGCCCGGCACGGTAGTGAACACGTAGCTGAAAGAAAGAACGGCTGCTTAGCAGGAAGGATGATGGTGTTAAAGTGACCCAACATCACATCAACAGTTATAAAGACTTTTAGGTACCATCCGCTACCTAGCCCACATGAACTCTATCGGGTGTAACAGAAGTTGGTGACTGTGAAGTTTAGGACACTGCTTGTGTCCTGCGTATTCGAGTAAGGCAATGCCGAAGGCTACACGCCTCCATCACTGGATATTGCGATCTTTGTTCACCGCGTAAAAAGTATGAGTGTGTTTAGTTTGTGTGGTGGTCTCCTCCTGTTATTTAGGCATGTTCATTCGCAAACTGCTAAGGTTTTTTATAACGAATTTGCCTGGAACTTTCCCTGCTACTACCAAGCACCACTAATTCTTGCAGCCGACAGGGCACATTCGATGCGTTTATATTTTCTCCGGCGAAATAAAGTAGTTTTTGAAACGTCTGCTAAACAAATTAGCTGAAGGAAGGTTGCCATCGCCAAAATGCATTTTCAACCACTAAACTAGCAGCGCTGGTTCGTAAGCCTGTCTAAGATATAAGTAATCAGCAGGGAACATAACTTGAAAAGCAGCCGACGGTCAGTTTTGGAGAATATATTTGAGTGTTGCAAACGGTATTGCCTTCCGACGTCCGAAGCCGTGACTTACGGTGTCAGCCTGCAGTCGCTAGAGTTGACTGAGTAGCAGATGAAGTCGCCTGTGTCTGATACGTCAATGCTATCCCGTTCGCAGAAGGCCGACCCTGTAGGTGGTATCCACAAAGACCACGAATCAGCATTGAAGCCGCAGCTCAGCATCTGCAAAAAGAGTTAATCGACGATGTGCATGACGTACAGGTCCAGCAGTAGCTAACAGTGCCCGGTATTTGTAGAATTTATAAAAGCATTCCACCATTACATTCCACCATAAAAGCATTCCACCATTACCGTAGGTTTGTATAAGAAGGTGTCGAAAATATCCGATAATTATAAAGCACATGAACGACTGCAGATGATTTGGGGAAAACGCAGGTATTTTGTAGGGAAATGGCTGTTGAAATAGTTTACCCAACCCGGAAAATTCAGAGAGGCTCGCCTTGAAGGAAGCAGACAAGCTAATAAACCACTACAAGAAAGAGGCAACGTAAATGACAGCGCTGCGCTCTTGTGTCCTCATGAGATAGCTGGTTATTTGCCTTCAAGATGAATAAACAATCCCGAATAACAACTACAGCACGGCAACAAACACCGACGAAACTGAAAGCCCAGAGGAGTGCCTTGCCTTTTGTCCTTGTTCTCTGACCGCGCTGTAGTTCCCCACGATGGGATACAAACGCACCCAATCCTGTAGTACACTATCCAGAGATGCGATACTCCTGCGGAAGGCTTGCCTTGTAGGCGTCATCGAGTCTGTACTACTTCACGTTTTACTGCACGTAGCATCCGCTACAACGGTGGTTGAAGTGCATCACTTCCAATGATTTCCACACTTTAGCTCGCTGTCCGTATGGGTACTAAAAACAATTTCATTAGCTTCCTTAATATGCTGCTTGCAGCATAAGATAGAGGATCATGCAGGGGACACGGCTTACAGTCGATGCAGCAAGCCTATTGGTAGATTTTGGCTCCCCTCGCAGTGCTTTAACCTTTACAGAGTTTTTAGGGGTTGAACAGTACACAGTATTACACAATTTTTTCGAACACTTTACACACATCCGAAAGATAGCTTAAACTATCAAATCGTATACTCAGCAACCTATAACAATCTTTTGCGTATTGCATAAACACCATTAGTTCCTCAAAAAGGCGGAGCCCAAAGTCCACATTTTGACATGTTTAAACCGAATACACGTTAGGGCAGCCAAGTTGTCATAATTTTTGTAACACGTAGCTGCAGTTGCTCGTACCGCTATAGTTGTATACAGTCAGCTCTTGATAATTCGAGGTCGCGTAATTGGTATTTTTAGTTAGTAGAAGCGATGGATAGGTCCCGGCAATTTACATGTAATCCAAAGAAAAAAAATTGCTCAAAAACTTGAAGCTTGAACCCAATATATCGGTTAATTTGAAGTTAATTCAAATAGAAGGCATCGACGTGACCGTCATTCGTCATTGAAATTGAAATTTTTCTAGCGGCAAAAACAGCGCTGTGCTTTCTGCTGATGTCGGCGCCTCCACAACTGAGGCAGCGCACAGTGGTCAAACCGGCAGGCCAGTTTAGACTCGCGCAAGCGTAAGAATATCTCTTTTTTGAGGCTAGCAACCTTTTTTGTAGCGCACAGTGCTGGGTGAGCAGTTTTTGTGGCAGACGCTTCGCGCTTCAATTTTAGCTATAGGTCTCAACTACTCATCAGCCGCTGTAGTACACTCCACGTGGCGACGAAATCAAAAAGGGCGATCTGTTGCAGACTAATATAAATGGTGTCCTTATGCTTTTTGTTTATTTGGAAGTATTGCTATCTCCAAGTGTTTTGCGGCCTCCGTGGACTTCGTATTAACGAGAGTAGATTGTAAAAACCTGCGGGCAGCTGTAGCTCTTTTTGTGTCTTATGGTACCAAAACATGACCTTGCGAACAGAAACCACATGTACGGCGACATAAAGCCTTTTTAACACGAAAGTGTTCTATGCCGGGATAGACCAAGATCTCACTGACGTCATATCCGTCACGGAAATGAACAACGCTAGAAAAGTTTCATTGAAGCGGCTCGCCGGGATTCGAGCCACAAACTCCCTCCCCGCAACGGGAGGTTCATGAGCTCACGCGTGAATGGTTTTACGAACGCGCCCTATATCCTGTTGCATAAAGCGCCGCAGAAAGGCAACGACGCCGACTGGCGAATGTCGCACTCGTGACTGTTTTCGTGCGACGAGAGACACGCCATCGGGAAGCTGAACGCGTTCACGCATTCACGGTCCAAGCTACGAACTCTGCCTCTCACGTTCTACAAGCTGATGCATAAAGTTGGGCTAGTTGGTTATCTGACTGCATTTTACTAGCGAAAAATAGACGCGAAAGAAGAAAACGTACACAGGACACTCGCTAGCGAGTGTCCTGTGTACTTCTTTTTCGTCCGCGTCTATTTTTCGCTAGTAAAATCAGCCACAAGCTGAGCTCGTCGCAACGCAACCGTCTGCCGTACACAATTTTGAACGAAGCAGGACCGAAGTAGTCGCACCTTTGCCAAAGCGACCCGCCAGAAGGATGTCGCTGGCCAAGCACACACACTCGACAGCTGCACACCCGCAACTCATGCTCTTCTCACCGCAGCGGACCGCGTGTTCACCCAACTGATAACCCGTTCGCTGACAAGCCGTTCGGTTTCGTACGCACGGTTTCCAAGCGGCTGTGGTTTCCGTCGGATTTACGCGATGCTTTGGCGCATGCAATCCAGTCTAACGTTGATGCATTTAACGGTGCCGTACAGACATAAAATAAATAGCGATGTGCAAGTTCATATCAAGGCACAACAAACATTGAAATGCTCCTATGACGACAAATTTCACTTTCGTGTTTTAGCGATTCCCACGAAAGAGGGATCAACCGCATTTTTTTTCCCTCCTTTCTCGATACGACCGAGTAGAAAAATTCTTTTCCTTCCCTTGTCTCAGTCTTACCATTGAAATTCAACCACAGTAGAATTCTGTGAAATTACTTTGCGGTGAAAATTTGTTGGTTTGCACTTTCGTGCCATGAATTTTTCCGATCGGTAAAATGTATAGACCCTGCAGTTGCTCGTTACTGCGGTTGCACGAGAGAACGCTGATTTGATCAAAATCTAATAGATAGAATAATTCGTATACCTGGTTGATGTTGAAAGTGTTCAGTGGAGTTTCCTCGCAGACCGGGTCGTAAGATGCCGAAGCAGTTGCTACGAAGAAAGAAGCGGCAACAATTAGGCCTACTTTCATATTTGAAGTCATTGTAACAAAGTCTCTTGCAGCTTCGGTCTGAGGCGCCTGCAGGAGTGTGCATGCTGAACTGCTTTCTTGTCTGTTTAAATAGGAAACACAGTATGTAAATAGGCAATAGCTTTGCTTCTCAACGTATTCGATCTATTGTAAAAAGAACCACAAAAATATGACCCGAATCCGGTAGGCTTAAGCGCGTGGGTAACCAAGACCGGAAAACAAGAAATAAGAACGACATTTCTGCTCGATACACTTATTTCACCAGCAGCTCGCAAGTCGGGTTCACTGCTTTGCGCGGAGGTCCAGAACTACACGTGTCTTTTTTTGAACCACTCGTGTTGAAGTGCTTGAACCCTGTTCGCTTGCTGAGTGCTAATGGAAATAAAAGTGGGCCGCTGTGTGGCGAACGCGAGGATGAAGCTATAGAATATCTACTGAAACCAGCAAAAAGAAAAAAAAAACATTTCTTTTTCATATATCCGCTTCACCAGTTCGTCGCGAAGTTCTGCAAGTTCCGGTGTACTGCTTCGCGTAGAGGTCCGAAGCTACAGGATTTTAGCTGGCACCACCTGTATTGAAATATTTTAACCCTGTGCAATGGCTGTGAGAAGAAAAAAAACTACGGGCTTCGTTCGTATAGCCAGCACGAGGACGCATCTGCAGGCAGACAGCAGGCAGAAGTCGTCATGCTTCCGTTCGACGAACTGTTTTTCAGAAAGGGCGCAACTGCTGCCAACTTTATTGCAATGCTTTGCGCACGGGACGATAGCTACACGTGCCTGTTGGTGATCGTTTCAGGCATAACCTTGCTGCGCAGGAGTAGAAAGAAAATGGGATAACGCTATCTCGCCAACACGAGGCCGGACGCAGCCAAACATGCGTATGTATAAGAAGAAAAAAATGTTAAAATATTACCCTGAAGTAGCTGCGTTTTTTCTTAACAATATTCACACAGGCTCCGGCAAAGAGAAATAGAGGCAGCGATTTCATCAACACTTTTTTGTCTCCCAGTCATTCATAAAGAAAAACGCCGCTTTCAGCAGTTTGGCGACAGCGCAAGCCACGTGCGAAAATAAACCTGGAACGCACCAGATAATATGATTATGTTGTCGATTCGTGCGCAAGGGAATGTTTCTGGCCAAATACAGCCACGGTCGATGCGTATTTGGCTGTTTGCAGTCTGTTTAAGAAGGCTACAGAAAACGGAGGGATTTACAAACCGACTGGTGTAATCTGCGTTCGATATGTCCAAACGTGCTGACATAAAATGTCAGTTCGGCTTTGCAGTAAAAATAAATATTTATTTACGGCGTTTCACTACTGTATGTAGTATAATAGGTGTGACGATACCAGGTAGCCGTGGACGCAGTTGTACCTGAGAAAAAACCATGACGCCAGGTACAAGCAAGCAACAATCAGCACTGCCCTCACGAAAATGGGGCGGGATGGGGCTGCACGCGCAACAAAGTAAATAAAGCATGTATTGGCTAAGTAGCCCCGCAAACAGGGCAGTGGATATGCTCACCTTCATAAATTTAAGAGAAGCTTCGCTCAGTGGCTGCGCTGCAAGTGCAGCCGAAATTATGCATAGCTTTGATTTTTCCTCCTTCAGTAATTTTCGCCGCTAAGCATGACTTCAATTCGTTATATTCTACATTGGTATGTGATGGGGGGGCCATGTTCCCACTTAAAGGGGTCCTGAAATGCCTTCCGCCGATGCATGGATGTACATGTAACCAAATAAAGCAATGTATTAGCAATCTCCTCCTGCAAGAATTTTGTTAAAGCGATGAGTATTAGCTGAGAAATCGTAAATCAAAAACCGCGAATTATCGTCGCGCCGTATTTCCTCCTCCTTTCAACTGTTTCTTCGCTGTTGGCCTCCCCTCCCATGATGCTCCGCTCCTCAGCGGTGACGTACTTCCGCTATTGCGCTCCCACAGACTGCCGTCTGCTACGGGCCAGCTATTTCGGCTTTTTCATCTCTGTAGACACCATGGACACAGGCTGGAAAAGCGAACGAATGACCTGGCCGCATGTATGCGGCCTGGCCTTGCCCTTTCGCGGTGTACGTAGCTGCAGGGCTGCAGTTGGTATCGGCGGCGAACTCGCAGCCGCGTGGGGAGAATCGTGCGCTCGTTCCCTTTGGTGCACCGCGCACTGTTTATCCAAAAAGCGCGGTCTCAGATGTGGCCCCGCTGGTGCCGGGTGTTATTTTGCGGTGGTTGTAATTCCTACTACCGGCGGCATGTGAAAAAATACATTTTCAACCGACACAGAACCCGTGCACAAAACGCGCCGGATCGGATCGCTTTATCAGCGGCGATGAACGTGAAGGCGAAGAGCAAACCAACGCTGCACTCGATCAGCGAGAACCCGTGTTCTGACAAGCTGCACCCATGTGTTGCATTCAACACTGACGGGAAAGCGTTTGTTTGCACTTGTTTGGATAGTCGTAAAATGTCCAAACACTCCGGCACTCCGCTAGCAGATCAGCCGGCGAGACATTTCGGAAAACATTTGACAGATGGCGCCGTATGCATTAGTGTGCGCTACGCAAAACTGATGAGACGCTCTACTAAAACTCCCATCGCGGTGTCACGTAGCGGGACGCAAAAATTTAGCGTTTAGCGTATGCAAAGGCCACAAACGCTGTACTAAAACTCTATTAGCAGCAAAATAGCGTGCGTATGAGAAACCGCTTGCGTTTACAAAGCTGCACGCCGAGCGCGTACGTTTCAAACCTAGTGACATCGTTTAAATACACTGGCAAGCACAGTGCAACGTAGTCAGATATCAACCGTATGCTCAGGCGACAAGCAAGAGCTTGTTTTATGCGGGGCGGAGATTGCGCATAAAGGCCCGTTCGCACTTGCGACGAAAGCGAGTGAGAGCGGCAGGAATTCCGTCGCTTTGTCGCGCGACGATCGTTTTTGTCGAATGGTCGGGACAAATTTTGGTTGCGCGACAGAATTCCCGTCGCTTTCGCTCGCTTTCGTCGCAAGCGGGAATGGAAAGTTCTGCCGCTGCCGTCTGCTACGCAGCTCGGAGGTAACCGCGCGATCTGCTCGGGCCGGATGAACGCGCACACTCCCGCACGGCAGCGCCCCAACCGGCAGACGGCCGCGTACATCGCTCCCGGCGCTCGCCTGGAGCCCGCCCTCGGCACACTAGCCAGTATATTTCAGGCACTATAATGGAGGAGAGATTTTTTGCTTCCGATGAACCTAGTTCTTTGCCCCTGTGTTTTTAAATACGTGAAGTGGTTAGCACGTCGTCCTCACGCAGCGCTGTATCGTCGTAGCATCGCTGATTGTCCGAACGAAGCTTGCAGCTAAGCCAATGCAGCGACCGAAGCTGTGTGTGTGTGTGTGTGCATCGCCTCCTGTGTGTTGTGGACGCGTTCGTTTCGCGATGAAATGCGACATTGTACTTCTGCGGGTGGATAGTGCTTCCCATGGTCTGGATTATCTTTCTCGAACGACGTACCACTCAACCTCGCATTTGGTATGTGCAGTGTGCCTGGCTAAAAGCCTTCTCGCTTGCGCGCCAGAGTTGTGACTTGCTGCTCGTCCCCGCAAACCGGGTGTGAGGTGAGTGCCGTATTTACGACGGGCAGGAGGAGGCAACTCATCGTCTGTCAATCGCGGTTCAGACTTGCAACGCATGTTGTGACGTTGCGTTCGTTCGAAACGCATCTCTGGATTGTTTTGAAGTTGAATAAAATGTACGCGTCAAACCCGGGCATTCGGCTCAGGGCGTTCTCTGCGATTGCACCAAAGAAGTGCCACGGGACTTTCTTTATGGTACGTACTCACGTAAGATAAAATCCACGTCTTGTTATGGCCGTGTTGCATTCAATACAAACGGTTAAGCGTTTGTTTACACTTGTTTCGTTTGTCGTAAAATGTCAAAGCACTCCGGCACTCCGCTGGCAGATCAGCCGGCGAGCCGACGCTGAGCAGACGACTCATCTCTTTGCCGGAAGTGCGTGAAAAAGCCGCCCAATAGCAGGATGTCTAGCTCATGACGAACATCTGGGAATCGATGATGTAGACATGTGAAGATGGCGGCGTCCAAAAACACGAAGGAAAGGGTGAGAAAAAAGCGACAAACTTTGCAACAAAAGTGTGAGCTTTCCGCTGCGCGTAAAAGAGTAATACTTGGCACAGGTGACGTTGGCGACCCAATCTAGCGATTGCGCTATTTAATTTAGTGTGCTCAAAATGCCTTTCAGGGCCCCTTTAACAATGCACCTAGTGTTGATTCTCTAAATGGCGGCAGGAAGTGGTCGACGCACCTTCGTCTCTAGCAACGTCTCCAGAAAACTAGGCTGCGATGTCATCGGGGAAGAGCTGCTAACCATAGTCGCCGTTGGAGGGAGAAATGCGAGTGAGACTCTAGCGAGGGTTCGAGTTCAATTGCGTAACCCCGCTAGAGAAACAACCCGCAGGGTTGAAGCACTGGAGGTTTCGTTATGTTGTGTTACATGGCACATAGGCAACTAAGGCCATCCTTCTATAACACTGTGTGTTTGCTATGTGGACAATTTCGAATTGTTTTGGGGCCATTCTAGCATGTTTAAAAGCATTGCTTCCATTTAAAAACAAAAACAGGAGATTTCGACAAGAGCAATCTATCCTGGGACTGAACTGGGATCAAATGAGATCTGTTCGTTGTTGAACAGCATAAATATGTTTTCCTCGGAATCTCATATTTGGGCACATGAAACTCATATGTGGTTTACTGTTGGCTCTTGGTCACATTCTTCACCTGCCGATTTATCTTGTCATAAGCAGAAAGCTATGTGCGAGATGTGTACATCTGATGCACAGGCGACACAAAATGACTTCGGTGAGGCGTTCTTAGTGTCTGCTTGATTCCTGCTCTGCTACAGTAGGTTTAACAATGTGAAGTTTGTTGTTAGTTTCATTATCCCGTAAGGACTTCGATTTTTCTGTCAGTTTACTCTGTATAAATTTCATACAATCCCCGTGAGGAATGGTTACCGTAAAGTTCCCAGAGAACGCCCGCTCCCGATACATTGCTCACCCCCATGTAAGGGTTAAATGTTCAATTTACTAGAAGATCGCAAACATCGCCCACACCCTAAAATAGAGCTAGCTTCTACACCTTCGAAACCCCGGGGAGCTCCTCCCGCGCAAGCGTTTCGCAGCATCGAACAACGCCTATGTCTCAATTTTGAACAAAGGAGCCATAACGTGTCCGCCTCTTTTACTTGATATCTCCGCGGTTTTGGTTAGCGGTTTGGCCAATTTTTGTAGTTTTCCGCCCCTGACCCAAAAGGTCGCTTATCCTGTATTTTTCACTTGATATCCCTGTAGTTTGGGTTGGCGTTCTTTCGGAACTTTATGGCGCGGCACATGCATCGGCCCTCTCATATTCAGTGATTTCCACGTGTATTCAGTAATTCCCATCCAGCAGACCTTGACTTTGTGTCCTTGTGTTTCGGCTGTACTACATTGTGTATTATGTCCCCTATTATGGGTTGAGCTGCGTTTCTGTAATGTAGTGCCGTGATTCACTGAGAGATTATGCGTAGATAACACTGTATTCAATGTTTTCCTACGGTATTCTTTCTACAGCCACATCAATGGGGTAACATTCCGCCGTGAAAACAGAAATGCACTGGGGCAGCCTGGTCAACTTTCCCATTTCTCCTGTAGCTAAAACGAACGACGAACTGAGCGAGTTGGTACTGGTTGTTATTAAAAAACTGCGCAAAAACACACAACAGGAGAAGAAACGTACAATAGGGCCGCCTGTGTTGCACGTTTCCTCTTTTGTTGTGTGTGTTTCCGCGCAGTCTTTTTACAATTACCCGGTAGTACTGCAACACTCCCAACGTAACGTGATGATTTAGAACCGCCTGTGTGAACAGAGGTGTGTTCTTTGTGTTTTTCGTTTAGTGTCGAAAACTCTAGTAAGATGTGTTCCCGCGGTGTCGACATTTTTAAAGGGACACTGAAGTGAATTTGTCAAGCTCCCGTTTTTGCTTGCACTGCGTAGACTGGCTCAAATTAGCACACTTTTCATCGTTTATCCGGTTGACAAATCGGTAATTATTTTACAAAGCGCGAAAGAAGAAAAACTACCATGCGCGGTATGCGGCGGCCGCACCAACTAAGGCTGTGACGTTGAGAGGAGGGGCGCCGTGATTGGACGATGCCCAAGGTTAGCAATCACACAAGTTTCGGTTTCGGTTTCGGTTCTGTAAAATTTAACCAATGGCTTTGTTGGATGGGCATTCTCAATATCTCAGTAATCATCGTACCGCGCTTCTGCCATGTTGTCGGCTGTAAAATGCACAAGATAAGCCTCCCAGGACGGCTTGTAGTCGTAGCATTCACTAGCCGAGACCTACGCAGTGCATGAACGCCCTCCGCGTACCCGCAGACGCCCAAATGTCATGCGCTTTTCCCCCATATTTGGAGCTTGCCTCCCTCATGCCTGTATCGTAAAAAGCGTGTTCGCACCAGGCCAAGGGTCTGTTTATTCTGGCCTGTGCCCACTGCCTGCAAGCAGTCGGTGCTTATGGCAACAGCACGCCAACGAGAACTCGCTAGCGCGCCAGTGCCAGCCTGCGCGCGTTTTGTGAACTAGTTCGTGTAGCCATGAACGTTGCGGCCCAAAAAAAGGTGAACTCAATATAGAAAACATCGGCGGAAAACAAAAAAAGTTAACTTACAAAAAAAAAAGGCACGTACCCGCGGGGATTCGAACTCGTGACTCGCAAAACATTTGCGGTGAATTCCTAGCGCCCTAGACCGCTAGGCCACGGAGCGGTACGCGAATGCCTTGCTAATATAAGGTATATATTGTACAACCGGTTTACACTTTTATTTAGTTTTGGCATTTCAAGCCGCTTAGGTAACTATTTGTTGTACTGCGATCGTGCAGTAAGCGTCGCCCGAGTTTCCACAGTAGCTCACGTCTAGCAATTGCATTTCGTAGACGGAAAAGCGTTCGCAGATGCGTAGTCGTGCTGCTGACCGCTGTGCTTGTTCGCCCAGCGCAAAAAAGTGCTTCCCGCGCCCTAGTTTTACGCTGTACGGTAAAAATATCAGTTGATTTTATTTGCTTAATACCTATATTGACTTCGCTGACTCTTCTCCCGCCTTCAAGAGGCCTTATATTTTCCTACTGGCGTACCAGTCAGCGAAGCGTCGCATGTGCAGCGCTTGTGTGAAGCGACCTTGACTTGGAGCTAGATACAGTGTACAAACAAACCAAGTAAAGAAAGGCACATTCTTCCATTCACAAACGTGTCCTGGCTTCGTTTCAACTAAGCGAACGAATTGCGACCAAGCAATTTTTTTTTAACCTCCTTGATTGCGACGACCCGCCGGCGGCCGGCCGACGAAACGCTGGGCCGACTGACTCTGTCGGCCCGGGAGCCGTGCAGTAGCGCAGCCGTGGAGCTCATCCCCTCCTGACGTCACACGAAAACGCCACAGAAAATGGGCGAGCGTAAAGAGAGGAGGACAGCGTTTTCGAATTAGTTTTTCTACTAAATAAAATCGCGTAAACGCGCCTAGAGTGGTCGAAACATGGCCTGGGGACTCCGGACTACAATTTGCGCTAGTAATCCCGCAATGTTTACATATCACTTCAGTGTCCCTTTAAAGTGAGTTACTGTAAAGTCGCGTATTGAAGTAAAAGTATTACAAAGTGGTAATAGGTTTGTGCTTTGGGGTAGATCGGGTTATGTGTCCAGGATACATTGTTCTTAGCATTTCCCTCTAATCCGGAGGACTGATGGTCTAATTTCTCGGGGTTTCTTATTACACACTTCCTAGATCGGTATTTTGAAACTACGGAATGACACATTTGTTTCGGCAGTGAACGGATCTTTGGGATGTATAAGCATGACAGCTTCATTCCTGTGTCCGCAAGAGTTGGTTCATTGGTTTTAAATAGAAAGACTGTTTATGGGTAACGTACTATACACACCAGACGAGAGCCGTAAATTTAAATTGTGTACTTGGTCCTGTAGGTCCAAGTAGGTCTGCCTCAATGAGCCATACACTATGCAACCATGGCCTGAGCAGGATCGTACAACAGAGTGATACATTTGTAACAGGCATGCCCTATCGGAACCCGAGTGTTTGCGTGAAAGGACTGTAAGCATGCTTAGTGCTCGGGATACTGACTTTTTCAGCATATGTACGTGAGGTACGTAGATGTGGTGTCTGTGAAATCGTATGCCGAGAAATGTCTGTTATTTTGTATGGGTAACTCGATTTCTTTTAGGCGCAGGGTGGGGTTGGTCTAAAAGCCTCGCTTAAGTGAGATAAGAATGACCACTGTATTGTGTGCTGAAAACTGGAATCTATTCCTGTCTCCCCATGAAATTAGTCTGCGTATAGTCACCTGCACTTGTCCTTCGCATGTCGACGCATTTGAGGATGTGCAGGTTATTTGAAGATCGTCAACATAAACGCAATACATATTTGAGGCGGGCCATACGGTCCGTTGTTGAGCACGCTTTTTCGAAACCGCACAAAGTCTGACAAAGTTTATTCTAGTGTCCCCAACAAGTTCATACGTTTTGGGTAGACAGCTTGTCAGGACTAGGGGTCTGTAACTACTAGGAGAGGTTGGCGTCTTTCCAGGTATAAGAACGCTACAATAAATGCTTTTTTCCAAGCCTCTGGTATTATTACCATTACCCAAAGCTTGTTAAAAAAACTTCAAAAGTGCCTCAACAGAAGGACTCGAGAGATGTGCTAGCATTTCCTAATGTACCCGTACTTACTCGATTGTAACGCGATAACGATTGTAACACGAGGGTTGACTTTTCATTGCAACCAGAAAAAAAAATAAATAAAACCGCGAAAGAAACGTGAGGGTAACTTTTTGTTGCCTCATAAAAAGAACGGACAACGTATACTCAGGCGAGGCCAGCGAAAGCGTAGAAAAGCACATTTATTTTGCTAACACTGTGACTAGGAGCCCATCTTTTACCCTTGCAACTTAGTTCGCGGTGTGCTCATCTGTCGAGCGACATCCCATGCTTTGAGCTGTATCAGTTCAACACCCACCACCATGAGGTGATTGCGCCGTTCCCTGACGAAATCGGCAACACGTTTCTCCAATTCGATGAGGTGGCCCTAGCGGGGCCGTCGAAAACTTTCAGGCCGAGTTCGCTCGTGAAAAGGCGCTCCAGCTGGAGCCGCCGACTGCGGGTGGTCGATACGTCGAGTCTGCGGGTAGCAGCTGGATTGCCAACTTCAGCCAGTAAACGCGCGCTTGACTGAGCGCAACAAGTGGCCATCGGAAGGAAAACCGAAGAGGAGTCGAAGCTCTTGAGGGCAACGAAAACGACCGAGGCCTCCGCACAGTGCGACGCAAAAACAAAAGCAGAGCGCTGCGCACGCCGTCAAAGCCATCGAGTGCTGCCAACCTTTGGAACTGGGTTATCCCTAGATTACCCAATAAATGGCCAGATTTGGAGAAAAATCCCTAACTGTGGTTTTCTTATGCTGCGCTGGCCGCGGCGGCGAATGGTATGTTGTGCAGTGCCAGCGCATTGTTACAAAGTACTTTAGGCCATTCCTAATCTCGCTCCATATAAGTTCCAGTTGAACAGGGTGATCCACATATTTTTATCTGAACCTGAAGAAAAATAACTGGAACGAGACATATAAGTATATCTTATGTGGAACCGCTTATTTGTTTTCCTTGTTTTGGGGTTTTTATCTGGACCTCAATAAAGGGGGGGGGGGGAGGCACTATCAGAGGATCCACTTATCTTCCACTTATGTTTCAGAAAATATTTGTGAGGTGTGTATTTGTATATTTTTTGCTCGTGTCTTGTTCCACAAAACTCGTGTGCTGCAGATAAGGATACATTGTTTCGTGCACCAATTGGAACAATGAATCGCGTATATGTGGCGGTTTGCCGAAGGCACACTTCCACCCTTACAACACACACACACACGCACATACACACAGACACACACACACACACAGTCACACACACACACGGACGCACGCACGCACCCACACGCACAGTCTATAAAATTTACGAAAGTTAGGCTGTATCGGTGAAGTTTTTTTACAGCCGTTGACTTTTGTGTATCAGGGAGCAGGATAAGGCAGATTTTTAGTTAAGTCATTTCACTCAAAAAGAAATATTAGTTCTAACAATCCAGTAAATACACTGAAGGACGCAAGCAAATTATATTATCGTAGCGGAAAGCAGAAAGTGCAGGAACATTTTGTAATGTTGTGTGCGGCGCTGAAATGGCCTTTCCGCACATTGCCTTAATTCCGCTGATATCAGACGTGCAATGCATCTGAGAATTGGTGCTGGTGTACTTTCCTTGATCACGGCTGAGTGCGCTTTGCAGTTTCACAAGCTGGCTGGCACCTCCGTTTCACATCACAAATAAAATCATCAATAACAATTGAATTCAAGGTCTGGCATTTCGGCGCCCACTTTGCTGTTTGGACGAATCCCATAACAGTGGTGCTCAAGAATTTCAGGTGAACATTGTGTTTTTGTGGGAACATACGAAATTATTGTTGAGGCTGTCAGGTGTATACAGAAGAAAAAAAGGGCTTTCGTTCAACGTTCAGCCATCAGCTCACTGTGGTCTAATAAATGCACGGTTATTAGAGCCTAACAGGAATATGCCAATTACTCGAGCCATCGGTTATACGTAATGGGCCCTTGGGTCATGTTGCGCCAGTTGCGGCTGTTGATAATTCGAAAACACTTAAATTGAATTTTTGTTTCTTTGGAAATCTTGTTAATATCGGCGGCTCTACATGGAATCCAATGGATTAAATTGTTCTGTAAGTCGAAGCAAAGACACATTATATCGGTTAATTGGAAGTTATTGTGGATAAAAAGCACGGAGGTGACCGTCCTTTTTCCCCATAAAATTGCGCTGCCATGTTCTGGACCGGATGTCGGTCGGCGCCATCGCAACTGAGGCAGCACACAGTCGTTAAAGCTTCCCGGCCGCGGCGGTCGCTTTTCTGGTGGAGGCCAAAAGCAAAAACGCCCGTGTGTACGAGATTTCGGCGCACGATAAAGATCCCCAGGTGGTCAAAATTAATCCGGAGCCCTCCACTACGGCGCGCCTCATCGCCTGCGTTGCGTGGGCGCGTTAAACCCTACAATCAATCAAATCAGTCGTTAAAGCAGCACGTCAGGCGAGACTCGCGCATGCGTACGCATCCCTCTCTTTTCATATCCTCAAACTTCTTTGTAGGGCACAGTGCCGTGTGAGGAGTTTGCGTGGTGAGCGCTTGAGGCTTCGAATTTAGAGATAAGTCTAGACTATCGTGAAAACCCGCGTCGTGCGCTTAACTTAAGGCCGAAAATCGAGATTCTGAATTGAATCAAGAAGAGAGACGTGTGGCGGACTAGGAGCACTGCTGTTATTGTGCTCTTTCTTCAATGGGAAGATCGGTTCATTGAAGTTTCTTTCGGTTCCCGCGCCCTTCGTATTGATGGTGGTTGTATGTTTATGGCTCAACTCCAACTAGGGCAAAGGGCGCCAAAATAGTGGTTATGCATGAAAGATTGAGAGGTAAACACCAAAATCGGTAAGAACAAAAATAAAATCAGTGAAAGAGAATGAGGATGGCTGGTGTAGAAGGCCAGGTTGTGATGCTGCGTAGGATGAAATTAGGTCTAAAAATTTCACTTGCGCTAAAAAGTTAAAAACACTCCTTAGACAAAACACGGGATCGTAAGACGGGAAAAGGTGGGATGTGTTGTCTGTAGAGTTGGGTGAAATGTTTGTGTCGCATTCTGTCGAGTGCTTTGCATTGAAGATGTACGCGGTTCACGGATAGGCCGTTTGCACACCTGGTACACAGAGGTCTTGGAGATCCTGTGGGCGGGTAGGAGTGTGTTGCATGGGTATGACCCATCCGTAACCTAGCTAAGATAACTTCAGTGTGTCTGTTGTGTGTGTCAGTGGTGTAAGCTCCCAAGAGTGGCTATATTACGTGCATTTTATTGTATACCGAATTTACTCGCGTAATGATCGCACTTATTTCCCAAGAAAGTTTATGGAAATTTAGGGGTGCGTTCATTATGCGAGGTAAACCTTTCGTGAAAAACTTTTGAGCACAGAAAACGCCAGAATAGTTGCGGGTCAGAATTTTTACGATAGGTCTCATGAACATAATAAAATTAATACAGACCACAATGAAAACTCTGCACACCGCCGCCAGCCGTTTGGCAAAGTTACGCAAAATGCAGTGTTTTCATGAATTACGGAATGCGCTGGAACGAGTTTGCTGCGAGTTGAATACAGGGCAACCAATAAGTGGCTGCCGATGTTACAGTGCGGGACATCAAACAGATATGGGGTCGACGCAGCAAGCTGAGCGCATTTTTGTCTTTGTCTTGTGAGTACATTATCTGCATTTAGTGAGAGTTTCTTGCTCATCAATATTGAACGCATGCTTGCCGATATCGCTAATATCAGCAAGTCTGCCGCAATAACGTAGCCATGTCTGCTTTGAAAGGGAAGGAAACAGAGGTAAGCTAAACACGACCATCATCAGCTAGACTTGGACACGAATGACATACTGCTGCGCAAATTCAGGGTGCGTTCATTGCGTGGGAAAAAAAAAATCGAATTTTGACGACAAACTTCTGGGGTGCGATCATTACGCGAGCGCGATCATTATGCGAGTAAATACGGTATCTGTTCATTCCAGTGTGCTTGCCATGTTTTGCGAAGCTTTTGTCTGATGTGTGACATAAATCAGTATAAGGTATTGTTGTTCTGTTCACTGTATTTGTAGGCGCAGCAGTAGCGGCCATTCGATCCGCTTTCTTGTTTCCCGCTATCCACGAGTGACCTGGCACACAACACACGCTCACTTCAAGATTTCTCGCGTATGCTGACATAATAGTTTTGTAAACGTAATGAATAACACGGTTTTCAGGGCTGCTTAGATGCCAATGCACGAACAACGCTCAAAGAATCTGTGAAGCTGATGGAATTTGGGATTTCATATTGAACTGTGGGATGTAAAACCCTAAAAATTCCGTATGCTTCTGCTGTAAAGTTGCTGCTTTAGGGGTTCAGGGTCTTACAGACCCCGAATTGATTGATTGATTGATTGTAGGGTTTAACGCGCCGACGCAACGCAGGCGATGAGGCGCGCCGTAGTGGAAAGCTCCGGATTAATTTTGACCACCTGGGGATCTTTAACGTGCGCCGAAATCTCGTACACACGGGCGTTTTTGCTTTTCGCCTCCATCAGAAAAGCGGCCGCCGCGGCCGGGAATCGAAACCGCGACCTCGTGCTCAGCAGCGCAACGCCTTAGCCACTGAGCCTACAGACCCCGAATTGTGGGCTGTGTGCAGCACACGGCACGCTGTTTTTGATGCTTAGCTAAAAAATTCTGCACATTTGTATTTCTCTTGAATAAACAAGAAGTGCTGCAGGATTTCAGTTGTCGGCACTCTTTTTTTATTAACTGCTACAAAAGACAACTCGCACGACACGGGGCGAAGCTGCCATGGTGGTAAAAAGACCGAAAGGACTTCGTATTGACGGGAGTCGACCCACTGTACTACTCTTGCTTTAGTACAGTAAGTGTGATTGCACTTTCCTTTTTGTAGTGGCTTTTCGATATCCGCAAGCAAAAAGTAACAATAAATAAAAACATCACATTGCAAGAAGTGGTCGACTCCGTGCGATTACGAGGTGTCGAAAGAAATGAACTTTCACAACTGAACATACCCTCCCTATCTTGGGGAGCTCCGTGTATTAATGTAGAAATGTTGTTCTTTTTCTAGAATATGCACTTCACAAAAGGAAGAATGCCCTATGTTCACATAGATATCTTCGTCCTAACTGCAGCTTACCGAATCACGCTTCTGTCTTTTGCCGCTTCAATAGTTGTGTTACTGCAGTGTTGGTGTTTAGAATTAAAAATCATTAAAACGGCCGGGTGTAATACTCTCTATTCAACTGTTCCACACTTGGCCATGGCTATAAGCGCGTAATTTTATGTCATGCGAATATCAAAGAGCATGGCACTATCCTTTTTTTTTAAATTTAGTAATGAGCATGGCTACCTCTGCTCAAGGAAATGCAGTAAAAAGGAGCGTCGATTTCGTGCTCACTGCAAACAGCGACGCCGATAGTATGGATATTGGACGCACACACGGCCGGCAGCCACAAACAACTTTGCGAATACCTTTATAATGTGCAATAATTTCTCTATTACGTATAGGGTACGTAACATCGATAATATTGTCACGAAGCCGAAAATGACGCAGTTGGCTTGAAGGAAAAACAAGTTTATTGGAGCGAACAAGTGCTCCCCTAACCACTCAAAAAAGTACACAGGCGGCGAAGCAGCAGTCTACAAAGTGACGTGCGCAGGCGAGTGTCGGTGAAATGCCGCGGCGTCTGCTCTCCGGAAATTTATCTTTCGGCGCGTGTGTTTCTGGAACCGTCGAATTACACCGAGAACGCTGTAGACAAAAGAAGACTATTCCAGGCTAGTGGCGTTAGGATTAAACATTCTCCCTATCAAATGAGGTAATCCGTGCGGTATAAGAAAGAATTGAACATGGGCTTCACTCGAGACACAGATAACGCAGCCGGGAGCAGCCTGGCGGTAAAAGCAAAAACACAAGAAAACAAAGCCAATGCATGGTTCGCGGCAATATATATATATATATATATATATATATATATATATATATATATACATATATAGTACTGGAGATAGTAGTCTCCGACACGACGACATACCTTGCGGTTAGTGTGCGCCAATCTCCCCTGTACAACCGACGGGGTATGTACCGGAGGAAGGACGACTATGGGCCGCATGATGATGGCAGGCGCAAGGTGCTGCGCGAGAGAAGAAGAGGCACGGTCAGCATCGCGTGGCTCGCTCTAAGAGAACGCACCGAGACATCGGTCTGCGCTGCCTTGCCCGTCTCTGGTCTCTGCCTCTTTCCAAGCGTCTTGCCGGTCCCCAGCTATAATCCCCATTACAATATATATATACGTGTATACAGTGGTATTTGGTCTGTAGCAAACGCCCGTTTACGCACGTAAAAAATTGGCTCTAATCCACGCTGCGAAGGGAAAGCAAAGCTTTAAACGACACCCATAACAATTGCTCATGCGGCGTTACTAGAATTCACACACGTGGCTCTCTAAAAAGTGAAACTAGAGATTCTGCCTGCCGTTACCTACAATTCGAAGGGGCGGCGTCCCGAACGCAGAAGCGTCGTCCACGACCGGCTAGAGTGGTGGACACCGCCGCTGTAGCACGGACGTGCGTCGGCAGAAAGAAAACAGCGAGGAGCTTCATTTCAAGGGTCAGAAAGCGGAACCTAGCCATCCCGATGGGCTAGCTCTGGGCTACATCACCGCGCGACACAAGCGCAGGCACCGAAACAATTCGGCATGTGAGCTTAGTGGTTCCCATATATACGGACTTGAACTAGTTTAGTAAGTTTCAGATTTGCAAGAAAGCTGAGGGAACTTTTATAATCACTATTTATCAGAACCATTTGCTTTGTTCGCCTTTTGTAATACTTGTTAAAACATACCCGAATTTGTATTCACCAATTTAAAGAACAGAGTCCCATTCGTGGCAAGCAGTGCATTTCTCTAGAGTTTCTCCAGCGGCCAGATGTCTGTGTGTGGTCTCTAATTTTTTTTTCCGCTATGGAAACCCATCCTTAACGTATCTTTGCCGTACGACCATATAATTCCGTTGAGAGCGCGTTACCCAGGGGGTGCTGTCGAACAAGTTAATCATGCCGTGCGAAGGAAGTGTGCAGTGGACGCGAAGCTGCTCCAAAACAGGCGGAAAACAACAGTCGCTAAAGCAGACGACACAGCCGACTGAATGGTACCGTCTAGTGTCACTAGATAAGGTTACACAGTATAGGCACTCTTCTATTGTTCTGTGCCACCACCGTGAACATTGGTCAGTTCACATCACGTGACATTTTTTTACACTTCGACGGTTCATGGGAGCCGCCATTTTGTTGTTTATGCGTTTTCTGTCGGTCAACTGTGATAGAGTGAGCTTGTCCTCCGTATTCTGCGAGCGACTGGCGTCGTTCCGAACGCGAATCACAGATAACGCGCTTCGCAGCATTTCAGCTGCGGAAGTGTGTTCGAAGACGCCGTGTAGCTGCGTCTTCGGCAGTGTTGTTTACAAATGACCTTGTCAAAGATAGCGGTGAGGCCACACAAGCGGCAGTCTAGCAAGGAAGGAAGGAATAGTACTGGAAAGGCAGGGAGGTTAACCAGAATACTGTCCGGTTGGCTACACTACTCAGGGGGGAGGGGATACGGGAAATGAAAGGGAAAGAAAGGACAGCGGTACATATTAAAGGAGAAAATGAGAAAAAGGAAAGTAGAAAAAACACAAGGCGTGACCAGGCAACTAGAAAGGCGGTACAAACAACGCACACAACCAGAAAATGCACAAAACTAATACGGTCCAATAATAAAATTGGCGAACTAAGGGCACTGCACTATAGTAATGTCCCTACAATCGTTCAGACAGGCCCGTGTCCTTCAAAAAGAGCAGTAGGGCTTTTATAGCCTTTTCGGCCTGTGACGGACAACGCCTATGGCACAAAATTGTCTGCGCTGTAAAGGGGAGGTCGTCGAGTCGGCGAAGTGTGGTGGAGAGCTGTTGCCTCGGCGTTATGAAGCAGTCACAATGGCACAGAAGGTGTTCAATCGTCGCGTCGGTGGCGCACGCATCACAAGCAGGGCTGTTGGCCATTCCAATGGTGTAGGAGTAAGCACCGGTGAAAGCAACACCTAGCCACAGGCGACAAAATAAGGTGACGTCCGAGCGTGGCACGTTATTAGGTAGCCGGCGCTGCAAATCTGGATCGAGTGAGTAAAGACGAGCGTTTGAGAACTCAGGTGTATTCCACTTAGTGAGAGTGACTTCCCTGGCAATAGACCGCAGCGACCTTGCTGCATCAGTGCGTGATAGAGGGATGCGGGTAAATCTTGCACTTGTGTGGGCGCCATGAGCCGCTCTATCCGCCTGTTCGTTCCCAGTAATGCCGCAATGGCTTGGGAGCCACTGGAAAACAATATCATATCTATGCCTGACTAATGTGTCATATAAGCACCGGATTTCAGCCACAAGTTGTTCGTACGGGCGGCGGCGGAGGGCAGATTGGATGCACTGAAGAGCGGACCTCGAGTCGCATAGCACAACCCATTTTTCTGGCGATTCCCGCTGGATGAATAGAAGGGCCTCCCGAATAGCTGCCAATTCAGAAGCGGTTGACGTCGTCGAGTTCGAAAGCTTGAAATGTTATGATACCACTTTTGTGGTATCATAACAGCGCCGGCAGAACTGGACGTGGTGCCCGACCCATCCGTGTAGACATGGACCCGGTCTCTGTATGCCTCACGTAGAAAGAGTAGGGAGAGCTGTTGAAGACCGTTAGGTGGAAGGTCCGCTTTCTTTTTTATTCCCGGGATGTTTAAGTGGAGTTGTGGCTGTGACAGGCACCAAAGCTCAGCAGCACAAAGCTTTAGCCACCACGCCACCACTGCGGGTAAATGAAAAGTTGTGAACGTGGATTACGATGAGAGTAAGAAAAATTATAGCAAATACAATTGCAGGTGTTGTGAACTACAGTATAAAAAAGGTGCTAACGGGAGGTAAATTGGGAAAAGTTGAACATTAAACAATAGGGCATCGACATTTTATGGCTTCCAACCGATACCCTGTACCGTGCGAATTAAACAGAACCTATAAAATAACGATGTCCTTTAATATCGAAATGTTTTCATTGAAATGCACTGTCATTAAACAAAAGCACAATTATATGGGTTTACTCTTAGACAGCTTCACATTTTCGTTTGATGCAATAATGATATCGAAAACGTGGTTACATTCGGCTAGTGAATTTCAGGTACCCTCATTTTCTAATCTTGCTGTCAGTAAAAGAGCACGTCGTAGTGCTACTTTATGTATTAGTAACCAGACACACTGTAATGTCTATGTCATACAGACCCCAGGCCTGATATCCGTTATATCCTGGAGTTTATGGAATCCAGTTACATTACTCAGTTACATTAGTTACATTACTCAGCACAAATATAGAGCCGTCTTTAGTGAATGCTTCAATATAGAAAAGTTACGCAGTGCCGCGATTGCTACGAATTTTGATGTGTTATTGAAATGTTTTGATTTTCGCGTTACATCTAACGTGCCCACTCCCATCACTTCGAGAACAGAAACACTATTTGATTTATTACAACCGCTGACTCGTCCCTTATACGTTCGGGGGTGGCCTGCTGCGATCTCAATGACCACGTTGGAATTTACCTCTCATGCAGTAAATGTATTCATAAGGGTAAACAACGTAACGTATACACAACTTAAAGTACTACACAAAAAGCCTTCAGAACGTTCGCTCAGAACATTGCTTAGTGCAGTGGAGTAACGTGTACACTGAATCAGACTCAATCAAATTTTAGGAAATATATGTCACATTTATCAAGATATACAGACAGCACTTCGCCAATGCGGCCAAAAACATATCACGGTAAAGAAAGCACACATTTCTCATGATTTATATAGCTGGTTTAAGCAAAAAAGAACAGGATATATCAATCCTTCAGTAAATCTAGGGAAGCC
Organism: Haemaphysalis longicornis; assembly: GCF_048455015.1. Taxonomy (NCBI): domain Eukaryota; kingdom Metazoa; phylum Arthropoda; class Arachnida; order Ixodida; family Ixodidae; genus Haemaphysalis; species Haemaphysalis longicornis. The sequence continues at coordinate 123,707,829 of NW_027526295.1, read as the reverse complement.
AATACCCTAATACAATTTAAAAAAAACGAGAAAACAAACTATGTAACGACACAATGCAAGAGATAATTTTTACGAAAACCAATTCCAATGTCTCAGTCAAACTGGTAAACAGGGGAGGAAGGCTCGTTGGTTGCGAAGTCCATTTATGACATACCCGTTGATAAAATTTTATCTAACGGGATAAAGTACACTTGCTGTAAGCTTGCTGATGCTTTGAACACGTTGTTCACTCCTGAATGTAGCACTGCTACCAACCAGCTCTGTATTTCTTTAGAGATGCTCTCACACAATATTGTGAGATCTTGCTAGGGAAAATCAAATCATATTTGTGTTTTCACTCCTTAATAATAGTTGGTGTCGCGATGCTCACAATGTTCAGGTTGGACCTGTTGACCACGTTATCGCCACAATTCCGATTCTGTTTACTTCTCTATTCACTCTATGTATAGTGACCGCCACCTTCCTTTCGAGTATGCAACTAGCAAATTAACGGCTCCTTATAAAAAAAAAGAAATAGAAATGAATACAGCAATCATAGACTCATTAGCATTGTACTAACATTTTCAGAACTTTCGAGAAGATAATACTTCAGATTCGATGCATTTTTCAACTCCCACGTGTGATTACAGGTTCTCAATGCGGATTCACGAAGTGTAGGTCCTTAACAGATTTAGGAAGTGTATTGCTGTTTGTATACCTCGCGAGTGAAACGTGCGAGAAGCGGACATTTTTGAAACAGACGCAACCTGAGAATTCTGCCTCCGGATTAATAAACGTAGATCGTCCAGAGAGGCTGAAATAGAGCACTGCAGGGGCCGCTATTTCTAGGCCCGGCCCAGCCCGGCCCGGGCCCGATAAATTTTTTAAATGTGGGCCCGAGCCCGGCCCGAGCCCGACGAATTTTCAAAACCTGAGCCCGGACCCAGCCCGAGCTCGACAAACTTCTGAAATATGAGCCCGAGCCGGCATAATTCAATAAAAATGCCAGAGCCCGCCAGACGGTTTTTGAATATCCCTATTCCGACAGGCTATAAACGTCAACTTGAAGTTTGCTGTTTGCCTAGCAAGCGTAAGCACAAAGCGAATACGAGTACTTCGCAAGGCATACCCCGGCGTGGCCACCACGATACCATGCCCCGTTTACCAACACCTGCCCCTTCTGTACGGTTCCTGCCGAAGACGCCGACCCCAACCACCTGCTATGGACGTGCCCTTCTTTGAGTGCAGCGAGATCCAGACACCTTCGCGGCACAGGCCTGCATCCTGGGAGACCTCCTGATCTCCAACGATGGCTGTGGGGGCCCCACCACCGCTGTCTTCTGGATTTCCTCCGGGAAACGGGTGCCAACTTGTACCTCTAATACTTTATGCCAAAGGGCATACTATCGCAAAAAAAAAGAAGAATTCGGATTTAAATTTTCTTTAAACTTGGCGCAAACTTTGTACAATTTAAATATCCTGACTTAGACGCTGCATTTCCGGAAGTCGATTCACTTCATTGCCACTCATTTGCCAGTTTTCGAAGTTAAGGCACACCGAGGATACGTTAAATACTTCCGTGCAAGTGCATTTTTATTATTCCAATCTTTCAACCGATATTTCACTTTTCCTTGTTCCATTGCTTCCTAAAATTTGAGCAGACGATGCGTCTGGTTTCACCACTTCATTTTTGTCTTTCCCTCTAGTTATGTAGACAACATTCTTTTACCGGCGCTTCGTTCCTTTGGCGCCTTAAAATAGATTTTAAAAATTTTCTACCACAAAAAATCATGGGCGCTGCTTCGAAAATTTGTCCTTCGAACTCTGCACGCAGTGCGAAGTCCAGGTTACGTTTGTTTTGTTTCTTTTAGTTACACAACCACAGGCGAAAAACAATCATGTTGTACCCTGTGACTGGAGTGCCCTCATTTTCCGGCCCGCTCTCTCCCAGTATTCTGATGTGGATGAGACTTTTTTTGTTAATGTGTAGGATTTCTAAACGCAATTGTCTTTTTGTCCTATCTGTTAACGGCAGAGTAGTGACTTCGCACTTAGCTTTTTTTTGCTTTCACTTAACCTGGAAAGATCAAGAAAACTTTTTGTTGTCAAAAACTTATAATTCGCGGCATAGAACTTCCGGGCCTCACACGCTTCTCGGGCCTGGTGGTTCAAGCCTGAGTCCGGTCCGGGCCCGAGAAAATGTCTGCTACCCGGCCCGAGCTCGGCCCGAGGGCTGGGCCGTGCTCGTGCTTTTGGGCCGGCCTGGGCCCGTGCAGTGCACTAGGCGGAAACTCTCTTCAGATCCCAATACATTTTTCTGTGAGAATATAATCAGAAAAGTTAAAAGGGGAGTGGGAGAGTCTGAGGATATTAGGCTGCTGTGTGATTGTTTTGGTTGTGGCAGGCACAAACGCGGCCATCTCGAAAACCCACGTTTCCGGTCATATTTGCGACGCGTTGGTAAAACATGTCCATTGCTACTATATCCGTATGAACCAATGCCTGCTCGTTCGAAGCAATGAAGGTCGCAAAATATCCCACTAGGCGTAACGCACTATCACCAAAGCTTGGGTTTCTCTACGTTTTCATGCGTGTTCTGGGCGAGGCTGGGTATAGCCTGCCCTATTGTTTCAACACCTAAAAAAAACCATGTAAGAAGTTCGACCGCAAAAGCAACGCTCATCCCCCGGGAACACTTCGTCTCTACCCACGCCCCGCTATCGAAACCCAGCGTAACGATTATTGTTCCCCAGTCGTGCGCTACAGCTGACTTATTTGCAGTTGGCAGATGTGGGCTTGACCTTCAAAGTTTCCACGCAGATGTAAGCTCTTCATTCTTTCTATATTTATGCTTTATTATCAAACGCTGACGGAGAAGCTGGGAATTTAGAAAATTGAACTTGATGTGGCACTTGGTGTCCAAAGCACGCTCTACTGGCCATGAGCCGGAAAGCTGGACACGGGAATGTTAGCAGTCACTGAGCTACTAGAACCCAATGAATTTGTCTACCCAACTCTGCTGAAATGTGGGTCAGCTCAACAAGGAAGGAAAAATGCCCAATTTTTTATTGGCTGTATGTGCCAAGCGCATCTACTAACCAAATTGTTTTAAAAAGGTCCGGAGTAGGCAACAGATTAGACATCTGGCCCTACAACCACATCCACTTCGCAATACGGTCACCAATCAGATGAAGTCCGCAGGACGTCGGATACTCGCAGGAACTTCCTGACAGAATGCCAGCTGTACTCGTCGATGTCTTGCAGCCATAGCCGGTGACAAGGGTTCTCGTAGAAATCCAGTCGAGTCTGTACTACTCCCGCGAATCGCATGAAATCCGCCACTGGTCGAATCTGCTTCAGGCGCTTACACACCCTCTCTACGGCTGTTTTTTCGTCGACCGAAGACATTTCCCGGAGCTTCTCTACCAGGACTGAGTTGTGACCAACGGCTTCCAGGGCTTCGCAGTTCCTCCGGCTTTTGTTTCCCATCACGAAGTGAGCGGCATAGGTGACGAGGTCACGGTTTCGCCGCACGACGTCTCTGACCACGAAGAAACTGCGCGTCACACGAACTCTGGCGGCCCAAAACTGAAGCGAGACAAGGGTCCGGTTTAGAGAGAAGTCCGTGGACAAATGCTGCAAAAACGTTTCAATTTGATCCGCGAATGAATAGAGAATAAACGAGTGTATAACCTTACTGGATCGAATAATTTTCGCAAGAAACGCAAGTTCGTCGCTGCTAAAGCCGTTGTCTGCCAGCGTCAATTTCCTCACCGACGAATTTTTTTCCAGTGCTCCTAGTAGTGCTGCCCGATAGCTTGATTCGTTCGTATTGTCCGGCGCCAAAAACCAGGGTAACAAAAGGAAAAGATCCTGTAGTACTGTTGTCTGCGCGATGTATGTGGCAACAAGGGGTACCACTCCATCCTGGAATAAAAATCTCAGGTTCAGTGACAGCTTTGTGATGTGGCGGCAGTCTATCAGAGCGGGAAGAGTGATTTTAAACCACACGGAGTCATCCGGTCCGTAATACATCAGCTTGAGATCACTGAGCTGCCTACATTCCGCCACTAGTAGGTCGGGCCTCTCACGAGTACGGTTGCTGCTGCTTCTTATTGCAACTGGGAAACTACTGCGGCGGCCTCGCTTTGAACAGTACAGGTCAATGTCTTCAATTGTGACCTTTTGAATGGTGGGGTTTTTGGCAAGCTCGTCAAAGAAGGCGTTGCACTCTGCGGGTGAAAAACCCGACAAATTAAGCGTAAGACTTTGAAGAGTTCGGTTTTTTCGAAGAATAGAAATCCACGGCCGAATGCGCCGTGAAAGTACTCCGATGTTGTTGGTATTGTACTTGGAGTTGTCTATCGCATGCCACACGTGCCTGCCGTGCCACCGACAGCATTGCAAACTAAATGTCTTTACCGTGGCATTCTTTGCCAGAAATTTTTTGATTGCACGAGCTCCATTCAGGTCAATAAAGAACTCGTCCAATGTAATATTCAGAAGCGTGGGACTGCAAGACAACGCGAGTACCACCGCCTCCAAAATCCGTGATAACCGGTACCGAGTAGAGTAAATTTCCACAGTCTTCAGCGTAGCAGCGCTGGCCAAGTAGCGCGCAAAGTCCACGCAGCAATTCTCTGATCCAGGCAACAGAGAACTGGTATTCACGCAGAGTTCCTCTAAGCTGCAGTTCTGTCTCAAAGAAGCGTAGAAAGGCTCCACTTCCCATGATTTCATCTCATAGCTTGACAAAGAGAAGCGTTTAAGACACGAAGATGTACTTGTCAGCGAACAGAGTGCTTCAATAAAACCATCAGGGAGATCGAACCCTCCAATCTTCAACTCTTCCAGTTTTGCGAGGTTTGGTATTGCCATTGAGATATTTCTCATCAGTCGAGGAGCCTTCGCAGCCGTTATTACCAAGCTCTTGAGCGAATGGTGGACATTGCTGCCAAAGCAAACACGCTCCTGAAGGCGGTTTAAATCAGAATAGTGGTAGATGTGCAAGCCTCCAAGGCAGCGGTGTATTTTCAGAAGACAATCGACTAGAAGGAACGCCCTCTCTATCTGCTCTTCACCGTTAGATTCAAAGTCGTGGTATTCCCGGAAAATAAGACAGAGCTGTCCAGGTGCGTCTTCTCGGAGTTCAATGCAAGCCTGGCAGAGGAACTCGTTCCAAACTGACAGTCCTGCGACAATGTGACACGCTTCGCTATCGGTCGCCGTGCATATTTGCGGACGTTGCAGCTTCGCCCCCGTGAAGAAAGCCGGTAACCCGTGAAGCTCTGCCGATTCCACAGAAAAATCACGGTGCTCCATTGCGTGAAGAGATTACTTCTTCCATCCGAAATATTTACAGCGGAGTGGATCACCTGAAATGAAATAGAGAAGACGGAGTACAGAAACGGTGGAAGTGACACGATTAAAATTTACGCTAATAAAGACACATGCTACAATGTTTGCAAAGTAGTCACCTGATCGTGTAATTATGGTCACCTATAAATGTACGTTCACCCATGGTCACCCGTTGTTCCATTTCAAGCGACAGTAATTCTCGCATGCAACATAGGGTGCGCCAACAAGCAGTCACGTCAAGAAAGAATAGCACGCGCTCGCTTCATAGCCACGCCCTCATTTGAGAGCCTGTGTACCCGACCTCCTCAGCCCCCGTAGCCTCCTTCACGGCAGTCCGCACTGTTAAATGCGCCCTCTGATGCGGGCCGGCATTGTGTTCCCTAACTTGTCCACGGATGAGTTATCAACCCTAGTCTGGACTGGGCCTGTTGATTCTCAGTCCGTAGTTGACGTGCCCGACGATACTACGCACTTAGATTTTACGGACCTAACAAAACTGAAGTAAAAGATGTGCCACTTTCCTAGGTATTCGATCTGGTCGTCGACAGCAACCTTACCCCCACCGAACGGGTAACTGGTGCAAGTCCTTCAAAGAATTTCCCCATCTTTTATCTGCATGCAACCCTAGCCCAGGCGAACACCAAGGATAACCTACTTCATAGACACTGGTTCAAACACGCTGCTACGAGTGATCATATCGTGTTTCACAAAAATGTGACACTTTTGTTATGTCATGTCGCGGAAAATTATGAAGCGTCAGCCACTGATGAGGCCTTGGAGGAGGACATTTCGAGCGGACTAATTTGGAAAATGTGCCTGCGCTATCTGAACGATATGGTATACTTTCTCTTGATTTCGATGCCAAGTTCCAGCGCCAGCGGCAACTTATTACTTGTCATGCCGGCGCAAAGCTGGAATCGTCACCTGCATAAGTTTCCGGCTTAGATAAGTCGTTTACGTCGTTAGGTAAGATAGTTTAGGTAAGTCTTGCCGGCGTATGTTAGCGCAGAAAACCGCCGAATACCTGCCTATCTCCCTTGTGTTTTTTTGTCTTTGTGCAGAATATATTTATTCTGCCAAAACCTTCTTTCTTTCCAAGCTTTCTAGTCTAAACGCCTGCTGATTGAATCCTCGGCTTCTATAGTGCGGTCACCGATCGCGGTAGGCTCCCGCGCTGGAGAGAAAGTGTGCATGCGTGCATGTGTGCGTGCGCGAGGGAGCGTGTGCCTGTGTGTGAGAAGAATTTCGGGTGCGTTCGAGTACGTGTGTGCGTGTCGCGTCAATCACGGTTCCACGCTCTGCACCAAACCCCAAAAGAAAAAAGTATTGCTGAGACTACTGCCAGGTCGACCACAGTGGGTGTTTTCTATGTGTGTGTGCTTCTAAGTGCGTTTGTGTGTGTGCGTGCCGTGCGCGCACATACACAATATTGGACGTATCTGATCTTTGCCTGAAGGTGGATTTACCAGCATGAATACCTCCATCTACAGTGTTCAAATGCATGCCCTTACCAGTTTCTTTCGAAGAGTAAAAAAGCGCAAATTTGTAAGAACACTCGTATCTGACTCTCACCTCGTGATAGATAATAAAACCCACTGGACGGCATCATATCAGAATGCTTGCGTCAACGAGTCTACAGTTATTGAGTATACCGCTCGCATTTTTGTGCCGCTGATTTACAATTCCACATGCGGTGCAGGTTACTGCAGGTTTTTGAAAACAGCCATTTTTGAGTATACCGCTCGCATTTTTATGCCGCTGATTTACAATTCCACATGCGGTGCAGGTGACTGCAGGTTTTTGAAAACAGCACTTTGGCGCAACATTTTATTCATGCTTAACCACGGTATAATTTTATTCAAAGGCATTTACCGTGACAGGATCTCGTAGACTGGTATTCGTATTCACACTACACAGCCGTAACATTTAATTCACTGGGAAAAAATTTGCAGACCCACGACACTGTCCATAATCACTAACAAAGCGCGAACATCATAAGAAGGTCATCAATGAAAATGTCAGATTAATTTTTTGAAAGATTATCTGACGAATTCCGATCAGTTTTGATTCACGTGTATAACCAATGGTAATACTCCATGATAAGAGAATGAATCCGAGCTTCCGGGTAGCTATGCGCTCGGCTAGGTATATTACATATATGTGGTGCATTCTGCATAAGTATTTGTTGCACTGTCGGCGCCGTATCCCTTGTTTCGATTGCGGCTGATTATTATGCTACTTAAATTTTAACGCTATCCGTTGCACTCGCAAACAACTCACCGGTTTGTATCAGCGCCGGGAGTAGTTTCAGCGTCCGAGTATTAAAGGTCCCAGCAGCGGCGCAGCGTTTCCCTGAGCCTCCTTTCCCTTGTGATCCTTGGGCAGTGACGCTGGACCGTTAAGGTAGCAGCGCAAGGACGCCCGTCTCAACAAAGCACTCCAAAACACATTCGATGAGCGAGCCGCTCCTCACGGCGTTCGCTGGTGTGTGGCTGGCCGCCGGCTGTGGAATTCCCAGGAAGATATGATGACAGTGACGCTGGTCCCGAAAAAAAAGAAACGAATAGTTACTGACTGGGATTGGCCAAGACATTTGAATCTATCTATGAGCATGACGCAAAATTGCATGATAGTACGAATCCAAGGACGAAATTGGCGACGTGGTAAAAATAGTTGATTATGATCCGGATGAAAATTTCATCTCCTGTAGCAAAACGTGCATGCGCAAGAGATTGACCCATACTACTGGGTTCAAAAGCGTCACTTTGTTATAGCCCTACTCGCAGGAATGATAACGAAAAATCTAGGGTGAGTTACTGGAACAACGCCACGGCAATCTGTACACCGAAAACCAAACACGTTCCTCCGGTGTGTGGAGCCGGAATGAGTGTGAAGCAAAAGTAATCCATTACCACCAGCGATACAGCTTCTACGTTACAAAAAGGAAAAAAAAAGACCACCTCAAGGCCCTGACTCCAACCGGCTTTTTATCCGCCCTTCCCCCGCTCCTAAGATCAGCCGCAATTTTCATAAACGAACATTTTGCTAATGCTAGCCTTACCCCTGAGACCTTCCGTAAATGGTACACCCCGTCTCTACCGCCTCGATGTCCCTTCTGCGCCTCCTCCACTCCCGCCAATCTCCAGCACCTAATTTGGCGCTGCCCGAAGTTCGCGCGCTACACAACCTTCAAGCCTCCTCCAAATACAACCTCTGTTTACATTGGCCCTCGTACACTGGAACCCTCCATACTGGCTTTAATTGCACACTTTTCCCTGAAAAGCGGTCTAGCGCGAGCAGTCTAGAGTCGTGAGCCTGCTCTCCTCACCCCACGCGGCCTCTTCAGCATTCTTAAGGAGCCCACCTGTTTTGCGTCTAACTGTACGCATTTAAGATGTCCCAATTTACAAACCCCCCACCTTCTACTTCCCCTTCCCCCACTTGACGTAGAGTCTTCCTGCCACAATAAATACTACCTCCTCCTCCTCTTTTTCATAAAAAAAGACTCTAGGTTTATTTTCCTGCTCAGCCACAGACAAACCTGATGTAATGAACTTGAGAAAAATTCTCAATATTTCTTTGCATGCAGGTTTCGAGTTAAGGCTCACGTGAATGAAGCAGAAACAAAACGAAAATGCTAGGCATCAGTGATGGTGAACTGACCGCTGAAGGATTAGTTTCACAGTGAAAAACGCTGCTGCTTTCTCGCGAGCTTAGTGCCTACAGGGTTCTCCAAATGAGAAAGGTCACTTATCCCCGCATTCACAAACGTAACCCAGGTATCACCGTTGCCTCTTGACACTCTACGGTGCGTTAACGCATTTCCAGGACCAAACATATGCCGAAAGAACGCCTTTTCGTGAACGTGATGCTCTTTTCCGCACTCAGACTCAGAATCGGTGAGAGGGTTAGCTGGGATAATGTACCTGGCGGTGACATTCTTCATTCTCGGACGCAGAGAAGGCATTTAAAACTGAGAGCTTGCCTTGAAAAGACGAAGGTTTTCAAAGACAGTCATAGAACCCACCACAGAAATGGCTGTGGAGACGCGTGACTACACGTCGACAGGCAGATTTAGCACCTAACCGACACGGCGCGGAAGAAATTTGCTAAATTAGTGCAATTATCCTGCTGATTGTTTCAGCAAAAAAGCAAAAAACAATGACTTAATAATGTAGCGAATTCGTTACATCAAGGTTAACCGCCACAACACCTTCACACCTTCGTTACTTAGAGGTCGCAAACACATCGGCTTCAATGGGTCTGGCAATATGGAATAGAAAAACCTCCTTAAATCCAGGAATTCGTTACACTGAGGCTCCTTGCATCCAGGTCTAACTGTAGCTTGAAATGAATTGCAAGTCTGAAATGCTATTTTAGCTGCGTATGGTTTTTATTTACACCATTGTCGACTCAACTAAACCTTTGAGGTAGGAAGAGAAGTGCTGGAAGGAATCCCACTATTAGACGCCGTTTGCCTTAATTTTCTAATTGTTTAACTCGTTCGATTGCAGGTGACGTTCACATTGGCATCAGCGTTTTATCGACCATGCAGTCTTTGTAAAGGAACAAAATGGTATTGTATCTTCATTGTCTCTTTACAATGACCACATGTTCATACTGACTGGAACAATGTTAGCCCTCTATTACTATTCATATAAAAAATTCTCAGCAATGGGCTTGGATTTATTTAACTGGTATAATTTTTGCCGCCTCCGTAGAAAAAATGTTTCCTCTAATGAGTCGTGCCGCGCTTTTTAAGTCGCCTGTGCCATTCAGTGCTTTGTTTAGATAGTTCTATCAATTCACCATCGTGGGAGTTGTATAGCCTTATTCGACAAAAAGTCCTTCTTATGTTCACGTGTTAACTCTGGTAGATAAACTACCATCAATTCGTCTGCGAAAGCTTAGAACCCAGCTATGCAGTATTCCTTTGCATGCCGAAAACCTAGTTTTAAAGAAAATACATGAAAATTGCAACCTTTCAGAGTCGATTCGTCAGTGCAAAACGAAAGTACCTGTGGTGGTAATATGGTTGTAAAAAAAGTTTTACTGCGCTAATATTTGCATCAATATACTACAAATACAATCAATACTAATCAATGCATTTAGTGAATATCGTTCGATCAACCACTCAATCAATCAGTCAAATGATGATTTTCTTCTTCATCAAGACGAAATATACGCATAGGCACTAGGTTGATGAAAAAGATTGAGAAAATTCTTGTCAACTTTGCTTATAGGTGGCGCGTGCACGTAGCGGCACGCATCTCATTAGGTTACCACTCTGAAGAAAGTGTGTCCGGAGTGTTTTACTGGCCATTCATTGCACCTGGTTTGGGAAGTAACCAAAATAATTATTTTACTGCAGAGTAGTATACCTCTACTCCCCAAGCAAATTTTTGTTGCGACAAAAGCAGAAAATAAGGCGTCCATACACTCACTGACACCAGGCACATACCAACCCAGGGGGACTGGCCTTACCGGTAAAGAGTACGGTTGCGTAAGCTACTCCGAGTGTAAAAGTACCCAACAGCATAGAAATCACATGGTGACATCACCACGCTTTCATATACGAAAAGGGAGAGCGGTATAGCGCCTGCTTCAGTTCATTCCTGGCTACCTTGGATAGACCATGGAAAGTAAAGACGCCAGAAGAACAGCTAGAGGAACATAGAGCAGTCCTGAACGTCGTTCTCCGACGCCCCGGGCGTCGGACACTCTAGTGCTGTAAAGCTAATTCGTGTGCCTATTGCTCGAACGTCTCATCAAGGCGTTCACTTGGTTTGGCCAGGTGGGGTTTGGCAGCGTCGGCCACCGGATTTTCGCCGTGGTTACCAGGAAGCCACTACGATGAACACGGAGGATGCCTGATTTTAGATGCGCCTGCATCTGATTCACTCGTCTTGTCCCTCCATACGGCGTTGTTGTCCGTCCACACCCTTCCCCCTACACTATCAAAAAAAATAATAGTTAGCGGCGCCCGGTTTCGATCCCACGACGCTGTGGGCGGAACGCGAGCTACATGCTGCTGTTCCCACTGCGCCACAAAACCGAGACAGAATCAAATGCTACGAACGCGCCTTATATCCTTGACTCATTCAAACCACGTCAAGAAGCTACTGATACAACGCATGATGGGGCAATGATTAACACTTGCAATAAAAGAACAGAAGCTCCCACTTTCAGCAACCCAAGCATACCACTTAGAGAGATTGACCAAGATTGGCCAATAAAACAATAATCATACGCGTTCCCGACACGTTTCACGCGATTTCAAAATCAATCCAACTGAAACACCTAGTGAACCCCACGATGCGTCGTATCTACACAGGGTTCCCCTCGCGGGGAGGTGGGCGCAATTTTTTTACTGGCAGCGCACTGGGAGTACGAGGCCTGCACACGTCACGAGTGCGGCAACAGCTTCTCGTTGCAGTCGCAACGCAGGGCACCATTCTTCACGATCGGGATGACGACTCCAAAGACGCAGTGTGTCCAGCCGTAATCAACGACACGTGTTCATGGCTCAGCTCGGATCCAGCAGATGCGTGTCAAGTGATTACAGGGATCGCCTGGCGGCACCAGCGGCACTTGTCATCTCATCACAGTTTACCTAAGTGCATGAGTGGCGCCGGACCATTGGACGTCGGTACCGACATGCAGGCAACGCGCTTACGGACTCTGTTTCTTCAGGTTGGTTGGTTTTACCGTTATAAACGAACAGGAAGATCCTGTAGATCGGTGCCAGAGCCCGTGTCTTCGGAGCTTTATTTGTTTCAAAATAACCACTTTGTGGCCATGTATAGCACTGGCTGTTTTTGGAGCGAGGATATTGTTAGCAGGTGATGTAGAGGAGAACCCGGAACGTCTGTGCGGGGAAGACGAACAGGTACTAATGAAAACAATACCCAGCTTACCTGAAATACTGGAGGGACAAAGAAAAATTTCAGCCTAAATTGAGGCGCTAAAACGGGACAGGATCAGAGAAACGAAACAATTAGTAGCACCAAGATAAAACTTGAGGACCTTTAGGACGGATTCGACAGCAACCAATGATGTAACTGCGGAGCTTCACGCTCAAAACATCCAATTTGTAGACGCCGTGCGAAATGCTATGATAAAACAGGATGACATAGAAAATCGCCCGCGTAGAAATAACCTCTTCTTCTTTGGGATACCGGATAGTAGAAAAGAAACTTGGCGTGACTGAAGCAAAAGTTATTTAGTTATGTGCTGAAAAACTCTGCGTCACTGTAAATACTTCCTCATAGAAAGAGCACATAGAATAGGTGAACACATGGCCGAAAAACCACGCCCATTATTAGTAAAATTTGGCCTTTTTAAAAACAAACAAAGGGTCCTATCTGCTGCGCTGAATCTTAAGGACACTAATATCTCAATTAGTCAAGACTACTCGAAGAATGTTCGCCAAGAAAGGTAAAAACGTTTAGTATATGCGCGAGAATGCAACAGGAAATACACGCTTAGATACAACAAGCTGAGGATTGTTTGAAAAACCTATGCATATGATGCTACCACTGATGTCGTTAGCGAAGTCACCCGATAGCAGTTAACCAGTAGCGAAACCAAATCCAGTAACCGTTGTTTTCATCAATTGACCATCATTAATGTAAACTGCAGAAGCCTGAAAAACACAATCGTCGAGTTTGATACAATGGTCAGCTTTGTTCAACCAGACAGAATACTTGGAACCGAGTCTTGGTTGGATGCCGAGGTTTCAGACACTGAAGTTTTTCCAAGTTATGTCTCTTATCGGAAAGACCGCAACACGCGTGGTGGCGGCGTATTTACTTTAGTCTGTGATACACTTCAGAGCATGCCCCTTCATTGTGCTGACAATGCATCGGAATCTATTTGGTGCAGAATATTATTTTCGAATGGCAGCAGTCTGGTTGTGGGTGCTTTTCATCGACTGCCAGGATCAAATAGTATTGAGCCGTTGCTGGGGTTGTCAAGGTCACTGACTGCTGCATCACCGGAGACGATTCTTCTGGGTGGTGATTTTAACCTACCCGAAATCACTTGGCGAGACCACCGTCCGGTTGAAAATAACCGTTCCGGGATTAATGGTGTTCTTTATGAAATAGAAAATTCGACCTTTTTCAATTTGTAGATTTTCCTAGACGGTCTGGCCGCTCAGGCGGTAGTATACTTGATTTATTATTCAGCAACCGCGAGGACTTACTGAAGTAGGTTATAGCAACACCTGGGATTAGCGACCATGATGTGGTGGTAGGTGCGGTAGTATGTCAGAGCACAGTATTAAGCAGAGCACGACAAATAAAGGTGTTCTCGTACGATAGATGGTGACTATGACGCCATTAACAACGAGTTCAGCTCGTTTTTTCCGCATTTCTCAGACCGCAGCCACGATTTAAACTTGGAACAGTTATGGACGTTGTTCAAAGAGGTAGTTTTAACGTCAGTAAACCGATTTATCCCTTCAAAAAATGGTTACAGCAAAGGGACGGAGGGGAAAACCATGGGTTACGCGAGAACTACGCACATTGATAAAAAGGAAATATCGGTTGTATAAAAACTTCCGCTGAAGAAACCAGCCATCATTGCTGGCAAACGTAAATCTTCTAGGAGCCCAACTTAAGCAAGAAATGAAACAGGCAAAACACAAGTACTTAACGTCTCTCGCTGACAGAATCAAAACCAACCCAAAAACCCGCCGCGGTGGCTCAGTGGCTAAGGCGTTGCGCTGCTGAGCACGAGGTCGCGGGTTCGATGTACGAGGTCGCGGCCGCTTTTCTGATGGAGGCGAAAAGCAAAAACGCCCGTGTGTACGAGATTTCGGCGCACGTTAAAGATCCCCAGGTGGTCAAAATTAATCCGGAGCCCTCCACTACGGCGCGCCTCATCGCCTGCGTTGCGTCGGCGCGTTAAACCCTACAATCAATCAATCAATCAATCAATCAATCAATCAATCAATCAATCAATCAATCAATCAATCAATCAATCAATCAATCAATCAATCAATCAATCAATCAATCAATCAATCAATCAATCAATCAATCAATCAATCAATCAATCAATCAATCAATCAATCAATCAATCAATCAATCAATCAATCAATCAATCAATCAATCAATCAATCAATCAATCAATCAATCAATCAATCAATCAATCAATCAATCAATCAATCAATCAATCAATCAATCAATCAATCAATCAATCAATCAATCAATCAATCAATCAATCAATCAATCAATCAATCAATCAATCAATCAATCAATCAATCAATCAATCAATCAATCAATCAATCAATCAATCAATCAATCAATCAATCAATCAATCAATCAATCAATCAATCAATCAATCAATCAATCAATCAATCAATCAATCAATCAATCAATCAATCAATCAATCAATCAATCAATCAATCAATCAATCAATCAATCAATCAATCAATCAATCAATCAATCAATCAATCAATCAATCAATCAATCAATCAATCAATCAAAACCAACCCAAAAGAAGTATGGCACTACATAAAAACCAATAAAAAAGACTGTTAGCATTCCACCTCTTTCCGACAACGTTGTAATAATAAAAGACGATAAGGGTAGAGCTGAAGGCTTTAATTCGTACTTTCATTCGGTCGATTCGGGACAAAGCCCACTCATGTTTTCCACTCCCTTTCCGGAACTTATAAATATGAATGATATTCAGATAACTGAGGCAGGGGCCAAATCGTTGCTCGCTAATCTGAAGGCGCACTCTGCGCATGGCCATGACGGCATACCAAATCAAGTTCTTAAAGGCTGCGCAGCCCATATCGCTCCTTTTCTGGTCGTACTGTTCACACTATCTTTTAGCTGCGCGACATTGCCCAGAGACCGGAAGATTGCGAACATCACACCCTTACATAAAACCGGTGACAAAGATAAACCTTGCAACTACAGACCAGTTTCACTAACCTGCGTTTGCTGTAAGACATTAGAATTTATATATTCATATATTCATGTTTAATGAAGCACCTTCAAGACAATAAATTTTTCACGCCGTGGTAGCATGGGTTTCGGTCAGGTTTATCTTGTGTAACGCAACTTACTGAGCTTATTCACGATATTGCTAAAGATGTGCAGATAGATGCTGTTTGCTTAGATTTACAAAAAGCTTTCGATGTTGTTCCGCACAATCTACTACTTTGCAAGATGTCTTTTTTAGGCCTTCCCAAATATCTCCTTAGCTGGGTGCAACACTACTTGAGCGATGGCCAGCAGCAGGTGCTTGTTAATGGTGTTTCATCATCTCCTGTTAGGGTTTTATCTGGAGTCCCACAGGGCTCCCTACTTGCACCACTACTTTTTTATTATTTTTATCACTGATCTTCCCAACGGACGTAAATGCACTGTGCGGTTCAACGCTGACGATTGCATCATATATCATCCTGTGAAATGTGCCGAAGACGTAGATGTAATTCAAACAGACCTTGACAGAATTATCACTTGGTGTACAGAATGGCAGATGAAGTTAAACATTTCGAAATGCTATCACGTCCAATTTACGAACAAGAAAAACAAAGTGGACTGTTCATTATCGTTGCAGAATCCTAAAATACAGACTAGAAAGGGTAAAATATTTTGGTGTGACCCTCACAGAAACATTAGACTGGACCACCCACATCAACGCAATAAGCTAGGCATATCGTCTTCAGCAAGACATATCGTCTTGCTGAAGACATATCAGCAAGACATATCGTCTTTATTTCTTCCAGAGAAATTTTAAGGATGCCCCCAAACACTAACAGAAACGCTTTATTTCACAAATATAAGACCAGTACTTGAATATGCATGCACAGCATGGGACCCCTCTACTGCAATATTACAAGAAAACCTAGAGAGAGTTCAAAAGCGATCTGCTCGGTTTGTAACCAGCAATTATAATTTTAATGCCAGGAACTCACAAATTATAAACAGTCTTGGATGGAAGTCGTTTCATCAGAGAAAACTGCTAAGGTTGAAATTTCTTCACAACATGTACAATAACCTACCCGGGATAATGCTTTGTATTTAAAACAGCCACACTATGTATCCGCACTCAGAGGTAATGCACGAACGATTACATAATTCCAGTGTCGGAATAATTTGTTCAAACATTCATTTTTTTCTAATATTATAAGTGACTAGAATAACCTCCGAAACGAAGTGTTTATTGCCAAGAATTTTGTTGAGGCTATAGAGCATGCCGTATAATTTTCTTTTCAGATTTTATTTGTCTCACATATTGTTGTTCAAATAAGTGTTGCATTGTTCTTTGTCTCACACCGACAAATTTATGTACTATATACTGTTCGAAATAACCCCCCTAAATCAATGCCCTATGGGCGCTGTAGGAACGCGCAATAAATAAATAAATAATAAAGAAAAAATAGGAGTTCGCATCGCCTGGTGTCATTATTGTGAATCATTTTAGCCGAGTGGAGAACGATGTCCGCTATCCGACCGAGTCAGTCATTGCCACCTTCGCTGGTGGGTCTGTCCACGAGGGGTTAAAGGTGTGGCTCCTAATTTTTAGGGTTGAGCCTCTTTCAGCTCGTTCATTATAATGCCGAAAATTTTGGAGATACGGCTAGTGTCGGTGGCTGTAAGTCGTCCGGGGAGGCGACTTACACGACTTGTGGAGACAATCACCCCTTTGCTCTTGCCAGACTGATCAAGAAACTTGCTGCCTATGTGGATGCCTATGTGGAAATTCACCGCGCGTTATGGACATTAACCACAGGAAATACCGCAAAGTGTACTTTACAAAAACAGAGGCTTCTAGCATGGCCCATCGGTTTGCAGTAACTGAAAGAAACCTGCTATGGTGCAACGAACCGAATAACGCGATTGACGCTGAATGGAAATCAAGACTTCCAAGGCACCTCCCCCGTAGACTGGAGACATTATATCATCGCCTACGACTGAACTCGGCATAGACCAACTGTTACCTTTTTCGCTTCGCAATGACGACCAACCCGTACTGCTATAACTATTCTTCAGTCGAAACCGTTGAACATATTTTATTAGAATGTGAGGCCTACTTGGCACCAATATCCCGTTTTTTTGAAGATATTGAACGCCTAGATCAAGGGCCGGTAATTTTGAAGACCATCCTAGGACCATGGACTTGCCCCTCAAAGCAGCGTAAGCTCTAAAAGGTTTGCTTTCTTATTTGGAGGAAATTGGCCACATTTCAAAATTGTGAATTCTTTGACACAATGTACAACATAGTCCATCAAGCCCGTCAAGACACGCCGGTCTCTTTTTTTTTGTTTGTGTTTTTTTTCTGCCCACCTCTTTCTAGGCCTGTTTTCCTTACATTCCCGAACCCTCGCAGACAAGCATGTAGGCGATTGCAAACACCGTCAAAACTCTGCTTTTTTCAATAAAGAGCCTTCTCTCTCTCTCTCTCTCTCTCTCTCTCTCTCTCTCTCTCTCTCTCTCTCTCTCTCTCTAACTGTCCCGTTGGAGCCCAAGAGGTCAAAATCGTAGGGGTAATCAAAAAGCGCCGGTGCATGCGGAGTAAAGCAATGGCTGTAGTTAAAGATAGATCGTCAGGCGATGTCTCAGTTGTGGCCCGTGGCTCCACTACTGTGGACGCATTTCTTGTTACTGTGATCGCCCCCGCACGGGGCACCTCGAGTAATCTTGGTGACGGTGAGTGGCGACACCGCGTACCCCGAGCCCCCCATACTTAAGCTGTCACCTACCGTGGCTAGAAGTTGAAAGGTGAAGGGTTAGAAGCCGTGAACGGTGGCCGTCGGAGCCTTGGTCAAGCTCCGGCCGATGGGCTCCCTGCCTGTCTACCAGGCAGGGAGCTCCCGGAACCTCTTTGACTACCAGGGTAAGGTCAAAGGAGAAAGTACCCCCGTCTCCCTGCTTTCCAATGTATCATATGGCATTTTCCGAACCCCCCCCCCCCCCCCCAAACGTGATCGGCCCCCGAAAAGTGGCCGCACCGCAGTTTCCTTTCCACCACTTCCAGACTTGAGTCCTCCGAAACCGAACAACTATCCTCGCTTCACGTTATGGAATCGGTAGACCAATCAAAACCTCTTGCTTCACAGTCCGTATTTCTCATTCCAAAGTTTCTTGACGGTATTGTTGGAGGGTCGTATAAGGCCAAAAAACATCGAACCGGTGAAATTCTTCTCGAGGTCAGTAGCCAGGATCAGGCCAAAAAACTTTTTGCGCAAACCAGCATCGCCGATCTGCCAATCCGAGTCACGCCCCACCGCAGCCTAAACAGCTCCCAGGGCGTGATTTCCAACTATGACCTACTGAATGAAACTGAAGCCGACTTGCTGGAGGGCCTTCGTGGCCAGGGCGTAACAGCGGTCAGGCGAATAACTATACGAAAAGATGATAAACACATACCAACAAAGCACCTCATCCTAACGTTTGACAGGTCGAGCCTTCCGGAATACATCAATGCAGGTTTCGTGCGATGTCGAGTCCGGCCTTACATCCGGAACCCGCGGCGCTGTTTCAAGTGCCAACGGTTCGGGCACGGCACGAACTCCTGTCACGGCCGACTTACCTGCGCGAAATGCGCCCAGCATGACCACGCCTCCGAAAATTGTAACGTGCAACAGCCTCTTTGCATAAACTGCCAGGGTCCACACGCGGCCTACTCCAGGAAGTGTGAAAAATTTCAACTGGAAAAGAAAATCATAAACATCAAGGTAACCGAAAACATAACCTTCTCAGAGGCGCGGAAGAGGTTCGCCTCCTTCCCTCTGGGCAGGTACGCCGACGCACCTCGCCGGGGGGCGGAGCGGCGTCTTGTTTCGGCGGGTACCCAGTACCGCGAGTCGGACTTGGTCCCGCCACCGCCCCCCCCCCCCCCCTGGGTTGCCTCTTGCAGCCCAACCCGCCTCCGCACCGCTCGCTGGGCCAGCAGCGGCTGTGGCAGCATCCACGTCCGTTGGGGATGCTGCACCCTCTTTTTCGTCCTCTCCACCTGCCCAAAGCACACGCGAGGTCCCGGAGGACATGGAGACGGAGGAAACCGCAGCAGTTCCCACCTCCGCCGCACCGCCTGTGCCACCCGGGGCGCTCCTGACGCCCTCGGCGGTCGCGGCCAAAACGAAGGGCACCGCAAAGGGTGCCAAGTCCGGGGGGTCCGGTACGCCGGGTGCCCCTTCCAAATCAGATGATGAGGTGCATGTGGGACCCTTCCTGTCTGCTTTGCCGCGGAAGGAGCGGGTCCCTCCATCTAAACCTCCAGAGGAGGTAAAGAAAACCCGTCCAAGAGTCCAAGCCCCGAAAGACCCTACATAAATAGTCACACTCCAGTAGCTCTAATACATCATAATGGGAAGAGAAAATATCATTCAATGGAACTGCATAGGCCTTCTAAATATTCTTGACGACGTGTATGAGATTCTGCATGCCAATCAGCCAAGTTTAATGTCTGTCCAGGAAACACATCTGAATTCCAAACAAACAAATTTCTTGAATAGTTACCTGGTATACAGGAAAGACAGGGATGGCTGCACACACTCTTCTGGCGGTGTGGCCATAATCACCCGCAAATCCTTAGCATGCCACCCTGTCACCTTGAACACCGGCCTTGAGGTTGTAGCCGTTCGCACAATAATATTTTATAGGTTGATAACGGTATGCTCCATATACATTCCTTCTGATGTTGCACTTACGAGCTCCGACTTCGAGGCACTGGTTGACCAGCTGCCCGAACCATGCATCCTTACAGGCGACCCTAATGCTCACAACTCTCTTTGGGGCTCTTCCAGAACGGATGCCCGAGGTCGCCTGACAGAGAAATTTCTTACATCTTCAGGAGCATGCCTTTTCAACAATAAACAGCCTACATACCATAACATAGGTCACAACACATACTCACATCTTGACCTGGCTATTGGTTCTGCAATTCTCTTTCCATGTCTTGAGTGGTGTGTGGGCACGGACCCATATGGTAGTGACCATTTCCCCACTTCATTAACGTATATAGGTACAGGCCCGAGCAGTCCATCTTCCCATAAAAGGTTTAATCAAGCAAGAGCTAACTGGAATACATTTACAGAGACATCCCAACTACACCCCACATCCATAGGACACCTACACGTTGAAGAAGCTACCCAACTGCTCACGGCGCACATCCTCGACTCCGCCGAAAAGTCCATTCCCCACGCCTCTGGTGCCCCGCGCAACCAGCGGAGGCCGTGGTGGAATGAGGACTGTAGGCGGGCGCGAGAGGCCCAGAACAACGCGTGGGGTGTCCTTCGTCGGTACCCCACGTCGGGTAACCTCATTTTTTTCAAACGGGCCAAGGCGTTAGAGAAACGCGTGTGCCGTGAGGCAAAACGACAGAGTTGGCGTTCCTTCATAACATCCATAAACTCCTACACAGACACACGGAAAGTATGGACGAGAATACGCAAACTCAAAGGACAACAAACACACAGCCTGCCTCTGGTCAGCACAACAGGGGACACACTCGAAGACCGGGCTGACACACTCGCACAACACTTCCAACACGTTTCCAGTTCAGCACACTACACACACTTTCATGAAACACAAACAAATGGCCGAAAAGAAGCCTTTACATGACAATGACAGGTCAGCCACTTCTTATAACTCTGAGTTCACACTTCATGAGCTGAGGGGTGCTCTGAGCACGTGTAAACCCTCAGCTCCAGGCCCAGACAACATTCCATATACAATGATACAGAACTTACACACAGACACTCTTGTAACACTTCTTCACATTTTCAACAAGATATGGCTTTCGGGGCACATTCCAAAGTCTTGGAGGGATGCCACAGTTGTTGCATTTTTGAAACAAGGGAAGGACCCTTCTTCTCCCGCTAGCTATCTACCCATTGCACTGACCAGCTGCCTGTGCAAGCTTCTCGAGAAGATGATAAACCGGAGGCTTGTGTACTTTTTGGAGTACAACGGTCTTCTTGAGAGCTGCCAGGCAGGCTTCAGGGCAGGGAGATCCACAAATGATCAACTTGTGGCACTAGAGTTATACATTAAGGATGCCTTCATTCACAAACAGTTCTGTTTAACTGTGTTTTTCGACCTAGAAAAGGCCTATGACACCGCTTGGTGTTATGGGATCCTTACTGACCTCAAGTCATTGGGTGTTTCTGGTAATATGTTTAACACGCTTGCTAGTTATCTGTCGGAGAGAACCTTTCGCGTCAGAGTTGGTTCTGCGCTGTCAAAGAAACATGTGCAAGAAAATGGCGTGCCTCAAGGTGGAGTGTTGAGCTGCACGCTCTTCATAGTTACGATGAACTCTCTTGGAAAGGCATTGCCACCCACAATCTCTTATTCCATGTATGTAGACGACGTCCAGATATCCTTTAAATCATGTAACATGTCCATCTGCGAACGTCAAGTCCAGCTCGGCGTCAAGACGCTTGCGGGCTGGGCCGACAAAAATGGTTTCAAAATTAATCCCGGAAAAAGCTCTTGTGTTGTATTCTCCAGGAAGCGTGGGGTCCACCCAGACCCAGACATCACTCTTAACAGCGCGTCGATTCCTGTGAACAAGGAACACAAGTTTTTAGGCATTTTATTCGACGAAAAGCTTACATTCATCCCGCATATCAGACAGCTCAAATGCAAATGCCTAAAAACAATGAATATTCTTAAGGTCCTCTCACATCGATCTTATGGGGCCGACAAACAACTCCTCCTGCGCCTTTACACGGCCTTGGTGGGGTCTCGGCTCGACTATGGCAGTGTCGTGTATGGGTCTGCTACAAAAACAGCACTGACAATGCTCGACCCAGTGCTGCATCTTGGCCTTCGCCTCTCATGTGGCGCATTCCGCACTAGCCCTGTTGAAAGTCTTTATGTCGAGTGCGACAAATGGTGCCTAGGGCATCAGCGGGAGTATGTTGACCTGTTGTATGCATCCAAGGTCGTGTCTCTGACCAACCATCCTTTTAATCCCACCATGAACGATACATCAAATTTACAACTCTTTTTAAACAGGCCATCTATTCCTTTACCGTTCTCTCTCAGAGTTAGGGAGGAGGCTTCTGCACTCAATGTCCCCCTTTCAGACACGCACAAGACACCCATTCATAATTTCATCGCACCATGGCATCTTCGTTCTGTATCATGCGACCTGTCATTCACTCTTGTATAAAAAAATAGGGTACCCAGGAATGCAATTCTGCAGCACTTCCTGTTCCTGCAGGACAAGTACAGGTGCGCAGAATTCTATAGTGACGCGTCGAAAAGTGGTTCTACAGTATCTTGTGCAGCGCACGGACCAAATTTTAGAGTAAGCAAAACAATGAATTTTCATAACAGTATTTACACGGCAGAAGCATATGGCATTTTGCTCGTTTCAAACCACGTCATCAAACATAAAATTCCCAAGTCTATTGTGTACACAGACTCTCAAAGCGTTGTACAGGCACTGTCATTAGGAAGGTCATCTAATAACTATGTGATAAATGCTCTTTTCATGGTACTAATGTCTGCATATGCCTCAAATCTTGAAATAACTATATGCTGGGTACCAGGGGATTGTGGAATCCCTGGCAATGAGGCCGCCGACCAAATGGCTGGTGATGCTGCTCTCATGACTACAGTTGACATTACAACAGTACCTTACACCGACCTAAAGACACACATCAGACGACAGCTTCGTAACACATGGCAATTACACTGGAGTCAACAAACAGACAACGAACTACACGTAATAAAACCACAACTGGGACGCTACATAACTGACTCGCACAACAGATACACTGAAGTCGCCCTGGCTAGGCGGCGGATAGGCCACACACGTGCGACGCACTCCCACCTGCTCACTGGAACTTCGGGACCCACGTGTAGCAGGTGTGGAAAGGGCCTATCCGTAGTCCACATACTAATCACATGCAAGGCACTTGACACAACACGACACAAACATTTCCCTGAATTATACAGACGACACATTCCTTTGCACCCATCATATTTTTTAGCCGACGAACCAATGTTTTCTAGTCAGCGTGTTTTAAAGTTTTTAGGTGAGGTGAACTTTCTGCAGCTCTTGTCATATCACGTGTAATCATCCTGGCCCTATACACCAGCCATCTCCATTGTCTTTTGTTTTGCATCACTTTTACTTTTAGTCACATGTTTTAGTATGTACGGTCTCATCACAATTCAGTAACTTCTTCTTTGGCGCTCTTTGCCCATAGTCGGCCTTGCGCCAATAAAACCCAACTATCATCTTGTTAATGTGATCGCGTCGGCGATCGACAAAAGTCAGACCAAAATGATGGACAACTACTTGCATGCCATGGCGGAGCTCGTAACAGCTCATACAGATCACATTACTCAGTCTGTGTCCCCGCTGCATGGCGTCTCTGTGCAAACCGATTTAGCATGTGGTTTCACTACTAAGGCTCTTGAGTCAGTCAACGAACAACCTTTGAATGCGGTTGATCTCGCTCAATTACTTCAAGCCGTTTCCGCCAACCATCACCATTCCCTTCCCCTCCTGTGGACCCTCCGCCTCAGTCCCAATTCGGAGGTTCTCTTTCCTCCAAAGTGGTATCTGGCCTGCCCTCCTCTCGTCCGTCCTCGAATGTTCGCCATGCATCCAAAGCCGTAACTGGCTTGCCTGCCTCTCACCCACCATCTATTTTTAGTCCTGCTAACAAGGCTAAGGTCAATTCTGAGAACCACCCAGACGACATGGAGTGTCAATCGGTTGCGTGTAATACAACTGGAGCACCGATTTTGGGTGCACCTGATTCGTGCCCGAAACAAAAGACAAAGAAAGGACAAGCGAGTAAAAAAAACGGGTGGTATTTTGGAGACCGCTTGGCGGACATCACTTCCCCATGTCTCTTCGGGTACTTCAATGGAATTGTCGTTCACTCTTCTCAGCGCTATCAGAGCTTCACTATATTGTCTCTAAAAACCGACGAGTCGTTATTTTGCTGGAGCAAACTTGGCTGGCTCCTGGTCCGCCATTCAGAATCCGAAATTACCGAACGTTCCTTTTAGACCGTCCAGCTAAAGGAGGGGGGTTGCTAACTTTGTCTCCGTTCAATTTTGCCATAACGAACATCTTTTATTTCAATTAATGTTCGTTGAATCTGAAATTCGGGCACCGACCTGCAACCTTCAAGATTGCGTTGCATTTTCTCTTGTGAATGCGCACTTTCCGGGTGGAATAAGTTCCACCTGTTCACTCGATGCTGTTCTGTCGGCGTGAGAAAAGCGAGTTGTTTTTTGTGGGCATTTCAATTCGCACCACGTATTGTGAGGTTTCCCCACAGATTCCTGTGGCAGGCGTCTTTGCGGCTGTATGCGACACAACAATTTGTATTTTTTTTTTAATTCTGGATCTGCGGCATGGTTTCGCTGCCAGACAAGTTCTGTTAGTGATTTCAGCTTTTTCACGACGGAAAATATCTCTTCGTGGTGTACTTGAGACCACGCTACAAGAAGTGATCACATACCAATTGTATATACGTTTTTATGCCCTTCTAAGTCACCGCGAGCACATATAGTTCGGCATATCAATTTTTATCGCGTTCAAAAGGAAATGAAGACAGCACTTAGCTCCATTCTATCGGGAGACGAGAAACGAAGGCAGTTCAAGTGTCATCAATCCGTTTTTGAACCTGTTAAAAAATCCCAATTTATTCTTTGTTTCTCAAAACGATGGCGGCTCCAGTCCATGGTGGAATCGGGAACGTGCTCACGCGTATAGTCGGAGTGAAGCGGCTTGGTAGAAAGCTATTAAAAATCAGTGCCCATCTAATTGGATCAGTCTCAAGTATGCGGCTGCCACATTTAAGCGGATTGTTCCTAAAGCAAAAGAAAATTATAACACCGAAAAGTTTGTCTCTCTATCAAAGCTCAACAATTGACGAATGTTGAATAGATTCCTTTGTCCGAGAAAGGTCGTACAAGACCAGTATAACAGCAATCCAATTGTTCAGTCAACAAGTGAATTGTTCAGTCAACAAGTGCATCTACGGAAACATTGGAACGAATTGCGCAGGAACTGGAATTTCGTTTTTCTTCTGGGCCTGCATTTGTCTTTGTGTGTCAGTTTTCAAATGAGGGCTTCATGCCTGTGACAAGGTCGGAATTAGCTGATATTGTTTTGCAGCTGTCTGACTCTGCTCCAAGGTCAGATGGTATTACGGTGTAAATGCTGTAATTTCTGTTTGAGGAGTCTGCTAACCATTTGCGAAGCATATTCAACATGTCGTTAAAAATATCTGGTCACCTTCGGAATGGAAACTTGCTAAAATAGTACCATCGTTGAAAAAAAATGCGCGCCAATCCACCCTGTAAAGATGGTTGGGTTGGAAAGGGAAGCTGTAAACGACACCCACAACGATTACCCATGCGACGTCACTTGAATTCAGACCCGTGGCACTACAACAAGTTAAACCAGAGACAAGTGAAATGCAGTTAACCACATCCTTGATTACTTCGAAAAGATATTCTTTGCTAAGGTCAAATCAATGCATGATCCATGAGTGGTGGTTGGTTGAGTTTTTATGGTGAAGCACATGAGTGGAAACTTTTTTTTATAAATGAAACCAAGCTCAAATCGGTGTTTGGCGATGTCACTTCTCCTCCGTCTCTGCCGCCGCCGACGGAGACGACGAGATGGGCGGCAGAGACGGAGAAGTGCGATGCCATGCGTTGGTGTAAGCTTCCTTTATTTTTGCCGACTCCTAGCGCATGCGCATTGCGCGCATGCTGCTGTTACACGCGCCGTGGGAGGAGCGAACAACGACGCGAGGAATCGTGTAACGCTATCACGGGGGTTAAACCCGCAGATGTGTTCGGTGAGTGCACCGTTTGTCACCCCCCCCCTCCGTCCCCCTCAGTTTCCGCGTGGGCTCGTAGCTGAATCGGTAAGAAAACAGGCTCGCGCTCCGTTTCTGTATTCGTTCCAGGTTTGTTTCCTGGTGGTAATTTTTCTTGGTTCGCCAGAGTTTTCTGTTGACACCAACGGTCGCGATAGAACTTTTGGGGGGTAGAGGTAAAAAGCTTCGCTTTAAAACAAAAGTTCGGGTTTCCTACAAGACAATATTAGGCCGATTTTGTGGACTAGCAGCCTTGCAAAGCTGGTTGAAATGCTACGGCATGGTAGGCTTATGCGGTTTATTAACAGTAATCATAATCTATGCACCGCCCAGACTGGCTTGAGACCTGAAAATTATATTTGGGAGGCCCACATCGACGTCGAGAGCTGTATTAAACTAGCTCGTCGACTAAAACATGCCAGATGCCAGTGCACTTGTAACCTTCGCTATAGCATAAGATTACGACAGCGTGAAGTACAGCACGTTGATGTCACACCTTACATCTAGCGAGATCACAGGGTACGTTTGCTCCTGGATTGGTGAGTTTTTGAAGGGAAGAACATTCTTTTGTTCCAAGGGTGGTTTCTCGACATCCCAGTATCATCCATTTCTTGGAGTTTCTCAGGGATCAGTTCTTTCTCTTGTTATTTTTAATATACTCCTGAGTTCTATTCCAAGGCAGGACGGTATATCTATTTATGTCTATGCCCATGATATTGCTTTTTCCTCGTCTGCGACATCCACGAGTTGTATCAGCGCCTGCAGAACTATGTAGTTGTCCTGAATAATTGGAACAGCACGCTACACCTTTCGCTAAACGTCAGAAAACGTGCCTTTATATTATTTCCCTGCGGTAACCTTATAGCCTTAGGTCTAACATACCGGTTGCAATCCATCTCTCAGGTCACGGAAATTCAATATATTGGTACAATTTACGACGACCACCTCACACGGCGTCCTCGTATTTCGACATGGCTGTCAAAGGTCAAAAGCTGCTAGAGTGATGCGTAGGCTCCGTAATCAAAAATACAGTATGCGTAGAGACGAGCTTGTAATGATATATCGTTCCTATGATCACCCTGTATTAGAATTTGGTTGCGTTTTATTTTCTGGCTGCGCTAAGTACAAACGCAATCCTCTACTTCTTTGCATTGCTTTTATTGGCTTTGCGTTTATGTTTATGGTTGGCAAAGTATGTAGCTAACTCTGTATTGTGCCTTGGGCGAGATTGCCTTCACTTCTGCATCAATTTAAATTGCTAACTATATTAACATTTCTAAAGCTGTTTGAATCTCCATTGAACAAGGCACAGCCCACTTTACAGCGAAGCTGTTAGCCTCTCGTCGGACGGAAAATTTCGTGTATTAAACAGAAAATTCAGGCACGATCCAGCAGCTCTCGCCCAAGACGCCGACTACAGGCGTAAGGTCAATCAGGCGTGCAGCATAAAGATCAGTATTCGTGTTAAAAGAACACAAACCAAGCATAGAAACCGCATTATGGATGACAAGGCGCCGGTTAACAATGACCTCCCTCCCCCCCATACGCTCTGGCAAAGATTATGTTTGCAGCTGCTTCTTCCCTTGTTCCATTCCCTTCTCCGAGCATTCCGTTCATTCGTTCCTTACTAGCCTCACGAGACCAGGTTAGTGTGGGTCCCTGGTCACGCAGGGATAATCTTCAATGAGCTGGCAGACCAATTAGCCAAATGGTCCTGTCATCGTGAGTTGCCCATTTGTCAGTTTTCTGTCGGGGACGAGGTTCAGGAGCCTTCAAATTTATCAGTAGGATGCCCTTCGTTCATGCTCCGATAATATTCACTTCTGTCACTTATGGAAGCCTACATTCTGCGAATCTCGTAAATGCGAGGTGGCAATCACCAAATTTCGACCCAGAATCTCCTCAATGTCCTTTCTGCAAGCCTCCGGAAATTGTAGAACACTTTTCTTTTATATTCCCGCAGCTTTCCCATAATGCAAAGCGCGCACTTTAATACACGTTTAATCGGCTTATTGCCAATTATATTCCACCCTTGTTCCTTCCCTGTGTGCTTCGATCTTAGGAGTTTGTTACAGAGATGTTGTGCTCGCCTTTCATTCCTGTGTTGCGGCGACAATCCGGCTGCCCTGCTAGACAGCTTTTTCTCCATACGTGATTCTTTTCCCTGACTAATCTGTTAGATCGCAAGAGTTGTGTCAATGTTTTTTATTAATTTATTGTTTTTCCCTGAAATAAATCAGGTCACAGCCTAATCATTACAGGCGGCTTGTTGGCCAATCCCCCGCGGGGGTATGCGTCATCATTCAAGGGTCCAACCAACCAACTAGTAATAGAAAGTGTGCTAAAGTACATTTCACTTCTCTCTGTTTCACTCTTTGTGGAGCCACGTGTGAGAATTCAGGTGATGTGGCATCGGTAATCGCTGTGGGTGTGGTTTACCGCTTCGCAGTAGAACCCCCTTCACAGCGTGGGTTGGTACCAGAATTTTTGATATTTTTACAATTTTTTGCAGTTACTGTGTTCACTTCGTTAGGGATATATAAGCACCATTCAAAATTCAGTCTCGTAGGGCATTATAAACACGACTTTACTGGGATAGCCTGAGTGGCGATGCATTAAAGACCTGCTCGAGGTTCTGTTCCAATTCTCACATTACAGTTTCTCTTTTCTGCTTCCGTATCAAATTTCTCGTTATTAAAAATTTTTTCTTTTATTTAAATATTTAAGGTTTTGTGTTATTAAATAACCTAATTACTGAGCAACCACCATCTTTCGCTCAATCATCCCCCGTAAATTTATTCGCTGTTAGGGCCGAGTAATTCATCTATTTCCTTACACTTCTACTATAATTGTGGTAATCGATTTTTATTGGCGAATTCACCGAATTTAATCACTGTTAGACACTGGGTATCACTTTGATTACAAATATTTCGCTCACACCTTCATTATCTGACCAATCCTGCTTTGTGTTATTTCGCATTGATTCCTCTCAATTTACTTTGATACATGCCTAGCGGTGATGTGGTCTTAGGCTTCATGCCTCCTAAATATACTTCTTAGTGGTCTTACACTTCAATTCAAGTCGATTATTATAATTTTGCGTGCATTCCTCTTAATTTACTTTGTCCTCCTACCTCAGTTCGATCAATATTATTCTTTTTTCAGTTCTTGTTATCACTTCAAATCATTCTAATTCATTTTGGTGTAGCCTAAGTGACTTAGTCATGCGATTTATTTCTCCTGGATTTTTTAACCCACACTAATTACTCTTTATTTGCTTTCTAATCCATCATAATTTACGGCAATTCATCGGAGCTTACTTTTGCTTCCGCTGAATCATTTTTGTTCAGCTCAATTCAGTTTGCTTGCTTGCTTCATAGGGCAACCTGCTTTAATCCCGTTTAAGTCAGTCAAATTCATTCATTTCCTTTTAATTCATATTTTTTGTATTGTATCGCACTTGATTCGGGTACATTTTAAACCACCTGGTTTCTGCTTCAATTTTTTCTGGCTTAATGCATTCATTCATTCCCTTCAAGTTAATTTCATTCCTCACAACTCCCATTGATTCCCCGTAATTTCCTATGTCTTTCTTCCTAATTAACTCGGCCTCGTTTTTCATTCGCCTTCCCTTCTACTAATTCTATTACAACCAACCTGGACAAATTCCTTCCCCATTTAATTTATCCTGACTCTTTTTAATTCACATTGATTCTTGTTGATTTGTTTTGTCTTAAGGATTTACTTGCAGCCGTCTTAATTCAATTTTGGTTGCTGTTTTTTCACTTTGATAGATCTTAATTCACCTTAATACAGGTTAATTTATGAAATTTCACAGCTTAATTTAATTTGATGTAAATTATCTGACTGACACCACTGGATTCCGACAGATTCCCCTCCATTTGCTTTGTTTCCGTAATTCACTGCGGTCGATATGAACTCAGTTTAGTGCATGTTAATTCATTTTATCTAACTTCTATCACTCATTTATTACATTTACATTGATTCCTCACAATTCCGTTTGCTTTGTGTTCCTTCGTAATTCTCTTGGGTGAGTTTAGTACACCGCCATATCTGTGGATTAAGTTTCATTCATATATTCACTTTGATTTACCCTAATTCACTCAGTCATCCACTTTGTTTAATTTATTTTCCGTTTAACTCACATTGATTTCCGCTATTTTTCTTGCCTGCCTAATTCACTATTGATCCTTTTATTTCACTTTCATTCCTCTTGGTTCACAAATATTGCTCCTCATTCGCTTTTTCATCACAGTTAGAAGTGTCATCCCCTCACCGAATTTTGCTCTGGATCGGTATAACTGACTTTAATTCCCTAGGGCGTCCAGAAGCTTTTTATACGACGCCTGTTGACTGCCGGTTTTCGCTCAAGTACTATGAAGGTAGACAGTATGATAAGACAAACTTTCGCCCTTTCTATGGTTACCCTAAACATATTATTCAATTTTTCAGAATTATTCAGAACAATATTAAATTTTATCACATAATGAAGTTATCAAGGTAACAATGTCGTGCTCCAGCAGCTATCCCTCTATGCGAAAAAATACGCAACATTATCGCGCACAAGTATCCGCTGAAACTTCGTTCCTTACGCTTATTGACCTCAAACCACGATAAAAACCGTTATGGGCCTCGTGCACTGCAGTTTCAAATAAACACGTGGCGCCGCGTGGGGTCGGCGGTGGAAGTTTTTTTTAAAGAAAAATTAAACAGATACAAGAGTTCGCTAAGAGGCTAAATTAGGACAACACCCAGAAAATTAGCATACAACGCATCACTGCGTTTTATTACGTTCACAGTTGTATCAATATAAATATTTCACCTACGAGTTGTGCAGGAATTATTGCTGAAATATTTTAGAAACACTACTTCCCTAATAAAAGCAGAGGACAGTATTAGCCCTGGAACTAAGCACATGCCTCATAAAAATACCAGAATAAAATAAAACAAGGTGGGTACAAGCGTTTTGTTTTGTTTCAACGGTTCTCGGTGCGACACAGCTACAGAAGAGAGCTTTAACGAATGGTTTCGCTGACTTTTTCCTCCGCTACGCCAAATCATAGTGTAGCTGTACAAAGGACACGCAATGAGACGTGGTACCATCAATGCCAGGGTACACATCCAGCGTCTCATCAACGACACGGCGAGCGACGAGTCGCCGATTTTGCCACCGCTGAATTCAATCCCCCCTTAGGAGAAAGAGCTTATACGCAGCCCCAAACCCATGTCGAGGGTCAGGAGGAAGGACCACCACAAAGAGGAGCGCGCCGCAGTCGCAGCGCTAGCGGACCTGCAAGGAGGTGGAATATTCGTGGACGCCCCCGTCGTTGCGACCACCCACCGCGTTACCGTTGCTTGTGCAGACGGGCCAGCGCGGGTGAGGTGAACGTTTTAATTTGACACCACGCCCAGCACAGTGCGATGTGAGCTGGAGGCGGTACTGCTGGGGGCGAACCACATCTAAGAGCGCTACCAAGAGAAGGACCACCGAGGAACGACAGTTTAGCTTATATACTGACAGTAGAGAGGCGGTACCAAGATTCAGTGGCACCCCAGTCATCGGATCCACAAGCCACCCCATGAAGACAATTGCGAAGGGACTTCGGACAACGAAATACATCACCCTGCGGGTAGACGGGGTTCCGAGACACGCGGGTAGCGTCGGGAACGAGGCCGCCAAAGCGTGCGCGAGAGACGAAGCAAGTATCTGCTCCGACCCATCACACCCTGTGGCTCTAGCACGGCACAACCCAGACCCTGCGAACGACAGAGACGCTTCCAAACAAGACAGCAGGGCGAAGCTCCGCGCTGCTACAACCCATGACCGACGACCACTGCCAGGAGGACTTCTTAGGGGGGCCCAAGTCCTGGTACAGAAAATAAGGCCGCTCCTACGGAGAACGTGCTCGCAAAGTGCCGGGCATACGTTATTCGACGATGAAGACATTTGAGAGAACCCCCCGATAACTCCAGGAAGACGACCATCGCGACCTGCTCCTCGTGTCACGCGGCAACGCGGCCCACAATCAGAAGATGTTGTGTAAGTGCTCGGGGCTCGCGGTGGAGAGAAGACCCATCTTCCGCCGAACCTCAAGACCGTCCAGGAGAGGGCATCACCTCCTCTTGGCCGGACTCACCAAAAAGGGTCTGTCATGTTCCTGTGGACGTTTGCAAATACGACGAAAAAGTTTGTTTACATTTTGCTCTTTTTAAAGCACCTTTTCACATTCTCTACTAAGTTTTGCGCGAAGGGTAACGGTCCCTTTTAGATTTGTGCGTTCGGGAGTACGTAGTCTGCTTCGAGCCTTCACGCGCGCGCACAGACAGAAGCAGACTTGGCGGACACCTCGGCGTTGACGTGGGAGCCAAGAGAAAGGAAAAGGAAGTGCGGTAGGAAAAATTCTTACCGACCAAATATTGCGTAAATTGTATAATAACTCGTACTTTAACGCTGCCGAAAAGCTGCCCGAGATCAGGTTTTACTCATTTCCCGCTAAGTCTTATTAAGAAGCAAACAGGAGGCTTTGGATCAACGCGGTGCGCCGCGCAATGTAGGAATTTTGTAGCTTCTTGCTCTGAAATTGTTACTATTTTTTTCAGCAATGGCGCCCTGTGGGAGCCGACACAACAGATCTGCTATCTGTATGACGTACTTGTTGGAAGCAAAAAAAAGCTCCATTGAGCTGCACCCGGCCCACGTACCAAAAATTTTTATCCCACGCTCTGCAAGTACCTAGGGAGGAGGGGTTTTGCCTGCTAACAAGCTGGAAAGGTATGAAAGGTAAGCATATCTTTGTGACTAATTAACATATTGCCAAGTGCGCACCAGCCCCCGCTTTGCATCAAGATAACGTCCATCAAATAATTCCTTTCCGCTGTCCAATATTGTCAATATGTTTTGCGAGCTGGAAATTGCATACGCTTCAACTTACACAGCACTTATTTCCTCTCGTCATTATTCAGGAAAGTTCGCAGGGGCTTGTTCAAACAACTGGCAGCGTCGTCCCAAGGGCCAAGCGCTGCTGCTCCATTCGACTACGCATCGCCCCATGCAGGGGATGCAGTTCAGCGCCATCACCGCCATCGACGACAAGATCAGGGAAGTAGTCTTTGATGCCTATGTTGATAGGTTGCAGAAGCGCATCGACGCTGAAGGTGGTCATTTCGAAAGATGAGGACTTGAGCACTTCCGTTTTTTCATTTAATTTGAAGACTGCGTGAACCGCTGAAATGAGAACATTCCGAGCGATGGCGTGAATTGCCGGAAAAAAGGTCCTTGTTAGGGCCAACAAATGCTGCGTAGAATGAACTTGTTCGAGACCCATGTCCTCTCTCTAATTCTTAACGTAGCAAAATTTAAATAAAGGGCAGCGTGACTGAAAAATTATAACGGACACGCTGATCACATTTTTCATACGATGTGAAAGCAGGTGAGGAAGCAAATCCAACATTTATTAGCAACGATGAACCGTTGGAACGTTTTTTTTTATTATTGGTATCAGCTCTTACGAAAGTATTTGTGATCATCGTAAACTAGGGAATAAAGACTTTCTGATCGTCTGCCACCTAATTTGGCTCCTTCCTACCGTGAATCACAAACGTGCGTTTCACTCTGCATACCCCAGGTGGCGCCGTCGTTCCAAGATCAGCTTGCACTGGCTCGCACGTCCAAACCGGCCAACATTTTCTCTTAGGCGAAAATCGTTTTTATTTTCAGAATAAACAGGTAAGTACCGTCTTTGTTCCTGGTGTCAAGCAAAATAGCCCACAAAATGCGACCTTCGTCTGAGCTTTGAGCGCGATCCGAGCAGTGGTCCGCTCAGGAAAAAAAAATTAGTATTCCAATTATCGCCGTACCACCCTGTATGTTGAAGAGCGCTGGTAGAGGTCAGATCAGCTAGCCGACAGGTGACAGCAGATCATGGAGGAAGAAAAATCAGCACATTACAGCACAATGCTTTCTTGGTCGGCTCAGCCAACGGCTTGGCTAACTTAGCTCGGCGGCACCAGGTGGACTGCGTCTTGATGTCGTCCAGGCTGCCTCCATCGCGTACGATGTTTCATGGTTTGACTAGTGTGTACTAGAAGTTTCTTTCATGTCGCGCATGCTGAGTTGTGTGTGCGATTCAAAGTTCCTGCGTATTTAGGGCTACTTCTGTTACGTTGGAGTACCCTTCGGTGGGAACAAAGGAGGGCCGTACCTTCTTGTGCCTTTCAAAACAGTCGTTTGGGCTGGCCGCGTCTTGAAAGTCTATTTGGTCCCGCCTGCAAAACGTGTGCGCGACACAGTGCATTTGGCTTTCGCTTGGGGTGACGTTTCATTTTTTTGCGCTTATTCTTAAGTAATCTTCAACGAAGGCGTTGTCATGAGCATCGGCACCACCACTTTTTCTTTCCCAAATTAGCTACCAGTCGAATATTTGCACGCGCATACAGCACTCCCGTATACGTAAAACATCGGTAATCAGGCGCTGTTACGTTTATTGTAGCCCTTCAAGTCTGCGTTCGTTCCATTCTTTGCGCCCAAAGGAAACATCTGCAAGTTTCAGTTTTTTATAATGGTAATGATTTTATGCCATATGCGGACGGCGCGGCATATTGTAAAACTACCACGCTAAGTGGCGCACTAAAAAATATTGTCGCACCCTGCATGGAACAATTGTGTAGTTCGATAGGCTGATTCTGGCTGGGGAAGAAAATGATAATTTTCTGCAGCAGGGCAAATTTGCAAACTGCTGAATGGAACCGTGTTTTTCAAGATTTGCCGATGTGAAGCTCCGTTTTTTTCTATTCTATGCAGAGAAGCCAGACAGGAGGAAACTGCACATTCGCGGGACCATGGGCAACGTTCCTGTCAGTGGCGTCCGATGGGCGTGCCTCAACCTAGGTGTTCCACACAGCGACAGAATTTGTTTGCATACAGGCTCGAACAATTGCATCTAGAACTCTAGAACAGCCACAGCTATAGGACCCGAGGAAGGATGCTGTGTGTTCTTTGGATACGATTCTCCCTGTGAGCGGGATGACGCATTCAGACAAGTGTGCGGTATAAGTGCAAACGTTTTTGCATTGCTGATGACAGTGTTGGCGGCCATGCCAGCACGACGAACGACGGACTTTTAAGGGTACTTTTTTTATGTTGAGCAATCTTGTCAAAGCCATAAAGCACTGGTCCCCAGCGCCAGCCTTTCCTGTGGTTCAGGCAACAATGCCCGACTGTTTCAAATGCCACCATCCACGTTGCCGATTTATCGAGACTGGACAGAGATAAAAACGGAAGAGTCACCTAACATGGAACAGAAACGTGCTTTGTTTTCAAGATACAGAGGATGCTACACTAATATTATAAGAGGACTATGACCCAATAGGACAGTAACGTTTGTGTCTGACGCGTATGGTGGGCACACGTCTCACACTCATATCACGATTGAGTCCGGGTTTTTGAAGAAAGTTGAGTCTGGAGATGTTGTGCTAGCTGACAAGGAATTCCCAGGGATCAGAGCCTCTACAGAAGGAGTTGTTGCTTTGCCTCCATTTTCAAAAAGAAATGAACAGTTTACGTATGACGAGCTTCAGGGGGTTTCTCATGTTGCACAAGTGCGTGTGCACGTTCAGAGGGTCATCCAACGCATGAAGACTTCGGATGTTTTGAACACAAGAGTCTAATCACAAGATTCGTTATATGAGTGATGTTAAGCGAATGTGTTGCGTTTTAGTGAATCTCCAACGCCCAATCATTAATACAGCAAAGGAAGATGACGATTTTGACTAATGCCTTCTGCTTAACTGGCACTGAGTTTGTGGGGAAGGGCAGCGATTGCTAGTATTCATGTACTAAAGATTTGCAACAGACCAGTGCTGGACAAGCATGGTATGTTTATTGTGGGAATGACATGTGATTCAGTAACAAGAACATCCATAACCTATTCAAATCAAATTTAGATTTACTAAGTGAGAGGTACGTAACTCTGTAGTGCAGTAAAACATCGTTCAAGAGCCCCATGGGTATAAAAGCCGCTTGAAGATGGTTGTTTGCCAAGTTACAGAGTCGCACAGAAGAGACAGGCACAGAAGAGACAGAAGAGGTCCCGAGAGTACATTCTTCACTATTTAGAAGGAATAAGAGGGCCCTTATCTGAAAGGTCTTGTGAAAAACTGACCGAAAGATGAAGTTTGGGACTGCAAGCAGGAGACCACACAGGTTGCAGGCTTTTTTCAGACGTTTACGGCTGCAGATGTGGATATCATGCGCTCCAACAAGCTTGCACATCGTGAGATCTTCGTGCAAGTGGTGCCCTGGAAAATGTACCAAAGGAAAACGACGAGGACACTTGCAGGGCAGAAAGTGTCGGCAGATGTGGCTAACAAACATCTAAGAGCACTTCTAATGTTTTCGAGACCTGGACGGCTTTCAAAGTGAAGTGCTTTACCTGCAAAAGGTGGGAGGGAAGCTGATACAACCCGAAGTGCCCAAAACCATAAATGCCATCAGCGTAGTGCGCATTTTGCCAACCTGTTAGTTTGATGTTGGTGTACGCTTCCATGGTCTAGTCCAAGTTGACAGTGTTTTAAGAATTTTTGGTTGAAACAGACCTTGGTTGCAAGCGACGTTTTTCCCGGGTCTCTTGTGTGTCTACATTAAACGTAATGAGGAATTGCTTGTGCTTTGTCAGTGGCAGCAAGCAACAAGGGTGTGTTGTGTGTTTTTGCTAGACTTTTTACTAGTCAAGGACTTTGATACAGGATGTTTTTGTGCCATTTTCATTTATGAATCTGTTTTACAAGACTAATTTTTGGTGTTACATTATACTTTATTGTAACTGAGACAATGTATAGCAGCTTTGCGTTTTTTCTCTAATGAAGTTTGGGAATGTAGCCAAAGTTGCTGTTTTTTACGCTATCCTTTCGTTCCTACGCACGATTAGTGTTGGGCGTTCTTTCATTGCATCTTCCTTCGTTGCTGGAAATCCATTTTTAAATAGCCCGAAATATTTTGTAAACGCACATGAGAATGGATGTTGTTTCTTAACAGCAACAGGTGTTTCCCCAATGGAGGTAAAACAAACCACCTTGCGTGCAACATTTCGGTGCATGTTGATCCCAGGATAATCAGAAATAAAGGAGTACTCCAACAAAATTTCCGATTAACATTTATTTTTTGCTACTATCGGTGCCTACCAGGCCTGTAATCATAAAATGCTACGTTGGGTGGTCGATCACACTGTAAATAATTACTTCGAGATTCATCTATTCGTGTCAGTTCCGCTTGCGACAAAAATTTTCCTTCCGGTTGCTGCCATACAGGAGGGTGCTCTCGACATTACTGTCCTCGTCGCACGTGCCCGGGCAGCATGACAACAGCCCCATAACTGCGATAGGCAGCACAAAGAAAAGCAGTGCGCACCAACAGCATCCAGTACCTTGCCCTTGTCACGGGAGCCCTGACGTCAGCTGTTTGGCAAAGTTCTCAACGTGTCATGCTGATGCCAATGTTAAAAGGGTATTGTGAGCTTTCTTGTGCGTGCAAGCAGTAAAATTGATTACTTTAAATGGTTGCTGTTGCAACATCATGGCAGCTATTCTCTCATACAAATGAAGTTTTCACATACTTATCAGCCTTCAAATTTCGTATCAGTACTCCTGTAATGTGTCGCACTACACCACCGTATGTTTCCCAGACGAGGTGTGACTTGTGCGTAAAAATGAAATTTAATGTTCTGTCTCATGATAACTACATGGTGTTTACATCATGTGCGCGACATCATGTGCGAATGTACAGTCTACAGGGCTGTCGCGGCATGCATACAGTTTCATCAAGACCACACCTTCAGCAGAAGCTGATTCAGGGGAGCTTATAATGCATACAACAAAAGTGTCACAATATGTACAAAAAGAACAGTAAATGATGTGGTGATTTGTCTGGTTCGACAAAAACAAAACCAAAACCTTTTTGAAAATACAAAACTTGCATGTTAAAAAATAGAAAGTATGAGCTACAAGTACAGTCCTAGCTTGTACAATACCAACTATGCTTCAGCAGTAAATGTTGTCCTTGCATTGTAACTTCTCGCAAAGTAAAGCCACTTTCTTGAAACGCAAAAGACGGCATTCCGTAGTCAGTATTTCAAAAATGCGACTTTTGTAATGCCCAAAGGAGCACCTGCAGTTACGGTTGTTGCTATGGGCATTGAGATTTTTTTGTGCGTAACTTCATGAAAAAAAACTTGATCAGCTGTGAGCTGCTCAATAATATTGGAGAAACAGTTGACATAAACAATGGGCATAACAATGAAAATAAGGCCTGGGATCCCAGGTGAGGCACTCTTATTTTCTGCACAAGACAGCACCTTGCTTGCATATAAGCAATGCACTCTAGTTGACAATGCTTTAAGCTATTGAATCTACATTTTCACGTGTTGATAGGGGTCTTTGGCGGAAATGCAAAGATTCATGACAGTACACAAACGTAACGCTGAATAGTTGTTTTGATCTGGAAATTTGCTTCAACCGACAACATATGATACAGGATACGTTTGTTTGGCTATGTGACTCTTTTATTTGTGAAGGTTTCTGTTATATCGCGGTTTTAACTCAAACCCATAATTACTCTATCATAAACGCATTTTCTTGAAAGCTTACAGCTTGGGCAACCCTACATGTGCAAAGCAAATGAAATTTGCAAATATTTGAGCTGATAATAAAAAGATGTGACAGATTGTTCGGCCGATGATGAATGATAAGATGACTGTCCCTTGGCCGACGGCCCGCGCCAGACGACGGTCTACACGTACTAGTTACTAAGCATAGCATAGGAGATCAGATCCCGCATCCAGTGGGGCTCCCCTCCGTCTTCTCACGGAAAACCACACGCCTTGGTTTCCTAGAAAAACACCGCCTCCCTAAGGGGCGATAGCCTATCCATTAACCCACATTAGGCCGCTTATTAGCGACAACAGCAACCAGTCATAGGTACGCACACGAATTGGCATGCGACCCAACACCCTCTTTCACGCGAGCCCTGAAAGACTTTTGTCAAACTCCAGTTAAGCCAATACAAATAACCGCTTAGTGCTCAACCGCTTAGCGCTCAGGTGGTGCATCTCACATACTGTCCGTGAAAAGAACGCCAATAATCGTCCTTCTTTGTTAGCGCTCACCGAATAACTAGAATGTGGTACAGGCCACCACCAAGCACTACTGCCGTTTTCCCTGACGCCGTTACCAACAAGAGAACACAGTCGCAGAAAGAATTAGCGCACACCCCGTAACTTTGTGAATAGAGAGCCTCTCCAGACACTGCGCCGCTATTTGCCATGCATACTGCTTGACCCCTTCACGGACCTCACAGATCTTGTCTCCCTACCAAGGACCTCTAGTTCCCATGACCCTTTAAATACACCAACACAAATTATCCGCTCTTCTGCCCGGACGACAAATTGCCGGTGAGGCTTCGAAAAAAAACAAGTAACAATGTATTCCGCAGTTGGCAATGCTCCCCAGACCATGAATATTGCTGTTGGCTACTTTAGACGACACATTTTTGCCTGTGCATGACATCCTGATTTTCCTAGAAAAATTACGCAAACCACAAATATGACCATGGCTCCTCTTCGTACCCTTTGTACACAAGGACCGCCCGGCCAACATTTAAATACAACATAACACAACAAAGCGCAAAATTTTTGCACAATGATAAACAAGCTGCCGCTGGCATTATTTATTGAGGCATTTGACTTTAACAACACATATAATGCAATGCATTTGTCAGATGGAAGTGATAAACAAGAAATAGGTGTCATTGGCAGCTTTAGGGAATCTATACCTACAAAAAGAAGTGCCCGACTGACTGACTGACTGACTGACTGACTGATTGACTGACTGACTGACTGACTCATCAACGCCCAGCCAAAACTGTTAGGTCTACAGACTTGAAATATTGGGTGTTTGTTCGCGTCATTAAGTAGGTGCTCACTAAGGCGGGTTTTTGAGAAATTGCGCTCCTAACCGCGGAAAAGGGCGAAATTGTGGTTTCGCGAATTCGTGATTTTCTCGGTAACCCATTGGCATATCGAAGTGTTTTTTGCTGATATATGTAGCCCTTAAAAATATCTAAAAAGTAGTTCTTGGATTTCGCCCTAACCAACACTAGCGAGGTGATTCCACATTCCGGAAATAAAGCGGTGTTCCTAAAGATTCTCAAATAAATGTTTCAGCGATTCAGTTATCCAACTAAGTTTTGCCAGCATACGTTAGTCATAAAATTGCACAGAACCATTTTTTAAGGATTTCGCCCTGCGACGCCGCTAAAAGGTCCAAATTGTTTTTTTACAAATTACACGGCTGACGAGCCAAGAAGGCCTAACAGGTTATGTACACGTCTAGCCAAACTGCTCTTTCAAACGGCTACAGATTTCAAGGGCACATTGTGAGTACGGTGTTGGAGGTCACTATTTCTGAAAATTTGAAAAATACCCCCCTGGGGAGAGTGAAAAGCGGTAAAATAGATTTTGAGGCATTAATTTTTTTACCACCCTCCATTTGAGATGTGGAACTGGTTTTTGT
The DNA here is from genome assembly GCF_048455015.1 of Haemaphysalis longicornis. Classification (NCBI taxonomy): domain Eukaryota; kingdom Metazoa; phylum Arthropoda; class Arachnida; order Ixodida; family Ixodidae; genus Haemaphysalis; species Haemaphysalis longicornis. Next base: position 123,667,076 of record NW_027526295.1, on the reverse strand, counting down.
TGAAATAGGCAACTTACTCAGATATCTAAGCACTGTTCTACACCATTTTTCAATTACACCCTCCCAATAGAGGCAAGTAGAAGTTCGGGAAAACACTATATTTTTACACATTCGTAAATAACTACAGAGCCAGTTGATATCTCTCATTCGTTTTTTCTGGAAAATGCTGCCCATTTAATTGCCCAAAAACTAAGTTCAGGATTTTGTCCTAAAATGCCAACAAGAAGCCCAGCGAGATTTTTTAATCTGCATGCCTTTGGACGTAAAATTCACTTGAGTTTTCCCGCGATCGCATAGCGCTCGCCATCTGTCGGGACGTTTGGCAACTACGCGCCTCCAGTAGGAGCCGGTGTCATTTATCATAAATCTAAAGGAGAACAGGTGACCGCTAAAAAGCGCTTTAAGCTTTTCAGGGGAAAGTTCAGGGGATAACTACACCAGCTCAGCTGAGTACTTCGCTGACATGCCTCGTACCTCAACTTATGGTGGTTTGTGTGAACTGGTGGCAGCTAGCCAACTCTTCACTTTCGTGTTTGAGGTTTACCGTAATGGTGACCTGTATGCACGTTTCGGTGTGGAAGGCCACTTTGCATTGGTACATTGTGTGCTCCTATCCCTTCCTGTTCTAGAGCGTTTCTGGCCTCCTGTACGCAGGTGGTTTTTACGCCCGTGTACGCGTTTTTTACACGCTTCCCTTTCTCTTGCAAATACTGCGCATACATTTCTCAAGAACCAACTTGGGGGTTTTGCTATAACAGTGATATTATTAGACCAGCATTTTTGTTATATACTACTCCTCCGGAAGTAGCATTCAGTTGAATTTTCGCGCGTTCAAAACCCGCGCGCCGTCTCTTAAATATTTCTTCAACCACATGCCTCCCGTAGGCACCCATCTTATTTAATGCCGCGCACAATCTCTTCAAGCTTTCAACAACCACACGCCTCCTTTAGGAATCCATATTATTTTAATCAAACAGCGGTGATCCATGCTTTTCTATCGCACCTACAGTTGACACTCATGGCCGCCGCACGCCGCTACCGTGCATAACGCGCACCACGATGAGCGATCGGCGGAAGAAACGCATGTAACAAGTGGCTCTCTCGTCATGCGCGTCTGCGTTTTTTCGTTCAGTGGCTGTCGTTGAATGGTGTTGTTTGATTCACTCGGGTGATCGCCACGCACTGAGTGCTGCAGACGTGCTTTCCAACTGTGCCTTCTTCGCGGCTTCTGCACTTTCAAAAAAAATCTACGGTTCCACGTAATTCAGCTGTGTGTGGACGCCACGCGGTGTCTAGAAGACGTTGTTGTCGGCAGCTTTCACCTTGGAAGGTGCCAGTCAATGGACCCACGGTGCCAACGTGTCCCAAAGAAGCCGGTATGGGTGACACCTACGTCGTAATGGCTCTGTGATCTATCTGTCCTCACATGCCAGAGATGAACTGATTCTTAAGCAGTGTTACTTTTCAAATTTTCCACCATATTTTACTGCTGCCGCGCTCGATCCTTTCTCAGGTGCATTTTCTTTCTTGCCGTTATGCGCCATTTCGCATCTTCCGTCTGACGCGCGCCCGGGCATGGCAAAAATGTATCCGTGGTAGCAAGCAACCTGTTTTTTTTTATTTCTGTCTAACCGTGCCCCTTAAACTTTTCTGTTATTTTGTTCTTTTGATTCTCTGGGGCATCCTTTTTGCTTCTTCGTGTGGAAAATGGCTCATGCTCACCACTTCTATTTATAATTTTGCATGTCTGCAGTGATTTTGTAATTTTTCGGGATTTCACGTGCTGCAACAACTTCATTTCACTTTGCATTTCACATTTTGCGCACAATGGAATTTCGATTTTTGAACGTTAATGGTATGAAGGTGCTGCACTCCATCGTTCCCATCAAAGGGGATGGAGCCTGTCTGTTCCGGTTTCTTTCCTTCCTTATGTATGCCACGGAACTATTGGCGCGAGAAGTGCGTGAGTTAATCGTCGTACACGTGGTGGACAACTGGGATAAGTTTTCTATTATGTCACATGACAGTTCAGGGGATAACTACACCAGCTCAGCTGAGTACTTCGCGGACATGTCTCGTACCTCAACCTATGGTGGTTTGTGTGAACTGGTGGCAGCTAGCCAACTCTTCACTGTCGTGTTTGTGGTTTACCGTAATGGTGACCTGTATGCGCGTTTCGGTGTGGAAGGCCACCCAGTTAGAAGGCTAAGTTTTACGCAGGACCTCTCTAGCGGCCATTTTGATGTGTACGTACCACATGAACCTATGCAGGTGCTTTCTCTGACCCCCCTTCCCGAGCCGGACCGCCCCTTGATGCTATTAGAGCCATCTGTGCCTCCACTCCCAAGAAAGCTCCGGCTAAACGTCGTACAAGGCGCAAACGTCATCTCAGGTACACTGACGGTAAAATAACAAAGCAACTTAAGGAAGCGGCTACAAAATATACCCAAAGTAATCCCGCGGTGCACCGTTCTGCTGCCCAAAGGTACCAGCAACATCACCCCGAAGTACACAGACGAGCAACAGCCACGTGCCAACGAGATCACCTTGAGGTACACAGAGTAGCGGCGGCCACGTACCAACGAGACCGCCCTGAGGTACACAGAGCATCGTAGGCCACGTATCAAAGAGATTGCCCTACGGTACACAGAGCAGCGGTGGCCACGCACGAACGAGATCACCCTCAGGCACACAGGGCATCGGTGGCTACGTACCAAGAAATTGAGTCAGCGGTGGTGATAGCAGCCAAATCACGGTATGAGCAAACACATCTCGGAAGACGAGTGGAAGGGCGAGGGCTTCCGTGGAAGGTCAAAGCTTTCTCAGGCATGGCTTATGATCCCCACCTGGCTTATGAGGTGGACAGCACAGTAGCCTTAGGTAGCATGATCTACAAGTGCAACTTTTTCAACGCATTCAAGTGGAAGGATGAGGCCCTAGGCATGTGCTGCAGCGCTGGCAAAGTGCAGCTTCCGCCCTTTCAGCCTCTACCCGAGCCTTTCAACAGCCTCTCGATGAGCACCCACCCACAACATGGCCATTTCATGGACCATGTGCGGAAGTACAATGGGTGCTTCCAAATGACGTCATTCGGTGCCAAGCAGATTGCTGAAGATTGCTTCATGCCCACATTTAAAGTTCAGGGGCAAGCGTATCACTCGGTGGGAAGACTTCTGCCGCAACCTGAACGAGAAGCACAATTCCTGCAAATCTATTTCGTTGGTGAGGACGATAGGGAAGTGCGGTTGAGGTGTGCCAACTTTCAAGATGTAAAAAAGCCTTTGGTGAAAAAGCTGCAGAAAATGCTGCACGACGTCAACAGCTAGGTCAAGGACTTCAAGACCACCCTGGAAAAGGTTCCTCCGACGTGTAAGTCGTTCGACATCGTAATTTTGGAACACACCGAACCCGCAGACGCTCACAAAGGTCGCTTCAACGTACTCACAGCGAATAAGGTGGCTCTGGTCATAGTTGGTCAGCAATTTCAGCACCACGACATCGTGCTGCACAGCCACGACAACACCCTGCACCGTATTAGTGAAACTATTAGTGGAGGATTAGTGGAGGATGGGTACTCCATTTACCTACACCAGCGTGACCCCAAGACCAAGTTGCCACTAAAAAGGCAGTCTCAGCCGCGAGCTTCTACTCCTACCGAATCATGGTCAGGCAAGCGGAGGTAAACCATCTGGTGCAATTCCGCTCGCTCTTCAGCCAGTACTTGGTGGATATGTACGCTAAAATCGAGACTGAAAGGCTAATGTTCATCAGGAATAACCAGGCACAGCTGAGGGCTAACAGCTACATTCGCCTAAAAGACGCCGTTGGAAGAAAAGAAGCAGACGCTTCTCAGCTCGGCCACTTGGTGGTTCTCCCCGCAAGCTTCACTGGTGGACCTCGCTACATGCATGAGCGGACGCAAGATGCCATGACATATGTTCGTCACTACGGCCGTCCCGATCTCTTTATAACTTTCACCTGTAACCCTCCATGGAAGGAAATCACCGGTGCACTGCTGCCCGGCCAGAGGTATCACGACAGACACGACATCATGGCCAGGGTGTTCCATCTGAAGGTGAAAAAAATGATGTCTCTCTTGCAAAAGGGTGCTTTATTTGGGAAATTGCAGTGCTTCATGTTCATGTTCTCTGTCAAGTGGCAAAAGCGGGGTCTTCCTCATGTGCACATTTTGCTCTGGCTCGAGCACCGGATCTCTCCTGAAATAATTGACCAGGTAATTTCTGCCGAAATACCTGACACCAAGACCCCCTCCTCTACGACATCGTCAAAGCCAATATGATCCATGGCCCCTGCGGCACCATCAACATCTCCATGCATGAAGCGAGGAAGCTGCAGCGAGAGGTACCCCCGACCATTTATTAACGACACCCAGACAGGAGAAGATGGATACCCGCAGTACAGAAGAAGGTCTCCATCTGACGGTGCATTCACCATCGAAATTAAAGGAATGAAACTCGACAACCAGTGGGTGGTGCCCTATAACCCCGTCCTGTCACGCACTTTCAATGCTCACATCAATGTGAAGTACTGTAACTCTGTCAAGTCTATCAAGTAAAGGCAGTGATCAAGCATTCTTTGCATTAGGAAATGGCCGGGATGAGGTTACATTGTATGAGAGTGGCCGGTATATCAGCTCCTCGGAGGTGGTTTGGAGAATCTTGGCGTTCCCTATACATGAGAGGTTTCCTTCTGTCTTCCATCTCGCTGTTCACCTTGAGAATGGTCAGCGTGTGTATTTTAACTCCCATAGTCTGGCACAGAAAATTAGTAACCCTCCGAAGACAACGCTGTTGTCTTTCTTTGAGTTGTGCAAAACTGACACGTTTGCAAAAACATTGCTGTACTGTGAGGTCCCTTCTTGCTTTGTGTGGAGCAACTCCAGGTTCACGAGAAGGAAGCAGGGAAAGAACGTTGCCGGTTGCGAAGGAGTGAAGAAAGACAAAACGCTGGGAAGAGTGTACACCGTCCATCCACACAATAGCGAGTGTTATCATCTCCGCCTGCTGCTACATGAGGTTCGAGGTACCACGCCTTTGCAGATCTGAAGACTGTAGATGGTGTGCTCCATCCCACATTCCAGTCTGCATGCAAGGCACGAGGCTTGCTCTAGGAGGACGGAAATTGGGACTTGACTTTACAGGAAGCTGCTCTGTGTGACTCACCTTTCAAGTTGAGAGAGCTGTTCACTGTGATGTTGGTTTTCTGCCAGCTCTCCGATCCTCTCAGTCTTTGGCAAAAGTACAAAGACAATCTCTCGGAGGACATTGCGCGGCAGGTGCAGAGGGACGTGCAAAGCAGGTCAAGGCAGGTGATGGACGAAGTGTACAACCGGTGCCTTGGGCTCATCGAAGATGCAGTGCTAAAATTTGGAGGACAGGGCCTGCCACTTTAGTCTTGCCTAATCCAACAAGATGTGAAAACTTCTTAAAAAACAAAGAGTACCTCAGGGAAACAAGCTACGACACAAATGCTTTGGCTCTGGTAGTGGCAAGCAACGAACGTTTACTGACGAACGAGCAGCTCTCTGTCTACCAACAGAGCCTGTCCAGCGTGCAGTCAGCTGCTGGGAAGGTGTTTTTCTTGGATGCTCCTGGTGGCACTGGGAAGACCTTCCTCATCAACTTGCTCCTGGCGAAGCTGCGGAGTGGTGGTGGAATCGCATTGACTGTTGCATCGTCCGGCATAGCTTCTACACTGCTGGAAGGCGGCAGGATGGCCCATTCGGCATTCAAACTCCCATTCAACCTCACCAAAGTAGAAACCCCTCTATGCTACATATCGAAACAGAGCAGCATGAGCCAAGTTCTACGAGATTGCAAGCTTATTGTATGGGATAAAAGCACAATGGCGCATAAGGGGGGTTTTGAAGCTCTAAGCAGAACCCTCAAAGACATCAGGCACAATGATGAAGTGATGGGCGGAGTGACTATGCTGCTGGCTGGAGACTTTCGCCAGACTATTCCTGTAGTGCCAAGAGGTACTCGAGCGGACCAGGTGAAGGAATGTATAAGGGCATCCTATCTATGGCCCCTCATCTCCAAACTGTCTCAAGAAAAATATGCGGGTCTGTCAGCTTGCCTGTTGGGTTTCAATAGCCGTTTCGCTCACATCTTAGCCGCGACGGGGCGATAGTTCGGGGCGCACTGGGGATCTCGTTCGACGTGTCGCTCGCTTCATACTTGCTGCATTTTCTCAAAAATAACTGACGGAGGCGGAACTGAACCAGTTGAAGAATATTTTGATTGTCGGGTAGACAAATAGCGAACGGAAAAACGATATTTTCGGATGGTGAGCCATTATTTTACAGATATTTTTTTTTCTCATGAGGGTTTAGGGAAGAAAAAAACTGCATGCACATTTTTTGTTCAGGCGCTCACTTCTACCACTCCTTTCCAAAGATATCATGTGCTTGTAAATTTCAGAAGACTATAGAAAACAAAAGGATAAGCAGCTGGGGGCTATGTCACGCTGTCCGGGCCTTTCTACACTAGCGTCCTCAATTTTAAAAGTGCGTACCGATGAGGAGTGCGAACAGCGGCGACAAAACAAGACCGAAATGCGGAGGGGACAGAGGGAGGATGCCCCACTCAGAAAATTTCGGAGCCCGTGATTCCAGTAGATAAGCGCGCAAAGCCGGCATTAGCCTGCGGCAGAGCAGGTGATTTTGCTCCGAGGCAAACGCGGTTTTATCAGCGACAGACCAAGACAGACAGGCATGGTGAAAAAGAAGGCGTAGGAGCGCCGCCTGGGGAACGCTAAAGAAACTTTCAACTCTTTTGAATAGTTTTCGAGAAGCGGCGCTGGGCGGCGGACATGAAAGCCCGCAGGAAGGCTACAGAGCAGGGAAGGGTAGCAGAGAGCAACAGCAGAGGGGCTGTTTGGCCATTTTTCGCTTACGCGTTAGGCACTGTATGTATATACAGGCGGTGTCTCCCTAGCAGATGACGGCAGCAGCGCCCTTTGCTTAGTGCGCATGCGGCTACTCTCGCCCAGTTTGCTCTATCACTCCATCACGCGGCGGTGATCGACAGAATGGTCGACGGTCCCGTGTTATTGGTAAAAAATTGGGCGGGTGTACATGGCTATCTCGGCGTCTTTTCGACGCATATTCGCTCCATTTACTCTGGCCTTTACGCACGCATGCATGTTTGGCATGCGACGTGCTGCGCGCAACGTCAGTCGAAATTGCCGGCAGCTCCGCTGAAATCGGCGCGCAGTATTCTTTCCTCCGTGGTACGCACCTTTTTATGATGCATAGTCTGCCAACCTTTTAAATGTCGATAACGAGGCCATGACAGAGGATAAACGAAACATAACAAAATAAAAACAAAACCAACTGGAGACATGCATTCTTTTAGTTTTGTTAAGTTTTCCCCATTCGTGACTGAACGCTGCGAGCAATCGTTAAATGAATTCATATTTTTTGCACGTTTAGAATGCGCGGAGTAAGTAATCGGGCACTTTTTCAACAGCTGCATTATATATTTATACGTATCCAAATAAAACATCGCTGATGAATTGGTTTGCGTAAATCTCCATGCTTACTTCCGCACTGGACAAGAATGAAGTTTCAATCTTACTCTTCGTACTGGATAGAGGCAGACGATGCGCAGGTTTACTCTTCACTGGTGCGGGAGCGCAACTGGGGTGCACTCCGCCCCACAAGAGAAGAGTACGCGGTCACTTTTGCTCTCCTCCTCATGGGGAGCGAACATTCCATCCAACTCCCCGCAGCTTTAGAGGGGAGTGCGCCAACGCTTACAAGAGTATAATGACTGCTGGACTCTTCAAATACTCCCCCAATTTCTTAGAGTGTGGTGTCCTTTGTATTTTCTTATACGTGTCCAGACCTTGAGTGTACCGGTGTATGAGTATATAAATGTCAAGAAGGAAGGCCAACTGCCTCGCTTTGCCTCACGGCGCACACGTTTCCCAAACGCCTTTGCCATCTTGAGCAAAAGAGGTTATCCACGTGGGGTACAGGCGAAGGATACGCCTTGTTCTGGGCCTCTCGTGCCCACCTGCATTCCTCATTCCACCACGGCCTCTTCTGGTTGCGCAGGGCACTAGAAGCGTGGGGAATGGACCTTTCGGCGGCGTCGAGGATGTGCGCCGTAGTAGTTGAGTTACCTGTTCAACGCGTAGGTGTCTTAAGGTCGTGCAGTATATAGTTTGGGTGTCTCTGTTAATGTATTCCAGTTTCTTCTTGCTTCATTGAACTCGGAAGATGGACTGCTTGGACCTTTACCTATATATGTTACTGATGTGGGGAAGTGGCCGCTACCATATGGGTCAGTGCCCATACCCCACTCAAGACATGGAAAGAGAACTGCATAACCAATAGCCAAGTCAAGGTGCGAATACGTGTTGTGTCTTATATTATAGTATGTATGCTGTTTCTAGTTGAAAAGACATGCTTCTCACGATGCTAAGAATTTCTCAATGAGGCGACCTCGGGCGACCGTGCGATCACAGCCCCAGAGCTGTGTGCTGTTGCGACCGAGCGGGGGCACCCGATCTGAGCTTCGTGGCCTCCGACATACGAGTGGTAGCGCGTATGATGCGAGCGGCCAGCCGCTGTTGCAGCCGTGAAGAAGTCCAGAAGCCGTAGGCTAACGTAACTGTTTACTTCATAGCTAGAGGTGAGCCGAAGCCAAAGAACAATGCCCCGACGGGCGAGGTTACAATACAGGACTCGAGCTGAGCGACAACATCGATTCGCTGCTCTAACAGGAATGAGTTACAACGCTTGGGCAGCTCTATTTATACCCAAAAGTGATAACGGTCAAACGCAACAAGCGGGAACACGCCACGAACGTCACAGACACACACAACATTCTTTCCAGTGTTCGTTAGTCGTCGGTAGCCTCCGCGCACGTTGAGTCCGAGAGAGGGGAGAGAGGAGGACTCCGTTGCGATCGACGGGGCCTCTGTGTCCTTGAAGAGCGTGGAGACGAGCCTCGCCGCCAGCCGCCGAAGTTTTGAAATGCGCCGAGAGCAAAGCGTCTGACGCTGCTTGTCGCAACTTGCCACCGACATGGTTGCGCCTGTTTTCGAAGGAGCACGCAGGGGCTTCGCCGCACAGCCGAGGAGTGATGCGGGACAGTACGGCGGCGCTGGCCGATTCGTAACAGTGCATTCAGGTAGCCTATGAGGATGTATGGTTCGGGTAGCTGATCTACCAGGCCCTCGAAATCTGAGCTTGAGGGCTGGAATTCATGAGGGATGTACAGACAGCATATTATTATAACGCTATTCGAATGGACACAGCCTCAAAGATGGTCTGTAGTTGGACAGTGTGGCACGCCAAGAATTTTCAGGCAATGATGGCCACACCAACTGAGGATGTACCACCACCACCTCTGTCTTTCCTAATACCATGTACCTGTTCAAGAAATTTGTGTTTTTGGAGTTTGAATGCGTTCCTTGAAGGCACGTTCCACTTGGCTGATTGAAATGCAATATTTCATGACATCAAGATTTTTAAGGAGGCCTCAGCAGTTCCACTGGATTATACTTTGTCTTCCCATTATAGACATTTAAGAGCTACTGGAATGTGTGCGGGTGTTCATGATTAGTCTTTCGGGGCTTGTATTCTAGGAGAGGGCTTTTTAAAACGGCTTCTCCATAGGCTTGGACGCCGCAGACCCTTCCTAACGCTACGATGCAGGCAGGAACGGCACGGGGTCCATTTCATCGTCAGATGTCATGGGGGTGTCCGATTGACCGGGCCCCCTGAACTTGGCATATACCGGTGCCCTTTGTTTTTTCAGCCCCTGCCGCTAAGGCGTCGGGAGCACCACAGGTGGCACGGGCAGTGCGCAGGGGGTGGGAGCTGATGCGGGACCTCCGTGTCCATCTCCTCCGTGTCCATCTCCTCCGTGGTAACGGGTTGGGCGGCGGTGGGACAAAATCAGACTCGCGGCACTGAGTCTCTGCCGAAACCAGACGCCTCTCCGCCCTCCGGCGAGCTGCGCCGGCGTACTTCTCCATTAAGAAAGAGGCAAACGTCTTTCGCGACACTGGGAAGGCGATGTTCTCGTTGACTTTCAAGGTAATGATGTGTTTTTCCTGCTTAACCTTTTCACTACTCCTGGAATAGGCAGCCTGCGCTCCCTCGCAGTTCGCACGGGTGAAGCTCTGTGATTTCTCGACGGGAGCGTCCACCCCTCCCCCATTCTCCTCGCCGCGCCAGCTGCGCTGTCCGCCGCTCACCCCCTCTCCTCTCCGATAGCGAACACTCTCTCGCGAGTGGCATTGGGTTGGATTCGATTGGATTGGCTTGGATTGGATGGGCTTGGCTTGGATTTGGATTGAATTGGATTAAAGTGGATTGTGTTGGACTGTGTTGCGTCATAGCCGCGGCAGGCTCACTGGCGCCGGCGCGTCCCCTCACCGTTATGCGCGCTATAAAACGCGGTGCCTGCGCCGCTCCGCTCCTTCGTTCCAGCGCCGTTCCTCCGATGTGCAAAGCTGCAACGTGAACCCCCATGCGTCGCATCTACACAGGGGTTCCCGCGAGGGGAGGTGGGAGTTTTCAAATCGGTATGCGGCTACCGATCAAGTTGCTCAAATCGCTGTGGTGCACGTAGAAGGCAAATAGTTGTACAATATACGATTGTTCAGGGGATGTCAGGTAAGTGTTCGTCTGCGTAAATTCTTTTTGTTTTTTTTTTTGTTCATGCGCGATACTGCCTTTGGTAAATTACTTGTAAATTACGGCACTTAAGGGCCTTTTTTTATTCCTGAAGCGCATATTCCGATCGAAGTTTCAATTTCTGGCTGAAATTTGTCGTTAAATGAAGGGGTTGCAGCGCAGGGAGACAATAACGAATAAAGCAAGAAAATGTCAGCACGCAGTGCTTTAAATTTTATTTTAGGAGTACGCAAGCACTTTCACAGCTGCAATTCTGTATGGCGATAAGATATCCGCTGAAGTGTAAAAAAATGGCGAAAATAAAAATAGCGAGGCACGGGGGGGCACTCGGGGCGAAAGAGTAATTATGCTTTTCGGCGTGAGCCGTTATTCCTATGTTCGTCTTTTCCCCCTTCAGGTAAGGAGGTTGGAATGCTTTCTTTGGTAACTTTTATATGCACTCGGTAACCATGAAATTATGTGAGGACACCCCCTTGTTTTTTTATTTGTTCTCACCGGTTGCAAAAATAATAGTCAGCGTTTTAATTGGACGCGCAACACTGCCCTTTTTCTTGCACGCTGTGGCATAACGGGGTTCGGTAACACAAAATTTCGCCTTTGCCAAAAGGTATTTAAAACTGCAGCCATATTGTGGAGCAATAATTGGTAACGGAGGTTAGTAACGTAAGCTTTTCGTCATAACAGATGTGGGCACAAGTATAAAAGCAAGAAGGAGAAAAAAGAAAGGAAAGGCCGGGAGGTCAACCAGGTGTAGAGCCCGGTTTGCTACCCTGCACTGGGGGAATGGGGCTCAGGGAATAAAAAGGGGGGGAGAAGAGGAAGAGATAGGAGTGGGAAAGCACGCACTCTAGTCCCGTTTCGGGCACTATAGTCTTTCAAGCAAGTTCGTTTCACTCAGGAAACGTAAAAGGGCTTTCGTCGCCTTCTGCGAGGTCGATGGTGAAGACCGATGACTTTATAAAAGCAAGGTACCCGCAGCGCATTAGGAAATCTGGAGTGTCATGTGCATGTTTTTTACTCTTTATGTTGCATCCCTGTGCTACATGCCTAGTTTGTCTGCAGGCTCTGTGGCGTGTGTATTCCTAAATCATTGAGATACTACTGTAAGAATTACTGGGCTCATTTTAACAATGTCGCTTGTGTCACGGTTGGCAACAGGGCACCATTCTCCCCTAATACCATCACTCACAATAATATAATGCTTGCCACGAAACGTCAATGTCTTGAGTGAGGGACAAAAACATGATACGTACCACACTGCATTTATTCCTCATGCTAATGGAAAGCGAATGAAGTGCTGCTGTTAACGATAAGGAGAAGAACATAGCATACTCCATTTTGTGCCAGTTGCTACTAAAGGTGCAACCATTTTTTCAGGTCTTCCACTTTTCACTTGAGTAAGGACGAGAGGAACAAGCACAGTGTAATATTTTCAGCATTGGGCAGACGTGTGCTTTATACGTTTCATTTCTGAGGACGGGCTCTAATTAATGACACCCATAGCTCTTTGTTCGGCTTAGTCCTGGTTTTGCGCGCTGGTAGTTGTGCTGTTTTACTGCCACAGGCAAAAAAAATGCGTGAGGTAATACTGCTGCACCTTTACGCCGGTGCACAATCATTCCTGAATAGTTCGTCGTAGCACAATGTTTTGGAAACATTATGCAACGGTGACCTTATTCGTCTTCCAAACCATGGCAAGTATTTATATGACTCAGAGGCGATACGAGGTCATAGATGGTGTGCCCTTTCACAAAGTAATTTTACTTCTTTAGATACGCGAAGTGCTGTTAGTGGTCCTTCTAAGTGGTGTTGTTCTTTTTTTTGCCCAGACGGCAGCGCATGGATGCCAACAGCAGGTACTCGAATCTACAGTGCTCATTTTGGGGGAAACTGCAAGAGCAATGTCGCTTCTCATGCATCATACAATCCAACCATCTTCCCCGGTGCGTACAGAAAGAAGACTGCAGATGAGGCCAGGGCACAAAGGTAACTTAAACAAACGTAACCTTGGTAAACTTGAAACATATTGCTGCACCGGGTCCAGTTATTCTTGACGAGAACACAGCACCCGAACAGAGGCGGCTGGCTAAGGTAAATTACGTAAAAAAGAAGCACCTGTCCTCAAAGGAATAGATACAGTCATAGTCTGAATGGTTTCGCTTTCTACAGGGAAGGAAGGGGGCTGGCTCCTTTTGATACACACACGCACACATATGCATGTATGTATTTGTATATATATATATATATATATATATATTTATGTGTGTGTGTGTGTACACATAAATAAGAGTTGGCAGTAAAGAAAACCTTCGGAAAGCAAAAGGGAGGATGGGAGGATGTGGTAGGTGATTGAAAGAGATAAAGAATATGCAAAGAAAGTGGAGAAAAAATGCCCGCCAGGTGGAATCCGAACCCACGACCTCCAGAATACCGGTCTGGTGCGATAACCACTACGCTACCGGCGGGGCGATTTTCCCCTCGACTTTCTGGGGTATTTATGCTTAGGTATTTTGGTTTCCTGTGCTTGGGGGGACCTTCACCCCGAGTAGTCCGAGTGGCGCTGGCTGTGAAGAAAGGAAGTCCTCTTCCTGAAACGTCAGTAAACTTATTTCTATTTTCTCCGTCTTTCTCGTGTGTCTCTGGCTCTACTAACCTTATTTTTTCGCGCTCCGTGTGAGTTTTTATCTTTCCAGACTATACATATATATATATATATATATATATATATATATATATATATATATATATATATATATATATATATATATATATATATATATATACAGTTGAACACGGATATATCGAATTATTGTCTATATCGAACAGTGCAAGCATCCCCTTGAAAATCCCATGCAAATGTATAGGGCTGTTGTGCGCGTGTATCGAACTCCTGATCACGGGCAAATTCGATATATCGAATTCCGCGCCGAAGATGCCCCTGAAATTTGCTTCCTCTGATGGGGTGGAGTTGATGATGATAATGTTGACTCATCGCAGGAGCTGCCTGGCTTGGTGAGACAGAGGCGGCGTCCGCGGCATTATGTCGCTTCGATGGCCTTCAACAGCTGTTTTCACGCTAGCACGAGGGGCAGCCCATGATAGCTAGAACTCGGATAGTGGTTGGGGCGAAAGGACATAAAGGAGCAAAAGAAATTGACCGGAGGCACTCTTTTTCTGTGATTGAGCTGTTTGGTGGTTCGTGCAGGGTGACCGATGCGGCGTTGTATGTTTGTTTTGTCCAAGGCATTCATTTCGGAGCAACGAAGGCGGGAATTCTTCGGGTGCAGGCTGCTGAAAAGATGTTGGTTGAAAAGGCGTTCGGAATTCCTCGCAGTAGTTTTGAGGGCGATGCACGCATCAACCTTGACGTAAAGGCGAATGCAGCACAACCCGCCCCGGCAATTCCGGAGCGTGGCGTGTGCAAAGCGACTTCGTTGCACGCCTCCAGATGGGGGAGGTGTTCGGTTCGGATACTGAAGATAACGGCACTCAGTGCCTGACAACGTTCCCAGCCGCCTACTGCGGCCGAGGTTACGTCAGCGTTATTCGCCTCTGTTGTGGCACAGTGTACAGCGTTGATTTTCTCATTTGTGCGTGTTTGTAATCTTGAAGACAATTTGGCGAACTTTGCGACGCAGAAGAAAAAACAAGCGAAGCTCAAAGACATTTCAATGATAAATAAAGATTGCGATGATATTGGTGTCATTGTTATCGGGACTAAGCAGTCTTTCTAATAAACCCAACTTGTATTTTGTCTTCATGGCTCCTTTAAGCACCACATTCAATCCCTACAGATAGGTTATCCATAACATCAGAAAATCATGGTTCGGCTACGTCCCTGTCATTACGAATATAATGTGATATTCCTGTGTGTGTTTGCGAATGTAGTTCGCTTACACTTGGCATGCATAATGGAAAGTTAAAAAAAAGAAAAAAACGTATGCATAACAGAACTGTCGCACGTGTTTCTAGTGCGTTCGCTCTCCTAAGGCGAGCAATAAAAGAAACGCGTGGAAAAAAACTTGGGCACGTCCGTGCCAATACTGCAGCAATGAGATTTTCGAAAAAATGAAATTTTAAGTGAAACAGTTGAAGCAGCTGCAAAGAAACCTCAAACGATGTAGGTAACACAACTCTGGTAGGGATATTTTGGAGAGGGATGGGAGGCAAGCACCAGCAGATGTCAGAGCCGCCACCCCCGTAGTTGGTGCCTATAGAAACAGCGAAATCTGTTTCTGTGAAGGCTAAGCGTTGTTTCGGGCAATTTTCCAAAAATATTTTGGATTTGTATACTTGTAAGTTGTTGAGGAAGCAGAATTTCGTCTTATTTTATCTTTCAATGCGAGTGCAGAGTACAGAGAGGTGTGGCTGCCAAGAAGTTAGTCTTGTGATGTAATGTCTTGACGGGAGCAGCTGTAGTGTGTGAGAACGTGAGAAAAAGGTGACTGCCGCAGCTGCTGGGCCACGATGTGTCTGTTGCAGATCGAAACGCTTCCCTTGCCCACTGTACGATTTACTCATGTATTTCAATACCGCAAAGGCCCGGACAGCAGGCATTACATGAGGGGTGAGCGCAAAGAAAAAACCACTGGTCGAAACCACGCGATACAAACAAAGATCTTGACAAGGCAATTGATTTTAAAACACGCAGGGGAGGGTGGGTCACAAGGTAAAAAAAAAATAAAATGGCGTGGGAATGTCAAAAAGTTTTAGGATGCAAAAAAAAAAAACAACGCCACAGTTAAGAAACCACGCGAGACATGACCAACCAACGGTCATCGCATTCAAGCCCCCAACAAGGTGTGGCGTCCTTGCCCTTGGCTTTGAAGCCCCGAACAAGGTGTGTTGTCGTTATTGTGGCTTTGAGTAGCAAATGGTACGGGATGGCGTCCTGAAAATGGGAGTTTAGTTCTTGCAACAATAGCAGAGTCCTACTTATTTGAATAGATCTGTGCTATGTGTTTCATGCAAGTGGGCTGTTCCTGGCCATCGGTTCTACAGTAGCTTAAAAAAGTTCATTGTTTGTACAAGTATTTGCTTCATAACCAAGCAGTGAATGATAAAGATAGACTACATTAAATGACGGGATGCCACCTACACAATTGTTTATTTTGTTGTGCAGCTAAAATAAAAAGGCCTATCATTTTAACTGCTGCAGGCCTGTTAGGGTGCCCTTCCAAGAAAAACTTGTGTATTACAAAACTGACCTGGCTATGTAAACTGTGATACATAGGGCACCCATGACAGTAATTGAGCACTGTTTTGTCAGCGTGCACCAGTACTGCGAAAACTGTATCATAGGTATAATATAGCAGGCCTATGTTGTTTACAATGCAGGTGGCTCACTCGTTGCATGAGAAAAACCTCATCTGGCCGTCGCGATGCCGATTCTACTGTGGCCCATGGAATCGCGGAAGCTGTAAAAGAGCCTCCGCCTGCTAGCAATGGAGATCTGGGGCTGGCTGGGCAGCACTGGAACAGAGAAGACGCTTTACGTGTTGACACCGACCGAGGACACCCTGCCTCCTTTGGAGATTCAGCGCAGGCTTCTGAGAAAGGAACTGCTGAACAAGTATGTATGCGCCTACGTCAAAATTCACGTACACAATGAAGACTTCAGGGCCTCTCAGCGGTCAAATGTTTGTGCCTTCAGGCTGGTGCTTTGGACTATTGCACTTTTCCTGTGAAAGGAGTGCTGTAAATGTTGGCGGAAGCGATTGTTCAATAACATTCATATGCAGTGCAAAGTAGTTTGACTATTCAGAAAGAGTCCGACTGTGCTCCCACGTGAAATGTTGGAAAGGTAAAAATCTGTCGGAAATAAACGCATTTAAATTTGGGAAAGGCGTAGTTGCAACAGAAAAAAGTTTATTCATTGCTGGCTAGCAGCAGTTACTCTTTGAGCTACATGCACCCCATACAGTGAATTCTTTTGGTTATGCTTGCGCATGTAGTGCAGTTTCACTACCAAACAGCAAAATGGGAGGTGTACTGGACACATCCTCATTTGCATAGCACTGCCATGTTAGGCATTGCACAGCATCAGCGGTGCGGGACCTCACAAGAAAAAAAATGGTAACATCAATTCATACAAAAAGAGAACAAGCAGGTCGTTGAGTTCTCTGATCAGTGTAAAAAATGAGCAGTAAGAAGAGCAAATAAGAGGAAATCTGAAATATAAGATCTATTACTGCGTGCTGAAAAATGTAATGTGTTTTATCCGGTGATTTACACCACAGAAATGCTGTGATGACTTTTTTCTCACGCCCAAATTGGCAGTGACATGTGTATGCCTGTGAGTGTTTAAGATAGTAGGGATTCAACCTCCCTTTCTGGCTTTTGTGTGGCACTGCACCTGGTTCTTTTTAAAAGTCGCAGCTTATATTGGTGCTACAACAGAGGACCACATACCCCAAAATGCTTGTGGAATAGTTCATGATGCTCTATTAGGCCCCCCGGTAAAGTTAGTAGCATGGTTTCTGGCAGACCTTGGAAAACCAGAAGAAAGTGGATTTTTCTTATGGCTGCAGTTTTTTCTTGATTCCTTTATGAATCACGTCCTGTAATACCCCTGTCAAACGAGCCTATTTAGGTGCACTTACACAGAGTGCACTCGGGTAAAATGTCATTCGGGAGCAGCTAAACGGCAAACGCGAATGACACTTAACAAGGAACGCACTTTAGGCTGAGTGTGGTCCCCAAACACACTTTACCGGGGCCAGCTCGCCGAGTGAGTAATCTCGTGAACAGAAGTCCGAAAATCGGAAAAATTAACATAACACCGCGAGCGTTTAGATGCTACTAAGTAACGTTAAAAGTTAATTAAAGATATATTGCTTATTTACCTTCACAAAAATTGAAGCAGCGACGAAAAATAAGAAAATAACCTCTTTCTCAACAACGTGCCAGCGCCGCCTGGTAGGTGTTTTGCTCCATGGTAGCCGTTCTCTGCAGCACTCTCGCACTTCTCGTAGGGGCCATGTGATTGTGTTCCTCCTTCAGCCTATTTCTGTTGTCTTTCAGATAATTTCCTCCAAACAATAATGCTGCTATCATTCACTGCGCAGTGAATAACAGTGAAGATATCAGCGCGGGTGTTCAGTCGCCGTCCCGACTCGGTTTTTGTGGTCTTGTGCGAGGCGCCGATTGCGATTTTAAACAATGCAAACACAACGAAATGTTTACATTACTCCTCACGTGATAAAGAGGGGGAATTCTAAGTAATTTTGCGTAATATTCACGCCGGCTATTATCACTGACATCACGGCCAAGAGCACTTTATTTCGTCGTTTAGCAGCGCACAGCCTAAGTGTCACTTGGGAAGCCCGAGTGCACTCGTCGGAAGTGCACTTAAAGGGGTCCTGAAATACCTTCCGCCGATGCGTGGATGTACATGTAACCAAATAAAGCAATGTATTAGCAATCTCCTCCCGCAAGAATTTTGTTGAAGCGATGAGTATTAGCTGAGAAATCGTAAATCAAAAACCGCGCATTATAGTCGCGCCGCGTTTCCTCCTCCTCTCAACTTACTCTCCGCTGTATACGGCGAGCAAGCCTTCCCTCCCATGATGCTGCGCTCCTCGGCGGTGACGTGCTTCCGCTATTGCGCTGCTCACACAGCCGTCTGCTACGGGCAAGCTTTGTTGACACCATGAATTCCGCACTCCGCTCAAGGCTGGAAAAGCGAACGAAAAATCTGGCCCCATGTGTGCGGCGGCCTGGCCTTGCCCTTTCGCGGTGTACGTTGCTGCAGAACTTTGCTATCGGCGGCACGCGACTTTTTATCGGCGGCGAACTCGCAGCCGCACGGGGAGGATCCTGCGCTCGCTCCCTTGGTTGCACAGCACACTGTTTATCCAAAAAGCGCCGTATCAGATGTGGCCCCGCTGGTGCCGGGTCTTATTTTGTGGCGGTGGTAATTCCTGCCGGCGGCATGTGAAAAAGACATTTTAAACCGATACAGAACCCGTGCACAAAACGCCAGTTCAGCTTGGGGCGACGCCTGGTGGAGAGCGGCAACGTTGGCAAAACATGCTCCGCCGCGGCTCTGAGCTTTCTAGCGCTGGAGCGAGCACCATTTCTTTGACAATATCAAACATCGGTTGCCCTGGCAACAAGGCACAAACCGCTCTAGAAGTCAGTTACGGTTGCGTGATCCCGGTTCAGCTTGGGGCCCCACCTCGCGGCATATGGGCACCGCAGGCATACTATTCACTCCCATTTGGAAGTGAGAGATGCGTTTGGCATTACAGGAGGCGATCGTGTGTGTGTTGTGGACGCCTTTGTTTCGCGATGAAATGCGACGTTGTGCTTCTGCGGGTGGATAGTGCTTCCCATGGTCTGGATTATCCTTCTCAAGGGGCGTACGACTCAACCTCGCATGGGGTATGTGCAGTGTGCGTGGCTAAAAGCCATCTCGGCTTGTGCGCCAGAGTTAAGTGACTTACTGTTCGTCCCCGCAAACCGCGCGCGAGGTGAGTGCCGAATTTACGAGGGGCAGGAGGAGGCAACCCATCGTCTGTCAATCGCGGTTCGGACTTGCAACGCATGTTGTGACGTTGTGTTCGTTCGAAACGCATCTCTGGATTGTTTGGAAGTTGAATAAAACGTATGCCTCAAACCCGGGCATTCGGCTCAGGGCGTTCTCTGCGATTGCAAGAAAGAAGTGCCACGGGGCTTCAACGCTTTCTTTATGGTACGTACTCACGCAAGAGAATATGCATGTCGTGTTATGGCCCCGTTGCATTCAATACAAACGGTTAAGCGTTTGTTTACACTTGTTTCGTTTGTCGTAAAATGTCCAAGCACTCCGGCACTCCGCTGGCCGATCAGCCGGCGAGCCGACGCTGAGCAGACGACTTATCTCTTTGCCGGAAGTGCGTGAAAAAGCCGCCCAATAGGCCTCCTGCGCTGCCCAGGGGGCGCTGCGCAAGCGGCTTCCGGGCAGTACTTCCGGGTAGTACAAAGCTGCGCGGGTCCCATAGGATCCCGTGTTGACAGAAGCAAAATGAGCTCGATGCTCCCGATTGTTTTGCGACATAGACACCAGCCCATCCCCGACGAATCCGATATCTTCTGGCGATCAACTTGGCATAGGGGAATAAGCTTTGCAGCGCTAAACACGTTTACAGCGCCGACGAAAGTGCCGGGACCGTGACGGCGTCTGCTACTCGCAGGTTAATTGACCGATCGATGGTCGTACGAAGTGAAATTTTAAGTAAAATTTCTAGTTTTAAACTAATACTCTAGGTGACAAAGACTTCTCAAAAACAGCCGATCAAAAAAGAAGAGTGACGCAATCGGCGATGATCGCGCTTTAAAAAGCCAGCGAGTCCGGCGGACCGCAGGCTCGCCTGCTGCGGTGCGCAGCTCTTTTGACTACCTGCACACTATGCGTGCACTTTCATTAAACAGTGCTCGTTTGCGTCGCCGTTACGAATACATGGTGCAGCGTTTGCTTGCCGTTTTCTTGCGTGTCTCAGTGACAAAATGCCGCGACCGTCAGAAGCGTGAAATCTGTTTTGCGATTCCGAAATTAGTGGCCGTAAAACAAAGTGGTCGGGCGAACTAAGAGGCCGCTCGCCTTCCTTGTTTGCTCTCACTTTACTTAATTACGCTCTTGCAGCATACATTCCCAGTTCGTAGCGGTCAGCAACGGCCGAGTTCCATGCAGCCGACACGGCGGAGGGCTTGATGGCAAACCGGGGGGGGGGGGGGGGGGGGGGAGAGGAGGAAGAGGAGGGAGCTTTGAATGCACAGAGAAAAAAAATCAGCGAATTTCTAATAATATTTGACAATCTCGCGAAGTGTGAAGATGGGGGGGGGGGCAATTAAATTGGAGGACGCCAATCCTCTGTTCTTGCCTCGCTGTCTAACTCCATTTGATGTCAAAACTGGCGTGTCGGCGTTCAGATTCGACGACCCCTGCACTAGGAAACCAACACAGTCAGTGATGATCGTATATAAATATTCGGGGCCCCGCGCCCTGTATGCGGCTGTGTTATGTGATGTTATAGAAGTGCATATCTTTGCAGGCAGCGGGCGTGTGATTTGGTGCGTGTTTTGCGTCCTTTAATAGCGCTAGCTTAATTTATAGCCTCACCTACTCGCTAGTATACATGTACCCTGCCGTTCGTAAATCGTGCGGCGTAAAACGTTACGCAAGAATAATTTAGTTTGCGAAAATACGAAACAAAATTTCCAATCGTTTCAAAGGCGGTGCCAGGCCAGCAGTGTCAGCTGAGTCGGCTGCGCAATTCTTGCGTTCGCTTGCATGCTCCCGATGAAGCAACCTTTTGCAGTTACCTCAGGATGTAATATGAGCAGCGTTCCGTGTTTATGCTACTCGTGAACTTTCCTTTGTCAACCGCACGCAAGAAGAAAAAACTGTAACTGTCGTCAAACAGTTAAACCACCCGACCTGGCGATACTGTCCCACGCCGCCACCACCGCGACAGCTCGCTCAAAAGAAAGTCGACAAATCGGCTTCTTTTACCGGATATTATTTTGTTTAGCCTCTGCAGCTACTTTAAGGGCTATTTCATACAGTATGCAGTGATTTAAATACGCCACAGAGCGCCACAAGCAACTTTCACTCTGGCTTGTAATTGAAAGCACATGGAGGGCGGCGAGGGTCGTCTGCTTTTGTACTACCCAGAGGCGTCGGCCGCTAGGGGCGCTGCATGTCGCCAAAACTCCAGCGCAGGAGGCCTATAGCAGGATGTCTAGCTCATGACGAACATCTGGGAATTGGTGACGTAGACATGTGAAGATGGCGGCGTCCAAAAACACGAAGGGAAGGGTGAGAAAAAAGCGACAAACTTTGCAACAAAAGTGTAAGCTTTCCGCTGCGCGTAAAAGAGTAATACTTGGCACAGATGATGTTGCCGACCCAATCTAACGATTGCGCTAGTCAATTTAGCGTGCTCAAAACGCCTTTCAGGGCCCCTTTAAATAGGCACGTTTTACAGGGGTATAATGTTCTCTGTATGCACACTGCTGCAGCTGTGCAGGAAAGGTGGGCACATAAAGGGGTTGAAATATTACCGCAGAATGACGAAAATATACTTATGGTACCACATGTCGAATTGCCCCCTTTGCAATGGGCTCTTCCATCACTTTTGTAAGACCAGCAGAGATTCATCGTAAACTGATTGTTTCAAGCAGCACTAATCCAGATATTTATTGATCATACGTTCCATTCTTTACAACACAGCTTAATGTGACCTGTTAATCATTCCAAGTGAGAGGAGAAGCTAGCATCTCTCTTGTAGCTATTATAAGGGATGTGTTTGTAGGGCTGTGTCACGGCGTAACGGCACGCTTTGTCCAGCAGAAATCAAACCATTGACTATGCACCCGTGTGGATTGTGTTCTTTGCCGTTTCGCCGGCGCGTTCACAACCAGTGCTCATCCGTCTTCCTGTTATTAAAACATTATGTCATAAATGTTGCCCTTTTTCGGCCCATTCTGACCTCACACCTGATTTCTCTGGCTGAATAGTATATTCTTATCGCTTTCAAGCCGAATGCCTCACAATGCACCCTAGTGTGTGGTCACAAAAACGTGTATGAGCATGCTCGACAATGCCCGTGTTTCTTAAATAATTGGCCTTGCATGTTGTACACTTGAGATGTTTGTACTGGCAGATAAATCGCTCGACGGTGACTTATATGGGATTGGTACGTTTTTTTGAGGGAACTCAGACGGATGCAGCCCAGCCAGGAAATCTGGTGATTCTGTTGTCCATGGCTAATGAGTGTAATGCCTCTACTCATGTGTCGCATGTCGACCAAGATGACAAGGTGTGGCCCCTGCTTCAGAAGCAAATACTTTGGTTGTTCAGTGTTCTGGTTATGTATAGTCGCAAATGTTAGGTTCGATAACAAGGAAAAATAACTTTTATTACTAATAAAATAAAGCAAACCTTAACCAGGGGACGCCTTTCACTGCTTGAAGGGGGCGCTCAGGCTCGCTTACTAAAAGTTGACAATATTGTTCGTTTACCGTAAGGATAACTTTTCTTAGCACATCTGGCTTTCACTTGGGGACACAGGATAACTTATTCATTGGGAAATATACAAATTAAGATAGCTGTTATCGCTATTTTCTAGTGAGGTGAAAGGGCACCACGTGAGAGCTACCTGACAGTTGGCCTATAAAGTGGCTGCTCAGGGCATTAGACTTAGCATAATGCCCACTGCGCTGCTTTTCACACTTCATGTCTTTACTTTTCTTCAACCTATGGCCAGAAAACTGAAGGGGAAAAATGAATCAATTGGAAGTTGAATTTGCAGCCGCAAGAACATCAGTAATGCAAACAACGCTTCATGGAAGTAAATGCGTGTGGTGGCATGAAAATAAGCCACAAATGTCAGTGTTTATTTTTTCGTCCTTTCAGTAGATCAGTATTCCCAAAGCGTTAGATGCCCAAGTAATTGTAGGATGTTTTTGCAACAAGCTGCTGAAGACCACGTTCGAAGTGGCCAATCACCACAAAAGTGACTTTTCGAGCAGGAAAGCAGTATAACTTTCCTAAATGATACTGTTAGCTACGTTAGTAATATTTGTTGGCCCTGGATTTCCTGCTTTTGATGCACCGCTTGGGCAAAAAAAAATTGGTTGATTTTGTTTACAGTTGTGTCCATGTCATTTCGATGAACGTGTGTATAATCTAGAGCCTACTTTAGACAGTCATGCCTTGACATAATGACATCCAACATTTCTGCAGCTTTGCATTGCCGATATTGTTGGGCTAATGCGTCTCACTTGTAGATAAAATTCGCTGAATAAGAAGCGGGTGTGTCGGGCGCACGTTTGTATACGCCGCATTTTTAGATGCGGCGCTCAGAGCATTTCTTGTTGGCGGCCCTGTCCTTCCTGCGTGCGTCCGTTGTTGTCCGCGTGCGTCCGTTGTTGTCCGCAGCCACTCTCCTCCTCTCCTCTCCGATAGCGAACACTCTCTCGCGAGGGGCATTGGATTGGATTCGATTGGATTGGCTTGGCTTGGCTTGACTTCGATTCGATTGGATTATAGTGGATTGTGTTGCGCCATAGCCGCGGCACTCTCTCTCTCCGCGATCTCCTCTCCTTCGGGCGCGCTGCGCATATAATCGGTGTGCCGCTCTCCGGCGGCCTTTCGGTCGACGGTTGCTCTCCGCTTGCGCTTGAACCCCCCTCAGCGTGGAATCACACCAGCGTTCCCGCGAGGGGAGGTGGGCGTATTTTTTTTGTATGGTATGTGCAGAGGAAAGCATTGCCGAGTCAGAATTTCTATTTTGATTCACAGCAAGTGCATGTGTATTTGTCCGTGCACATATATCATATTCAGGTATGTTTAGGTACTAAAACTAATGCGAAAATGTCTAAGGAAGTCCGATGACGTTGCTGCTTCTGTCTGATGCACCCGCATTGTAGTGTCCACACAGCCAAAAAAGTTGACCGTGCGTACCGATGGTTGGTGGCAGCTGGAGTTGCTTAAAATTTTCCATCGCAGCACAGCGCGCCAGTGGGGCAGGAGATCTCATGTTATTGCATGTTCGTGTAAAGAAAGTGGAGTTTGCAAATGAAAGGACGACGCATAAATTCCGCATCAGGGGCAACCAAACCTGTGTAAACCAGTTCGAAGTGCCGTGTGCTTGTACAAGCTTTGTCGAGTTATGAACGGTGTGGCACACCATAGGCTCACGACAAAGAACCGTAGCTCGATCAGAGTAGCGGCAGCTATGTTCAACGTATGTACGCCTAACTGCACAGAGATGCTAGTGCGGATGCTGCTCTAGGTCTTCCATCCCAATCATGAAATGTGTTTTTTCCTGATTTATTGCTGGGTAAACTTCCCTGTCGAAGCTGTCTACTGCTTCTTCATTATAGCTGTTTGTTGTTGCATAGGCCTGTAATATCTTTAACCTGTGTCGTTTGTTTAGCTTGATCGCACCAGCTGCTACTCTCGTGCTAATTTTGAGCAACTTCTTCTCATTTCCAGCTATTCCGGTACCCCCTTTTCTTCCTTCTTCTATGGCCACTATAGCAAAGATAATGTCTGCTAGTTAGCTCCATGAAGCCTTTCGACATCCCTTTAGGTTCGGTTAACCCTCAAATATCCCACTTAATGCGGACAGCTCCTAGTAGTGCATTTAAGCTACCCTCGCTGCACAGGGTTCGCATGTTGGACGTTGCCGCGGGCAAGTTCCAAAGGCGGCCTGTCTTTAATGCACAGGGCTATAAGAAGCAAGTGGGGGAAAGGCCAGAGGAAACTTTGGAATACACAATTGCAACAGCGTGAAGATGCACTGGGGGATATGAAGAGACAGATAACATGAGGTTGCCGAACACATGCTCCTACAAACGAAACAATAATTCATGGAGATGGACAACTCCAAATGGCACAACAAAGAAACGAAGTTGCCTTTATTTTAAGCGACAACCGAGGTATCATGCAAGACGAAGAGGAGATGAGCGAGGTTCAGGGCAGCGGGCGCAGGAGGTTTAGAGGCAAGCTAAGGCTTAATCTCAAAAGAGCAAGAAGGAAACCCATGAAATCCCCGCATGCACTCTGTCAGAGCCAGGTCGCAGGAGCTGAAAACTCAAAACACGTTCACGCTTCTAAATTAGCAGAACGAGGTTAGTGTGGGCAAAGTAAATGTCAGCCTACCAATGGTAAGCGCAGAATCTGTAGCAGTTGTGGGGAAAGCAGCATGTAAGAAACAAGCTGGAAACAATCCAGGAAAACAAAGGCACTAATTGCAAAATGTAAGAACATGAAAGTATCAATAATGGCAGATCAGAATGCCCTCGCGGAGCTGGCAAAACTGATTAGCAGCAGTAAAACAAACATTTGAGCACATAACATGGCAGTGATCGAAGGAATGGGACAAATAGGGGAAGCTGCACACAATGTTACACGACTCATAGGTTGGACGAGGTAATATAAGTAGCAGAATGATTCTACATCCGTCTGAACGCCAGCGCCGTTAGGCCAGGAGGAACTACTGCGCGTACTAGCTGAAATTGCGATGTCTCACTTGTAATTAAAAAGGGAGTTGGAAAGGGTCTCAAATGCATGGAAGTAACGCAAACTGCAGGTGCCAATGCCATAGCTTTTGATAGTTTGCAGGAGGAAGGAGATATTGTACTGGAAAAGCTTGATGTACTACTTTAAGAATGCTTGAAGACGCAAAGTCTGCGCAAAGCGTTGAAAACCGCCAACATTATTCTTATGCATAAGAGGGAAGATAACAAGGACCCAAAGAATGGCAGACTCACCAGCCTGCTCTCACGTATTCACAAGCTGTTTAACACATTTACAGTTAGCCGCATAGGTGACAGACTTGATTCCCAACAATCAAATGAACGGGCTGGGTTATGGAAAAGGTACGCAATCACGGGCCACATCCACGGCACCCGTCAGATGAAAGAAGGATCTGCAGAGTGTGCTAAACTTCGTTATATGGCATTCATAGACTATGGAAAAGCATTTTTCTGTACTCCCTATGACCATTCAAGATGCAGTAAAAAAAATCGGGAAATACACGACACCTCCACAAGCCTTCTAGAAGACATATACGATGCATACACAGGAAGGGGACCCTCGACAAGCAAAGCAAGCAATTCTCGAACCGGAAGGGAGTAAGACAGGGTGATACCGCCGCGACAAAACTGGTTACACTGTCTGGAGGGGGTATTTAGAAATCTTGACTGGGAATCCACATGATTGAGGATCGCGGGAAATACTTGAGCCATTTGAGGTTTGTTGGAGGGCAAAGCGTTGCTGAGACTGCAGAACACCTGCAGACAGTGCTTGAGGAACAGCAATCAGAAAGTACGGTCGTGGGGATAGACAAATATGAATAAAGGTAAAGTAATGGGAAATAATCATGGCAAAGGCATTCTGTTCATCTTACGAAATGAAATGCTAGAAGTAAAATATTAGAAATACCTGGGGCAGATGGTTCGTGCTGCCCCCTACCACGAGAGAGAATCCCGACGCAGAATAAGTATGGGTTGAACAACGCTCGGCAATCTGTGCCGAATAATGAAAAGTAAACGACACTTTCACGCAAAAGAAAAATTCACAACCAATGCGTGCGGCCGGTTACGGTATACAGAGCAGGTACCGGCTACCTTACTACACAACTAGAAAGCAAACTTAGGCCGACGTAATGGGCCATGGAACTAATAATGTTAGGAGTACCAACCAGGGACAGGAAACGAGTTTCCGAAATCAGAGAACAAACTAGAATAGAAAATACCATAGTGAAAATAAAGAAAAGGAAATGGATTGGGGCTGCCCATGCAGCGAGGCAAACCAGTAACCGGTGGACAACTAGGGTAACACAGTAAACACCAAAATATGGGCCTACAAGAAGGGGAAGGCCACTAACCCGATGAAGGGATGAAGTAAAAAAATTCGGGAGTAAACTGTGACTTCAGCAGTGCAAGGATGGAACAACTGGAGGACATA
Source organism: Haemaphysalis longicornis (assembly GCF_048455015.1). Lineage (NCBI taxonomy): Eukaryota > Metazoa > Arthropoda > Arachnida > Ixodida > Ixodidae > Haemaphysalis > Haemaphysalis longicornis. Next base: position 123,639,936 of record NW_027526295.1, on the reverse strand, counting down.
GTGAGAGAGAGGCCTTCGTCCTCCAGTGGATCTCAGTAGGCTGATGATAACGGTGATGCACTAGGTAACTACATTGCAGCGCAGGGTTTTTTTGGCAGCTGTTTTAGCTAATGTGTATTCTCCATTCGGTTGTTCATTTGGTGCCACTATTTATTTATAAAAAAAAACATCCGCACTTGAGTATTGCTGCAAGGGACACGGAGTAAAGGTGTGGACTCTAGCATGGCAAATTATTGCAGATTGCAATAGGCATGCACAACTGGTAGTCCGAGAGGTCATTCTGCATGGGATGTGAAGCAGTTGCAAAATGGCTTCAATAATTGCCTGGAGCGTAATACAGAGATTGGTAACATGATACAAATAGGTTACCGGATATTATGCAAGCGAAATTACATATTTTACAGCTTCTTTGAAGCGAAATGCTATGTATGTTTTTTCAGCAGGAACGGATGTATTGCGACACTTGTGTTTCTGTTTGCAAACGTACTGTTTTCCGTAACTGTCACACGAATGGTTGGCAAACAAGAGTAATTCCTGGGCTTCTGGAGAGTTTCAGATCCTTGTGACTTACAGCTAACAAAAGTAGAGCGCCAACTAGTATTCCTTGAAAAAACAGCCGGGCGATTCATATTGCAGTACCTGGTTACAGGCAGTCAGATACGAACAGACAGGTGCAAAGGCTGCTATTGTCATTAGCGGTTTCAAGAAGTGCAGACGTCTATACCGCGTCGTTTAGAAACTTTGTGATGCAAAGTATCACACTTTTTCAGAAAAAAAACTTTGCTGGCCTCATCAAGCAATATAAATTCTAAAATCTATGCGCTTTCTGATGCGGGATAATTTCACCTAATCTCGCGCAGCCTTCAGAATTCGCCTCGTAAAACTGCTACAGCACCAAGTTTGAAGCTGCGTTGGCCACTTTCCTATGTGGCCTTTGGTGGCTTGGTCCATAGTCCAGCAAAGCATTGTATGCTGTCATTCTGTGGCACCGCGTATTAAGTGAAATCACCGAAGAAACTGCAACTGCATGTATTAGGAACCTTTCAACTAGTCTTATGCAAATCATTACGTAGGGATAATTTGCAGAGCGGTCTTTATTTAGTTTTACGTGCCCACCAAAACCAGGAATTGGTGAAATGTTTTTCCCGCTGGTTTGACTATTGTGTATTGTTTGTGCAACCTTTTGTTGCCGTCACGTTACGAGCTTCATATTTTGTTTTTTGTGTTATCCCAGGTCACTACCACGGATGCAAGAGGCAAAAGAACTTGTGGCTTCCAAGGGTTTGACTCCATAAAAGAAAATGAAGAGGCACTGCGGGACCTGTGTGGCATCACTCTGCCAGTTTTTTGCGTACTTTGAACCTCTTGCCTCATGTGCGGTTCAGGAGTGCAGATGTGCCGCTCGAGGACAGGCGTTGTTTGTTTTTGACCAAATTGCGTCTCAGAGTATCTTTTAACGCTCTAGCCATTATTTTTGGTGTGAACGCAAAAACTGCGTCCAACTCGTTTAAGATGATTTTTGACGCCCTTTGCGTTGCCCTACAAGAGTGGGTGTTTGTGCCCTCGCGGCAGCTGATCAAGCATTCCTTGCCAGGCCCGTTCAAAGTTAATTACCCAAACTGCACATTTATCATCGGCTGTACGGAAATTCGGACGGAGATGCCTTCCAACCCAGATCACCAACATGCATTTTATTCACACTACAAAGGAGGATACACAGTAAAATTTCTTTTAGGTATCATATCCAATGGCATGATTGCTTTCATTTCAAAGGTGTATGGGGGACGCAAGTGTGATTTTTTTATAACACAAGACTCTGGATTAATAGACCTCATTGAACCCGGTGATTTGGTTTTAAGTGACAAAGGGTTTTCTACTATAACAACAATTATTAATGACAGAGGTGCTGTGCAGCTTATGCCACCCTTTAATTCCGATGGTTCGCAACTCTCCGAACAGGATATCAATTCAACGTACCATATTGCATCCGTCCGCATTCATGTTGAGAGAGTAATTCAAAGGCTGAAAACTTACCGCATACTAAGTAACAGATTACCCCTTACGTTGCTACCTAACATGAACAGGGTGGTTTCGGTTTGTGCAGCTCTAGTAAATATGCAGCCATCTATCATGCAGGAGCATCCAGTTTGAAACTGGGTATGAAGGTTTCACCTACCATATTTGCACGATTCTAAGCTACCCCTGATGGCAATGCGCAGGTAGGCTAACTTATGGACTTACGAAACCATCACTTACAACATATTCTACTGCGAATCTGTAAAACATATGATGCCACGTATTAGGCAGAAGGTATTTCATTTCATGCTCGTAACTGTGGTCCAATACTTTGTACAGTCTAGTCCTCTTATACCAATATCCAAGTGCCAAGGAAATCCCATCATTATAGCCGATAATGGTTATAAGTGGGTTGCGAAGCGAAAAGACGGAAGACAGCTCAAATCACTTTATGCGTATGCCAGGAAGGTCGCACGACTACTAATTTGCGGAAAAGAAGCCACAGTCGGTCACCTTTGCCGCGTGTGAAGCTAGCGCAAATCTCTTTCAAGAGCATCTATAGGTGCTTCACCTATCTAAAGTAAATGTCCTTGGCGTAAACAAAGTCCCCAAGGGACTGTGTCACGCATCGGGCCTCCTACGAAGACTCTACCTCAGTAGGTTGCACAACCGCGCCATTAGAGGCGTCACTGTTGCACATTTGGTGCACAATATAACCAGCTTCAATCGCTGTATCCGATATCGCGGCACCGGAGAATTGTAATAAGCGGTTTATTTTACCATATAAAGAATGCAAGAGTTGACGGTGCAATAGCTGTTCATCGTTATATACGCTATATTGTTTATAAACGGTAGCGTTATAAGTAGACTCGTCTCTACTTCCTAACCTCGCTTAGCGAGCGCCTGCTGACATTACACTGGTGCAGGTACTATTGATAGCCAGTTTCAGTTTTGCGTGTGACTGTACTCTGGAAGCAAATCGAAAGGGTCTTTCAGCGGGAAAAAGTTGTGTCAGTCTCGTGCAGTTACGGTTCGCAGGTGCATGCAAACTGGCACTTTTTTGTGTTAATTTTTACAGCTTACAGTACATGGTATTGCAAGCAGAATACGTTTTCGCTTTTTGTGTTGCCACTATCCTGTGCACACTGAAGAATGACAGGAGTCACTAGGCGTAGTCGGTACTGCATGTATTTTTTGGTACTACTGCGAACACGTCCTGAACTGAAGCAAGAAATTCGCCCCCTCACAGCTTTACCTGTTCACATCTGGAGTTGGAAGAGTAGAAATCTGTGTAGGGTATGGAAGCACTGTGCACGCGGCACACAAATATGGTTTTGTTTGTTTTTTTGGGACCCTAACGCTCCCTTCAGTCATTTATTTGGTGTTGAGTGATCCGTGTAGCGGGTATTTTCGAATGTTCTTAAGTGGTCCTGCGTTTCCCCGCACGGGGCACCTTGAGCAATCTTGGTGACGGTACTGGCGATACCGCGGACCCCGAGCCCCCAAACGTACGCTGGATCCAACCGTGGCAATGTGTTTATAGGTGAAGGGTTAGAAACCACGAACGGTGGCCGTCGGAGCCCAGGTCAAGCTCCGGCGGATGGGCTCCCTGTCTGTTCACCAGGCAGGGAGCTCCGGGACCTCTTTGGCTACCAGGGTAAGGTCAAAGAAGAAAGTACCCCAGTCTCCCTGCTTTTATACTATGCTATATGGCATTTTCAAACCCCCCCCCAAACGTGATCGGTCCCTGAAAAGGGGCCGCACCGAAGTATCTTTTCCCCAATTGCCATCTTTAACATTTCCTGAACCGGATAATTTTTCTCGATTTCTTGTGATGGAATCGCTCAATCCAACCCACCCTCTAGCATCTCAGTCAGTCTTCTTGATCGCCAAGTATCTTGAAGCCATAGTAGGAAAATCATATAAGTGCAAAAAACAAAGGTCCGGTGAACTCTTCATCGAAATAAATGACAAGCAGCAGTCCACGAAGCTTCTAGCTCAGACTAGACTGGCTGATCTAGACATCCGGGTCACACCCCATCGGAGCCTCAACAGCTCGCAGGGTGTGATATCCGAGACAGACCTCCTGAACGAAACGGATGCGGATCTCCTTGCCGGCTTGAAGGATCAGGGCGTCACTGCCGTGAGACGCATCACTATCCGCAGAGACGACAAGGAGATTCCCACCAAACACATTATCTTGACTTTCGACCGCGCAGTTCTTCCACAACACATCAATGCAGGTTTTATCCGTTGCTCCATCCGTCCGTACATCTCGAATCCGCGGCGCTGTTTTAAGTGCCAGCGGTTCGGGCACGGTACAACCTCTTGCCGTGGCCGAACGACGTGTGCGAAATGCGCGGCGCACGATCATCCGACTGACAACTGTCCATCCGAAACCCTCACTTGTGTGAAATGCGCCGGTCCGCATGCAGCGTACTCCCGCAAGTGCGAAAAATTTCAAATTGAAAAAAAGATAATTAACATTAAGGTCACGGAAAACATCACCTTCCCAGAGGCGCGAAAGAGGTTCGCCTCTTTCCCTCTGGGGAGGTACGCCGACGCGGCTCGCCGGGGGCGGAGCGGCGTCTGGTTTCCACAGGGACCCAGTTCAGCGAGTCTGACCTGGTCCCTCCGCCGCCCCCCTCTGGGTTGCCTTTGGCAGCCCAACCCGCCACCACGCCGCTTGCTGAGGCAGCAGCGGTTGTGGTGGCAACCTCTTCCGTCGGGACCGGTGCCGCTCCCGCCTCTGTCTCCCCGTCCTCCAGTGCGTTGGAGGGTACCGAGGTGATGGACACCACGGGCCCCGCACCGGTTCCCACCGCCACCGCACCGCCCGTGCCACCTCTGGCGCCCCGGACGCCCTCAGCGGTGGCGGCTCAAACGAAGGGCTCCCGAGGGGGGGCCAAGTCCGGGGGGCCCGGTCCGTCGGGCACCCCTCGGACATCCGACGACGACATGGATGTCGGGCCGTTCCTGCCTGCAACGCAGCGCAAGGAACGCGTCCCGACGCCAAAGCCTCCCGACAAGCCAAAAAAGGCGAGAGTCACAGCCCCGAAAGACGACACAAACAAACACACACACTCCAGTAGCTCTCACACTAAATAACGGGAAGAGAAAACATAATTCAATGGAACTGTAGAGGCCTTCTTAAAAATCTTGACGATGTATACGAACTACTGCATGCTAATCAGCCAAGTGTAATGTGTGTTCAGGAAACACATTTGAATTCCAAGCACACAAATTTCTTGAATAGTTACATGGTCTTCAGAAAGGACAGGGATGGCTGCACACACTCTTCTGGCGGTGTGGCCATAATTGCCCGGAAATCCTTAGCCTGCCACCCTGTCACTCTGAACACTATCCTTGAGGCTGTAGCAATACGTTTGATAATATTTAATAGGTTGATAACGGTATGCTCCATATACATTCCTCCTGATGTTTCACTTTTAAGCTCTGACTTCGAGGCGCTGGTTGACCAGCTGCCCGAACCATACATCCTGACAGGCGACCTTAATCCTCACAACACTCTTTGGGGCTCTTCTCGCACGGATGCCCGAGGTCGCCTTATAGAGAAATTCCTTACATCTTCAGGAGCATGCCTTTTCAACAATAAACAGCCTACATACCATAGCATAGGACACAACACATACTCATGTCTTGACTTGGCGATTGGCTCCGCAGTTCTCTTTCCTCTCCTCGAGTGGGCCGTGGGCACTGACCCATACGGTAGTGACCACTTCCCCACCTCACTCACATACATAGGTAAAGGCCCATGCAGTCCATCTTCCCATAATAGGTTCAATGAAGCACGAGCTAACTGGAACACATTTACAGAGACATCCAAACTACACCACACATCCATAGGACACCTACACGTTGAAGAAGCCACCCAACTCCTCACGGCGCACATCCTCGACGCCGCCGAAAAGTCCATTCCCCACGTCTCTGGTGCCCCGCGCAACCAGCGGAGGCCGTGGTGGAATGAGGACTGCAGGCGGGCGCGAGAGGCCCAGTACAAGGCGTGGGGTATCCTTCGTCGGTACCCCACGTCGGGAAACCTCCTCTTGTTCAAACGGGCCAAGGCATTAGGAAAACGTGTGCGCCGTGAGGCAAAACGAGAGAGTTGGCACACCTTCTTGACATCCATTAATTCATACACAGACACACACAAAGTCTGGACACGTATACGCAAGCTCAAAGGACAACAGACACACAGCCTGCCCCTGGTTAGCACAACAGGGGACACACTTGAAGACCAGGCTAACACGCTTGCACAACACTTCGAACACGTGTCCAGTTCAGCACACTACACGAACACTTTCATGAAACACAAAACATCTGCTGAAAAAAAGCCCTTACAAGACAAAGACAGATCAAAAACTTCTTACAACTCTGAATTCACTCTCCATGAGTTGAGGGCTGCCCTGAGCTCGTGCAAACCTTCAGCTCCAGGCGCAGATAAGATTACATACACCATGATACAACACCTACACCAAGACACTCTTGAAACACTCTTGCACCTATACAATAAAATGTGGCTTTCGGGGCACATTCCACGCTCTTGGAGGGAGGCCATAGTAGTGGCTGTCCTAAAGGAAGGGAAGGACCCTTCCTCTCCCGCCAGTTATCGTCCCATTGCCCTGACAAGCTGCCTGTGTAAGCTCTTCGAGAAGATGATAAACAGGAGACTCGTGTACTTCTTTGAGTACAATGGTCTTCTCGAGAGCTGCCAGGCGGGCTTCAGGGCGGGACGATCTACCAACGATCAACTCGTTGCGTTAGAGTCTTATATCAAAGATGCTTTCCTCCACAAGCAGTACTGTATGACAGTATTCTTTGATCTTGAAAAGGCGTACGATACTGCTTGGAGGTATGGTATCCTCATCGATCTGAAATCCTTTGGCATAACGGGTAACATGATAAACACGCTTTCCAGTTACATGTCCGAGAGGACGTTTCGCGTGCGACTTGGAACTGCACTCTCTAGGGTGCATGTGCAGGAAAATGGAGTGCCACAAGGTGGAGTTTTAAGTTGCACCCTTTTTATTGTGAAAATGAATTCCCTCAGGAAGGCATTGCCACCGTCGATTTCCTGCTCAATTTATGTAGACGACGTACAATTATCCTTTAAGTCTTGTAACCTGTCTGTCTGCGAGCGCCAAGTCCAGCTTGGTGTTAACAAGCTAGCTGGTTGGGCAGACAGCAACGGTTTTAAATTTAATCCAGGGAAGTGCACTTGTGTCTTGTTTTCCAAGAGGCGTGGCATCCGGCCGGATCCAGACATTCAACTCCACGGTGTCTCAATTCCTGTCAAAAAGGAACACAAGTTTTTAGGTATAATCTTTGACGAAAAGCTCACATTCATCCCACACATAAAACAACTAAAACATAAATGCTTAAAAACAATGAATATCCTGAAGGTTCTCTCGCACATCTCTTTTGGTGCTGACAAACAGCTTCTGTTGCGTGTTTTTACCAGCTTGATAGGCTCACGATTGGACTATGGCAGCGTTGTCTATGGGTCAGCCACTAAAACATCCCTCAGAATGCTGGACCCTGTGCTTCATCTAGGGCTCCGCTTGTCCTGTGGCGCCTTTCGGACTAGTCCAGTCGAAAGCCTGTATGTAGAGTGCAACAAATGGAACCTACAACGTCAGCGAGCATACACAGACCTCCTCTATGCTTTTAAAATTTCATCCATGCCTCACCATCCTTTTAAATCAGTTTTTCATGATACCTCCATGGCTGAACTCCTAAATCGACCATCGTTCTCTGCGCCCTTCTCTTACAGAGTTAGAGAGGAAGCGTCAGAGCTTGCTGTCTCCTTTTTAGATACCATCCAAAGTTCCGTAACAGATCAAATAGCACCATGGCATCTCCGCCCTGTCTCATGCGACACATCATTCACACATGTAGATAAAAACCGAGCTCCCACATGTGCAATTCTGCAGCATTTCTTGTATTTGCAGCAGAAGTATGAGTGCTCTGAATTTTATACGGACGCCTCTAAGACTTCCACCTCGGTGTCCTGCGCGGCGCATGGGCCCGGCCTTAGTGTCACTAGAACTTTTAACACTAATACAAGTATCTTTACGGCAGAGGCCTATGGTGTACTTCTGGTTGTTAATCATATCCTTCAAAGCCACATTCCACAATCCATTATATATACAGATTCTCTCAGTGTTGTGCGGGCGTTGTCGTCAACAAAGTCCTCAAAAAATCACGTTATAAATTTAATAGTCAAGGGTATTATGTCTCTGTATGTACGCAAATCTGAACTGGTTCTTTGGTGGGTCCCTGGCCACTGTGGTATAGCCGGGAACGAAGCAGCGGATCGAATGGCTGCTGCTGCTACACTCTCGAATGCAGTAGACATAACCACATTACCCTACACCGACGTGAAACCACACATCAGGCAACAGCTTTGCAAAATATGGCAAACACACTGGAGTGAACAGACAGACAACAAGTTACACGTAATAAAACCACACTTGGGACCATACACCACCGACACACGCAATAGATACACTGAAGTCGCCTTGGCCAGATTACGGATAGGGCACACTCATGCAACACACTCGCACCTACTCACTGGGTATCCAAGACCTCTGTGCAGCAGGTGCGGAGAGGCCCTATCCGTGATGCACATCCTCATACAATGTAAGGCACTCGACACTACACGGCGCAAACACTTTCCTCAACTACACACACGACATATTCCACCACACCCGTCATACTTCTTAGGAGACGATGCCATGTTTTCTGTTCAACGCACCTTTCAGTTCCTATCAGAAGTTCACTTTTTACAACTCATCTCATACCACCCATAGTTTTACCCCTGGTCCTATACACCAGCCACCTTATTTATTTTTTAACCACTCTTGTTCTTCACCCTGGCCCTTTATACCAGCCGTGCTCATAGCTTTTAACTGATTTTATTTCTTGTTCTCTCCTCATCAAATCACTTTGTGTTTGGCGCTCTTTGCCCATGTCGGCCTTGCGCCAATAAAATCAAACCATCATCATCAAGTGGTCCTGCGTTTGTTTTGTTCGGTGTGTTGCTACGCATACCAGGTGAGAACAGTGCTCCTTTCGTTTTTTGGCATCTTTTAAGTGATATTTATGTATTGTGTTGGTCACTTAATCTGTACTACATTTCTAGTGCACAGCTGCGGACACACAGTATTTGCTGTTATTCCTCCTGTATGCAAGTGCCATTGTTTTTTGCGTCTGCTCAGTTTGTACGCTTTTTTCGCCCTGCGCTGTCTTCAGTATCGGCAAAAAAACGTTCCCGACAGAGGGCGCCGTTTCTTTGCGCGAACCAATGCCTCATTGTAAGTAACCTATGTGTGCATTTTTTTTGTTTTATGTCAATGTTTGGTAGCCTTGGTTGCATTTCTTTGTTTTGTTGTGAAACCAGCTTCTGTTAAAAGTTGCATCAGTACACTGACCACAATATAATAACCTTTTAGGTGGTTTTTATTCGTTTGCACTTGTTTTATTTCATGAGCTTCTGCCTTGGCAGTTTAATCATTCAAGCATGGTAACTTGAAATTGCAGATGTGGCCCTTTGCATGGATTGATGTTCCTCTGATGTTGATGAAATGGCTATTGGCTCGGGGTCAATGGCACCTGGCAAATGACAGTTTATTTCACACAAAAAATGTACGCTTTATTTACACGGCATATTTGCAACTAATGGCATAGGAGATCAGAGGTCTGAGAATACCCGCATCCAGGGCTCCCTTTTCTCATGCAAAACACCGGACGACTTGTTTTTACCACAAAAAACACTTCCAAGGGAGCTTCACCACACAGGCAGGGGGCCTCTTCAGTAACCTGCATTAGCCCGCTGCTGGACCACAGCACCAATCAGCCCTTGGTTGATAAGCTATACATCAATGATGACGTCTACGAATGGGATGAGCGTCAAAACTGTAAGAAACTGTTGTGCAGCGCTGCGCGCTCGGAAGATTGACATCACGATGACGATGTCAAACCTTTGCGCACAAGCGGCTTCGTTTGATAAACCTCAATGCACAGAGCCGGCGCAATAACCAAGAACAGTTTGAACACGTTCTGCTATCCTATGACCCTCACATAGCCGTCATTTCAGACACCTGGTTGCACCCTGATGATCCAGATAGTTGTGTGTTTCCGCCTTCATATACGTGCTATCGTAAGGATCGTAAAAGAAAAGGCGGTGGCACTGCAGTTCTTGTCAAAAGTGGTGTGCCGTCGTATCGATTGCCTGAGATTGATGTCTACCACGAGAGTGTGCTTTGCAAATGTGAATTTTTACGAAACCAAATCACCGTCGTAGGTCTGTACAGACCGCCCAATGCTGAGCCAGATTTTTTGTTAAAACTTTACGACCAGCTAAACCAGTATCGCAACCAACTTCTTTTAATTGTTGGGGATTTCAATCTGCCTTGTATTAATTGGAAAACGCTAAAGTGGGGCCCCACAGACATCCCGAATTCTGAAATTTTTCTTGACATGCTCTTGGCGTTTAATCTGACTCAAGCCGTTTTGCTTCCCACTCGGGTGACAAGCAGTACATCTTCGATTCTAGATCTCGTCTTGTGCTCATCAACTATATTTGATATTACCACCGAAATTTGTGAGGGAACAATAAACTCGTATACTACTCCCACGTCAATGCAACCCACCCCAATGCAAATCAATTATTATAAAGCAGTACACATTTGCAGTCGATGTAAATGTAACTAATTTTCTCGAAGAAGCCATTCTTTTGTTTGATGATAGTGATGACGTTAATACATTATGGACAAATTTCAAAGCCCACTGTCATTTCCGTATACAATATTTTATTCCAGATAAAGTGAAAAAAGTTGGAAGGAGGAATCCGTGGATAAATAGAGAAATAATTCATGTGAAGCGCAAATTAAAACGCTTGTGGAAACGTTCGAATGCTGTTCAAGCAGACATTTTCGATTTGCAGGCTACATTAAAGTCCAAATTAGCTCCTTCTAGGAACCACTACTTTAACGTGACACTCACTCTTTTTGTATATGAAAGCCCCTCTAAATTTTGGCAATTTTTATCGAATAAGGGTGGCACGAGGCTTGATCAAATCACCAAAGGTAATCGTGTACTTACTGTTCCAAGAGAAATGGCTGAGGTGTTTAACCAGTATTTTTAGTGTGTTTTCAATGTCAGATCCTTTAAACGGTGCTGTTTGTGAAAATGGTGATTGTGGTGTCATTGGGATTTCTTTGGAAGGTGTCACCGAATTGCTTTTGCGATTGGATCAGAAAAAATCGACAGGCCCTGGCGATATCCCTTCTGCATTTCTTAGACGTTATGCTACACTGTTAGCCAGGTTCCTTGTAGTCATTTTTCAGAAATCCGTTTCATCTGGTGCGATACCTGATGATTGGCGTATTGCACGTGTGGCTCCTGTATTTAAGAAGGGTAACCGTCTCAATTTTTGTAACTATCGGCCCATCTCTCTCACCTGTAATTGTTGTAAATTGCTGGAACATATTATCGCAAAATACCTCAATAACTTTCTTCAATACCAAAATATTCTCACTGAGCACCAACACGGTTTCCGACGAGGTCTTTCTACTACTACGCAGTTATTAACTACAATTATTGAATTTGCGAAGGCTCTACATGCTGGTAGCCAGGTTGACGTGATCTTTTTTGACCTCTCGAAGGCGTTAGATAAGGTTCCACATAAAAAATTATTAAATAAACTGAAGTCAATTGGCGTTCTTTCCGATATAACAAACTGGGTCACATCTTACCTACTAAACCGTAAACAGTATGTAGAGATTAAGGGATCGCGCTCGCGTTTTTTAGACGTTTTTTCTGGAGTACCGCAGGGGTCCGTACTCGGTCCCGTTTTATTTAACATTTATATTAATGATTTGGCTGAACCAATAGATACCAGAGTATCAGTTAACTGTTCTCAGACGACTGGATTCTTTTCAAAGTCACCAACTCGACGGCAGATCAACAAGTTTTAAACAGAAATATCGGTAACTTGGAAACTTGGTGTTCTAGTGGAATATGGTAATTAATCTAGACAAAACTGCTCATTTGTGTTTCACCAACAAAATCAACAAGTTTCACTTCAAATATGATATAAAAGGGTCACAGATTACACAAGTGGAAGAATACAAATATTTGGGTGTAACAATTACCTTTAGCCTGAACTGGACAACCCATATAGTAAATGCATGCTCTTACGCACGTAAAAAACTGGGGTTTCTAAAGTATCGATTAGCTAAGCCCCCAGTTCCTTAAAGCTTACAAAACAATGGTAAGACCGTGCTTAAAGTACGCCTCCGTAGTATGGGACCCTCACACAAAAAGCAATATACAAAAGACAGAAAAAATTCAGCGCCTGGCAGCCCGTTTTATTTACAGCAGGTATAGACGCCGCGATTCCCCCTCTGCGATGTTGCAGTTGGCAAATCTTGAACCTCTTGAGGACAGACGACGGGCTGCTCGACTTAACTTACTCCATCTAATATATTTTTGTAAACTAGAAATAAAGCCAGAAAATAGCAGGGCAAAAGATTCTTCCAGGCCTTCCCGTCACAAACATAGCTGCAGCATCAAGCCAATCTGCGCAAGAACTAATATATACAAACACTCTTTTTTGCCGAAATCAATCACTGAGTGGAACTTGTTTCCCCGAAACTCTACTCTCCTTTCCATTCCACCATAAAACGCGCCTTTTTCCCTGACTTTCACAATACTTCTTTGATTTAACAACATGCTGTGTGCCTAAGAGTGCGGTGCTTCGCTTATGGGTTGTGTTGCAGTGGGTGTACTAAGCCCTATGGAAACGAGTAAACTTTGATGGTGATTTCCATGTTTTTTCTTACATTTGATGTATCCTTGTAACAATTTTGTTGTAACTTTGTTGTACCTTTGTTTTACTTTCGAACTTGCCGTACCTTTCCTGCTTGGACCTTAAATGGTTCGCAGTATATGATAAATACAATAAAAATAAAAAAACAAAAGTCTTGTGGGCCAAACTCTGCCATGTGAGTACCGAAAATACATTTTCTCAACCACAAGTTCAATGTCAACAAAAACCAACCAGCTAAGGCAAATGCTAAGATCTGACCGTCACACCATACAGCAATGCACGCTGGTAACAACACTCATGGGTAGGGGTCTTATTACCCTTTTTATTAGCACTTGGCTGAATTTGGGGATTCCCTACAGGCAGCCACAAAACACCGTCCTCCCGTCTATGCACACCTGCTGCAGAGGCGACACACTGAAACACGGAAGGAAATAATGCATAGCACATCTCTCTAGATACGTTTCTCCATTCATGCTACCTGACCCCTCGGCTCTCGTCGAGCACGACCCTTTCAATATGCGCACACAGATTACATTCTGCTATGCCCACAAGACAAAGCATGGTGTTGCGCAGGCTTCAAGAAAGGCGCCAACATTGGCTAAATTTCCAAGGCCGCAATTATCTCTATAGTCTACATTTGTCCGTCACATCTCCGCTACATCCCGGCCTCACAAGAACCAATGAAAAGCATTCCCACAGACTGACACAGATTGGATAAAATTAGTGTAGTGTTTCCATGCAAAGGCATTCTTCGTATCACCCATTTGAACGCCTGCCCAGCTTTGCTCTTCTCGTATGGTATGCCTACCCGGGCAACATAAAAACAGCAATACGCTAAGCACAACAGTAAATGAGGCGCTGGTTTTCTTAAATACGGTACTCAAAATTAACAGGCAGTTTCCAACTTTGTGGTTTACCTTCTTACTTTAAGGTACCAGTTTCACTTACTTTAAGGTACCAGTCGGTCAAAGCCATAACATACATTTACATTGAGCAGCAGTTTCCGGACATGACACCAGCTTTGGGAAAGTGAAGCGCAATGCCTCGCAAAGTTGGCGTGGCTCACGCAAACCCACTCACAAATATATTTTTCTAATCGCCACGCACTCTAACTCACACTCGTTGCTGAGCAGCACATCTATGATAATTCAGGCTCACACTGAGCGCAAAACTCAGAACTCAGTCGGACGCAAAATTCAGAATTTACTGAGACTCAAAATGGACTCAAACTCAAATTATACTGAAAACTCGAAATGCACGCTAACTCGAAACGTGCTCATCAAACCCACACCATACAAAGAAAATGAACTCAAACTCAGACATGTACTCACAAGTTAACATGGACTGAAACCTCAAAATGTACGCGCACTGACAAATGTACTAAAACTTCAAAACTGGACTCGACCTCAAAATAGACTGCGACGGCACAAAATGGGCTCGGACCTCAAAATCCACTCACAACTAAAAATGTACGCGAAATGTACTCGGTCCTCAAAATGCACTAAACTCAAATTGGACTCGGAACTCACTCTGTCTCAGGCATATGCACACTCGGTCTGGTTTGGACTATCTCAAGCTCAAACTCGCCATGCCACATTAGCCTCGCGCTCACTCAAACTCAAACTCGCGCGTGAGTCTGCGTCCACATGAGTCTGAGTGAGTGCACTAATGCGGGAGTCCGCTGACCTCTGGAAGCAGATGCACCTACATGTCTTTACGTTTTTACCATAGCCAAACGCTCTGTGAAACTAAACGCAAACTGTGACACAGGATTTGTAAAACAGACAGCACAGTGCAACTCAAAATCAGTGGCGAAGTAATTTTATTATCTCCACCTAGCTTTAAACAACCTCAAAAATATGTTAATCAAAAAGTGTTGGCAACAAAAACTTAAAGTAAAACTTTTCCATCTTTGGGACAATTTCCCAAAGAAATGGCTCATCCTTTGTGATGTTTACGATCACCGCCTGCTGCGGGCTGTACACACATACACAAGTGCTCGTTGTAAGTTCATGACGTACAGTTGAATCCCCACTTGTGTATAGTATTCGTGCGTTTTCCTGAAGATTATTTCGCCATTTAGAAATACAAGGTACGGCACGTGGGAAATTTGGCTTTCGTAATTAATAAATGGGTTGCTCTGATATTTAAATGGGCATTTGATTTCGATAAGAACAGTCTTTTTTGCAATCTTGGTGAGGCCGTCAGGGCTGCAGCACAACCACGGCTGCTCTGGCAGCACGACCAAACCCGTCTGGAAAAAGCGCACGTTGCGTTAGTAGTGCGATATTTACAAAACACTCGCATTTATAATTTCGCTACGCAAAAATGTTGAGATACTACCAGCACAATGCGTCCTCCCAGTTTCTTTTGGAGGTCTTCACGTGCGAACGGCTCAGTCTTGCTGCCTGTATCAACAGCAAGTGTGAACAGTGAAGCAAACCCCATGATCTCTTTCTGATTACAAGTCTACAAGGTTGGCTTAGTGCGTCTTCTCAACCGTGCGTCTTCTCAAGCTCAAAAATCTCTTTCAGGGGGACCCTAATTTCCTTGTACGCAAGAACAGTGCTTCGTGGTGCAGGCTTGGCTTTGGGTTGCGTTGATTTTCGTGCTGTGGCGCAAAAGGAAAGGCAATGATGGAACATGAGATACGTTAGTGCACACATGTTTGGCTTTAGACAAGCACGCCTTAGAGAAAAACCCTCAAAAACTGCAAGCAAAATTGTTTTGTCTGTGAACGCACGCAAGGGCAAAAAATGGTGCAGACTGATTAGACAGCATTACGTTCACTTGAGAAATTTCATGTGGCATGCAGGCTGAGGCCGTTAAATACGTGCAGGGGCGACATGCAGGTGCTCAGTTTTTTGCGTCAGAACACAATATGGCGTCCCCTTCAAATGGCAGGGTCAGTTAACGTAGTTCTCCAGTTCAGTGTGCATGATGGGGTACCTGTGCTTGATTATCAGTGTAACCTTCTGGCAGGTACCGAGATATTAGTTCCTTAAGGTATGCGCAGAGTAGGCTTAAGGCTTGCATTTACAATATAAAACGTACTTGCTGCAAAAAGAAATGCGAACGATCAAGCTGATACCGGTTAGGCCCATGCAAAGGCTGGTCATTACGAATTTCCATTACAGTGGCATGACACATTGTTATGGAGGGCCAGCTATTCCGTGTATTCCCACCTCAAGTCAAGGTTTACATTTGTGATTGATTTGATTGATTCTAGGGTTTAACGCGCCGACGCAACGCAGGCGATCAGGCGCGCCGTAGTGGAGGGCTCCGGATTAATTTTGACCACCTGGGGATCTTTAACGTGCGCCAAAATCTCGTACACACGGGCATTTTTGCTTTTCGCCTCCATCAGAAAAGCGACCGCCGCGGCCGGGAATCGAACCCCCGACCTCGTGCTCAGCAGCGCAACACCTTAGCCACTGAGCCACCGCGGCGGGTCGAGGTTTACATTTGTGGTACTCCTACATGAGGAGCCCAATCATTTTAAGGTGACCAGTGGCCTAGACTCACGTGGGAAGATATCTGTTAAGGCATTGGGCACTTGTCTGCGCCGCTTGCAGCTCGGCTTCCCCCACTCCTGTGGTCTGCTTGTGCGAGACTCGTCGTCGTCGGCGTTTATGTATTCGCAAACAGCTGCTGCGTGTTTGCACTGGGCCTTCACGCCACCTCTGCAACTGCATTTCCCTGCCGTGATGGAGAGGTCCCGCTGGCCTTCTTGACCCGACGGCTGCAGCTGCAAAAAAAAAAACGGCGCATTGTTGTCAGGTACATTTCTTTCGACACGTTTGTTCCCTCTAAAAAGCTAGGTAGACGGTAGTCATGTGTCGCATCAATTTGCTGATGGTATGATGCATAGTATTTCTTAAGGATACAGACTTCACGGTGTTGAGACGCCCGTACACTTTCCTGATATTAAGAAGCGCTAATAGAGCACGAACATGCATGTGACATGGGCGAACTAGGCTCATTACAGCTGACGAAGACAGTTTAGCCTGTGTAGCGATCGATCCGCTTGCGTGCAGTTTGTCATGAGGGATAGTCGGAAATGAGCTCAGGCGGACGTATATTTCTCTGCCCACGAAGCATTCCTATATATATAAAACTGTTGTTAACAGAGCCACAAGATTAATCCAAACGCTATACAAAGTTTTGGAACTAGTAATAGCTGTCAAGACGATGCGTACCCTGAATTCACAGAACCGGTGATACACACAGGGTAACGTTTGGGCTGTCGTCGATTTCTGGGAGAACTGGGCAAAATTGTAATACGCACCTCAAGTTCAATGTCGTACACGGCAGCGTCGTTCACTTGCGACGTA
The DNA here is from genome assembly GCF_048455015.1 of Haemaphysalis longicornis. Taxonomy (NCBI): domain Eukaryota; kingdom Metazoa; phylum Arthropoda; class Arachnida; order Ixodida; family Ixodidae; genus Haemaphysalis; species Haemaphysalis longicornis. The sequence goes on along the minus strand of NW_027526295.1, from coordinate 123,622,731 downwards.
CGCTTTGCTTTCACCAGGACGCTGCTAGGGTCGACAATCTTACACGCTGTGGACGTGAGACACCAAAAGCTTCCCTTTTTTGATGTTGCCGCCGCGAAAGTGGTTTTCTAATCCTGATATTTTTTTTAAACCACAGCTGAGACGATACATGCTTACTCAAGTCGCACTAACAGTCCATAACAAAACACTATAGCAGTGACGACCAAACGCCGTGAGCAAAACACCAAGTGTTCAACCAAACCGCTAGTTCCTGTGTGCGGCGAATGCAGTTTCGAAGTGTCGTCTGCAGCTTCGACGTGTCGTCTGCTACGCGCTGTTCCGTCTAGAAAGATGCCTCTCCTCACCCCCCCCTTCCCTTGCGGCGATGAGGCAATCAGTACGGCGCGAGTCAGGGAGGAGTAGCACGCTGGTGTTTACACTTCTCACGTGGATAATTCTCGAGTGAGTAATTATTCTGTTGGCTGGAAATGAGGCTACTAACTCAGCGCAAATTAGCCTTGGCCAATTCGTATTCGCTCCCTCTTGCATCGAACCCGCCGATATTTTCTTGCTAACTGGGGTCCACCTCCTCCAGTGTCTTGATTGTGCTGGTTCTCTTATTTTTTCGCGAATTCCTCGCTTTATCCGACTGCTACGTTAATGAATGTACCGCTGACCTCTCAGGGAAATCGCCAAACTAGAAAATGCAAAGAATCCAAGCTTTGCTCTTTTCGATTACAGCGTAGTTGTTGTTGGTGTTATTGTTGTCATTGCTTTATGAATGGCAGGTTAAAGCCTGTCCCGGTAAATGTTTCTGAAACAGCTCTCGAGGCTTCCCCGAGGCACTAAGTAAGGGTTGCCAGGTTTCAAGTACTGAGGAACCAGATTGCTCGGTTTGTTTCGTTTTTGAAATGCGGCGGGCTCCCAATGTTATTTCTTCTCAAATGGCGTATACCTTTTGCCGAGATGCGAAACGCGGAAATCTCTAAATCTGTACGGCGTAGCCTGTGGCATTAAAATTGGATGATGTCCAGGCCGCATTGTAGACAGCAGGTGACAATCAATGCGTGGAAAATGAAATGCTTCATCACGCCACGGCTTAGGCACGTAAACGTCACTTTTGAGGCCCGCGTTCTCTCTCCATCTTGGTGGGACACATCACGGCACACTTGTTTTACTGGTTGCACTGAAAGAAAATAATGCGTATGAAATTGCATCATTGTGGTAGCCATACATGGGTTAAGGTACTTGACATGCTCTGGGACCCTCAGCAACGTAAAGTCTGCAAGTTGACTCCTCCGATGAAGAATGGATGACCATCTCTCGGCACTTCCACGGCATATGCCGTGCCTTTCAGGAAAAATGGCAGCCCCAAATATCGTCTACAGTACATAGACGCACTACATTGTGCGCGTGCGCCGGCATTCTGGGTTTTCAGTGTTGGTTGTTGGCCTAAAGGAATACCAAAACTGAAGCTCACCTACATGTGTAAAGCGTAGAACGTGCTAAGGTAAATCAACCTCCCTCCTTGATTGTGCGGGTGTTTTAGGGGCGATGCCCCTCAGGGGCTCGGAGTGTCAGCGTCGCCTGTGGTTGTCGTCGTAGTAACATCATGCAGTCACGGTACTAAAACACGCGATACTCGTTTTCCAAGGCCTCGCGGTAGAACGTAACACGTACTAAAAGAACACATCGGGACGCTCGTTTTCCAACGTATCGCGCTAGAACGCTTCGGGCTTCCGACGAGACCTGCAGTAAAGCTGTATACCTCTACCCCCCAACGGTGACACCTAGAGGGCGCAAACGCCAAGGCGCTAAAAAATGCTTCGCCCCTCCCATGGTTTCACGTAAGTGGACACGGCCGAGATTTTTTTTGTTGGCTCCACCGTTCGGTATACCGTTATTTCTTAGATATTCTTAAGCTCACATTCAACCAATTCGCGAAAAGGACAGCACTCGCTCGCAGATGCAAAACCATGCATGTGTGCTTCATGACGAAACCACGTCATCGCGTACTGCGCCACAGCCATGACATACAAACGTGTTCACTGATAACTCGTAATGTACACAGCGTTCATGCATTGCGTTTGCCTGCGTGCTGCATGCCAGCGCTGTGATCCGCAGACATGTGCACTTCTTGGCGCCATTGTGAAATACGTCGCGTGCGTTATATTGTAATCAATGCTCGCAATGTTACCGCCCGTGCTAAAAGAACAGACCACGTAATGGCACTGGGCACCCAAAACGTGTCGGAATAAAACTGACTACAAACAGAACGACGTCTGCTCTCCGCAAACTATGCGCAAGCTTGTAATCTACGGCATTTTTATATTCGCCGCTTATTTCATTCCGTCGACAATGGGACCACTTGGATGACATTTTACGTATGGCTGCAGCCAAACTTACCAGGCGCAGTTCAGTATTAAATCTACACGGGACACGATGTTTGACAGAAGTGGATGGCCCCTATAGATCAGTCATTTGAGGACACAGGCGATGTTGTAGAAAGAGCAAAAGAAACAGGGCACCTGTTTCATGACCAGTCAGGATTGTTGCTCGACATTCAGGGCCACAATGTGGAGCCTATTTAACTAGCTTTTGAAGTTCACGTGGCTTTGTACTGTGGGGAATACCATTAGGGTTTTTCCATTATGCCATCTTTCAATAGTTAAGTGTTACTCAGCGTTATGATTTCCTTTTTGGACGGCGTGATTTGAAAGCTTTAGTGCAATCACTTCGGCTTCATTGTACGCTATAACCTGCCGACGCAGTGCGCACGATGAGGCGCGCCGTAGTGGAGGGCTCCGGAATCATTTTCACCACCTGGGGATCTTTAACCTGCGCCGAAATCTCGTACACACGGACGTTTCTGCTTTTCGCCTCCATACGAAAAGTGGCCGCCGTAGCTGGGAATCCAACCTGCGTCCTCGTCCTCAGCAGCGCAAACCACTCTGACTTCTCACGTGAGTATCTTATGACAATAACTAGGAAGAAATTTGTAATTCGTGCCCTCTGATTCCACTCATCGACACCTTTAATTTGATACCTCACAGGCCCTGGTGGCATCACTTTGACTTTTATCCCAATCTATGACTCAGGTGACTGTCTCATGACTATGACCAAAAAGCAATTGTTAATTCATCCCCCGTGATTCCCCTCATCGAGACCTTTAATTTGATACCTCACAAGCCCTGGTGGCATCACTTTGACTTTTATCCCAATCTATGACTCACGTGACTGTCTCATGACCATGACCAAAAAGCAATTGTTAATTCGTCCCCCGTGATTCCCCTCATCGAGACCTTTAATTTGATACCTCACAAGCCCTGGTGGCATCACTTTGACTTTTATCCCAATCTATGACTCACGTGACTGTCTCATGACCATGACCAAAAAGCAATCGTTAATTCGTCCCCCGTGATTCCCCTCATCGAGACCTTTAATTTGATACCTCACAAGCCCTAGTGGTATCACTGACTTTTATCCCAATCTATGACTCACATGACTGTCTCATGACTATGCCCAGAAAGCAATTGTTAATTCGTCCCCCGTGATTCCCCTCATCGAGACCTTTAATTTGACACCCTATAAGCCCTGGTGGCATCACTTTTACTTTTATCCCAATCTATGACTCACGTCACCATCTCATTACTATAACCAGGAAGCGAATTTTAATTTGTCCACCATGATTCCCCTCATCGAGACCTTTAATTTGATACCTCACAAGCCCTAGTGGCATCACTTTGACTTTTATCCCAATCTATGACTCACATGACTGTCTCATGACTATACCCAGAGAGCAATTGTTAATTCGTCCCCATGATTCCCCTCATCGAGACCTTTAATTTGATACCCCACAAGCCCTAGTTGCACCCCTTTCGCTTTTATCCCAATGTATGACTCACGTGACTGTCTCATGAGTATGACCAGAAAGCAATTTTTATTTGTCCTTGGTGATTCCCCTCAACGAGACCTTTATTTTGATAACCCACAAGCCCTAGTGCACCACTTTCACTTTTAACCCAATTTATGACTCACATGACTGTCTCATGACTATGCCCAGAAAGCAATTTTTAATTCGTCCCCATGATTCCCCTCATCGAAACCTTTAATTTGATAAATTAAATAACGCCAATGGGAGCTAAGCGGGGACGCGGTACTGCGCGCCGACGCGAAGAAGCGCGCAGTACCGCGTCCCCGGTTAGCTCTCATTGGCGTTCGAGCACTGAACAACTGTAATCAGGACGCAGCGGTTTTTAAAATGCCCCATAAACGTACTATTTGCTTACAGACATCAAATTAAAAAGATGTTTAGGACGCGGATAGGCAAAAAGAAGCGAAATAGAACCAAAACACTGCATGAGCGGCTGAGCCGCTATCAGGTGCGCTGCGGACATCCCGTAAGCGCCGCGGAGAAGCGGCGGCAGCCGGCGCAGCGATCGCGATGCTCCAGGCGTATACCGACACTAAGATTACTCAAGGTGGCCCGTGTGGGAAAAAATGTTTTATTACGAACTTCTGTTGTAACATTTGGCCCAGTTTGACGTCTGGTAACATTCTTGTAATCTTCGCGACAGGGTTGCCTACAGCTCACCCTCCGCGCACTTGAATGTATATGGCTTCAAGCATTGCGTGTATGGGTGGTCTGCAACCTTTTCCTTAAAAGCTTGTTTTTCGGAATCAGTCCATGTGCTTTTGTACGTCAGGTACCGCCAGACTGGAAAGAAATAACGCAAACGCTTTTATTGCGGTAAAAACGTTCAAACTTAAATGGACCATGCAGACAAAACACACGTTTGGTTCAATCGAAATATTGCTTCGTTAGAATCATACTGACACCATTTCTAAGGTAAACTTCGCTCAAATAAGCTACATAATTAGGCAAAAAGGGAATGGCCATGCACCCCACTAGCTCATTTCCCGCAACAGAACCTATGATGTCATATGTGGCAGCTTTGCGGCAAACTCGGCAGGCCCTATAAGCTTGCCGAACGAGCTATTCGCGCTTAAAGGAAGGGAATATGTTTTTATAGCAGTACGACTGGTGGGGTAAACTGTAAGTAACGAAAGCACACGTAAACATAGAAGAAACGATGCGTACTACTGTTTGTACTGCACGGACTATGCTTGTTTTAACTGCACAGCACTGCGGCGCTTTGGGTTTGTCTCTGACGACAATGGCCCAATGGCGCAAGCGACGGTGTCTTACGTGACCACATTTGTCGAGCGAACACCATGTTTCACGAAACGATTATTTTCCATCTCAACAGCCCTTCGCGGAATGTGGCGCCGTCTAGGTTGAATAACGCTAAACAAGGCTCTGCAATCGGCTGCAGAGCCGTTCCTGTAGTGTCATTGCAGACGTAACGAAAACACTCGATTTTGCGGGAGAATCAAAATTTTAACCTGAATTGATTCGGTTCTTAGTGAATAAAGCATGACTTGCTGTCAAAAAAGCGCTGGCGGCACTAAAAAACACAAAAATCTTTCGAATAGAACAAACTAGTATTGTGCCTGCTCGGCTGCTTTAATTACCAGGCTCATCCAAACCACTACTACTGAACTGGAGACAATGCCATTTGTTGAACTCAAATCTTCAAATTATATGATAAAGCTTAATTATTCACTCAAAATGAGAGCTTAAGAATAAAAGTCAATGTTAAAACTCCAATGCTTGCTGAACTTTCCGAAAATGGTGCGCGTGAAGCCCCTAGAGACGAATTTTTTGTTGTTTGCTTATCTCTTCTACTGGAAATAACTAAGGGGGCATGATGTGTAAATGAGATGGCAGTATTTCTCGCCGAGTGTAGTGTTTCGGTGCGGTAGATAAGCGTCGTGTCGTTGCAGCTGGTCGCTTCGCAGGTTTCGTGCTTCGTCAGCAGCCAACTCGCACTGCTGCGCAGCTGCTGCCGCGGCCCTCTCCGGATTTTCACATGGCTACGCGCATGACCAGGCGTTGCGAGCACAGCGCGCTCCTGCTCGTGTTTTAGTTTTTTGGGGCAGGGACTAAGGAACGCGTCGACCTCAATGGGAATTTCGGTCAGCTATTGGCCTGACACAGCTTTCTGCAGACGGCGGGGCTTTCTCACAATGAGAAAACTAGAGTTCTCGCAAAAAATACAGCACCAGTACCGAACAAACCGACCTGAAATTTGACGTGCACTCTTCAAACCGTAGAATGCCGACACAACAATAAAAGCCAGGGCAATGCGTATAGACATGCTTTTATGGAAGAGGACCGAGTGGAAGAACTGAAAAACTATAAATACAAATTCCGCGATCGCGGCATCGACTTCTGACTGGTAGGTTTATGAATGATACTAATTTAACGAATACTTATTTGCCAAAATTGTGGTTTTACAGGCGTTTCGCTTACTTACGGACCAATTTTGTTGATACTACCTGGTGTTGACATAAAAAAAGGAAGCAGTTATACAGCAGGTTTTTCTGTTTCATATTATTAAACTCAGGCCGCTGACATGAAGACACTTAATGCAAAACATTCCAGAGGGGCACAAGTCGGTGTTTCTTGCGCAAAACTTATTACGCACAAATTCAGGCAAATTTCACACGTTCGGAGCGTGGTTGTCGATCATTCTAATTAGTCTCTTTCGTTAACCCGTAAATGTTAAGGAGGAATTCGCAAGGTCGGGCCTTGAGTTAAACCTTTAAATGTTTCCGCAGGTGATATAAAGAGTTTTATTGAAATTACCTGTTCCATCGGGGAAGCACTCGAACTGAAACAAATACTTGCAATTATCTGTATCCAAAACGAGAGATTTTGTTTTTTCTGAAAGAAGAAGAAACCAACCAGTTATGGGAGCGGTAGCATTTCTTTCAAAACGTATAAGTTAAAGCTTACAAAACGCTTCAGATTTTTTAACACGTCAAAATTCCGCTTTCCGCGCAATACACCTCCTAAGATGTGAGCCGTGCCGTTACAATTTTCAATAAAACTAGAACCATTTGTCGAGGTTGTCGAAAATATGCATGTCGTAATAATTCCACGACGCATTTACACACCTTTTTTGCGCAAATAAACGTATCGCGGGGAACCTTCATTAGCTCGGAATTCTGGTAGATAAACGTCCACAAAAAAAATTCCCCGCATTTCCCCGAGGGGAAGAATGTGAAAGTGCGAATGCACGAGTTGAATTTGCGCGGTTCGGTAATGTTCGCGAAAGAGAGATCACACACACACACACAACTACAAAGAAAGAAAGATGCATTTATTCACAGACACCTATTTGTGTTGTCGTTGTACTTGATTGGTAGAGCGGATCTCAGCTTTGAAATTTCGTGTCAGTACTCCTTTAAGCAGGTGCATTAGCCCTTCTCACGCCCGATTCTTGGCCAATCCCCCACGTGGGTATGTGCCATGTCAGCGGCCAGGCAGCGCGCGCCCATCTCCCCCCGTTGCCAAGGAAGACGAGGAGATTCCTGGCCAATCCCCGACGTGGGTATGTGCTATGTCAGCGGCCAGGCTGCGCGCGCCCATCTCCACGTGCGCGGACATCGCCGGTGGACGCAGGTTCAGGGTCGCTTAAGAAGTGCATTGCACTTAAAACTTGGAACGCAAGTCAGTACGCGCCAGCAGGACAAGGTTGTGTTAGTAACGTCGACTTCTCTGTCAGTGTCACTGAAATTTCGTATGATTAAAAGAGGGTTTCAAAAAGAAAAAAAAAATGGCTGGCCATTACGATACTCCCTAATGCGATATTCTGGCGCAGCAGCAGTGCGCTGAAGCCGCACTCACTCGTGTCGTGGGTTCTCTCGACGGCAGCGATGATGAGCCTCTACGTCAGCGGCGCGAACTGCGTCTCAGCAAGAGACCGCGAGCTGCGTCTTAAGCGAACGCCAAGCGTCTCGCCGCCGAGCGCCTCGTGTGGGCACAGCATACTGCGCGCTCCCCCACCGCACATTTTCGGAGCGCGCTGGCTCCCGCCGCCACGGCGAACCGCCCTCGCCTTCCGATTTCGCGGAACTCTCCTTTGCTTTCTTTCATCGTTCGCTTTTTCTTTCACTCGTCGATCTTGCCACCGTTATCTCGGTTACACCGACAACGCGACTCAGCCCATAGACGGCCGCCAAAGGCCTGCGCCCTAAAAATACCAGTTCATTTGTGTTTCGGGTTCACGTGAATCAATGTCGTCGCGCTTTAGTGCCGATTTCACTAAATCCCCCTCCAAACAGGTTCGCAAACGGGTTTCTCATCGCGGTGGCTCAGTGGATAAGGCGTTGGGCTGCTGAACACAAGGTCGCGGGTTCGATTCCCGGCCGCGGCGGCCGCTTTTCTGATGTAGGCGAAAAGCAAAAACGCCCGTGCGTTCGAGATTTCGGCGCACGTTAAAGATCCCCAGGCGGTCAAAATTAATCCGGAGCCCTCCACTACGGCGCGCCTCATCGCCTGCGTTGTGTCGGCGCGTTAAACCCTACAATTAATCAAAGCAAACGGGTTTCTAAGCCTTGAACCGGTTCGGTAAGTTGATTTATACCCAATCCCGAAAACATTAAAGCTTTGTATTTCAAAGGAAGCGTGAGCGAAAAATACAAGCTTGGTTCATTCGAAAGAATGTCCCAATAACGGCAATGTGAAGTTTAAGACTAACTTTAAACGATTAAGATAAATAACCGGGAAAATAGATGAAAGTGCTGCGATTCACCAGCCACCGTATTGCCCAGCTTGCGCAACATCCCAGAGACATGCGATTGGCTGCCGACGACAACTAAGAATCAAAACTTTGAGATTCAGTTGCGCCTCCAGTCCTGTTTGGCCACAGCACTTGAACACTTACATAAAGTTTACGTACTTGCAGCTCTCTTTTCCCATATAACGGTTCGGGTTGAGTTACGGCAGAAATAGTAGCTTTCTTGCGCTTATCGGATCGAGTTCAGCTACGGTTCGACGCCCTGGTATAGACCATTGCATTTCGCTAAGGGTAGGAGATTCCGAGTTGTTTCACTCATTTTTACACAATACGCTTTTCTTACCCCCGTTTCCGAGATCTCTCTCCATGTAAGTTTCGCCAGGCACGGTAGTAAACATGTAACTGAAAGAGAGAAACGCCACTTAGAAGGGAGCACGTAATCACTATCATCATCATTATCAGCCTGGTTGCGTACACTGCAAGGTGAAGGCTTTTCCAAAGATTTCCAGCAGCGTCTACCCAGTGGTAGCTGAGACCACCCTTTCCCCACGAATTTTCATACGGAGCAGGAACACCGACTGTAGCGTATCTACCCAACACTCGCCCCAAATCAGTTTCCCAATTCGTTTTTTTTAATCTATCGGGTTGGTAAAGGACGCCTCGAAAGTGCGAAATTAACGCGAAGAAAAGCTTAGGTTACTATTCCCTCCTTAAATAGCAGAATAAAGCAAGCAGGCCAGCGAAACTATGAAGATAACTGTATGCCTTTTGTTTGGCTAAGTTTTCTGCAAAAACGGTGTATTATTTCTGGTGCTTCATTTACTGTATTTTTATTCATACTGTTTACCCTAATTAATGGATCATAAACGAGTGGTACAGTGAATTTTTTTAAAGGGCTCACAGTTTCAAAACACAGCTTTATAAATGTATTTAGCGTAATAGCTTCAACAACAACGGAGTACACTTTTATTTCGCCAGTTAGCACGCTTTGAATACAGGTCAGAATTATACACTGTCTCAGTTTAAGCAACAGGCATGTCCGCAGAACACGCTTCAACCACTTGGCAAATGAATCTGTGCTTTTTAGAGCTAGTAAAGACTACGAAACCTTGAAAGTTTAACATCGACGAGCGAAAGGCTTGATATGACATCTGTGGCTGCTTCTTCGCGAATGATGAAAAGGATGCCGCAGGTAGACTTCTTTATCAACGTCGACACTGCCGTGATGAAGATAAAAGAACTGTAACGATGCAACGCGGCGACGGCATGTTAGTGTTGGTATGCTAGCTTGGAAGCCAGGTGCGGTTACGCTATGGTGCCGTGTATACTTTGAGTAAATGAAGTGGAGTGACACATTTTCCATGTATTCTAATTTATCGATGAGGAATGCTTGGTGGGTAATCTATACTACACCAGCATATTTCAGAAGGGGACGTGCGAGAGTTAAATAGCTATTTCAATTTCACAAGGGCCGCCGTTAATTTTGGTCGCTAAATTCCCAATTTGCTGCATGCCTAGTGCATAATTGTTTACGTGCACATTCTATTCTAAATTGTTAGCAAATGTTACGCCCATGTATTTGAAACAGTCAGTGCGATTCAAATTAGGGCGCACTTAATCGTAATTAACGTCGTCCTGGTGGTAAAGAAAAATGTTCGTAAAGCAAAAAGGCGGTGGTTTTAAGAACTCCTTTTACGGACCGAAAACGTGCCTGATTACAAAGCAACCAACATGTCCCTCCTCTTCACCTCCCCCAAGGAAAAGAAAACAAAAAAAAGATACTGCCGAGAAAAAAATCTCCACAACAGCTTTCACAGGCTAGGTTTCACCTTCGCTCGCCGGGCGTTATGAGCGAACCGCTGTTCTCGAAGCCTTATTCCTTTTGCGAGTGAAAAAATGCAGGAGGCACTTTAAAAACGTGGTCCTTTCCTGCTGTTGGGCCCACAAAATGCAACGTGCATCGGACAACTGCAGCAGTCGTTGAGTTGATTTATCGATTGATTGTGGGGTATAACGTGCCGACGCTTCACAGGCGATGAAGAGCGCCGTACTGGAGGGCTCTAAATTAATTTTCACCAATTGGGGATTTTTAAGCTGCACCGAAATCTCGAACACTCAGGCGTTTTTGCTTTTCGCCTCCATCAGAAAAGCAGCCGTCGCGGCCGGGAATCGGGTTGTTCAGTTGCCGAGGAGTATGCTCTTTTCAATATCTGCGACTCATTGACGCGCTGTTTATCTCCACTCACGACGCATTCTACAAGCCGGTGTGAAATTGTTTTTTTTTAAATACGCGGACATCCCGTAAATAAAAGGCCAACTGGCCATATTTTTTTTTCGGAGACTGGTAGCTCTTGTATGTCGCTTGCAGCTTGGCGTCAGGAGGGGCGCGAAATACCGACGCTATGTCGCCGTTTCCTCGGTAACCAGATTTGCAGGCACGAACGCAGTAACAGCACGACCATTCACACGAAATTTTCCGGGACGTACAAAATGCCAAGTCCATTGTAGGGGCCCACGATAAGTCAACCGAACCCGCACTGCTAATACCGCGACGAACGCCCATTCCCTGCCGAACGCCCTCCTACCCTTTCCCACGCTGCCCTTCGACCAACGCCAGCGCCGCGGTGCGGCCTCATTCGGGAAAGCACAAGGCTCTCCCATAGCGTTACGGCGGAAAGCATTGAGGGACTCTGGTATTACTCACACACCAAGGTGTCTACAAGCAAAAATCATTAAGCAAAACCGAATGAACCGGATGAACCGAGTGCCGATCACAGAGGCCCAGACGACGCGAAGGATGATTGACTATGAGCATAAATTGATAATCAATAGCAGTATGAAATATACATGTTGCAAATGTTTTCTGCTGAAGTAGCCGGATATTTAGTGGAGGTAAAAACTAACGCATGGCTTATACACTTCCATCCAGTGCCGCCATACGGAACGTCTAAATGTCCGTGGAAACACGTGCCCTCGAACGAACTTTTTGCATAGTGTAACATTACTACATGCACTTAACACGTAAAGAGAAACTAAGAATGTTTCCAAAAAGTCACAACCAACTAACGCTTCCCATGCTATAACGCCAAGCGCAGTAATGCTTGCAACCGACCGGGCAGATTCCATGCGTTTATATGTCATCCGGCGAAATGGGGTAGTTTCGGGCACGTCTACTAAACAAATATGCTAAAGGAACGTTGCCATTATAAAGATGCGCTTTAAACCATCCAACCTGCAAGCGCTGGTTAATAGGCCTGTCAACAATACAAATCATTCTCAGGGGCAAAATTTCATAAGTAGCGAACAGTTGGCCTCGGCGATTGTGAGTGGAGGTGAGACTTACGGTGACCGCGTGCAGTCACTCGAGTTGACTGAGTAGCAGACGTAGTCGCCTTTGTCTGATACATCAATGCTGTCACGTTCACAGAACGCCGACCCCTCCATCGGTATCCACAGCGACCATGCATCAGCATTGAAGCCGCAGGTCAGCATCTGCAAGTTTAATCGACGATGTGCATTACGCAAAGACCCAAAAGGCCCTGCAGCAGCCGTGTCCGCTATCTGTACTCTTCCAAAATCCATTTACTATTAAATAAGTGCACGGTATGTTAGTGGTAAAAAGCGGCAAACATTGGATAATTTAATTATAAAGCACACGAACGACAGCATAGGATTTGGGGAAAACGCACCAACTGTAGCGTTGTTGGTGTAACTGAAGGGGTGCTGGGGCAATTGTACGCTTGTATTGTACGTTTGGTTACTCATTACCAACTCGCCCGAACACCCCCCCCCCCCCCCCCCGTTGTTAAATCAGTGACAAAATGTAGCAAGCGTCAGAAGCGTGAAACCTGTTTTGTGATTCCGAACGCAGTGGCCGTCAAACAAGAGTGGTCGGGCGAACTGATTGGCCGGTCACTTTGATTGCAATCTTCCATCATATATTCCCCGCTCCCGCTTAACACAATAGAATAAGGGTAGGCACCGTATTTACTCCCATAATGATCGCACTCACGTAATAATCGCACCCCTCAAGTATGTCGCCAAGTTCGATCTTTTTTTATTTCCCGCGCAATGAACGCACCCTGAACTAGCCGCACGAATATGTCGTATGTGTGCAAAGTCTATCTGATGATGATCGTCCGTACCTCTGTATTCTTCCCTTTCGAAGAGGGCATGCATACGTCAATGCGGCAGACTTGCCGATATCGGCAACCATGCATTCAATATTGATGAGGAAGAAACTGTCACTAAATGCAGATACTATACACACACGACAACGAAAAAAAAACGCGCTCAGGTTGATGAGTCAGCCGCCATGACTGTTTTGATGTCCGGCACTGTAACAGCGGCAGCCACTTATTCGTCGAACTGTTGTCACCTCATAGCAAACTCGTACCGGCGCGTTCGGTAATTCCTGAAAACACGACATTTTGCTCACTTCGCAAAGCAGGCTGGAGGCGGTGTGCAGAGGTATTATTATATTTTTATTTATTATTTTTATTATGTTCATGACACATATCGTCAAAATGTTTACCCACTATTCGCTTCCGTTTCCTGTGCTCAAAAATGTTCTTTGAAAAATGTACCCCCCGTAATGAACGTCCCCCTCAATTTACAAATGTTTTTGAAAAAAAGTGCGATCATTACGCGAGTAAATACGGTATTTCATAATACTCTGGCTCAGCGTGAAGACGGGGGACAACGCAAATGGAAGCGATCAATTCTCTGTCCTTGTCTCTCCGTCTAACCCCATTCGAGGTCAAAACTGGTGTCGGCATTCAGATTGTTGGTTCTGACGACGTGCTGGCGGTCGCATAATCCAGCCCCGCGGGCCACGTTCAGCCCATGGGCTGTAGGTTGCCGACCCCTGCAGTGGAAGATAACCAACACAGTGACGATCCGAAGTAAACATTTCTGCCGCGCACCGTGTATGCGGATGTGTTAAAAATCATCTAAATATAGAAGTACACATCTCTTTGGCGTTTGTTTTGTGTCCTTTGATTGCCCTTAAGTTTTTTTTTGACGCTACTGCCTCGCCTACTCCCTAGTATACACGTACCCTGCCGTTCGTAAATCGTGCGGCGTGCATTGATAAGCAAGAATCATTTAGCTTGCGAAAATACCAAACACAATCTCCACTCGTTTTCAAGGCGGTGCCAGGCTTGCACGGCTGTCCCAGCAGTGTCAGTTGAGTCGGCTGCATTTCTCGAGTCCGCTTGCTCCCGCTAGATCAACCATTTACAGTTACCTCAGGCTACAGGATGCGCAGCGTTTTGTGTTTATGCTACGTGGGCTTGCTTCCAGTGAGGAGGAAAATAGCCAAGAAGAAGGCAAGAGTTGAACACGTGAAGCAGGAACGAACAGATGTGGTGAACAAGAAGATGAACCATGGGAGTGGTGATGTTATCAGGTCCCGGAGCAGAACCCAAATTCAGTTTTCTGGACGCCAAGCGAACTGTTCATTTGTTGACCTTGCGCAAGAAGAAAGAACGGTAAATATCGTAAGCAAGTTAGACCACCCGACCTGGCGATACTCTCCCACGCCGCGACGACCGCGACAGCTCGCTCAAAAGACAGCCGATAAATCGGCTTGTTGTAACGGACATTATTTTGTTTAGCCTTTGCAGCTGCTTTAACGGCTATTTTATTCAGTATGCAGTCATTTAAACGCACCACCACAGCGTGATTGAACTAAGTACAACCAACTTTCGCTCTGGCTTGTAATCGAAAACACATGGAGGGTGGCCACGGTCGTCTGCTTTTGTACTACCCAGACCTGTAGCACACGAGAGGGGGAAGAATGCCGCCAAAACTGGGCCTTACCAAAACTCCAGCGCAGAAACCCTATAATCGGATGGCGGCACGAGGTCCTTTTCTTTCTTGTGGTACCAAAACATTGCCGTGGGAACAGAAACCACATGTACGGCGCAATAAATCATTTTTTGTTATGCCTTCTCAATACGAACCAGTGAGAATAATTTCTTTCCTTGCAGTTGAGCACAACGGTAGACGAATTTTGTGAAACAACTTTGTGTTGAAAATTTCTTGTTTTCAAATTTTCTACCAAGCGTTATTCCGCGCGGTAAAGTGAATCTACCCTTTGGTAGCTCTTGGCTGCTGTTGCGCGAGAGAACACTGCTTCAGTCAAGGACCAAACGCATAGCAAAAATCTATGTACCTTGTTTATGTCGAAAGTGTTCAGCGGAGTTTCGTCGCAGATCGGGTGGTAAGTTGCCGAAGACGTTGCTCCGAAGAAACACGTGGCAACAAGTAGGCCAACTACTTTCATAATTTCGGCCATATTAAGGTCTCCTCCACTTCAGGCTGCGGTACTCTTGACACGGCTGCAAGCGTCTCTGTCCTGAACTGCTTACTGGTCTTTTTAAATAGAAAACACAGGATGCCAATAGGTTATACCTCGCCTTTTTCAGCCATTGCTCTATTGTAAAAAACATAAACATGTGTAACCTCAATGCGATATCCTAATCACGTGGGTGACCGAGGCAGGCAAAGAAATATGACATTTCCGCTCGATGAACTTAATACACCCTTTCGGGCCTCAACCGCTCGCAACTCTGGTTCACTGCTTTGCTCCGAGGTCAACAGGTACATGTGTATTTTTTTCGTAAGTCCTCGGGTTGGAGTGTTCGAACTCTGTTTGCTGAGTTCAGATGGAAAGAAAAATGGGCCGTTGTGTGGCGAACGCGAGGCTGCAGCTATGAGCTGACTACTCATACCAGCAATGAGATAAAAACAACATTTCCCCTTGATATATTCGTTTCCTCAGTTCGTACCACATGCTACTAGCTCTGGTGTACTGCTCCGCGCAGAGCTCTAAAACTGCACGTGTAGATGAAGCACCCGTATAGAAACCTCTGATACCTGTGCACTTTCTCAGTGAGAAGAGAAAGAAAATGGGCTGCAGTCGCCTAGCCTTGAATGGCGCAGCCGCACACTGTCAACCATATCCGTCTAGAAGTGAAAAATCGCATTTCCGTTAAATGTAGTGATTTACCCGAACGCGCGCAACAGCTCCAGCTTGAGCGCAGAGAACCAGAGCTACACGTGCTTCTGTACGTGTGCCCTCCAGGTATCCGCTTGTCGAGCTGCAATAGAAGGGAAGTAAATGGGATGTCGTCTCGCGCAGGCGATGACGCAGCTACAGATGCGCATGTAGGAAACCACAAAAATTAATAGTGCTTCAGACTTCAGTGGCGACGTTTTTGCTTAATAGTATGCACAGAGGCTCCGGCATACAGAAAAGAAAGCCGCTGTATCTCGAACTTGTTTTAAATTTTTGTTGTTAGTAATTAGTAGTGTACAAACGCTTCTGTCAAATTTGTAGCGACACCGAAAGCCATGTGCGCGAAAAACCCATGGGCAATTCGAGCGCCACAAAATATTTGTAGCCAAATAGAGCCTGGTTGTTGGGTATTAAGCTATTTTTAATCTGTGGTTTACTAGCGGACTGGTGTAATGTGAGCTCAATTTGTTGAAACATGCTGATGCAACTGACAATTAGGCTTCGAAGTAAACGTAAATATATGCAGGCTCTGGCTGCAAGCGCAACAAAATAACCAAAAACAACATCACCATGTATCCCTCACTTGAAACACCTTAAACACAAATGCCTAAAAACAATGAACACTTTTTTTAAAGTCCTGTCACAGCAATCTTATGGTGCTGACAAGCAGCTCCTCCTGCGGCTTTATACTGCAGTGGTAGGATCTCGCTTGGATTATGGCAGTGTTGTTTATGGGTTCGCGACGAAGACGGCGCTAAAAATGCTTGACCGGGTGCTTCATTTGGGGCTTCGTCTTACCTGTGGTTCCTTTCGCACTAGCCCCGTTGAAAGCATCTATGCAGAGTGTCACAAATGGTCCCTGTATTACCATAGGACATACAGTAACTTGTTGTATGCCTCTAAAATCATGTCTATGACAAATCATCCTTTTAATTCAACCATTCATGATGCGTCATCAGAGCAGCTCTTTGCAAATCGTCCATCTTTTTCCGTGCCGTTCCCTCTCAGAGTGAGAGCAGAAGCTTCCGAGCTGGCTGTGTCATTTTCACAAATCCATAAAACACCCATTACTGATTTTATTGCGCCGTGGCAACTCCGGGCAGTTTGTTGTGACTCGTCCTTTCTGCAATTTGACAAAAACAGGGCACCAAGGGTAGCCATTATTCACCATTTCCTCTTCCTGAAGGAGAAGTATCAATGCGCAGAGTATTGCTGCGACGCATCAAAGACAGCTACGGCTGTGTCTTGTGCTGCGCATGGGCCGAACCTCAACGTGTGTAAAAGAATGAACTCCCACAACAGCATTTTTACGGCTGAAGCACACGGCATTTTACTTGTTTTACATTACATCGTTCAACATCAAATTTCAAAGTCCATAGTGTTTACAGATTCTCTTAGTGTTGTACGTGCACTTTTGTCAAGAAAACACTCAAAATATTATGTAATCAATCTTGTTTTTAAGGCCCTTATGTCGGCATACGCCTCAAGTCTTGGAATAACAATATGTTGGGTTCCTGGCCAATGTGGAATAGCCGGGAATGAAACCGCAGATCAAATGGCCACTGCTGGTACACTCTTGAATACAGTGGACATAGCAACAGTGCCGTAAACAGACATGCAGCCACACATTAGACACCAACTTCGCAACGCATGGCAAACACACTGGAGTGAACAGACAGATAACAAGTTACACGTAATAAATGATGATGATGATCGTTGGATGTTTATGGCGCAAGGCCAACTGGGGCAAAGAGCGCCAAAACAATAGTCGATGATAGGGGTGAAACCTTAAACACTAAGTAAAATCAGCAAAAACAAAAGTAAAGTCACAAAACTACAATGAGCATGGCTGGTGTATAGGGCCAGATTTCATGATGCGTGATAGGAAATGAGGTTTAAAAACTTGACGTCGGACAAATACTCAAACACACGTTTCACGGAAACAATGGCATCATAACCTAGGAAAAACGATGGATGTAGGGGAATATGTTGTCCGTAGAGTTCTCTGAAGTGTTTGTGTCGTGTTGTGTGAAGTGCCTTGCATGTGATTAGTATGTGCACTACGGATAGGGCCTCTCCGCACCTGCCGCACTGGGTCTAGAAGATCCCGTCAGCAGATACGAGTGAGTTGCATGGGTGTGCCCTATCCGCAGCCTACCCAAGGCGACTTCTGTGTGTCTGTTGCGTGTGTCAGTGGTGTATGGTCCCAAGCATGGTTTTATAGCGTGTAACTTGTTATCTGTCTGTTCACTCCAGTGTGTTTGCCATGTTCTACGCAAGTGTTGTCTTATGTGTGGCTTGAGGTCTGTATATGGTACGGTTGTTATGTCTACAGTGTTCCTGAGTGCAGCAGCAGCTGCCCTCTCGTCTGCCAACTCGTTTCCAGCGATCCCAGCGTGTCCTGGGACCCAGCAGAGGAGCAGCTGATGCTTCTGCGAATACACAGACATGATAGATTTAAATACAAGATTAACTATGTGGTTTTTGGGGGGTGTATGCGATGACAGTGCGCGAACAACACTCAAGGAATCTGTGCAGATGATAGAATTGGGAATTTGATTTTCAAGGATATGTCGTACAATCAGTAAAATTCCGTACGCTTCTGCTGAAAAAATTGTTGTGTGCACGCTCATGGTTCTGGATGCACTGAAATCCGGACCATGAGCAGCGCACGACACCATAGTAGAGGTTTTAGAAGCGTCACTGTAGAATTCAGCACGTGGGTATTTGAACTGCAAAGAAAGAAAGTGCTGAAGTATTGCAGCTCGCGGTACCCGATTTTTGTCAAGTTTCTTAAAAGAAAGGTCACAGGACACAGGGCGAACTTGCCAAGGCGGTAAAATGTTTAAAGAGGATGACCTGTACACGTCTAAAAACGAAGCGCTCAGATCCGAGGCTCGCTCTTTCACTCTAAGTGAAAAGGGCAGAGGAACGGATGGGCGATTTACAAAGAGCAGAGATGTGGATGTATCGTTAAAGACAGGATAAAAAGGATGATTATTCAGCGATGAAATTTTAAAAGCATAAAGTAAGTCCATGTACGTCCGTTGGTTCTCAAGGCTCCACTTATTACACTCGGCATACAGACTCTCAGCAGGTGCGGTAAGTGCGGTAAGCACCCGACGAAAGACGAAGGCCCAAGTGTAGCACTGGGTCAAGAATTCGCAAGGCTGTCTTAGTCGCCGACCCATACACCACACTGCCATAGTCCAAACGAGACCCAACCAAAGCAGTATACAAGCGAAGCAAGAGTTCTTTGTCGGAACCATAGGATTGGTGGGAGAGAACCTTAAGTATATTCATTGTTTTGAGACATTTATTTTTGAGTTCCTTGATGTGGGGAATGAATGTGAGTTTGTGATCAAACACCACACCTAAGAACGTGTGCTCCTTATTCACAGGAAGCGACACGCCATTAAGAGTAATGTCTGGGTCCGGATGGACCCAGCGCTTCCTGGAGTACACAACGCAGGAGCTTTTTGCAGGATTCAATTTAAAACCATTCTTGTCTGCCCAGCCGGCAAGTTTCTTTACACCAAGCTGGACTTGACGTTCGCAGATTGACATATTACATGATTTATAGGATATCTGGACGTCATCTACATACATGGAATAAGAGATTGTGGGTGGCAGTGCCTTACCAAGAGAGTTCATTTTTACTATGAAAAGAGTGCAGCTTAACACACCACCTTGTGGCACGCCATTTTCTTGCACGTGAACCCTTGAGAGTGCACCACCGACTCTCACTCGAAACGTTCTTTCTGACAGGTAACTGACAAGAGTGTTTAACATGTTACCCGAGACACCGAATGACTTTAGGTCACTGAGGATCCCGTACCACCAAGCGGTGTCGTAGGCCTTCTCGAGGTCGAAAAACACCGTTACACAATACTGTTTATGAACGAAGGCATCCTTTATATAGGATTCAAGAGATACGAGTTGATCGTTCGTGGATCACCCCGCCCTGAAGCCTGCCTGGCAGCTCTCGAGAAGACCATTGTACTCGAGGAAGTACACGAGCCTGCGATTGATCATCTTCTCGAGAAGCTTGCACAGGCAGCTCGTCAGGGCAATAGGACGGTAACTTGAGGGAGACGACGGGTCCTTTCCCTCCTTCAGGAAAGCTACAACTATAGCCTCCTTCCAAGAGTTTGGAATGTGCCCCGAAAGCCATATCTTGTTATATACGTGTAAGAGTGTTAGAAGAGTGTCTGCGTGCAGGTATTGTATCATTGTATATGTGATGTTGTCTGGGCCTGGAGCTGAGGGTTAACACGTGCTCAGAGCAGCCCTCAGCTCATACAGTGAGAACTCTGAGTTATAAGAAGATGTTGACCTATTGTTATCTAGTATAGGCTTCTTTTCGGCCGTTTGTTTGTGTTTCATGAAAGTGTTTGTGTAGTGTGCTGAACTGGACACGTGTTGGAAGTGTTGTGCGAGTGTGTCAGCCTGGTCTACGAGTGTGTCCCCTGTTGTGCTGACCAGAGGCAGGCTGTGTGTTTGTTGTCCTTTGAGTTTACGTATTCTCGTCCATACTTTCCGTGTGTCTGTGTAGGAGTTAATTGATGTTATGAATGTACGCCAACTATCGCGTTTTGCCTCACGGCGCACACGTTTTCCGAACGCCTTGGCCCGTTTGAACAAAATGAGGTTACCCGACGTGGGGTACCGACGAAGGATACCCCACGCCTTGTTCTGGGCCTCTCGCGCCCGCCTACAGTTCTCATTCCACCACGGCCTCCGCTGGTTGCGCGGGGCACCAGAGGTGTGGGGAATGGACCTTTCGGCGGCGTCGAGGATGTGCGCCGTGAGCAGTTGGGTAGCTTCTTCAACGTGTAGGTGTCCTATGGATGTGTGGTGTAGTTTGGATGTCTCTGTAAATGTATTCCAGTTAGCTCTTGCTTCATTAAACCTTTTATGGGAAGATGGACTGCTCGGGCCTGTACCTATATGCGTTAATGAAGTGGGGAAATGGTCACTACCATATGGGTCTGTGCCCACGCCCCATTCAAGACATGGAAAGAGAATTGCAGAACCTATAGCCAAGTCAAGACATGAGTATGTGTTATGTCCTATGTTATGGTATGTAGGCTGTTTATTGTTGAAAAGGCATGCTCCAGAAGATGTAAGGAATTTCTCTATCAGGCGACCTCGGGCATCCGTTCTGGAAGAGCCCCAAAGAGAGTTGTGAGCATTAAGGTCGCCTGTAAGGATGTATGGTTCGGGCAGTTGGTCAACCAGCGCCTCGAAGTCAGAGCTCGAGAGTGAGACATCAGGAGGAATGTATATGGAGCATACCGTTATCAACCTATCAAATATTATTGTTCGAATTGCTACAGCCTCAAGGACAGTGTTCAGGGTGACAGGGTGGCATGCTAAGGATTTGCGGGCAATTATGGCCACACCGCCAGAAGACTGTGTGCAGCCATCCCTGTCTTTCCTGTATACCAGGTAACTATTCAAGAAATTTGTGTGTTTGGAATTAAGATGTGTTTTCTGGACACACATTAAACCTGGCTGATTGGCATGCAGAATCCCATGCACGTCGTCAAGATTATTCAGAAGGCCTCTGCAGTTCCATTGAACAATGTTTTCTCTTCCCATTATGATGTGTTAGAGCTACTGGAGTGTGATTATTTATGTAGGGTCTTTCGGGGCTTGCACTCTTGGAAGGGGTTTTCTGACCTTCTCTACTGACCTGGACGTCGCAGCCCGTTCCTTCCGCTGCGATGAAAGCCGGAAGGGCTCGACGTCCATGTCGTCATCTGATGGCAAGGGGGTGGCCAGCGGACTGGGCCCCCTTGACGTGGTACCCTTTCGGGTGTTCTTTGCCTGCGCTGCCAGTGCCGAAGGCGTGGGGAGCACCACAGGTGGCACAGGCAGTGAGGCGGGGGAGGGGGTCGCTGCGACTGCCTCCGTCTCCATCTCCGTGCCCTTGCGTGTGCTTTGGGCCGGTGGAGAGGAAGCAGTGGATGCAGCGGCATCCCCAACAGACGTTGTTGCCACCACAGCCGCTGCTGGGTGAGCGGGCGGTGCGGAGGTGGGTTGGGCTGCCATAGGCAACCCAGGGGGGGGCGGGGGCGGGACCAAGTCCGACTCGCGGTACTGGGTCCCCGCCGAAACCAAACGCCGCTCCGCCCCCCGGCGAGCTGCGTCGGCGTACCTGCCCAGAGGGAAGGAGGCGAACCTCTTTCGCGCCTCTGGGAAGGTGATGTTTTCGGTTATCTTAAGGTTAATGATTTTTTTTTTCAAGATGAAACTTTTCACAAGCGCGAGAGTATGCTGCGTGTGGACCCTGGCAATTCGGGCAGGTGAAGTTGGTTGCAGTGCAGTTGTCAGAGAGATGATCATGCTGGGCGCATTTGGCACATGTTGTTCTGCCTCGACAGGAGTTGGTACCATGCCCGAACCTCTGGCACTTGAAACAGCGCCTCGGGTTCGGGATGTACGGCCGGACAGAACAACGGATGAAACCTGCGTTGACATGCTCGGGCAGTGTGCAGCGGTCAAAAGTCAGGATCAGATGTTTGGTGGCTATTTCTTTGTTCTCTCTCCTGATGACGATGCGCCTTACTGCTGTCACGCCTTGTTCTTTTAGGCCTTCGAGCAGATCAGTCTCTGTCTCGGTTAGGAGATCTGCCTCAGAGATCACACCTTGACAACTGTTGAGGCTGCGGTGGGGTGTGACCCTGATCTCCAGATCTGCCATGCGGGTTTGTTTCAGGAGGATTGTAGATTGCTGCTTAGTTTTAACTTCAACTAGCACTTCACCAGTTCTGAGTTTTTTGGCGTCATATGTTTTGCCGATGATACCTTCAAGGTATTTAGAAACAAGAAATACCGATTGAGAGGAAACCGGCTTCGATTTGTCCACAGATTCCATGATCAAAAAACGAGGGTAGTTATCTGGCTTTGGGAGCGAGATAGAAGGCAAAGAAGGAAAAGATACTTCGGTGCGGCCCCTTTTAGGGGGCCGATCACGTCTGGGGGGGGTTTGATTTATCCATATGGCATAGGAAAAAGCAGGGAGACGGGGGTACTTTCTTCCTTGACCTTACCCTGGTAGTCAAGGAGGTCCTGGAGCCCCCTGCCTGGTGAACAGACAGGGAGCCCATCCGCCGGAGCTTGACCTGGGCTCCGACGGCCACCGTTCGTGGTTTCTAACCCTCCACCTATAAACACATCGCCACGGTTGGATCCAGCTTATGTTTGGGGGCTCGGGGTCCGCGGTATCGCCAGTACCGTCACCAAGATTACTCAAGGTGCCCCGTGCGGGGGTTACACGTAATAAAACCACACTTGGGAGCATACACTACTGACTCACACAACAGACACATTGAAGTTTCCTTAGCTAGGCTGCGGATAGGCCATACACATGTAACACACTCACACCTGCTCACTGGCTCTCCAAGACCCATGTGTAGCAGGTGTGGGGACGGCCTATCCGTAGTCCACATCTTAATTACATGCAAGGCACTCGACACAACAAGACACAGACACTTCAAGGAACTATACAGACAACACATTCCGCTACACACTTCCTTGTTTTTCGGTGACAATGCCATCGTCTCTGTGCAACGCGTTTTTAAATATTTGTCTGATGTTAACTTTTTAAACCTCATATCCTATCATGCGTAGTCAACACTGGCCCTATACACCAGCCATCTCCATTGGTTTTATTTGATTTTGCTGTTATTCTGGCTTACACATTTTAGTAGCCACTGTTTTCTCTCGTATAATTTTGTTTGGCGCTCTTTGCCCCAGCTGGCCTTGCGCCAAAAAAAAAACCCAACCATCAACATCACCATGTAGCCCCCAAAGGAGACAATAAATGTGTTTTCCCTTCGAACATTTACGGGAAGCTACGTTTAGTGGCGGTGTTGCAAGTGCAGCCGAAATAAATGCAAACATCCTATTGTTCCTGATTCAGTAATACTTGCGTCTAAACGTGACTGAAATTGCGTTATCACGGAAAGATAACTAACCACATCTGTCGTTTATTATTGCTTGTAACAGTTTATTGTTTATTGTTATTGTTTATTATTAACAGTTTCTTATTATTGCTTGCCTTGATTGCGAAAAGCATCGAAGAAATCAGATAAAGTGAGAGCCACAACGATTCTCGGCTAACTGCTAAATATTTCCTCACTTCTAAGCGTAAAATATAAAAGGCGATTCACGAATTACACCGCCGTAGAAAGTGAAGTGAATTGTTTCCTTTAAAAGGTACTACTTTTGGGTGATTAACATTTTTTTCCAAATCTATAAAACATACGCTTCCGCAAGCTAGTTCTTTCTCTCAGTATCGCATGCAGTTCTGTCCCCTTTTCTTCCTAGTATCTTCCGATAACATTTTGCGACTTCTTGCGATTTAATGCGGCGAAGAAGTCACAGTAAATCCAGGGAGTGTGAATTCTGTGTTGTGTCCCCACTTTGAGGGAATCGGGGTGCTCCTTTAGCGGGTCCTTTATGCACTGGCAAGCCTGGCTGCCTATACCCCGGATTCAGAACTATGACGTCACCGGCGCTATGACGTAAACCCAAAAAATTGCTCGAGCCCCGGCTGCTTTTCGTGCAAGGACAGCAACAAATCCCTGCGGCCAAAGGAACCGCGCAAGTTCACGACAGCGCTGTTTGTGAGTAAGCGTCAAAAAACGAAGGTCCTCAAGCCCCGTTCGGCTCCGACATCTTTGAAGAGAAACCAGGGGCAGCGACCGCCGCAAAGAAGCGAGAGGTCGAGCTTTTCGTGGCCGGTGCAGCGCGTATTGCCGTACTAATAAAGATAAAAATAGGCGCGCGGATTCCACGCATACGTAGGAGTCGACGCAATCTGAAGCTTTCATCGTGGCATAGCTACGTTTAGATGAGCTGGCGTGTGTCTTTTAAAGACTATAGTCTTTCTTGGGCTAGTTGAACGGGAAAATTTTAGTCTGTCACTCGATTCAGCCAGCCCGGTAATGTGAAACATTATCTGCGCAGTAGTGTCATATACTGACAGCCAACGCTCAACGTCGAAGTCCGGTGTTGATGTTCATACTTTTCAACATTGTTAAACAAGAACAAGACATTACGCAAATGGGAAGCAGAAAATCAGTACATAAGTTATATTTGCAGTGTTCCTTTATTTAAAAAAACTACGGCAATAGCAGCGAAAGGTACACTAGATGGGATCCACGTTGCACTTAAAACAGTCGTGCAGTAGGGCACCGTGGTTCTATAAATGTTGTAGTAGGGTGCCTCGATTCACGCGCGTATCCGCCGTACGGTAGCGCTGGCATCGAGGAACCCGACTTTGAGCAGTGGAACGCGGTATATTTAAATTGACTTGAGCAGGCCTGTAGCATGTTATCTTGGAAGAAACGAGACGGGAGAAGAACAGCATGAGAGGTGAGCGGGAAATAAAAGGGATGCATTTACTTGCCAGAGATGCCAGTCGACTATAGTCTTGCGTCGGAATTTGCAAGGGAGTAGATACACGGCCATTTTTTTCTACTGTTGTTATGCTTGTCGTAGTCACCAATATTTCCGAATGGTGAACAGTGGCAAGTGCGGCGAGAAATACGGTATGTAAAGCGAAACGTTCACCGTCTAAATCTCACTGGCGAAGGCGCCACGTTATACAGAGAACGTAATACACGCATGAACCGGACTCCGCCGGTTGCGTCGACGACGGGCAGGCCACACTCACAAAAATCGCACTGACTTTCAAGAGGACATCGAAAAAACTTGGTGGGTTGTGGATAACAATAAGGCGTGCAGTCGTTCAAGCGTAGTTTGCAGCTTCATCTATTTCCTAGAAATTCATCGTAGAGGGAGCTCCATAGTGGGGTGGTTTCTATGAACCGCTGGCGCGCTCCATCAAGTCGACGTCGAAGAAAATGTTGGGACTACTAGTTGACGCTGCAGAACTGTCCAAGATACTTCGGAGGTCGAGACGATCGTTAACTCCCACCCTCTGACCTTCGTGTTTCACGACATACGGGAGTCAAATACTCCGTCCAGTGTGTTTTCTCGTCGGTAGAAGACTGGCTGCGCTACGTGCGGCGGATGACCTAATTAGCGAGTCGACTTCGGCAAGTGTGAAGAGAAAAAAATGTGGCAAAAAGAGAGCTGGTGATGGGTGAATTTTGGATGCGTGTGAAGAAATATCTGCACGAACCATGCGTTCAAAGCAAGACGCCCAGACGAAAGCAGATAGTATAAGCCAAAGGCAGTCCCACTGCTCGAAGGCCCAACGATCCCAGACTTCTTAGGAGTCTCGCTCGCATGCAAGGACGAGAAAAAGCGGAGTGGCATAAGTATCACTGTAAGCCTCTTAATGTCTTTCCTTCATCCAGTCAGCCACACGAGGAGCGGCGACACGAGACCTCCTGAACTGAAAAGGGGACCCACTGTATTTTCTTGTTTTGCTCAAAAACATTTTGCCTCCTCCTCCTCTTCTAATAATCCATCACGTAAACTGCGTCATCTTCGTCACTTATACTTTGTGCCCCATAGGTTCTGCAAGGAGCAAAATGAACCAGCCTAAACCCACCGTCTTTCTAGATTCAAGCGCACGTCCAAATGTATTTCACCTGCTTGCTGATACAAAGTGATAAAAAGAAGAACGCGAGCAATACGTCGGTAAGCAGGCAGGAGCACCATATTTGAGCGCGATAAGGCTAAGAATACACGCACACTATGTACATTTGCCATCCGTTTATTCGTAAAAGTGCTTAATCACTATCATCAGTACAACTTTCAGGCATGATACAAAACCTGCTTATACCATTGAAGAACTCCTCGTAAGCGGTGTCAGAAAAGCAACAACGGTCGTTAGGCGAGACGTATTTTACAAACTAGTTTTCTTTGTTCCAAGTTTCTTTGTTTGAGATTGCCGGCGAACAAAATAGCAGATTTGTCATTGCCACGTACTGCATTCCACCCCATTACGGTCGGTTACGGAGCACCTTTGGCGCAGTTAAACGTCAGACATGATAGAAACTTCAGAGAATTTTCCTTCTGAATCTTTTTCTTGAATGCTTCGATCTCTGACTGGGTCCACGAGTTTTTGTATGTCACGTAACGCCACACTGAAAGAAAAACAAGAATTATATTTGAGATTTTATTCCTCCCTCAAATTCGGTGATTCCAAAAGGGTCACTGAAACAACTTCATGACATCGGCGTGCCCCCCCCCCCCCCCCCCTTCGTAGTAAATGCAGGTGAAACAGTCTTCGAACGAGCAATGAGCTGCGAAAATGTCTCTTGCCAGCCCCATCCTATACAGAGCATAGCGAACCGGCATTTTCATCGACGCTCGCACATGTTCAACATCACAGATAATTTAAAACGAAGCAAGCAGGTTACATAGTTCAAAACGTAGTAAGCGGTACGTCGTCAGTTTGTAAATAACCTGCCACTTACACTAACCTTCACATGCAGTTATAGCACTAGCTCTTTGTTTGTTCAGTTCTACCGTGCGGCAGAAAAGCTGGGAATTTGGTATTGTTGAAAAACTGTTGTCTCTGAGCACAGTGAGAATACGAGCAACATGTTTATTTGTTCTCACCTGATCCGTCTGGGTAGCACTCAATTTGAACGAAGTATTTGCAGTTGTCGGTGTCAAGAATGATTGACCTGGTTTTGGCTTGAAAAAAAAAAGAAAACAACGTTACCTTCTATATACGGTATAGAAAGTCTACCTTAAACACCAACGGAGGTAGTTAGCGTTCATAAAAGGCCTGAAGGTGCGCATTATTTTGGTTCGCAGAAGTTTCCTCCTTAAAAGATATTCTGGTAGTCTTGAGTTTTATTATTTAAAAACATACGTTAAATGCCTATAAAGTAACACAATGCGCTATTCACCCAGAACCAGTGTTGTATGCCTAGCTCGGCCAACATAGACAAGGTATTGCTTTAGTCGCCGCGTGTTCTGTGCCTTCTTTCAGGTCATATTTCGCTATTGAGTGGTGCATCTAAATATGGAACGTGGACTTACTTCCACCTGCACCTGTTCATTCAGCTTGTTCATATTATTCGGCTCGCGGGATCTCATAAAGATGTTCTCAACGTAACAGTCGCGTCATCACAAGGTCATCTTTTGCGGCAGGGACCTTTTCAAGCAAAGTTGTGCTTGTTACTAGCCCCAGGTCACCTTGGCCAAAAAAAGCCATCATAGTGTTTTCAAAGTTCGTTTGTCTACTTTAGAGGAATGTGCGCGGTTGGGTGGAACTCTGAAGAAAAAATGAATGCAGCGTTTTTGATTAAATAGATGCAGTAGAATTCAAGTGCGCCTGCATAAAATTGAAAAACTTGATTGGTGAGTGAGGAAAGCCCTTCAGAGCGAATTACTTGCTAACACAAGAACCCACATGCAGATGATCTGGGGATTATATTACCCCCCCCCCTCCGCAGAGTCATCGTGGATGAAGAGAAATCTCGAATTAGTAGTCCCATGAAGTGATAATAAAAGACCTAACATCACCAAAACAGTAATTAATGCGTTTTGGTACAAAATATTGGTTAGTGCTTGAAACTACTGGGTGCACTAGAATGTCGTGACAATGTAGTTCTAGCAACTGTCTGTGTTCGGTGCATTACACAATGGCAATGAGGATGCCAGTCCCTACAGTATCACTGCGGCATAGCAATTTGTTTGCCGCACAAGAAGTACGAATATTTCGCTTGTGCAGACTTTCTCGTCCTATTCATTCATGCGCGTGCTCAACCTGTTACGATTTTCTTAGCGGATTTACCTTACCTTGTCGTAACTGTAAAAACTAAATTTTATTCGCCTAATCGCAACTTCGCTGGGACGTTCCTAGAACTTCTTGCAAATACCTGACTTACGATCGTCACGCTGTAAAAGGAGGTATCGCCACAGTGTTGCGAAGGCAGACAACAGTGTGACCTTGGTTACTTCATGCGACATTACACCACCGTGACCGGTATTACCTCAAGCAGCTGATGTACAGCCCCACCGCATACCAAAACATCTGTATTATCGTGAAGATTTCCCACATGAAATGCTTAAAGGGACCCAGAAAAGCCTTCTGTAAAAGTTACAAAAGGCCTGTATTGTCACGTAGCACCAATATAGCGATGCAATGCCGTTGGAATTATTGATCTACATTCAGTATTAGCTGCGCCAGAAGCAATTAAATGCACCTCTCCCCACTTGCCGATCGACTCCTCCTCCCTCTCTGCCTCCTTCAAAGCAGCTAGCTACATTCCTGCGCCTAGGCTCGCGTCAATCACTGCGGACCCGCCTTTGCCGCCTTTGCCTCGTGATCGCGCAGGAAGGAGGAAGAGCAGCCGGAAGCCAATGGCAGTGACGCCGCCGGCGGCCGAACTTGCCGACGATTGGGCGAATCAGGGGGCGCCTTCGCCGTTGCGTCAGCAGCGATCGCCGTTGCGTCACCCGCGGTCGCCGTTGCGTCACCCGCGGTCGGCTCGCTGCGGCGTCGCGCTCATCGGCTGAGAAAGGCGATCTTCAAAAATTGTTTACAAATTATCTGTGCAACGTATGGGGCTCACACTTGGTACAAAAATCCCCCATTATGTGCTCTACCACCTGAATGCATTTGATTGCCACCTTCACAAAGCTTTTCGGGGTCCCTTTAACAATGATTATGAATTGTGTATGATTCATTCGGCTTCCCCGTAAAATTGCTTTTCTTGGCGTTTTGTGCTGCTCAGGCCCGCGAGTACCACGCGACACTGCCGAGGAAAATCGTGTGCTTTACTTATTTGTATTTTACTATTTCAAAGCCTTCGAACCATGACTAAGTAGCATGCTGCCATCAGTTGTTTTTACAAACCAGGTCTTATAACCCAAACAAGCGCTGAGACAGCGTTCAAAAGGAGTAAAAGTAGTCTAATTAGTTTTATAGATAGTTCCAAGCGAAATTGTTAACGAACTAATGTCAGTAAACATGCGACACGAATTCTCCTCACCAGGCTTTCTTTCCTTAGTTATCTTTCCCACCGCTGCTACACATCAATCTTCCAATTATTAGCAAAGCAGATTTGGTGGAAAATGAAACTTCAGATTTGCGCGACTCGAACACAAGAAATACGAGTGTGTTGCTCGCTTGCTGAACAATATGGCAACGGTTGCGGCATATAGGCGGAAGTCCCCTTTCTTGGCGCCAATATTCCTTTGAGACTGTTTTAATGCCAAAAAGTTAGCTAAGAAGACAATTCACCTAGACTCCACCACGCCTCGATTTCATTCACGCGATTACATCTGTGAGTCCTATGACAAACTAATCGGCAGTGACCCAACCGTAATCACGTTTGACACCGTTTTTGGTTTTCAGCATACACAAAACGTTGTGTGAGTTTTGAATTTATGCGGTGTCGCCACCCACCGCCACCAAATTTTCACGTTGTTACCTGCGTGGGTGACATGCTAAATAAAAGCGCAGAAAAACGCGGGACAAAGAGAAGAACTACACAGGACGAGCGCTTGCTAACAACTGAGTTTAATGAAATCAAAACCGACAAATCTCGACACAGCGCACCCTTGTAGCGCATCATACACACAAAACTGACGTAATTCAACAGAAATCGGGAAGAAATCAGAAAAGCCATGCGTTGCAACAAATTGCACGATGATCCATGCGAATGTTAACAGATCGATAACATCAGCACCGAACATTGCGAATCCGAGAAATTTACTGCCTTTTCACTGGACGCTATCTTCAAGATAGGCGATTTCCTCATTAAGGAGGGCGACAGATAGGGCGCTTACACAAGTTCCATTCTTATTTCACAAAAAGATAAAGTAAGCCTCTGCAACCTCGCGTGCTCATGTTATCGATCTGTTAACATTCGTGCGGATCATCGGGCAATTTGTTGCGGCGCATGGGTTTGCTGATTTCTTCCCTATTGCTGTTGAATTACGTCAGTCTTGTGTGTATGATGCGCCACAAGGGTGCGCTGTGTCGAGATTTTTCGTTTTTGGTTTCATTAAACTCAGTTGTTAGTAAGCGCTCGTCCTGTGTAGTTCTTCTCTTTGTCCAGCGTTTTTCTGCGCTTTTATTTAGTATGTCTCCATACCAACTTGTCCACTTGTCGGTGCTCCTGTGTGGGGGATTTAACTAGTTTTTTTTCTGAGCGTCATTTTTAAATGCAGAGCATTTCTTTAACTCACGATGCCACCCGGCGTTGTCGGCGTGCCTCGGCGTCCGCAACAGCCGTTCCAGGTGCGCCCTCTCCCCCACTCCTCCTCTCCCGCATCACGCTACCCTCCTCGCTCTCAACAACAGGTCCGCACCCCTCCCCCTACACTATATAAAAAAATAATACTTACCGGCGCCTGGTTTCGATCCGACGACCCTGAGGGCGGAACGCAAGGTACATGGTGCTCTACCCACTGCACCACAAAGCCGACTCGGAATGAAAGGCTACGAACGCGCCATATATTCTTCACTCATTCAAACTACGTCAAGAAGCTGCTGATACAACGCATTCACTACCTGTGGGCGGAACGCGAGGTACATGGTGCTCTACCCACTGCGCAACAAAGCCGACACAGAATGGGAGGCTACGAACGCGCCTTATATCCTTGACTCATTCAAACTACGTCAAGAAGCTGCTGATACAACGCATTCACTACCACCAACTCCCCAAACACTAAACGTTAACGCAATACACCCACCCCCTATGCGACGCATTTACTCGAGTCCCCCTCGCGGGGAGATGGGCCCTTTGCTTTTTTATGCTCCGTCTCTTCCTATCTACCAAAGAAGATGCACAGCCATAATGCTTGACGCCAACATTCAAACGTAGTGCATGTACACAGACTTACTCCCGTTTCCAAGGTCTCTTTCCAAGTACGCTTGCCCTTGCGCAGGGTAGTATATATAGCTGAAAGAGAAGCAAATTGATCTATAACTACTAGACAAAATACCAAAATTGGCTATTTCACTGCATACAAATCTGTATTCAAATACACGTAGACGCACACACACACACGCACATTACATTATATATATATATATATATATATATATATATATATATATATATATATATATAACACAGAAATAAGGGTTGGCAGCCAAGAAAACCTCGGAAAGCAAAGGGGAGGTTGTGGTAGGTCATTGAAACAGACAAAGAATTTGGAAAGAAAGAAAGCGAAGTAAAAATGCCCGTCAGGTGGGATTCCTACCCACGACCTCCAGAATACCCGTCCGGTGCGATAACCACTACGCTACCGGCTGGGCGATTCCCCCCCTCCCCCGCTTTCTGGCGTATTTATGTCAATGTAATTTTTTCCTGTGCTTGGGGGTGGTAGCCAGCGCCACTCTGACTTCTCGGGGTGAAGGGGACCTTCTTTTTAACCCCCGGGCCGTGACTCGAGTGTCTACGACATGTCGAGAGTGGTCAACCAGCGTTAAACCCTCTTAAGCTCCCTATTGCACCAAAACTGCCAGAACAGAGGCCCTCGCTATGCATGTAGCGAATCAGAATAGGAAATGAGGGGCTCGTAGAAATTACACAGAAATAAGGGTTGGCAGCCAAGAAAACCTCGGAAAGCAAAGGGGAGGTTGTGGTAGGTCACTGAAACAGATAAAGAATTTGGAAAGAAAGAAAGCGAAGAAAAAATGCCCGCCAGGTGGGATCCGAACCCACGACCTCCAGAATACAGGTCTGGTGCGATAACCACTACGCTACCCGCGGGGCGATTCCCCCCCCCCCCCGCTTTCTGGGGTATTTATGTCAATGTCAAAAAAATTACGTTGACATAAATACCCCAGAAAGCGGGGGGGGGGGGGGGGGGAATCGCCCCGCCGGTAGCGTAGTGGTTATCGCACCAGACCGGTATTCTGGAGGTCGTGGGTTCGGATCCCACCTGGCGGGCATTTTTTCTTCGCTTTCTTTCTTTCTTTCTTTCCAAATTCTTTATCTGTTTCAATGACCTACCACAACCTCCCCTTTGCTTTCCGAGGTTTTCTTGGCTGCCAACCCTTATTTCTGTGTTATTTCTACGAGCCCCTCATTTCCTATTCTGATTCGCTATATATATATATATATATATATATATATATATATATATATATATATATATATATATATATTGTAAGGCGAGAAGTGGCAAACGGATCGGTGGCCCAGCCGGTAGAATGTCTCGACCACTCCACGAGCTTCATGCCGATGACGATGCCGCTGCGGTGGCTGACCTTGTTGCCTCGTCGTCGTCTGTACAAACCAGGTCGTCAATCCCCTTGAGCGGGCATACGCCAATCACAAGGACAATGCTGACTGTTGTGGCCGCGTAGCAAATCAGTTGTTCGTTAGTGCTCGCATGGTGGCTGCGCGCCACTTGCTCGTCTTTCGCACTACAATTACCCCCCCGACGAAGGGAGCCACCCTGGCGACCTAAGGGCACGTCACGACGGAAGGGTAGTAGTACGGCTTGAGGCGATGCACGTGTACCGTTTCGCGTCCGCGGCAGCGCAGGTCAGGCGACGGGGTGAGCGGCTCCACAACGTAATTAACGGAGGAGGTTCGTTCGAGTACGCGGTACGGTCCATGGAACTTGGAAAGGAGCTTGCTAGAAAGTCCAGGTGTAGTGGCGGGTACCCAAAGCCATACGAGAGAGCCGGGAGAGAAAGTCACTTGTGGGTTGTCACCGT
Organism: Haemaphysalis longicornis; assembly: GCF_048455015.1. Classification (NCBI taxonomy): domain Eukaryota; kingdom Metazoa; phylum Arthropoda; class Arachnida; order Ixodida; family Ixodidae; genus Haemaphysalis; species Haemaphysalis longicornis. The sequence goes on along the minus strand of NW_027526295.1, from coordinate 123,589,454 downwards.
CACGCCGATGTTTTTGGTGGAATTGGTCTTCGGAGGTAAAACTGCGAGCAAGCTGACGACACCCATCAGCGTGGCTGCAGAGTTGTGAAACAGGCGTGTATTCGGAAGAGTCGGGTCGGTAGGGTAGAATGGTGTCAAGAGGGCAGGATGCTTCACGGCCATAGAGGAGAAAGTAAGGCGAGAACCCTGTAGTAGTCTGCGTCGCGGTGTTGTACGCGTAAGTCACGAAGGGGAGAATCGCATCCCAATCGGAGTGGTCAGCAGACACACACTTGGCGAGCATATCACCAAGGGTGCGGTTAAATCTCTCCGTCAACCCATTAGTCTGGGGATGGTAGGCTGTAGTGCTGCGGTGGGTGACGTTGCATTCTTTGAGAAGAGCCTCGACCACTTCTGACGAAAAGACACGGCCCCGGTCACTGAGAAGTTCCCTTTGTGCGCCATTGCGCAGGATGAAATGGTGCAAAATGAAGGTTGCAACTTCGCGCGCTGTTGCAGCCGGTAGCGCGGCAGTCTCAGCACCATGTGGAGGAACGTCCAGGGAGGCAATGGAGGAGGCCGTCGTCTGGGAAAAGCCAATATATTTACATTATGTACAGGGAACCGTTCATTTGTGCAGCCATCTCGTCGCCTCGCCTGGTCGCCTTACATTTTGGTGGAGTGTGCGGATTCCGTCCTCGTCCTGCTCCTCAGCTTCACCCCGCAAGTGCACCCGCAAGCCTGGAGCTCCGGAGTCGTACCCCGCACCTCCACCAAAATGTAAGGCGGGTTTATTGCCTTGACAGCGGAAGGAAGGAGGGGCACTCAGAAGTGGCAAACGGATCGGTGGCCCAGCCGGCAGAATGTCTCGAGCACTCCACGAGCTTCATGCCGATGACGATGCCGCTGCGGTGGCTGACCTTGTTGCCTCGTCGTCGTCTGTACAAACCAGGTGGTCAATCCCCTTGAGCGGGCATACGCCAATCACAAGGACAATGCTGACTGTTGTGGCCGCGTAGCAAATCAGTTGTTCGTTAGTGCTCGCATGGTGGCTGCGCGACACTTGCTCGTCTTTCGCACTACAATATATATACAGTGTAGCCCGGTTATAACGAAGTAAGCGGGAATCTGAAATTTCTTCGCTATAACCGCTTTTTTGCTATATCTGGACTGTTATAAGACCGCTATAATTGGGACGGGAAATCAAGGTCACTTCGTTATAACCGCTATATCGCTGTAAGTGGGTTCGTTATAAATGGGCTACACTGTCTATATATATATATATATATATATATATATATATATATATATATATATATATATATATATATATATATATATACATATATATAGTAAGGGAGACGATAGCGTGTTGTCCTTCGGTTACCTTATTTAATTCCCAACTATTCTGGAAGTGGTGGAACTTCCTTCATCAAGGATAATGCACGAATGAACACAAAATTTTTATAAACCTGTTGCATACGAGGGACTCCTTCCTTGACGAGGGTGAGAAGTAAAGCAGCCCCTCGTACGCAACGGGTGTGTAGAAGTTTTGAATTTATCCTAACACAGGCCCTGATGAAGCATGTTCTACTTCCGAAATTGTTTGGAAATAAATAATGTAACGGAAGGACAACACCCTGTGTGATGATGGTTTGGGTTTAATGGTGGAAGGCCAACTAGGGCAAAGAGCGCCAAAAACAAGGTTCTTTGATGGTGACTCAAATGTACAATTCAATACTAAATTATCTTAGTAAGAACAGAAGTGAAGGAATTTAAAATCCATGATGATTGCCGGTGTTTAGGGCTATGATGATTATGCATATGAAAAATTGTAGTCTTCCTTCATTGCCTGTATGTACCGTCATAAGTTTAAGTTTACGGACTACGGGAGTACGGATTATGGATTATTACGGATTATGGGGCGCTCAACCGCTGCGCCGCCTGGTTGAGCGACACCTGCTGTCGGGACCGCGCAAAGCACACGCGCGGCCTAACTTTACAGCATACATGCCGCTATCACTCGATTTTTCGCGATTGCCTCTCTGATAAATTGCGCCATGTGAACCTCGCTGGCCTTTTGCAGGCAGCTAGTCACCACATCTATGGAAACGGCATGCTTCCTCAATCGCGGCAACGCTACTCCGCTGGCAGAGTTGGCGCGCTAGTGATTATCTTGTGATTATAGGTTTTTTCCCGCTCATCCGCATCAAAGATTCAAACAGAAAATATTCACTGCGCAGCTGAAGAAAAGACAAAACACCATCTTTGGGTTTGACCATAGTTGCAAATTTATAGCGCTAAGTGAACGCAAGCGAATTAGAAAAAATATTCTTCCCAACCTCATTCGTTAGCGCTTTAATAGATACTTTACTGTTTAGGTATGTATTGCATTTATTTATTAAACTTCGTTTCTCGTATGAAGCACCTATGCCAGTTCGCAACTGCTCGGGAAAATCCAGCTTCGTAATTCTTTCCGCAGCCACCCACACACTTGGTGTTCAAAAACTCCATTGCGATATGAGATACCATTGAAGTGGGTTTTGGATGTCCAGCGAATACCGAAATGCGTGCAAACTACATTCATGAAATAAATTTATTTGCACTTGAAAACAATAGTGGCACTTCCTGTGCACTTTTAGTGACAGGAATTGAAATTGAAGGATGTGATCCAAAACGGGATCGGTCAGTCGATTATTGAAGATAAAAGATGAGTAGCTTATTGTCGACGACATCCGGCAAATGACGGTATACCCCCATAAATCCCAATTGATTCACACGTATTGTTTACAAAGCATTGCATAGGACAACGGTTCTCAGTTGTGGGTGCGCAGGCCAAAAGGAGTCCGCGAGGGGACTTCGGGGTGTCCGTGGTCCCTCCGCGGCACTCCCAAATTTCTTTTTTTTTTTTCAAACCTAGCCGCGAACTCAAAAATGTGCTTTGCCGCATGACACGCTGAAACAGCTGCGCCGCATAGCACAAACTTTAAAGGTGGCTTTATTTCACAACGTTTCCTTTGCGCAAAAAAAGCCACACAAACAAAAGGCGGGCATGCAAATATGTGTACGAGCGACTTCGGCTGCAAGGGTTGTCTGACAATACGACACGTATCGCTTTGTTTCGGCGTATGGCCCCCCATCACTTTTGCAGTCCCAGAAGGCGTCCCGGGCACGCTAACGGCCGAGTACAACTGGAGTAGAAAATCAGAGGTCGGGCTTAGCACCCACCTGCGGGCTCCAACCACCTGCTTCATAATGCTAAACACTTACGTTCATTACAAAAGTCTCGTCTACCAAAAGGACGTCACAACAGAGAGTGAGGGGGACATCACTTAAGTGACACTACAAGCCGCTGATCGGCCACAAAGACAACGACGTCTGCATCTTCCACCCGTCCACCTTCATCACCAAAAGCCTCAATCATACGGTTCACCGCAGTTCTCGACCTCGTAATGAGGTGGCAGATTTCGCGTTCGGGAACATCATCTGCCGCAAGCTTTGTGAAGTAAAACAGGTATTCCACCGGCACTCAGCGGTTCCCTTATATGCATATTTCTGTTCAGTCAGACGACAGAAAGCTATATCACTGGGTTGCAGCGATGGAGCGTTCCATCACTTTAAAAAGATGAAGGAAGCTCACGCTAACGCGTAAGGCTTGAAGGTAGCGAAGCTGTACGCAACCTTCACGACCATCACGAAGGTTGCAGACCAGGATTGAAGCCGATTTGCTGCTTCTATGCTGCCACAACGAGATTTACTGGATCATTGTTGCTATAGCTTGTTTCATTTTTTGGAAGTGGTAGTCACTGAACATCACGTTGAAGAGACGTACGCTTTGACGTGTCTCCCTCGTTCCGACCTACTGTTGCCACGATTACGGCGAACGCTTGAGTTGTTGTCTTTTTGCCGATCTTGACCAATCTCCCTAGGTGGGTATACTTGGCTTGACAAACCTGCGCTGTGGACGCTGGGCAGCCGCTGTGAGGCACGCACACACAAGCGCTCGGCATTTCCTTGGTTTTTTTAGCTGTCGGGCGGTCTCCGCAATCTTGGCCAATCTCCTTAAATGGGAGTAGCACGAGGATGCAGTATGCAATTTACGGCTCGGTGGCCACTGGGCGTAACCCAGTGGTGACTTCGTCAGCGCGTTCCCCAGGGCTTTTTGGACCCGAGGATCAGAGCAGCCCAACACCGCCTCCAATTCATCAACAGTGGTATTAGAGTAAAGAGTTTGGGGGGGGGGGGGGGGGGCACGCCCACATATTGATGCAGATGGCGTTGACATCTCCACAAAGGGGGCATAGGGGTGATGTATACTGGTCAGGGTATATACGACAAATGTATGTGCGACACGGAAGCATATTAGTTTGAAGGAGCCGCCACAATCGTTCTTCCGTTGTAGAAAGTGAGGGTTGGGCTGTGGGGTATTTCTGGCGAAGGAGCCGGTAGTGCGTAATGATAGCCACGTACGTAAAAACACTATTCCTAATAGATTGCGCTCCGTGGTTAGGGGTAACAAAAGGGCCTGCTCGGACAGTTAGATTTCGAGCTGCTGTGTGGGCCACCTCAATACACCCTAAGCCGGTGTGGGCAGGTGCTCACACCACCTTCACGGACGTGTCGGGATGATTGCGCAGAATCTTGAGAGCTTTGGCTAGTATATGCCTTCGGGCAAAGTTTCATGTAGCAGATTGACAATCGGACAACATGACTTTTGGGGTAGGGCTCTGAGAAAGGGCTAGCGCTATTGCCCCCTCTTCCGCCTCAGCAGGTTAGTGGGTGCCGATGGTGAGAGATATGGGTGGGTGTCCTTGGCTTGACAAACGTGCGCAGAGAACGCTGAGCGGTCGTTGCGAGGCACGCATACACACGAGCGCTCGACATTTGTTGGCTTTGTTAATTGCCGGGCCCTCGCCATGAGGCCCGCGCTCATGTGCGGGCGCTTGGAAATTTCTTGGTATTTACGATTTTATATTACGATTTTATATTACGATTTTAAATTATGATTTTATAAACAGCTTCGCTGTTAAAATTACCACCATCAAAGGGAGAACAATACATTACCTACTGCGTCCCTCGCTTTGCGATAACTACTCGAAAAGGCCGATGAATTTACACGTTGCATGCGCTTGACCATCGGCGGTGTGCTGGGGCATAATGACATGCTTGTCAAAAAAATAGAACTTATCACATCGGGAAGTATGGCTCTAGTCACTGCAGCACCTCATTAAAAAAATGAGCGAGGTCTAGCCTTAATGAAACAAACTTCACCTTACAGCGAAGCTTTAGTGGTACCCCACATGGAATCCTTCCCGTAGTAGTCGTCCGTCAGCCATAACACGCATTGCTGCCGAGGCAACTTTAATGATGATGGTTGGATGTTAATGGCGCAAGGCCAACTGGGGTAAAGAGCGCCAAAACAGTGGTTAAATATGAGAGGTGAGAACGTAGACACTCAAATCAGTAAGCAAGAACAAAAGTCAAATCAATAAAAGACAGTGAGGATGGCTGGTGTAAAAGGCCAGGTTGTGATGGTGCGTGGCATGAAATAAGGCTTCAAAAAACTACGCGTGATAGGAAATGAGATGTAAAAACTTGATGTCACTGAGAAACTTTAAAGTGCGTTGCACAGGAATCACGGGATCATCCGCTAGAAAGAGTGCTGGGTGTAGTGGAATGTGTTGTCTGTAGAGTTGAGGGAAGTGCTTGCGTCCTGTCTGGAGTGCTTAGCATGTAATGAGGATGTGAAGTACGGATAGGCCCTCCCCACACCTGCTACACAGGGGTCTTGGAGATCCAGTGAGCAGATGGGAGTGTGTCGCGTGTGTGTGGCCTATCCGTAATCTAGCTAGGGCAACTTCGATTAATCTTTTGTGTGAGTCACTACTGTATTGTCCTAAGTGTGGCTTTATTATGTGTAACTTGTCTGTCTGTGTATTCCAGTCGGGTTGCCATGTTTTGCGAAGGTGTTGTCGGATGTGTGGCTTGAGGTTAGTGTAGGGTATTGTTGTTATGTCCACTGTGTTTGCAAGTGCAGCAGTGGTGGCCATTTCATCTGCGGTCCCATTCCCCGCGATTCCAGCATGGCCTGGAACCCAGCACAGGATTAGTTGAAAATTATTTGCATATATAGACATTATGAAATTAAAGACAAGATTGACAATGTGGTTTTTCCTGGGTCTGTGTGAAGACAATGCACGCACAACGCTCAAAGAGTCTGTGAAGATGACGGACTTAGGAATTTGTTTTTTTAAGAATGTGCTGAACGATGAGTAAAATGCCATATGCGTGTGCCAAGAAAATAGTGGTGTGTACACTCATGGTTCTGCAAGCAATAAAGTTGGGACCATGAGCGGCGCACGACACTGTAGTTGAAGTTTTCCAGGCATCGCTATAAAATTCGGCACATTTATATTTATCCCGAAGCGACAAGAAATGCTGCAGAATTGCAGCTTTCGGAACCCTGTTTTTACCTATTTTCATAAAAGAAACATCACAACAAACAGGCTGCAGTTGCCATGGTGGTATAACGTCAGAAAATGATGATGATGTACAGACATCTAAAATCCCAACGGAAATACCTGAAGCTTCCTCTCTCACCCTCGGAGAGTAGGGCAAAGGAACAGATGAACGATTTGAGAATAGCTGGGTTGTACATGTATCGTTGAGGACAGGTTTAAAAGGATGGTTATTGAATGATGAGACCTTAAAAGCATATAATAAATCTATGTACATTCGTTGATGTTCCAGGCATTATTTGTTACTTTCAGTATACAGACTCTGGGCCGGGCTAGTGCGGAACGCACCACACGCAAGGCGCAGGCCCAAATGGAGAACTGGGTCAAGCATTTTTAGTGCTGTTTTTGATGCCGACCCATACACAACACTACCGTAGTCTAGCCGAGACCCGACTGAGGCGGTAAAAACGCGAAGAAGGAGTTCTTTGTCTGCACCATAGGACTGGTGGGAGAGGACCTTGAGAATGTTTAGTGTTTTCAGGCATTTATGTTTAAGTAGTTTGATGTGTGGAATGAACGTGAGTTTTTCATCAAATATGACACCTAAAAACTTGTGCTCCTTTTTACAGGGATAGAAGCACGATGAAGGGTAATCTCAAGGTCTGCCTTAATCCCGCGCTTGCGGGAGAACACAACACAAGTACTCTTTCCAGGGTACAGTTTAAAACGGTTTTTGTCCGCCCAGCCAGCAAGTTGGTTCACCCCAAGCTGGACTTGGCGTTCAAAAACTGAAAAGTTACAGAACCTAAAAGATATTTGAACGTCATCTACATATATAGAACAGGAAATGGTTGGTGGCAATGCCTTCTGAAATGACTTCATCTTAACAATAAAGAGTGTGCAGCTCAAGACACCGCCTTGAGGGACGCCATTTTCCTGCACGTATACATTCGAAAGAGCACTGCCAACCCTCACTGGAAAGGTCCTTTCCGACATGTAGCTACTGAGCGTGTTCAGCATGTTGCCGGAAACGCCAAACGACTGGAGGTCACACAAGATGCCGTACCGCCAGGCCGTGTCATAGGCCTTCTCCATATCGAAGAAGACTGTTATATAATACTGCTTATGAATGAAGGCATCTTTTAGATATGTTTCCAATGCAACCAGTTGATCATTGGTGGATCTCCCAGCCCTGAAGCCAGCCTGGCAGCTGTCGAGAAGGCCATTGTACTCTAAGAAGTACACGAGTCTCCTATTGATCATCTTCTCGAACAGCTTACACAGGCAGCTTGTGAGGGCGATGGGACGATAACTTGCGGGAGAGGAAGGGTCCTTCCCTTCTTTCAGAAAGGCCACTACGATAGCCTCCCTCCATGACCCTGGGAGGTTCCCCGAAAGAAATATTTTGTTGTAGAGGTGAAGGAGGGTTTCAAGTGTGTCTGTGTGCAAGTGTTGAATCATAGTGTATGTAATGTTGTCTGCGCCTGGAGCTGAAGGTTTACAAGTACTAAGTGCAATCTTCAGCTCATGCAGTGAGAAGGGGGTGTTATAAGATGAGGTCGACTTATTACTGTCTCGCAAGGACTTCTTCTCACAGGATGTTTTGTGTTTTATGAAAGCGTTGGTGTAGTGCGCTGAACTGGACACATGTTGGAAGTGTTGTGCGAGTGTGTTAGCTTGGTCTTCCAGTGTGTCCGCTCTTGTACTAACCAGGGGCAGGCTGTGTGTCTGCTGTCCTTTTAGTTTATGTATTCGTGTCCATACTTTTTGCGTGTCAGTGTACGAGTTGATGGAAGTGAGGAAGGTGCGCCAACTCTCCCTTTTCGCCTCACGGCACACTCGCTTCCCAAAAGCCTTGGCCCGTTTAAGCGAAATGAGATTATCTGATGTGTGGTACCGGCGAAGGACACCCCACGCCTTGTTCTGGGCCTCTCGCGCCCGCCTACAGTCCTCATTCCACCACGGCCTCCTTTGGTTGCGCGGAGCGCTGGAGGCGTGGGGAATGGACTTTTCGGCAGCGTCGCGGATGTGTGCCGTGATGAGTTGGGATGCTTCCTCCACGTGTAGGTGTTCTATGATTGTGTGGTGTAGTTTAGATGTTTCTGTGAATATACTCCAGTTTGCTTTTGATTCATTAAACCTGTTATGGGAAGATGGACTGCATGGGCGTTCACCTATATATTTTAGGGAAGTGGGGAAATGGTGCCCACGCCCCACTCAAGACATGGAAAGAGAATTGCAGAACCAATAGCCAAGTCGAATTGTGAGTATGTATTATGTCCTAAGTTATGGTATGTAGGCTGCTTTTTGTTGAAAAGGCATGCTCCTGAAGATCAGGCGACCTCGGGCATCCGTTCTGGAGGAGCCCCAAAGAGACTTGTGTGCATTAAGGTCGCCTGTTAGGATGTACGGTTCGGGCATCTGGTCGACCAGCGCCTCGAAGTCAAAGTTGGAAAGTGCATGATCAGGACGAATGTAAATTGAGCATTATAAATTGAGCTCTATAACTTGCCTTTCAATGCGGATATCTCGGAAAACAAGTCACTATATTTGACATGAAAGACCACTTTGCGAGTTTCACGTACTGCTAGTTAGTTCACGCTGGACTTGCAAACGTTCGGTAATATCACCGGCTGTGAATGCAGAAACGCCTACAATTCCAGTGAGCAGTTCAAACTCGTAATTTGCATTCTTCAAAAGCCATTGCAAATTAAATTACACGAAGTTTGACTACTTCAGCGACTATTCAATCGTCGAAAGCCTTACCTTAGTAGGCGCCCTAGATAATTATCGCAGTTTTAATACGATGACATGAAGGGGCCGCTTCAGAATTCGTTCGAGCATAATCACCAGGTGCGGCCAAACCACAGTGCAAATTGGTTTGTAGCATCCACTTTTCTGTCTGCTAGGATAATTCTCCAATAATTCCAAGTTTCTTAAATCTAATGCACACTAAAGTATGTTTAATTGCCGGATAGAAATGATCGCGTTTAGGTTCTAGTGCTAATTCAGTTATTACCTTCGTAAAAATGGGAATGGAATGGATGACTTTATTACAGGAGGAGGCCAATAGGCCCTGGTGTGGGGCACGGAGAAAAGGGGAGGGGAAGATTGTTCATATAAAGTCTGCACTACACTGTGAGCGTTCACTTAGCACGATATGCACAGGTGAAGTTGTGACGAGGGCACTCTACTACGACCATGATTGGGGTATCCAAAAGGAGCCGTTCAGGAGCCACAAGGGGCGTGTTTGGGGGTACATCTAGAGAGAGGGCGAACGATCCGCCATCATACTACTTTATAGAGACCTGTTTTGAGACCGAATTCTGTAATCTTCTGTAAAATTTGGGGGTTGTTTCTGACGTGTTGGACATGTTCTTCAGAAGTCAAATGTCAAGTCGTTATAGCATATCCTACATATTATTCATATCAGTCAAGGGCGCCATGAGTGGCGCTAGCGGTGTGGCGAAGGTGGGAGGGAGCTTCTGGGCGTCCCTCCCCCTCGTGCCCATCTCCTCGGTGCCCTCACGTGTAGTGGCAGGTGGCGGAGCGGAGACGGAAGGAGCGCCATCGCTCTCAGAGACCACCGCAACTGCCGGAGGCCCTGCATGCTACGTGGCGATGGGTTGGGCTGCCGAGAGCAATACAGTGCGCGGCGGGCTGGTGCCAAAGTGAGCTGAGCTGAACAGCGTCGCCGCCGATACCAGACGCCTCCCTGCGCTCTCCTTAGCGAGTTGCCTCAGCCTACTCTAGAGGGAAAGAGATGACCTCTTCGCGCCTCTGGGAAGAAGATGATTTGTTATTATTTGATATTGATTCTTTCCTTTTTCATCTTACATTTCTAGCAGGTACGAGACTACGCCGGATGCAGTTTCCGGGAATTAGCTCAAGCTCTCGGAGTCACAGTTGTGGGTTTGGTGGTCCTGTGCGGCACATTTCGCGCAGGTTGTTATACCGCGCCCAGAGTTCGTACCGTGCTCGAACCGCTTACAAATGAAGCAGCGGCACTGTGGCCGGAGCTTGACCAGGGCTCTGATGGCCACCGTTCGAGGCTTCTACCCTTCACTCTAAAACTCCTTTCAACGATTGGTCACAGCGTGAGTGCGGGGCGCTGGGTCTGCGTAGTCACCTCCACCATCGCCTTACATAGAAAAGGTGCCCCGTGCGGGGTTTCCAGTTTTGTTTTTTTATGCCTAGTGTGTTTTAATGGCGCAAAGCCGTCTGTGGACAAAGAGCGCCATGTCTGTTCTGTATGATCTGTCAGTGCTTTCGCTAAAAACAAAACAAATGGATGTGAATGAAGTACATTAAAACTGTGATTGTATGGGTGTGAAGGGCCCTGGATGTAAAGCGTGAACACGGTCGCCATGAGAGCTGCAAATATTAATGGTAAAGCATAACAGGCACCAGGGTGTCCTCCACAGACGTCCCTTGTTCAGACAAGGGCTGTGAGGGCTTGGCTCGCAAAAGGGGGCCCTCAGTACCCCGCCTTTGCTCCCGAGGTGGCATGAGGTAACGCTCGATATGAGATAAGTTTTAAAAAGTCTGTCATGAAGGATGAAAGAAGGCGATTACACGAACACAGGTTTCCACACGATGCCATAATATACTTACGGTATGCGGCTGCACTGAGCTCTGTTCACGTCATAGCAAACCAAATTGTTTGCAATTCCTCTGTCAATGCTGTCAGGTTTGCAATAAGGGCATCCCTTAGGTGGAATCCAGACTGCGTAAGCATCAGAATTTAGGCCACAGCTGAGAATCTGCAAAGCATGAGAAGCAAAATAAGAAACTTCTAGGCCTTCGGAGTAAACAAGGTAAAAATGCCGAACACCGATAGGAGCATGAAAGCCTTGGTAAAATGCTAGATAAAATCATTATAGCATTTTTCAAAATTGGTACGAAACAGGTTTCATACGTAACAAAGCTGGGTACACAGTACAAAAGGTTTCAAAATGATTAGGTAAACTTGCCTTCCACACACAATATGCTTCCAGCTGCAATGCTACTTCATAATCCTCTTTATGGCGGATCGAAAGTGGCTGTCATTCTCAACAGACCACGAAGATTTTGTTTTGCGCATGCATCATATTCGTACCATACTATATTCTGCAAGCCGTCCCAGCCCACAAGTCTCCGGCGTTGCGAATCATCGCTGATAGCCTGTGGCGACGTAACCAGAGGTTAACTACACCGCAACCTGACATCTCAGGCCTACATTGTCGTGCACAGCCCCGCAGTTCGTAGGAGAGAGTGGCAGCAGCACGCCCTAACCGGCAACGCTTACTTCGTACGATGTCTGGAGGTCGGTACAAAGTGTTGGCGTAGTCACGGACAAACGAAAAGCGATCCCGAAAACATGAACAAAAACACACAAAAAGAGGGATTTCTTTGCATGCAAGTGTAATTGTCGCGCGGCTTTATTACAGTAACAAATTTTGGAGATGTGTCTTCCCAAATGTACCAATTGCGGGCCGTTATTTAATCCCTACTATCCATATTGGGTTTTACGTGTTCTGGTTCATGTTGCCACGGGACGTGGCGGGCAATCTCGGTGTCGCCATGGCCCTCCACCGACGACGATGACCACAGAATGTGTGGAGCGAGCAGCCTGTGTGGACGCTCTGTCATGGTCTCCTAATGACATAGACCATCTCTTCTTCTAACTTCATCGCTTCATCGTCAACCATGGCTCGCTTCATCTGTTCCATCGCCACGTAACAATATTTCGTATTCTCATTTAATTTGTCCATGACAGCACGGTGTCATTGTCATTTTCTGGCACTGCACCGTGTATTATGGCGAATTCCATTGGGCGAACAGGAGCAAGTGGAGCGAGCAGCCAGAGCAGCACACGGGAGTAACGGGGACGTGTGCTTTCGTTCCGCGAATGAAACATTCGCGCTGCTCCGGGAGGAGTGAAAAGAGGGGGAGGGCGAGATGTCAAGAGTCATGTGACCAAACGTTTCTCGCGCTCGCTTCCCGGAGCATTTCGCGCGCTCGCGATGTCCGCACGCAGTTATTCCTCGCCAGTTTTGCCAGATACGTGCCGGTGGTTTTGTGTCTGCCTTCCGCATGGCGACGAATGAAGAAGCCGAGCGGATGTTCATGTTCATGATAAAGGGGCCACCATCGTGTCTCCCAAAAATTAGCTGCGAACGATAACAGCGTCCACCGTCTTTTCCAGGTACGACTCTACCTTCGGTCGCTGCTCCGGCGGGATGAACAGGTGCTCGAATATAAACTCATGCAATGTCAAATCGTCGTTGTACCCGCCGCGGTGGCTCAGTGGCTAAGGCGTTGCGCTGCTGAGCACGAGGTCGCGGGTTCGATTCCCGGCCGCGGCGGCCGCTTTTCTGATGGAGGCGAAAAGCAAAAACGCCCGTGTGTACGAGATTTCGGCGCACGATAAAGATCCCCAGGTGGTCAAAATTAATCCGGAGCCCTCCACTACGGCGCGCCTCATCGCCTGCGTTGCGTCGGCGCGTTAAACCCCATAATCAATCAAATCGTCGTTGTCAAATCGTCGCTGCTGCTTCTGTCCGATGATGAGCTTGCGCTTGAATCTGTGGTGCTTTCATCATCTAAAAGTAGCAGCGATTCCTTGTCCAGACGGCCGCGCTTAGCTGCTACCGTACGCACTGAGCGACTACCACGACTGCTGGATTCCGCCATTTTTCCTCCGCCACCCGGGGATAAAACCAGAAGTGACGCAAAAGAGGTCATGTGACTTCCTCGGCGTTCCCTGTTACTCCGCTGCTGGCGACGGAGCACCGAGAACTGCTCTCGGCTGCTCTCGGCGCCAAAAAAGTGCTCCTCATCGACCAATGCAACACAACGCCCCTGCTCCTTCCCGACCACTGGAAGATGCCAGAACTCGCGAGAGCACTTTGGGTGCAGTTAGAAGTGCTCCTGTTCGCCCAATGGAAAGCGCTATTAGTGATAATCTGGACGGCATCCGAAACCTACACCCTCTTGTGAGGGTTTTTATGAGGGTGAAGACGTTGTGATGCCTGATGCTCGTCTCAATGCTACTTGCAGCCTTGCTCGAACATGTTTACACAACCAAACATGATGAAGATAAGAAACAGATAAGGTACATTATATGCCGTTTTTCGAAAAACGCTAATGGCCAGAATTAAATTACCGGTATTGCACACGTTTACATACTAAGCAAGTCAAGCAAAAAACGAAACATTTAGAAATTCTCGCCGATTCTTAACATGGGCGCTGTGTGAGATAGAGACCTCTATTCAATATAGCTCGTACATGTTTAAGGGGCCAATGGTCAGCTCAACCAATTATCAGCTTGATATTGGACTGATTCGTTGAAGGTTGATAACTAATAAATATATCGGAGCTGAGCAAACTGTTCTAAAACTCTCACAAGGCTACAACAGCTTGCGTTGGCGGTGCCAATACCACTTTTTTATTCAGGAGTGCGAGGGAACCATTGTTTGCTTCCCAGGCAAAATTAAATTCAAAATTATCCCGCCCTCGGTACACCATTGATAGGATTTGCACACCTGAAACTTGCATATGAAAAATCAATTTCTCAACGCAAGGGTCTTACAGTTGATGTTTTCCCCGCCCGGCCTAAGTATATCTAATGCGCGTACGTCAACACGGGTTCTCCCGCACCCAAAGGAACAATTGCTCCACTACTTGATGCAACGACCTCGCGGCGTATGCGCAGCCTGTTTCACGTCGATATCGCTTCCTAAAAATGGATAGGCCAGTAAGAGACTAGAAGAGACGTGTCTCGCCGCCTGCTGGGTTTTCTCCGGTCTGGGGGACTAAGTGATGAGTGGTAGCTTTCGCTGTGCTTGATGCGACGTGGTATCGATTATGCGGATGAATTGCCGGAAGTTGAATTCAAGGCTAAGTCGCCTCAGCAAACGACACATACTACTTCTACTATAAAATTGCCGCCCACCATCGTCCACCGCAAGGGTTATCCCTATTGTTGCGCAGCACAACGAACCATATTGTTGCGAATACGAACGAAGAATAACTTGCAGCGACGCCGACGAGCGTGGCTAAGGAACGGGCCTTTTCACCCAGTTCTGAACTGGCTATGAAAAACCAATTTATCTTCCCAAACCGGCCTCGAACATGAAAAGCGGCATTTTGCAGGTAGACGGCTAATCTTATCCGCAGTTACCAGCAGCAGACCTCTGAAAATGACTGTCACGAGCCTCATGCCGGGCGCAAAGGCAACGAAATACACCGCGCGAAGTCACTCTCGAACGGGACGCTACACGGACAAAATGCAATTGGCCAGAAAAATGGCGCCAGTCGCAATATAGCGAGGTGTTTCTTAACACATACATGTATCAGTATTGCGTACGGCACTTCTTTCGAACGCAGGATTCACAGCTTTCTTTTGAAGAATTTGTTGCGATGGTGAATTACCCACTATTTGGCAGGCGCTGCAGAAATGGCCATGTTTCTGGCAGACTTAGAGGAAGTACACATATACAGCTCTTCACGTACGGACAGCTGGGCGATAGGTTTTAAGTGTGGGGTACGGTTAAGTCACTCTTCGATGGTGACGTCTACTTTAATTTCTTCGTTCCTCCATGTTAGAGAAACGCTGAAAGTAATCTGCTTGAGAGTGTGCAAAATTTAGGGCGGTTTCGCAATTCCCCACAATCAACAACACTGACACCTTGCTTGACATTACGTTCTAAGAAAATGCCTTATAAAGTATGGCGGGTGGTGCACTTTTGCTCCTTGCACTGGTTGTTTCCAGGTAGAATTCGACACTTGTTGCATCCCATACAGTTCTTGGACTCTGTATTTACCGAAGAATGTCTTTTCATAATAGCAGTATTCCGATAGGTTCCGTTAATCGGAGAAAAGAAACGTACAGCGACGATTGCCACTACTTGCTGTTTAAGATTATATGAACATGAAAATCACAGTCAAAGTATCTAGAGCGCCCGCAAAGGCGCAACAGACCACGCTGTTCGAGCCCCTCCCTTCCGGTCTTCAAAACGTGGACGTGAAAACCACTGAGTCCACATCACGTCTTGCTTTCATACGGTTGTGATGGATTGCCACGGTGTTTCTTACACACTCTATATACACAGTTTCGTGTGCAGCCAGGGTTTTTATCTCGTCAATCTAACCTCGTTATACCGGAGCAGTATTGGTGCAACAACTTACTTCGTTACTTATATTCGTTGTAACAATTGAGGTACTAATTTACAATTGGGCTCGTGCAGGAATCGATCGATTGCAGGGTTTAAGCGCCGCCAAAACGCAGGCGATGAGGCGCGCCGTAGTGGAGGGCTCCGGATTAATTTTGACCACTTGGGGATCCTTAACGTGCGCCGAAATCTCGCACACACGGGCGTTTCTGCTTTTCGCCTCCATCATCATGCAGGAATCCTAGACACAAAAATGTATTATTATTGGCTTCCAACGTACTATGAAGGAGGTAAAACTTACCTGTCTCCTCGTGGCATTAAAAAGCAAATATACCGGAAAATGTGAACGTGAAATGAAACCAGTCAAGCGCGCATTTGTGCTGGACGACCAAACTTTCCGTACTTTTTTTTTAAACAATTAAAAGATGGCCGTATTTTGTGTCCATTTTTTATTAGTTTGCTTCTTTATGCTAACCTTCCCGTTTTAACCCCGCGCGAGCCGAGAGATTTTTTCGCTGCAGCTTAAAGCTCCCAGCTCTTTTAGTTTCGGTTTCTTTGTAAAAAGAATAAGTCACTGAAATAAAGCTTGACCAGCCAAATTTCGTAAGTAGTCCACTAAAGCTGAGAATTCGCTATGTGAGTGTTCTCTGTATCGATTCCCTATTTTAATATGCTTGCCATAGACAGTTTCTGTCAGCACACATCAATATTGTGCTTCTCGTGATTAAATATCAGCTCCAATTCTACATTCAAGAAGCCAAAAAAATTCCATCCGCCATCTGGACTGCCACGAACAAAGTAACAGAGTAAAAAAATTTCCAAGTTCTGCAGGAAGTTTCGGAAATATAGATACCTTATCGAGGTTAAATGCTGTCAGAGGTGTGACGCTGCACGCCTTATCGTAAGTTGCCGACGCTGTTGCAAAAGCGACGTAGGTACTGGCCAAAATCATGAAACTCGTCCCAATATCGCGAAGGGTATTTCCTTCAGCACGCAGAGCCATGTCGCTGGATCAGAAATACTGGCTTCTATCTGTATGGCGCATACCTTATATGCCCCGCAATTGGTGGCCGAATGGCTGGGCTGCATGTTTTGTTTTTTAGAAATGCCTACATCCAAAGCACACCAAAGCAAAGTTTCCAAGGCTAACCAGATCGTGAAACGAAAAACAGATTCAGATCAAGGATTAGACTTCATAAAAATAGTTTCTCCGCTCCTACTGTACCCAACAAAAAGCAGGCCCAGCAGAACTCCACCTGTGGGAAAACAATAAGCCACGGCGAGCTTTCACCTTCAATACGTGGGTTTAGGGCAACACAGTTTAACAGACAGTCGCCATGGCTTAGTTACACATGACCTCCACATAACAAAAATCGACAAAAACACTATAACAAAACTGCTTTGCGGTACGCCACACGTGCCGCTTTATTTCAGGCGCGCACGTGGCAAACAACGCGAGATGTTTTTCGATTCTGCGCTTACTCACAGCGATGCCATCGAAAAATACGTTCTACCACTGATCAAACCCGTTATCATTAAAGGAGCCATGAAGACAAACTACAAGTTGGGTTTATTAGAAAGACTCCTTAGTCCCGATAACAATGATATCAATATCATCGCAATTTTCGAACAAATAACGGAGATATGAAAGAAAACGTGTGGAGCCGTCGCGACCCCCTAGCCTATTTCCCGCCACTTTTCTATGAAGTCATGGAACCTTGTTTGTGGGATTGGCGGCCGGCTAGCTGACCTGTCGCGACGACACATGACTGGACGTCTGTAATGGGGCCTCTAGTTCCATTTTACCGCATCACTTAAATGCTAACGTGCAGTTAAAGCACTGAAAATTATTTTTATTATTGGCCCGTATGACGCCATTCTTGCTTATAACACGTCACTGTCGCGCAAAATTTGAAAGCTTCTAAATACTTCATGTTTTTTTTTTCGTTAAAAAAACATGTTTCGTGGCTGTAATGGAGCTGAGTGAGGTACTGAATCCTAGTTCTTTCAAATTAAAAAAAGTTGCATTTTCTCTTCATGGCTCCTTTAAGCACAACAGAAACAGACATATAAGAAGGAAAGTATAAGTACGTAACCGAAAGCACCAGTTTTCGTTGAATTTGGAATACAATTGATTTGATTGATTGTAGGGTTTAACGCGCCGACGCAACGCTGGCAATCAGGCACGCCGTAGTGGAGGGCTCCGGATTAAATTTGACCACCCGGGGATCTTTAACGTGCGCCGAAATCTCGTACACACGGGCGTTTTTGCTTTTCGCCTCCATCAGAAAAGCGGCCGCCGCGGCCGGGAATCGAACCCGCGACCTCATGCTCAACAGAACAACGCCTTAGCCACTGAGCCACCACGGCGGTTAATTAGGAATACAAATTACATTGTTTGTCATAAAAACAAAAAGGCAAACCGCGCTGGAACACATCGTGCAAAAGAGGCGAGATAGGAGCTAACACTACAACTAGAGCTGCTCCAAACACAAAACAAAGGTCTGACAAAGGCACGCAAGCAGTGTAATGAAATCTAGAGCATGACGGAATCCCGTCTAGCCGGGAGGGTACATTAGGAACGGCAAAGCGGAGAGGCTGCTATTGCAAGCCAGGATCCTGGACTGCAAAAAGAAAATTCGCGCACTGGAGAACGATTTCTTAATGGCTCGTCGCCGTCTGGAACACCAGTGCTCCATCGAGTTCCCCAGCATCCAACTGCACACTAATCAGAAGACGGAGCATCAGCGTCTGAGATGCGAACTCGTCCACGACGATAAGCTGACCAGCCTTCTCGCCGAGCAGTCGTTCAAAACGAAGACGCCTTCTAAAGCGACTGTGCATAACTTTTCGTCATACAGGCCAAGCCCCGACGAGGAAAGTGTTTTCGGCCTAGCATTGAATTTCAATATAGGACCTGCACCGGACAAGAAGAAACTAGTATGCGCGGTGGAGAACGCTATCAGGCATGTCGAAAACACTCGTCGCGAAGATGCCCGCACCCGAGTGGTTGGCGTCCTTAACATTGCTCAGCGGGGACCTGCCCGTTCAGTGTTGACACGCGTGGAACGTGATGCAATCAAGAGTCTTCGTGAAAACGATGACATCGCGATCCTGCCAGCCGACAAAGGCAATGCTACCGTTCTTCTTGATAGGGCCGACTACGAGAAGATGCGTTTTCCGCTTGATGACAGTGACACGTATATATGCCTCAAGAAGGATCCGACGCTCAAGGTGGACAGAGAACTCCAAAAGCTGCTGGGCGACGTATTCCTCACCGTTTCCCCGAACCACAAAGCACTCTACTACAAGCTGCTCAGCCACAATGGATGCGCACCTGCACTTTATGGACTGCCAAAAATCCAAAAGATGGACGTCCCAATGCGCCTCATTGTTGATTATACTCGCTCTCCCCTGCACAGCCTGTCGAAGTTCCTGCACCAAGTTCTGGCTCCGCTCGTCGGTAAAGGGACCACTCACGTTCGTAATTCTTTCGATGATGATGATGATTGTTAGTGTTTATTGGCGCAAGGCAAACGAGGGCAAAGAGCGCCAGAGAAGAGGTTATTTAATGAAGAGAAGTGATTACCACACAAGGGTAGGTATAAAAACGTTTAAACCGAAAATAGTGAAATCAATTAAAGATAATGATGATGGCTGGTGTATAGGGCCAGATTTGATTATGCGTGATAGGAAATGAGGTTTAAAAACTTGACGCCTGAGAAATACTCAAAACACACGTTTCACGGAAACCATGGCATCGTCACCAAGAAACAGCGATGGATGTAGGGGGATATGTTGTCTGTAGAGTTCTCTGAAGTGTTTGTGTCGTGTTGTGTAAAGTGCCTTGCATGTGATTAGTATGTGCACTACGGATAGGGCCTCTCCGCACCTGCTGCACTGGGGTCTAGAAGATCCCGTGATGATGATCGTGGGATGTTTATGGCGCAAGGCCAACTGGGGCAAAGAGCGCCAAAACAATAGTCGATGATAGGGGTGAAACCTTAAACACTAAGTAAAATCAGCAAAAACAAAAGTAAAATCACAACACCACAATGAGCATGGCTGGTGTATAGGGCCAGATTTCATGATGCGTGATAGGAAATGAGGTTGAAAAACTTGACGTCGGGCAAATACTCAAAAACACGTTTCACGGAAACAATGGCTTCGTCACCTAGGAAAAACGATGGATGTAGGGGAATATGTTGTCTGTAGAGTTCTCTGAAGTGTTTGTGTCGTGTTGTGTGAAGTGCCTTGCATGTGATTAGTATGTGCACTACGGATAGGGCCTCTCCGCACCTGCTGCACTGGGGTCTAGAAGATCCCGTCAGCAGATACGAGTGTGTCGCATGGGTGTGCCCTATCCGCAGCCTACCCAAGGCGACTTCCGTGTGTCTGTTGTGTGAGTCAGATGTGTACCGTCCCAAGTGTGGCTTTATTACATGTAGTTTGTTGTCTGTCTGTTCGTCCCAGTGTGTGTGCCATGTTCTGCGCAGGTGTTGTCTTATGTGAGGCGCTGCATGGGTGTGCCCTATCCGCAGCCTACCCAAGGCGACTTCCGTGTGTCTGTTGAGCGAGTCAGGTGTGTACCGTCCCAAGTGTGGCTTTATTACATGTAGTTTGTTGTCTGTCTGTTCGTTCCAGTGTGTTTGCTATGTTCTGCGCAAGTGCTGTCTTATGTGTGGCTTGAGGTCTGTATATGGTACGGTTGTTATGTCTACAGTGTTCCTGAATGCAGCAGCAGTGGCCCTCTCGTCTGCCAACTCGTTCCCAGTGATCCCAGCGTTTCGTGGGACCCAGCAGAAGAGCAGCTCATGCTTTTGTGCATACACAGACATGATAGTGTTAAATACAAGATTAACTCTGTGGTTTTTGGGGACAGTGCGCGAACAACACTCAAAGAATCTGTATAGATGATGGAATTGGGAATTTGATTTTCAAGAATGTGTCGTACAATCAGTAAAATTCCATACGCTTCTGCTAAAAAAATTGTGTGCACACTCATAGTTCTGGCTGCATTGAAATTTGGACCATGAGCAGCGCACGACACCATAGTAGAGCTTTAAGAAGCGTCACTATAAAATTCTGCACTT
The DNA here is from genome assembly GCF_048455015.1 of Haemaphysalis longicornis. Taxonomy (NCBI): domain Eukaryota; kingdom Metazoa; phylum Arthropoda; class Arachnida; order Ixodida; family Ixodidae; genus Haemaphysalis; species Haemaphysalis longicornis. The sequence continues at coordinate 123,568,769 of NW_027526295.1, read as the reverse complement.
GTGTATTTAAACTGCAAAGACAGAAAGTGCTGCAGTATTGCAGCTCGTGGTACCCTATTTTTGCCAAGTTTTATAAAAGAAAGATCGCACGACACAGGGCGAACTTGCCAAGGCGGTAAACTGTTAGAAAAGGATGACCTGTACACATCTAAAAACAAAGCACTGAGATCTGAGGCTCGCTCTCTCACTCTAAGTGAAAAGGGCAGAGGAACGGATGGGCGATTTACAAAGAGCAGAGATGTTGATGTATCGTTAAAAACAGGATAAAAAGGATGATTATTCAGTGATGAAATCTTAAAATCATAAAGCAAATCCATGTACGTTCATTGATTCTGAAGACTCCATTTATTACACTCGACATACAGACTCTCGACAGGGCTGGTGCGAAAATCACCCGAGGCGAGACGAAGCCCCAAGTGTAGCACTGGGTCAAGAATTCGGAACGCTGTTTTACTCGCCGACCCATATACCACACTGCCATAGTCCAAACGAGACCCAACCAAAGCAGTATAGAGCCGTAGTAGGAGTTCTTTGTCGGAACCACACGATTGGTGGGCGAGAACCTTCGGAATATTCATTGTTTTATGTTTAAGTTCCTTGATGTCAGGAATAAATGTGAGTTTCTGGTCAAACACAACACCTAAATACTTGTGCTGCTTGTTCACATGAAGCGACACGCCATTCAGAGTAATGTCTGGGTCCGGAAGGATCCCGCGCTTCCTGGAGAACACAACGCAGGAGCTTTTTGCAGGATTCAATTAAAACCCATTCTTGTCTGCCCAGCCGGCAAGCTTCTTGACACCAAGCTGGACTTGATGATGATGTTTGGAGTTTAATGGCGCAAGGCCGACTAAGGTCAAAGAGCGCCAAACAATAGTGATTACATGAAAGTGGCATGGAAGTAAAAGTAATGATGATGGTTGGATGTTAATGGCGCAAGGCCAACTAGGGCAAAGAGCGCCAAAACAGTGGTTAAATATGAGAGGTGAGAACTTAGACACTGAAATCAATAAGCAAGAACAAAAGTAAAATCAATAAAAGACAGTGAGGATGGCTGGTGTAAAGGGCCAGATTTCATGATGCATGATAGGAAATGAGGTTTAAAAACTTGACTTCTGACAGATACTCAAACACACGTTTGACGGAAACAATGGCATCGTCACCTAGGAAAAAAGATGGATGTAGGGGAATATGTTGTCTGTAGAGTTCTCTGAAGTGTTTGTGTCGTGTTGTGTGAAGTGCCTTGCATGTGATTAGTATGTGCACTACGGATAGGGCCTCTCCGCACCTGCCGCACTGGGGTCTAGGAGATCCCGTCAGCAGATACGAGTGCGTCGCATGGGTGTGCCCTATCCGCAGCCTACCCAAGGCGACTTCCGTGTGTCTGTTGTGTGAGTCAGATGTGTACCGTCCCAAGTGTGGCTTTATTACATGTAGTTTGTTGTCTGTCTGTTCATTCCAGTGTGTTTGCCATGTTCTGCGCAAGTGTTGTCTTATGTGTGGCTTGAGGTCTGTGTAGGGTACCGTTGTAATGTCCACAGTGTTCCTGAGTGCAGCAGCACCGGCCCTCTCGTCTGCCAACTCGTTCCCAGCGATCCCTGCATGTCCTGGGACCCAGCAGAGGACCAGCTCATGCTTCTTTGCATACACAGACATGATAGTGTTAAATACAAGATTAATTATGTGGTTTTTGGCGGGTGTATGCGATGACAGTGCGCGAACGACACTCAAGGAATCTGTGTAGATGATAGACTTTGGAATATGATTTTCAATTATGTGTCGTACAATCAGTAAAATTCCATACGCTTCTGCAGAAAAAATTGATGTGTGCACGTTCATGGTTCTGGCTGCATTGAAATTAGGGCCATGAGCAGCGCATGACACCATACTGGAGGTTTTAGAAGCGTCACTATAATATTCGGCACATGTGTATTTAAACTGCAAAGCCAGAAAGTGCTGCAGTATTGCAGCTCGTGGTACACGATTTTTGTCAAGTCTCATAAAAGAAAGGTCGCACGACACAGGGCGAGCTTGCCAAGGCGGTAAACTGTTTGAAAAGGATTACCTGTACACATCTAAAAACAAAGCACTGAGATCCGAGGCTCGCTCTCTCACTCTAAGTGAAAAGGGCAGAGGAACGGATGGGCGATTTACAAAGAGCAGAGATGTTGATGTATCGTTAAAGACAGGATAAAAAGGATGATTATTCAGCGATGAAATCTTAAAAGCATAAAGCAAGTCCATGTATGTTCGTTGGTTCTCAAGGCTCCACTTATTACACTCGACATAAAGACTCTCAGCAGGGCTAGTGCGAAAAGCACCCGACGCAAGCCGCAGCCCCAAGTGTAGCACTGGGTCAAGCATTCGCAACGCTGTTTTAGTCGCCGACCCATATACCACACTGCCATAGTCTAACCGAGACCCAACCAACGCAGTATAGAGCCGTAGTAGGAGTTCTTTGTCGGAACCATACGATTGATGGGAGAGAACCTTAAGTCTATTCATTGTTTTCAGACATTTATGTTTAAGTTTCTTGATGTGTGGAATGAATGTGAGTTTATGGTCAAACACAACACCTAAGAACTTGTGCTCCTTGTTCACAGGAAGCGACACACCATTCAGAGTAATGTCTGGGTCCGGATGGACCCCGCGCTTCCTGGAGAACACAACGCAGGAGCTTTTTGCAGGATTCAATTTAAACCCATTCTTGTCTGCCCAGCCGGCAAGCTTCTTGACACCAAGCTGGACTTGACGTTCGCATATTGACATATTACATGATTTAAAAGATATTTGCACGTCGTCTACATACATAGAATAAGAGATTGTTGGTGGAAGTGCCTTTCCCAGAGAGTTCATCTTTACGATAAAGAGAGTGCAACTCAACACGCCACCTTGCGGCACGCCATTTTCTTGGACGTGAACCTTTGAAAGTGCACAACCAACTCTTACTCTGAACGCTCTCTCCGACAAATAACTAACAAGGGTGTTGAACATATTACCCGAAACACCGAATGACCTGAGGTCACTAAGGATCCCATAACGCCAAGCGGTGTCGTAGGCCTTCTCGAGGTCGAAAAAGACAGTTAAGCAGTACTGCTTGTGTACGAAGGCATCCTTGATGTATGAGTCAAGTGCAACCAGTTGATCGTTCGTCGATCGCCCCACCCTAAAGCCTGCCTGGCAGCTCTCGAGAAGACCATTGTACTCGAGGAAGTACACGAGCCTGCGATTGATCATCTTCTCGAAGAGCTTGCACAGGCAGCTCGTCAGGGCTATTGGACGGTAACTTGAGGGGGACGACGGGTCCTTTCCCTCCTTCAAGAAAGCCACTACAATGGCCTCCCTCCAAGAGTGTGGAATGTGCCCCGAAAGCCATATTTTATTATATAGATGTAGAAGTGCTTCAAGTGTGTCTGCGTGTAGGTGTTGTATCATTGTGTATGTAATGTTGTCTGGGCCTGGAGCTGAGGGTTTACACGTGCTCAGAGCAGCCCTCAGCTCATGTAGTGAAAACAGGGAGTTGTAAGAAGTCTGTGATTTGATGTTATCGTGTAGGGACTTCTTTTCACAAGAGGCTTTGTACTTCAAGAAAGTGTTCGTGTAGTGTGCTGAACTGGACACGTGTTGGAAGTGTTGTGCGAGTGTGTCAGCCTGGTCTTCCAGTGTGTCCCCTGTTGTACTGACCAGGGGCAGGCTGTGTGTATGTTGTCCTTTGAGTTTGCGTATACGTGTCCATACCTTGCGTGTGTCTGTGTACGAGTTTATAGATGTTATGAATGAGCGCCAACTCTCTCGTTTTGCCTCACGGCGCACACGTTTTCCTAACGCCTTGGCCCGTTTGAACAAAATGAGGTTACCCGACGTGGGGTACCGACGAAGGACACCCCACGCCTTGTTCTGGGCCTCTCGCGCCCGCCTACAGTCCTCATTCCACCACGGCCTCCGCTGGTTGCGCGGGGCACCAGAGGCGTGGGGAATGGACTTTTCGGCGGCGTCGAGGATGTGCGCCGTGAGCAGTTGGGTAGCTTCTTCAACGTGTAGGTGTCCTATGGATGTGTGGTGTAGTTGAGATGTCTCTGTAAATGTATTCCATGTAGCTCTTGCTTCATTAAACCTTTTATGGGAAGATGGACTGCTTGGGCCTGTACCTATGTACGTTAATGAAGTAGGGAAATGGTCACTACCATATGGGTCCGTGGCCACACCCCACTGAAGACATGGAAAGAGAATTGCCGAACCAATAGCCAAGTCAAGACATGAGTATGTGTTGTGTCCTATGTTATGATATGTAGGCTGTTTATTGTTGAAAAGGCATGCTCCAGAGGATGTAAGAAACCTCTCTATCAGGCGACCCCGGGCATCCGTACGAGAAGAGCCCCAAAGAGAATTGTGAGCATTAAGGTCGCCTGTTAGAATGTACGGTTCGGGCAGCTGGTCAACCAGCGCCTCGAAGTCAGAGCTTAAAAGTGTAACATCAGGAGGAATGTAGACGGAGCATACCGTTATCAACCTATTAAATATTATTGTTCGAATTGCTACAGCCTCAAGGACGGTGTTCAAGGTGACAGGGTGGCATGCTAAGGATTTGCGGACAATTATGGCCACACCGCCAGAAGAGTGTGTGCAGCCATCCCTGTCTTTCCTGTATACCAGGTAACTATTCAAGAAATTTGTGTGTTTGGAATTCAGATGTGTTTCCTGGACACACATTAAACTTGGCTGATTGGCATGCAGAATCTCATGCACGTCGTCAAGATTATTCAGAAGGCCTCTGCAGTTCCATTGAACAATGTTTTCTCTTCCCATTATGATGTGTTAGAGCTACTGGAGTGTGATTATTTATGTAGGGTCTTTCGGGGCTTGCACTCTTGGAAGGGGTTTTCTGACCTTCTCTACTGACCTGGACGTCGCAGCCCGTTCCTTCCGCTGCGATGAAAGCCGGAAGGGCTCGACGTCCATGTCGTCATCTGATGGCAAGGGGGTGGCCAGCGGACTGGGCCCCCTTGACGTGGTACCCTTTCGGGTGTTCTTTGCCTGCGCTGCCAGTGCCGAAGGCGTGGGGAGCACCACAGGTGGCACAGGCAGTGAGGCGGGAGAGGGGGTCGCTGCGACTGCCTCCGTCTCCATCTCCGTGCCCTTGCGTGTGCTTTGGGCCGGTGGAGAGGAGGAAACAGAGGGTGCAACGGCATCCCCAACGGACGTGGATGCCACCACAGCCGCTGCTGACTTAGCAGGCGGTGCGGTGGCGGTTTGGGCCGCCAGAGGCAACCCAGGGGGGGGCGGGGGCGGGACCAAGTCCGACTCGCGGTACTGGGTCCCCGCCGAAACCAGACGCCGCTCCGCCCCCCGGCGAGCTGCGTCGGCGTACCTCCCCAGGGGAAAAGAGGCGAACCTCTTTCGCGCCTCGGGGAAGGTGATGTTTTCTGTTACCTTTATGTTAATGATTTTTTTCTCTTGTTGAAACTTTTCACAGGCGCGAGAGTATGCTGCATGTGGACCCTGGCAATTCGGGCAGGTAAGGTTGGTTGCAGTGCAGTTGTCAGATAGATGATCATGCTGGCCACATTTGGCACATGTTGTTCTGCCACGACAGGAGTTGGTACCATGCCCGAACCTCTGGCACTTGAAACAGCGCCGCGGGTTCGGGATGTATGGCCGGACAGAACAACGGATGAAACCTGCGTTGATATGCTCGGGCAGTGTGCAGCGGTCGAAAGTCAGAATCAGATGTTTGGTGGGTATTTCTTTGTTCTCTCTCCTGATGACGATGCGCCTTACTGCTGTCACGCCTTGTTCTTTTAGGCCTTCGAGCAGATCAGTCTCTGTCTCGGTTAGGAGATCTGCCTCAGAGATCACACCTTGACAACTGTTGAGGCTGCGGTGGGGTGTGACCCTGATCTCCAGATCTGCCATGCGGGTTTGTTTCAGGAGGATTGTGGATTGCTGATTGGTTTTAACCTCAACTAGCACTTCACCAGTTCTGAGTTTTTTGGCGTCATATGTTTTGCCGATGATACCTTCAAGGTATTTAGAAACAAGAAATACTGATTGAGAAGAAACCGGCTTCGATTTGTCCACAGATTCCATGATCAAAAAACGAGGGTAGTTATCTTGCTTTGGGAGCGAGATAGAAGGCAAAGAAGGAAAAGATACTTCGGTGCGGCCCCTTTTCAGGGACCGATCACGTTTGGGGGGGGGGTTTAGAGAATGCCATACATCATAGTATAGAAGCAGGGGACGGGGGTTCTTTCTTCTCAAACCTTACCCTGATAGCCTGAGAGGTCCCGGAGCTCCCTGCCTGGTAAACAGACAGGGAGCCCATCCGCCGGAGCTTGACCTGGGCTCCGACGGCCACCGTTTACGGCTTCTACCCTTCACCTTTAAACACCTCGCCACGGTTGGATCCAGCTTATGTTTGGGGGCTCGGGGTCCGCGGTATCGCCAGTACCGTCACCAAGATTGCTCAAGGTGCCCCGTGCGGGGGGAAGTAAAAGTAGAACATTTCAGTAAAAATAAACAAAGTAAAACACAACGTAATGAAGATGACTGGTGTAAAGGGCCAGGTTGTCAATATGCATAAGAAATGAGATGTAAAAATTTTACGTCGGTAAGAAACTCGAAAAAGCGTTTGATTGAAAACTGGGCTTCATCTCCTAAGTATGACGGGTGTGGTGGAATATGTCGCGTGTGTAGTTGTGGGAAGTATTTGTGTCGGGTTGTGTCAAGTGCCCTACATTGTATAAGGATGTGGATCACGGATAGGGCTTCTCCGCACCTGCTGCACAGAGGTCTTGGAGACCCCGTGAGAAGGTGCGAGTGCGTTGCATGAGTGTGCCCTCTCCGTAATCTAGCCAAGGCGACTTCAGTGTATCTATTACGTGTGTCGGTGGTGTATGGTCCCAAGTGTGGTTTTATTACGTGTAACTTGTTGTCTGTTTGTTCACTCCAGTGTGTTTGCCATGTTTTGCGAAGTTGTTGTCTGATGCGTGGTTTCACGTCGGTGTAGGGTAATGTGGTTATGTCTACTGTATTCGAGAGTGTAGCAGCAGCAGCCATTCGGTCCGCTGCTTCATTCCCGGCTATACCACAGTGGCCAGGGACCCAGCAAAGAACCAGTTCAAATTTGCGTACATACACCGACATAATACCCTTGACTATTAGATTTACAACGTGATTTTTTGAAGACTTTGTTGACGAAAACGCTCGCACGACACTGAGGGAGTCTGTATATATAATGGATTGTGGGATGTGACTTTGAAGGATATGATTAACAACAAGAAGTACACCATAAGCCTCTGCCGTAAAGATACTGGTACTATTACTGTTAAAGGAGCCATGAAGACAAAATACAAGTTGGGTTTATTAGAAAGACTGCTCAGTCCCGATAACAATGATATCAATATCATCGCAATCTTCGAACAAATAACGGAGATATTAAAGAAAACATGTGAAGCAGTCGCGACCCCCTAGCCAATTTCCCGCAACTTTTCTATGACGTCACGGAACCTTGTTTGTGCGATTGGCGGCCGCCTAACTGACCTGTCGCGACGACACATCACTGGACGTCTGTAATGGGGCCTCTAGTTCCATTTGACCGCATCACTTGAATGCTACCGTACAGTTAACGCACTGAAAATTATGTTTTATTGTTGGCCCGTATGACGTCATTCTTGCGCATTACACGTAACTGTGGCGCAAAATTATAAGTTTTTAAATACTTCTTGCTGTTTTTTCGTTAAAAAACATCTTTTGTGGCTCTAATGGAGCTGAGTGAGATACTGAATCCTAGTTCTTTCAGATTAAACGAAGTTGTATTTTCTCTTCATGGCTCCTTTAAGAGTTCTAGTGACATTAAGGCCGGGCCCATGCGCAGCGCAGGACACAGAGGTGGCAGTTTTAGAGGCGTCCGTATAAAATTCAGAAAATTGATACTTCTGCTGCAAATACAAGAAGTGCTGCAGAATTGCACATGTGGGAGCTCGGTTTTTATCTACATGTGTGAAGGATGTGTCGCATGATACAGGGCGGAGATGCCATGGTGCTATAAAATCTGTTTGAGAACTTTGTATGGTGTCTAAAAAGGAGACAGAAAGCTCTGACGCTTCCTCTCTAACTCTGTAAGAGAAGGGCGCAGAGAACGATGGTCGGTTTAGGAGTAGTGCAGTCTGAGACGTATCATAAAAAGCCGATTTAAAAGGATGGTGTGGCATAGATGAAATTTTAAAAGCAAAAAGAAGATCTGTGTATGCTCGCTGACGTTGTAGGTTCCACTTATTACACTCCACATAGAGGCTTTCAACCGGGCTAGTCCGGAAGGCGCCACATGCCAACCGGAGCCCCAGATGAAGCACTGGGTCCAGCATTTTGAGGGATGTCTTACTTGTTGACCCATAAACAACGCTTCCATAGTCTAATCGTGAACCTATCAGGCTGGTAAAAACACGTAAAAGAAGTTGTTTGTCAGCCCCATATGAAGAGTGGGAGAGAACCTTGAGTATATTCATGGCCTTTAAGCATTTATGTTTAAGTTGTTTTATGTGTGGAATGAACGAGAGCTTTTCGTCAAGGACTACACCTAAAAACTTGTGTTCATTTCTGACTGGAATTGAGACACCATTGAGTTTGATGTCTGGATCCGGCCGAATGCCGCGCCTTTTCGAAAACAAAACACAAGTACACTTCACTGGATTAAATTTAAAACCGTTGCTATCTGCCCAGCCAGCTAGCTTGTTAACACCAAGCTGGACTTGGCGCTCGCAGATAGACAGGTTACAAGACTTAAAGGATAATTGCACGTCGTCTACATAGATTGAGCAGGAAATGGTTGGTGGCAGAGCCTTCCGAAGAGAGTTCATTTTTACAATAAACAACGTGCAACTCAAAACACCGTTTTCCTGCACATGAACTCTAGAGAGTGCAGTTCCAACTCGCACGCGAAACGTTCTTTCAGAGAGGTAACTGGCAAGCGTGTTCCACATGTTACCCGACATACCAAAGGACTTCAAATCGCTGAGGATGCCGTACCGCCAAGCAGTGTCGTACGCCTTTTCAAGATCAAAGAATACTGTCATACAGTACTGCTTATGGAGGTAAGCATCTTTAATATATGACTCTAACGCAACGAGTTGATCGTTCGTAGATCGCCCCGCCCTAAAGCCTGCCTGACAGCTCTCGAGAAGACCGTTGTACTCTAAGAAGTACACGAGTCTCCTGTTTATCATCTTCTCGAAGAGCTTACACAGGCAGCTTGTCAGGGCAATGGGGCGATAACTCGCGGGAGAGGAAGGATCCTTCCCTTCCTTTACGAAAGCCACTACTATGGCCTCCCTCCAAGAGCGTGGGAAGTGCCCCGAAAGAAATATTTTATTGTAGAGGGGAAGAAGTGTTTCAAGTGTGTCTGCATGTAAGTGTTGTATCATTGTGTATGAAATCCTGTCTGCACCTGGAGCTGAAGGTTTACAAGTACCGAGTGCAACCTTCAGCTCAAGAAGTGAAAAGGGGGTGTTATAGGATGAGTTCGACTTATTAGTGTCTCGCAAGGACTTCTTCTCGCATGATGCTTTGTGTTGATGATGATGATGATGGTTTTTGTTTAATGGCGCAAGGCCGACGAGGGCAAAGAGCGCCAGAGAAGTTATTTAATGAAAAGAAGTGATTACCACAAAAGGTAGGTATAAAACGTGTAAACTGGACATAGTAAGATCAATAAAGATGATGGTGATGGCTGGTGTATAGGGCCAGATTTCATGATGCGTGATAGGAAATGAGGTTTAAAAACTTGACGTCTGACAAATATTTAAAAACGCGTTTCACAGAAACCATGGCATCGTCACCTAGAAACAGGGATGGGTGTAGGGGAATATGATGATGATATCTGGATTTTAATGGCGCAAGGCCAGCTAAGGGCAAAGAGCGCCAAACAAAAGTTATTTCATGACAGCGATGTGAAAGTAAAAGTAGAGGGTTTCAATAAACATACACAAGACAAAACAAGCTAATGAAGATGACTGGTGTAAAGGGCCAGGTTGTCATGATGCATGATAAGAGATGAGATCTAAAAAATTGACATCGGTGAGAAACTTAAAAACAAGCTTGGTGGAAAACATGGGCTCGTCTCCTAGAAAGTACAATGGGTGAAACGGAACGTGTTGTCTGTATAGATGTGGGAAGTGTTTGCGTCGTGTTGTGTCAAGTGCCTTGCATTGGATGAGTACGTGGATTACGGATAGGCCCTCTCCACACCTGCTGCACATGGGTCTTGGAGACCCAGTGAGCAAGTGCGAGTGTGTTGCATGTGTGTGGCCTATCCGTAACCTTGCTAGGGTCACCTCGGTGTGTCTGTTGTGTGAGTTAGTTGTGTATTGTCCCAAGTGTGGTTTTATTACGTGTAGTTTGTTGTCTGTCTGTTCATTCCAGTGTGTTTGCCATGTTCTGCGCAAGTGTTGTCTTATGTGTGGCTTGAGGTCTGTGTAAGGTAGTGTTGGTATGTCTACTGTGTTTCGGAGTGCAGCATTGGCGGCCATTTCATCCGCCAGTTCATTTCCACCGATGCCAGAGTGGCCTGGCACCCAACACACAGTCACCTGAAGGTTTGAAGAATATGCCAACACAATTGATGATGATGATGTTAGTGCTTAATGGCGCAAGGCCAACGAGGGCAAAGAGCGCCAAAGAAGAGGTTATTTAATAAAGAGAGGTGATTACCTCACAAGGGTAGGTATAACAACGTGTAAGCCGAACATAGTAAAATCAATTAAAGATAATGGTGATGGCTGGTGTATAGGGCCAGATTTGATTATGCGTGATAGGAAATGAGGTTTAAAAACTTGATATCTGACAAATAGTCAAAGACACGTTTCACAGAATCCATTGCATCGTCACCTAGAAACATTGATGGATGTAGGGGAACATGTTGTCTGTAAAGTTCTCTGAAGTGTTTGTGACGTGTTGTGTGAAGTGCCTTGCATGTGATTAGTATGTGCACTACGGATAGGGCCTCTCCGCACCTGCCGCACTGGGGTCTAGAAGATCCCGTCAGCAGATACGAGTGCGTTGCATGGGTGTGCCCTATCCGCAGCCTACCCAAGGCGACTTCCATGTGTCTGTTATGTGAGTCAGATGTGTACCGTCCCAAGTGTGGCTTTATTACATGTAGTTTGTTGTCTGTCTGTTCATTCCAGTGTGTTTGCCATGTTCTGCGCAAGTGTTGTCTTATGTGTGGCTTGAGGTCTGTGTAAGGTAGTGTTGGTATGTCTACTGTGTTTCGGAGTGCAGCATTGGCGGCCATTTCATCCGCCAGTTCATTTCCACCGATGCCAGAGTGGCCTGGCACCCAACACACAGTCACCTGAAGGTTTGAAGAATATGCCAACACAATTGATTTCAAGACAAGGTTAACTACATGGTTTTTCGATGGCTTTCCGGATGATAATGTACGGAGGACACTCAGCGAATCTGTATAGATGATGGATTTAGGAATATGATGTTCAACTATGTGATTTACAACAGGAAAAATGCCATATGCTTCTGCCGTAAAAATACTTGTCTTTACATTCATTGTTGCATATGCTTCGAAATTCGGCCCATGCGCCGCACAAGACACTGCAGTGAACGTTTTCGATGCATCGCTGAAAAACTCTGCAGCCTTGTATTTATCCTGCACATACATGAAATGCTGCAAAATCACACTTTTTGGTGTCCTGTTCTTACTGTATTTAAAGAAAGACAAGTCACATGCAACAGGACGAAGATGCCATGGTGCTACAAGATCAGTGATAGATGACTTGAATGTGTCTGCAAAGGAGACCTCATGAATAGTGACCTCGGCCCTCACTCTGAGCGAGAAGGGAACAGGAATGGATGGGCGATTTAAAAAGAGCTTTGATGTGGATGTATCATTAAAAACCGGTTTAAAAGGATGGTTGTCCATTGATAACATTTTTGAGGCATATAACAAGTGAACATAGGTTCGCTGGTGTGATAAGCACCATTTGTCACACTCTGCGTAAAGACTCTGTACAGGGCTCGTACGGAATGCGCCACAAGAGAGGCGAAGCCCCAAGTGAAGCACTGGGTCGAGCATTTTAAGTGCTGTTTTAGTGGCTGACCCATAAACAACACTCCCATAGTCCAATCTAGACCCCACTAGGCTTGTGAAAATACGTAACAGGAGTTGCTTATCCGTTCCATAGGACTGGTGGGACAAGATTTTAAGAATGTTGAGAGCCTTTAGACATTTATGTTTCAATTGTTTAATGTGAGAGATGAATGTAAGCCTTTCATCCAACACCACACCTAAAAACTTGTGTTCCTTCCTCACAGGAATCGAAACGCCATTAAGGATAATGTCTGGGCCCCGATGGATCCCACGCTTCCTGGAGAAGACAACACAGGTGCTTTTTTCTGGGTTAAGTTTAAAACCGTTCTTGTTTGCCCAGCTGGCAAAATTTTTGACACCGAGCTGGACTTGACGCTCACAGATGGACATATTGCATGATTTAAAAGATACCTGGATGTCGTCTACATACATTGAATAAGAAATTGTAGGTGGCAATGCCTTCCCAAGGGAGTTCATCTTAACTATGAACAGAGTGCAGCTAAGAACTCCACCTTGCGGAACGCCGTTTTCTTGCACATGTACTCTTGAGAGTGCGCTACCTACTCTCACGCGAAACGCTCTTTCGGACAAATAACTAGCAAGGGTGTTGAGCATATGGCCCGAAACACCGAAAGACTTCTGGTCACTGAGGATCCCGTAACGCCAAGCGGTGTCATAGGCCTTTTCAAGGTCAAAAAACACCGTTGTGCAAAACTGTTTATGAATGAAAGCGTCCTTTATGTATGATTCAAGGGCGACAAGTTGGTCATTTGTAGATCGCCCCGCCCTGAAGCCTGCCTGGCAGCCCTCGAGAAGACCGTTGTACTCAAGAAAGTACACAAGTCTCCTGTTTATCACATTCTCGAGGAGCTTGCACAGGCAGCTTGTAAGGGCGATGGGCCGATAGCTAGTGGGAGAGGAAGGGTCCTTCCCTTCCTTCAGGAAAGCCACTACTATGGCCTCCCTCCAAGAGCGAGGAATATGCCCCGAAAGCCATATGTTATTGTATATATGTAGAAGTGTTTCAAGGGTGTATGAGTGCAGGTGTTGTATCATGGTGTATGTGATTTTGTCTGCACCTGGAGCTGAAGGCTTACATGTTGTCAGGGCTGCCTTCAGCTCATGAATTGAAAAAGGAGAATTGTAAGAAGTGTGCGACTTGTTGCTATCACGCAGTGACTTCTTCTCCGCAGATGTTTTGTGTTTCATGAAAGTGTTTGTGTAGTGTGCTGAACTGGACACGTGTTCGAAGTGTTGTGCAAGTGTGTTAGCCTGGTCTTCCAGTGTGTCCCCTGTTGTACTAACCAGGGGCAGGCTGTGTGTCTGTTGTCCTTTGAGCTTACGTATGTGTGTCCAGACTTTGTGTGTGTCTGTGTACGAGTTTATGGATGTCAAAAAGGAGTGCCAACTCTCTCGTTTTGCCACACGGCGCACACGTTTTCCTACCGCCTTGGCCCGTTTGAACAAGAGGAGGTTTCCCGACGTGGGGTACCGACGAAGGATACCCCACGCCTTGTTCTGGGCCTCTCGCGCCCGCCTACAGTCCTCATTCCACCACGGCCTCCGCTGGTTGATGATGATGGTTGGTGTTTTATGGCGCAAGGCCAACGAGGGCAAAGAGCGCCAAAGAAGTTATTGAGTTTTCATCAGACCGTAAGTACTAAAACATGTAACTAAAAGTAAAGGTGATGCAAAACAAAAGACAATGGAGATGGCTGGTGTATAGGGCCAGGGTGATTACACATGATATGACAAGAGCTGCAGAAAGTTTACCTCAGCTAAAAACTTAAAAACACGTTGACTAGAAAACATTGGTTCGTCGGCTAAAAAGTATGATGGGTGCAAAGGAATGTGTTGTCTGTATAATTCAGGGAAATGTTTGTGTCGTGTTGTGTCAAGTGCCTTGCATGTGATTAGTATGTGGACTACGGATAGGACCTTTCCACACCTGCTACACGTGGGTCCCGAAGCACCAGTGAGCAGGTGGGAGTGCGTCGCATGTGTGTGGCCCATCCGCAGCCTAGCCAGGGCGACTTCAGTGTATCTGTTGTGTGAGTCAGTTATGTAGCGTCCAAGTTGTGGTTTTATTATGTGTAGTTTGTTGTCTGTTTGTTGACTCCAGTGTAATTGCCATGTGTTACGAAGCTGTCGTCTGATGTGTGTCTTTAGGTCGGTGTAAGGTACTGTTGTAACGTCAACTGTGGTCAGGAGAGCAGCAGCACCAGCCATTTGGTCGGCGGCCTCATTGCCAGGGATTCCACAATGCCCTGGTACCCAGCATATAGTTATTTCAAGATTTGAGGCATATGCAGACATTAGTACCTTGAAAAGAGCATTTATGACGTAGTTTTTAGATGACCTTCCTAATGACAGTGCCTGTACAACGCTTTGAGAGTCTGTGTACACAATGGACTTGGGAATTTTATGTTTGATGATGTGGTTTGTAACGAGTAAAATGCCATATGCTTCTGCCGTGTAAATACTGTTATGAAAATTCATTGTTTTGCTTACTCTAAAATTTGGTCCGTGCGCTGCACAAGATACCGTAGAACCAGTTTTGGACGCGTCGCTATAGAATTCTGCGCACCTGTACTTGTCCCGCAGGAACAGGAAGTGCTGCAGAATTGCATTCTTGGGTACCCTATTTTTTTCTACAAGAGTGAATGACAGGTCGCATGATACAGGACGAAGATGCCATGGTGCGATGAAATTTTGAATGGGTGTCTTGTGCGTGTCTGAAAGAGGGACCGTGAGTGCAGAAGCCTCCTCCCTAACTCTGAGGGAGAAAGGTAAGGAAACGGATGGCCTGTTTAAAAAGAGTTGCAAGTTTGATGTATTGTTCATGATGGGATTAAAAGGATGGTTGGTAAGGGACACAATCTTAGATGCATACAGCAGGTCAACATACTCCCGCTGATGCCCTAGACACCACTTGTCGCACTCGACATAAAGGCTTTCGACAGGGCTAGTGCGGAAAGCGCCGCATGAGAGGCGAAGGCCAAGATGCAGCACTGGGTCGAGCATTCTCAGTGCGGTCTTTGTCGCCGACCCATACACGACACTGCCGTAGTCGAGCCGGGACCCCACCAACGCTGTGTACAGGCGCAGCAGGAGTTGTTTGTCGGCCCCATAAGATGGATGCGAGAGAACCTTAAGAATATTCATTGCCTTTAGGCATTTACATTTGAGCTGTTTGACACGAGGAATGAATGTAAGTTTTTCATCGAATAAAATGCCTAAAAACTTGTGCTCCTTGTTCACAGGAATTGGCACATTCGCAAGAGTGATGTCTGGGTCCGGGTGGACCCCACGCTACTGGAGAATACAACACAAGAGCTCTTTCCGGGATTAATTTTAAAACCATTCTTGTCTGCCCAGCCGGCAAGCTTCTTGACGCCGAGCTGGACTTGACGTTCGCAGATGGACATATTACATGATTTAAAAGATATCTGCACATCATCTACATACATGGAGTAAGAAATTGTAGGCGGCAGTGCCTTCCCAAGGGAGTTCATTTTTACTATGAAGAGAGTGCAGCTTAGAACTCCGCCTTGCGGCACGCCATTTTCTTGCACGTGTACCTTTGACAGTGCAGAACCAACTCTGACGCGAAAGGTTCTCTCCGACAAATAGCTAGCAAGGGTGTTAAACATATTACCAGAAACACCGAATGACTTCAGGTCAGTAAGAATCCCATAACGCCAAGCGGTGTCATAGGCCTTTTCTAGGTCGAAAAACACAGTTAAACAGAACTGTTTATGCACGAAGGCATTCTTAATATACGACTCTAGTGCCACAAGTTGATCATTCGTGGATCGCCCCGCCCTGAAGCCTGCCTGGCAGCTCTCGAGAAGGCCGTTATACTCCAAAAAGTACACGAGCCTCCGGTTTATCATCTTCTCGAGAAGCTTGCACAGGCAGCTGGTCAGGGCAATGGGTCGATAGCTAGCGGGAGAAGATGGGTCCTTCCCTTCTTTCAAGAATGCTACAACTATGGCATCCCTCCAAGACTTTGGAATGTGCCCCGAAAGCCATATCTTGTTGAAAAGGTGAAGAAGTGTTACAAGAGTGTCTGTGTGTAAGTTCTGTATCATTGTATATGTAATGTTGTCTGGGCCTGGAGCTGAGGGTTTACACGTGCTCAGAGCAGCCCTCAGCTCATGTAGTGAAAACAGGGAGTTGTACGAAGTCTGTGATTTGTTGTTGTCGTGTAGGGACTTCTTTTCACAAGAGGCTTTATGTTTCAGGAAAGTGTTCGTGTAGTGTGCTGAACTGGACACGTGTTGAAAGTGTTGTGCGAGTGTGTCAGCCTGGTCTTCCAGAGTGTCCCCTGTTGTACTGACCAGGGGCAGGCTGTGTGTCTGTTGTCCTTTGAGTTTGCGTATACGTGTCCATACTTTCCGTGTGTCTGTGTAGGAGTTTATTGATGTTATGAATGTACGCCAACTCTCTCGTTTTGCCTCACGGCGCACACGTTTTCCTAATGCCTTGGCCCGTTTGAACAAGAGGAGGTTTCCCGACGTGGGGTACCGACGAAGGATACCCCACGCCTTGTTCTGGGCCTCTCGCGCCCGCCTACAGTCCTCATTCCACCACGGCCTCCGCTGGTTGCGCGGGGCACCAGAGACGTGGGGAATGGACTTTTCGGCGGCGTCGAGGATGTGCGCCGTGAGGAGTTGGGTAGCTTCTTCAACGTGTAGGTACCCTATGGATGTGTGGTGTAGTTTGGATGTCTCTGTAAATGTATTCCAGTTAGCTCGTGCTTCATTGAACCTATTATGGGAAGATGAACTGCTTGGGCCTTTATCTATATATGTAAGTGAGGTGGGGAAGTGGTCACTGCCATATGGGTCAGTTCCCACACCCCACTCGAGAAGAGGAAAGAGAACTGCGGAGCCAATCGCCAAGTCAAGACATGAGTATGTGTTGTGTCCTATGTTATGGTATGTAGGCTGTTTACTGTTGAAAAGGCATGCTCCTGAAGATGTAAGGAATTTCTCTATGAGGCGACCTCGGGCATCCGTGCGAGAAGAGCCCCAAAGAGTGTTGTGAGCATTAAGGTCGCCTGTCAGGATGTATGGTTCGGGCAGCTGGTCAACCAGCGCCTCGAAGTCAGAGCTTAAAAGTGAAACATCAGGAGGAATGTATATGGAGCATACCGTTATCAACCTATTAAATATTATCGTTCGAATTGCCACAGCCTCCAGGATAGTGTTCAAGGTGACAGGGTGGCATGCTAAGGATTTGCGGGCTATTATGGCCACACCGCCAGAAGAGTGTGTGCAGCCAACCCTGTCCTTTCTGTATACCAGGTAACTATTCAAGAAATTTGTGTTCTTGGAATTCAGGTGTGTTTCCTGAACACACATTACACTTGGCTGATTAGCATGCAGAATCTCATAGACGTCGTCAAGATTATTTAGAAGGCCTCTGCAGTTCCATTGAACGATATTTTCTCTTCCCATTATTATGTATTAGAGCTACTGGAGTGTGACTATTTATGTAGGATCTTTCGGGGCTTGGATTCTTGGACGGGGTTTTTTTACCTCCTCTGGAGGTTTAGATGGGGGGACCCGTTCCTTCCGCTGCGAAGCAGACAGGAAGGGTCCCACATCCATGTCATCATTTGATTTGGAAGGGGTACCCGGCGTACCGGACCCCCCGGACCTGGCACCCTTTGCGGTGCCCTTCGTTTTGGCCGCGACCGCCGAGGGCGTCAGGAGCGCCCCGGGTGGCACAGGCGGTGCGGCGGAGGTGGGAACTGCTGCGGTTTCCTCCAACTCCATCTCCTCCGGGCCCTCGCATGTGCTTCGGGCCGGTGGAGAGGAGGAAACAGAGGGTGCAGCAGCATCCCCAACGGACGTGGATGCCACCACAGCCGCTGCTGACTTAGCAGGCGGTGCGGTGGCGGGTTGGGCTGCCAGAGGCAACCCAGGGGGGGGCGGGGGCGGGACCAAGTCCGACTCGCGGTACTGGGTCCCCGCCGAAACAAGACGCCGCTCCGCCCCCCGGCGAGCTGCGTCGGCGTACCTCCCCAGGGGGAAAGAGGCGAACCTCTTCCGCGCCTCTGGGAAGGTGATGTTTTCGTTGACTTTCAAGGCAATGATCTGTTTCTCTTGTTTGAACTTTTCACAGCTCCTAGAATGGGCAGCGTGTGGTCCCTGGCAGTTGGCACAGGTGAAGTTCTCGGATTTACAATTGTCAGTTTGATGATCATGTGCTGCACATTTTGCGCACGTCAATTTACCACGACAAGACGTTGTGCCGTGCCCAAACCGCTGACACTTGAAACAGCGGCGTGGGTTTGGCACGTAGGGTCGGATTGGACATCTCAAGAAACCTGCATTGACCGACTCAGGAAGGCTAGAGCGGTCAAGTGTCAAGATTATGTGCTTAGTTGGAATTATTTCATCATTTCGGCGTATGGTGATTCGCCTCACTGCTGTCACGCCCTGATCTCGGAGGCCCTCGAGCAGATCTGCTTCAGTCTCATTCATTAGATCCCGATCAGAGATCACGCCCTGGCAGCTATTGAGACTGCGATGGGGCGTGATCTTGATGTTGACATCTACCATGCGTGTTTGCTTGAGGAGGTTAGACGATTGCTGTTTGTTTTCTACTTCTATCAAAACTTCTCCCGTTGTGAGTTTTTTAGCCTTGTAGGACTTTCCCACAAGGCTTTCAAGATACTTGGAGATTAGAAACACGGACTGCGAAGTGATTGGTTTTGTCTTATCAAGAGATTCCATGATCAGAAAGCGCGAAAAATTATCGGGCTTTGGGAGAGAGATCGATTGCAAAGGAGGAAAAGATACTTCGGTGCGGCCCCTTTTCGGGGGCCGATCACGTCTTGGGGGGGGGTTTGGAAAATGCCATATGATACATTGAAAAGCAGGGAGACGGGGGTACTTTCTCCTTTGACCTTACCCTGGTAGTCAAAGAAGTCCCGGAGCTCCCTGCCTGGTAGACAGGCAGGGAGCCCATCGGCCGGAGCTTGACCAAGGCTCCGACGGCCACCGTTCATGGTTTCTAACCCTCCACCTATAAACACATTGCCACGGTTGGATCCAGCGTATGTTTGGGGGCTCGGGGTCCGCGGTATCGCCAGTACCGTCACCAAGATTG
Source organism: Haemaphysalis longicornis (assembly GCF_048455015.1). Classification (NCBI taxonomy): domain Eukaryota; kingdom Metazoa; phylum Arthropoda; class Arachnida; order Ixodida; family Ixodidae; genus Haemaphysalis; species Haemaphysalis longicornis. The sequence goes on along the minus strand of NW_027526295.1, from coordinate 123,549,547 downwards.
CTCAAGGTGCCCCGTGCGGTACGCGGGGCACCAGAGGCGTGGGGAATGGACCTTTCGGCGGCGTCGAGGATGTGCGCCGTGAGCAGTTGGGTAGCTTCTTCAACGTGTAGGTGTCCTATGGATGTGTGGTGTAGTTTCGATGTCTCTGTAAATGTATTCCAGTTAGCTCGTGCTTCATTGAACCTATTATGGGAAGATGGACTGCATGGGCCTTTACCTGTGTATGTGAGTGAGGTGGGGAAGTGGTCACTACCGTATGGGTCAGTGCCCACACCCCACTCGAGGAGAGGAAAGAGAACTGCGGAGCCAATAGCCAAGTCAAGACATGAGTATGTGTTGTGTCCTATGTTATGGTATGTAGGCTGTTTATTGTTGAAAAGGCATGCTCCTGAAGATGTAAGAAACCTCTCTATCAGGCGACCCCGGGCATCCGTGCGAGAAGAGCCCCAAAGAGTGTTGTGAGCATTAAGGTCGCCTGTCAGGATGTATGGTTCGGGCAGCTGGTCAACCAGCGCCTCGAAGTCAGAGCTCAAAAGTGTGACATCAGGAGGAATGTATATGGAGCATACCGTTATCAACCTATTAAATATTATTGTACGGATCGCTACAGCCTCGAGGACAGTGTTTAAAGAGAGTGTGGCATGCTAATCATTTCCGGGCGATAATGGCCACACCCCCAGAAGAGTGTGTGCAGCCATCCCTGTCCTTTCTGAAGACCATGTAACTATTCAAGAAATTTGTGTGCTTGGAATTCAAATGTGTTTCCTGAACACACATTACACTTGGCTGACTAGCATGCAGTATTTCGTATACATCGTCAAGATTTTTAAGAAGGCATCTACAGTTCCATTGAATTGTTTTCTCTTCCCATTATTTAGTGTGAGAGCTACTGGAGTGTGTGTGTTTGTTGATGTGTCGTCTTTCGGGGCTGTGACTCTCGCCTTTTTTGGCTTGTCGGGAGGCTTTGGCGTCGGGACGCGTTCCTTGCGCTGCGTTGCAGGCAGGAACGGCCCGACATCCATGTCGTCGTCGGATGTCCGAAGGGTGCCCGACGGACCGGGCTCCCCGGACTTGGCCCCCCCTCGTGAGCCCTTCGTTTGACCCGCCACCGCAGAGGCGTCCGGGGCGCCAGAGGTGGCACGGGCGGTGGGAACCGGTGCGGGGCCCGTGGTGCCCATCACCTCGGTACCCTCCAACGCACTGGAGGATGGGGAGACAGAGGCGGGAGCGGCACCGGTCCCAACGGAAGACGTTGCCACCACAACCGCTGCTGCCTCAGCAAGCGGCGTGATGGCGGGTTGGACTGCCAGAAGCAACCCAGGGGGGGCGGAGGAGGGACCAGGTCAGACTCGCTGAACTGGGTCCCTGTGGAAACGAGACGCCGCTCCGCCCCCCGGCGAGCTGCGTCGGCGTACCTCCCCAGGGGGAAAGAGGCGAACCTTTTTCGCGCCTCTGGGAAGGTGATGTTCTCCGTGACCTTGATGTTAATTATCTTTTTTTCCATTTGAAATTTTTCACACTTGTGGGAGTACGCTGCATGCGGCTCCCCGCAGTTCACACAAGACAGGGTATCGGATGGACAATTGTCACTCGGATGATCATGCGCCGCGCATTTCGCACACGCCGTTCTGCCACGGCAAGAGTTTGTACCGTGCCCGAACCGCTCGCACTTAAAACAGCGCCGCGGGTTCGGGATGTACGGACGGATGGAGCAACGGACAAAACCTGCATTTATGTGTTGTGGAAGAACTGCGCGGTCAAAAGTCAAGATAATGTGCTTGGTGGAAATCTCCTTGTCTCTGCGGATAGTGATGCGTCTCACGGCAGTGACGCCCTGATCCTTCAAGCCGGCAAGGAGATCCGCATCCGTTTAGTTCAAAAGATGATGATGATGATGGTTGGTGTTTTATGGCGCAAGGCCAACGAGGGCAAAGAGCGCCAAAGCAGTTATTGAGTTTTCATCAGACCGTAAGTACTGAAACATGTAACTAAAAGTAAAGGTGATGCAAAACAAAAGACAATGGAGATGGCTGGTGTATAGGGCCAGGGTGATTACACATGATATGACAAGAGCTGCAGAAAGTTTACCTCAGCTAAAAACTTAAAAACACGTTGACTAGAAAACATTGGTTCGTCGGCTAAAAAGTATGATGGGTGCAAAGGAATGTGTTGTTTGTATAAATCAGGGAAATGTTTGTGTCGTGTTGTGTCAAGTGCCTTGCATGTGATTAGTATGTGGACTACGGATAGGCCCTTTCCACACCTGCTACACGTGGGTCCCGAAGTACCAGTGAGATGGTGGGAGTGCGTCGCATGTGTGTGGCCCATCCGCAGCCTAGCCAGGGCGACTTCAGTGTATCTGTTGTGTGAGTCAGTTATGTAGCGTCCAAGTTGTGGCTTTATTATGTGTAGTTTGTTGTCTGTTTGTTGACTCCAGTGTAATTGCCATGTGTTACGAAGCTGTCGTCTGATGTGTGTCTTTAGGTCGGTGTAAGGTACTGTTGTAACGTCAACTGTAGTCATGAGAGCAGCATCACCAGCCATTTGGTCGGCGGCCTCATTGCCAGGGATTCCACAATGCCCTGGTACCCAGCATATAGTTATTTCAAGATTTGAGGCATATGCAGACATTAGTACCTTGAAAAGAGCATTTATGACATAGTTTTTAGATGACCTTCCTAATGACAGTGCCTGTACAACGCTTTGAGAGTCTGTGTACACAATGGACTTGGGAATTTTATGTTTGATGATGTGGTTTGTAACGAGTAAAATGCCATATGCTTCTGCCGTGTAAATACTGTTATGAAAATTCATTGTTTTGCTTACTCTAAAATTTGGTCCGTGCGCTGCACAAGATACCGTAGAACCAGTTTTCGACGCGTCGCTATAGAATTCTGCGCACCTGTACTTGTCCTGCAGGAAGAGGAAGTGCTGCAGAATTGCATTCTTGGGTACCCTATTTTTTTCTACAAGAGTGAATGACAGGTCGCATGATACAGGACGAAGATGCCATGGTGCGATGAAATTTTGAATGGGTGTCTTGTGCGTGTCTGAAAGAGGGACCGTGAGTGCAGAAGCCTCCTCCCTAACTCTGAGAGAGAAAGGTAAGGAAACGGATGGCCTGTTTAAAAAGAGTTGCAAGTTTGATGTATTGTTCATGATGGGATTAAAAGGATGGTTGGTAAGGGACACAATCTTAGATGCATACAGCAGGTCAGCATACTCCCGCTGATGCCCTAGACACCACTTGTCGCACTCGACATAAAGGCTTTCGACAGGGCTAGTGCGGAAAGCGCCGCATGAGAGGCGAAGGCCAAGATGCAGCACTGGGTCGAGCATTCTCAGTGCGGTCTTTGTCGCCGACCCATAAACGACACTGCCGTAGTCGAGCCGGGACCCCACCAACGCTGTGTACAGGCGCAGCAGGAGTTGTTTGTCGGCCCCATAAGATTGATGCGAGAGAACCTTAAGAATATTCATTGCCTTTAGGCATTTACATTTGAGCTGTTTGACATGAGGAATGAATGTAAGTTTTTCATCGAATAAAATGCCTAAAAACTTGTGCTCCTTGTTCACAGGAATTGGCACATTCGCAAGAGTGATGTCTGGGTCCGGGTGGACCCCACGCTTCCTGGAGAATACAACACACGAGCTCTTTCCGGGATTAATTTTAAAACCATTCTTGTCTGCCCAGCCGGCAAGCTTCTTGACGCCGAGCTGGACTTGACGTTCGCAGATGGACATATTACATGATTTAAAAGATATCTGCACATCATCTACATACATGGAGTAAGAAATTGTAGGCGGCAGTGCCTTCCCAAGGGAGTTCATTTTTACTATGAAGAGAGTGCAGCTTAGAACTCCGCCTTGCGGCACGCCATTTTCTTGCACGTGTACCTTTGACAGTGCAGAACCAACTCTGACGCGAAAGGTTCTCTCCGACAAATAGCTAGCAAGGGTGTTAAACATATTACCAGACACACCGAATGACTTCAGGTCAGTAAGAATCCCATGACGCCAAGCGGTGTCATAGGCCTTTTCTAGGTCGAAAAACACAGTTAAACAGAACTGTTTATGCACGAAGGCATCCTTAATATACGACTCTAGTGCCACAAGTTGATCATTCGTGGATCGCCCCGCCCTGAACCCTGCCTGGCAGCTCTCGAGAAGGCCGTTATACTCCAAAAAGTACACGAGCCTCCGGTTTATCATCTTCTCGAGAAGTTTGCACAGGCAGCTGGTCAGGGCAATGGGTCGATAGCTAGCGGGAGAAGAAGGGTCCTTCCCTTCTTTCAAGAATGCTACAACTATGGCATCCCTCCAAGACTTTGGAATGTGCCCCGAAAGCCATATCTTGTTGAAAAGGTGAAGAAGTGTTACAAGAGTGTCTGTGTGTAAGTTCTGTATCATTGTATATGTAATGTTGTCTGGGCCTGGAGCTGAGGGTTTACACGTGCTCAGAGCAGCCCTCAGCTCATGTAGTGAAAACAGGGAGTTGTACGAAGTCTGTGATTTGTTGTTGTCGTGTAGGGACTTCTTTTCACAAGAGGCTTTATGTTTCAGGAAAGTGTTCGTGTAGTGTGCTGAACTGGACACGTGTTGAAAGTGTTGTGCGAGTGTGTCAGCCTGGTCTTCCAGAGTGTCCCCTGTTGTACTGACCAGGGGCAGGCTGTGTGTCTGTAGTCCTTTGAGTTTGCGTATACGTGTCCATACTTTCCGTGTGTCTGTGTAGGAGTTTATTGATGTTATGAATGTACGCCAACTCTCTCGTTTTGCCTCACGGCGCACACGTTTTCCTAATGCCTTGGCCCGTTTGAACAAGAGGAAGTTTCCCGACGTGGGGTACCGACGAAGGATACCCCACGCCTTGTTCTGGGCCTCTCGCGCCCGCCTACAGTCCTCATTCCACCACGGCCTCCGCTGGTTGCGCGGGGCACCAGAGACGTGGGGAATGGACTTTTCGGCGGCGTCGAGGATGTGCGCCGTGAGGAGTTGGGTAGCTTCTTCAACGTGTAGGTGTCCTATGGATGTGTGCTGTAGTTTGGATGTCTCTGTGAATGTATTCCAGTTAGCTCGTGCTTCATTGAACCTATTATGGGAAGATGAACTGCTTGGGCCTTTATCTATATATGTAAGTGAGGTGGGGAAGTGGTCACTGCCATATGGGTCAGTTCCCACACCCCACTCGAGAAGAGGAAAGAGAACTGCGGAGCCAATCGCCAAGTCAAGAAATGAGTATGTGTTGTGTCCTATGTTATGGTATGTAGGCTGTTTACTGTTGAAAAGGCATGCTCCTGAAGATGTAAGGAATTTCTCTATGAGGCGACCTCGGGCATCCGTGCGAGAAGAGCCCCAAAGAGTGTTGTGAGCATTAAGGTCGCCTGTCAGGATGTATGGTTCGGGCAGCTGGTCAACCAGCGCCTCGAAATCAGAGCTTAAAAGTGAAACATCAGGAGGAATGTATATGGAGCATACCGTTATCAACCTATCAAATATTATCGTTCGAATTGCCACAGCCTCCAGGATAGTGTTCAAGGTGACAGGGTGGCATGCTAAGGATTTGCGGGCGATTATGGCCACACCGCCAGAAGAGTGTGTGCAGCCAACCCTGTCCTTTCTGTATACCAGGTAACTATTCAAGAAATTTGTGTTCTTGGAATTCAGGTGTGTTTCCTGAACACACATTACACTTGGCTGATAAGCATGCAGAATCTCATAGACGTCGTCAAGATTATTTAGAAGGCCTCTGCAGTTCCATTGAACGATATTTTCTCTTCCCATTATTATGTATTAGAGCTACTGGAGTGACTATTTATGTAGGGTCTTTCGGGGCTTGGATTCTTGGACGGGGTTTTTTTACCTCCTCTGGAGGTTTAGATGGGGGGACCCGTTCCTTCCGCTGCAAAGCAGACAGGAAGGGTCCCACATCCATGTCATCATCTGATTTGGAAGGGGTACCCGGCGTACCGGACCCCCCGGACCTGGCACCCTTTGCGGTGCCCTTCGTTTTGGCCGCGACCGCCGAGGGCGTCAGGAGCGCCCCGGGTGGCACAGGCGGTGCGGCGGAGGTGGGAACTGCTGCCGTTTCCTCCAACTCCATCTCCTCCGGGCCCTCGCATGTGCTTCGGGCCGGTGGAGAGGAGGAAACAGAGGGTGCAGCAGCATCCCCAACGGACGTGGATGCCACCACAGCCGCTGCTGACTTAGCAGGCGGTGCGGTGGCGGGTTGGGCTGCCAGAGGCAACCCAGGGGGGGGCGGGGGCGGGACCAAGTCCGACTCGCGGTACTGGGTCCCCGCCGAAACAAGACGCCGCTCCGCCCCCCGGCGAGCTGCGTCGGCGTACCTCCCCAGGGGGAAAGAGGCGAACCTCTTTCGCGCCTCTGGGAAGGTAAGATTCTCAGTCACTTTTACCTTGATGATCTCCTTCTCCTGTTTGAATTTCTCACATGTTCTAGAGTAGGCCCCGTGGGGTCCCTTGCAGTTAGCACAGATGAGGGTTTGTGATGGGCAGTTGTCAGATGCGTGATCATGTTGTGCACACTTGGCGCATGTTAGTCGACCACGACAAGCATTAGTGCCATGTCCAAACCGCTGACACTTGTAGCAGCGGCGTGGGTTCGGCACGTAGGGTCGGACCGGACATCTCAGGAAACCTGCGCTGACCGATTCGGGAAGTGTTGAGCGGTCAAATGTCAAGATTATGTGTTTAGTAGGTATTATTTGGTCATTTCGTCGTATCGTGATTCGCCGCACAGCTGTTACGCCCTGATCGCTAAGCCCTTCCAGCAGATCTGCTTCAGTCTCATTCATTAGATCTCTATCAGAGATCACGCCCTGGCAGCTATTAAGACTGCGATGGGGCGTGATCCTGATGTCGACATCGACTATGCGCGTTTGCTTCAAGAGGTTACAAGATTGTTGCTTGTTTTGAACTTCAATTAGGACTTCTCCCGTTGTGAGCTTTTTAGCTTTGTACGATTTGCCTACAAGGCTTTCAAGGAACTTGGAGATGATAAAGACAGACTGGGAAGTGATGGGGTTTGATTTATCCAGGGATTCCATTACCAGGAAGCGCGAGAAATTATCGGGCTTTGGAATGGAGATCGAAGACAAAGGAGGAAAAGATACTTCGGTGCGGCCCCTTTTCAGGGAGCGATCACGTTTGGAGGGGGGGTGTGAAAATGCCATATGATACATTGGAAAGCAGGGGACGGGGGTACTTTCTTCCACAACCTTACCCTGATAGCTGAGGAGGTCCCGGAGCTCCCTGCCTGGTGAACAGACAGGGAGCCCATCCGCCGGAGCTTGACCTGGGCTCCGACGGCCACCGTTCGTGGTTTCTAACCCTCCACCTATAAACACATTGCCACGGTTGGATCCAGCGTATGTTTGGGGGCTCGGGGTCCGCGGTATCGCCAGTACCGTCACCAAGATTGCTCAAGGTGCCCCGTGCGGGGGTTTAGTTCAAAAGATCTGTCTCGGATATCACACCCTGGGAGCTGTTGAGGCTCCATTGGGGTGTGACCCTGATGTCTAGATCAGCCAGTCTAGTCTGAGCTAGAAGCTTCGTGGACTGCTGCTTGTCATTTATTTCGATGAGGAGTCAGACCTTTGTTTTTTGCACTTGTATGATTTTCCTACTATGGCTTCAAGATACTTGGCGATCAAGAAGACTGACTGAGACTGACTGACTGAGGCGGGTTGGATTGAGCGATTCCATCACAAGAAATCGAGCAAAATTATCCGGTTCAGGAAATGTTAAAGATGGCAATGGGGGAAAAGATACTTCGGTGCGGCCCCTTTGTAGGGACCGATCACGTTTGGGGGGGGGGTTTGAAAATGCCATATAGCATAGTATAAAAGCAGGGAGACTGGGGTACTTTCTTCTTTGACCTTACCCTGGTAGCCAAAGAGGTCCCGGACCTCCCTGCCTGGTGAACAGACAGGGAGCCCATCCGCCGGAGCTTGACCTGGGCTTCGACGGCCACCGTTCGTGGTTTCCTATAAACACATCGCCACGGTTGGATCCAGCTTATGTTTGGGGGTTCGGGGTCCGCGGTATCGCCAGTACCGTCACCAAGATTGCTCAAGGTGCCCCGTGCGGGGGGCAGAGCCGGTCGCCCACCACCGAGCCCAACAAGGGAACGTGACGTTAAAGTACACGCTAACCGTTACCCTGCCGCTATAACCCTATACTTGGTACCAAGGTTGATATCCTTGCACAAGGTTAACCCTTGCCGCCAGGAAAAATGTAGAAATCAGGAAGGAAGGAGATGACAGGACAGGGGTAGGAGAGGAGATAGGAAAGTGAAAGAGTGGAGAGAAAGAGAGGAAAAGGCGACTGGCTGATTCCCCCCGGGCGGGTCAGACCGGGGGTACCGTCTGCGAGAAGCGGGGGCCAAAGTGGAGTGTTGCCGCTGCTGGGGGGCCGTAAAGGTCCAAAACAACCGCAACTTTGGCTCAGCCACCAGGTTCCCCTTTTCCCTGGACACGGCAAAGCCACGCACAGCCGGGACGTGGGTGGGTCCAACCCACACGTGCTCGGGTCCGTGGCATTGGCCAACCTGGCCGACCTCGGGCCACAGCAGGGCCGCATTTATTCCGATGACGGGTGGCCGTCGATTCTTCATGGGCACCACCATGGCAGTTCTTTTTCCTGGCTAGTATAATATACTACCAATTTTTTTTTCTTTTTTACAAAACGAGGCCGGACTGGTGCTTGCGAATGCAATCATACAGTGCACCCAAGTAAACGATGAACAAAACTTTCCGTAAATTTAGCATGTTTATTTGTGCAACTTTGAAAATGGGCCCACGCCCGCCATGCCGGAACTTCACGAAGGCGTAGCATATCTGTCTTGTTCTTGAACATCTTGTTGACGCCTCTGGCTGCGGCCACCCTCCCGGTCTTGAGCCCCAATGAGCCATTGCTTGATCACAGCGTTGCTTGCATGGTGCGACACTTCGCGGTGGTTGGCCCTCAACAACCTGCAAATTAAAGACATTTCGCAGCATTTTTCTTTACTGTCTGACAGGCAAAAAAATATTCTGCGCCCTTCAACTTAAGCCAGAAGTTAGACGTAATGAGAAACTAGCTTCCTCCACCAAAAGAATCGATATTTGGGCAAGTTGGTACTCGCTGTTGAACATTTCAATGCGCAGTGCAGAAAATATAAACCCAAGGAAAAGGGCATAATTTTTGGCTGTACTAAGCGCCAGCAGCAATTATTCTGTCCACCTATCCAACCTGAATAAAACCATCTGAATGATCACCAGACCTTTGTTTTTTGCACTTATACAATTTTCCTATTATGGCTTCAAGATATTTGCTGATCAAGAAGACTGACTGCGATGCAAGAGGGTGCGCTGGACTGAGGGACTCCATGACAAGAAAACTGGCGTTTTGATTTTTTTATTTGATTGTAGGGTTTAACGCGCCGACGCAACGCAGGCGATGAGGCATGCCGTAGTGGAGGACTCCGGATTAATTTTGACCACCTGGGGATCTTTAACGTGCGCCGAAATCTCGTACACACGGGCGTTTTTGCTTTTCGCCTCCGTCAGAAAAGCGGCCGCCGCGGCCGGGAATCGAACCCGCGACCTCGTGCTAAGCAGCGCAACGCCTTAGCCACTGAGCCACCGCGGCGGGTAGAAGAGAAATCTGGCGTAATTATCTTGTTCAGGAAATGTTAAAGATGGCAATGGGGGAACGATACTTCGGTGTGGCCCCTTGTAGGGGGCCGATCACGTTTTTTTTGGGGGGGGGGGGGGGGTTAGACAACACCATAAAGCATAGTATAAAAGCAGGGAGACGGGGGTACTTTCTCTTTTGACGTTACCCTGGTAGTGAAAGAGGTCCCAAAGCTCCGTGGATGGTAGACAGGCAGGGAGACCATCGGCCGGAGCTTGACGAAGGCTGCGACTGCCACCGTTTATGGCTTCTACCCTTCACCTTTAAACACCTCGCCACGGTTGGACACAGCTTATGTATGAGAGCTCGGTGTCCGTGGTGTCGCTGCTCAACGTCACCATAAATACTCAAGGTGCCCCGTGCGGGGAAGTGCTGCACTATAGCTCAGCTGTAATGTAACACTGCAGTCTGTGTTTGGAAGGGTACTGACATTGGTTGTTGGGGTTAGTGTCTCTCTGTCACATAAACATCTACTGGCATTCTGTGCAGACTATGTGGCACGTCTTCGGGATGCTGTGGATGACATGCTCATCACTGGACCTCCACCACCTGATAATGTGTTGGCTGGGAGCTGCGTGCTACCTGATGAGAGCTCAAGAAGTGCCACTGCACTGCTGGGTGAAAATTTTGAATAACAGCCAGCTGTACCAACCACTGTCGAGCTGAAAAAGGCGCTTGTAGCAGCCCGCATGTCACGATATGGGGCAACATAGGCTAACGACAGCGTCTTCTATCGGAACGTGCACGATCTTTCAAAGGCTCCTAACAATTTCCATCGTGTTGAAGGTCCAGAGGATTGAGGCCCTCAGAACGTTCTGGCTGCGCAGTGCCTTGCTCATGTGCAGCCAAGTAGCCGGTCCCTTTGTCAAGTCGGCAACCAGGTACAGACCAATACACCGTTGCAAAAGGGACGGGTTTCTCCTGTACAGTGAGCACATCGCCATCTGCTCATGAGCCTGTGTTGTCATAACAAAGTATTGCACACATTTGCGCGCTGAACCTGCACTCCTATAGTTCTGCATGCTCAGAGCAAGTGTGCAAGGGTCACTACAGGTGCGAACAGGAGGTGACTGTTGGGGCAATATCATCGGCGTACATCAGGCTGGGTAGGCGCTGTTGGCTCGTCCTCCCCAGCTGTATACTATAAGTCCGTTCAAAACGAAGGGATGTTCCATTTCCTTGGGGATGAACATCATCCGGCTATGACTTCCTTTTCCAAGTGCCTGCCCCTTCTCCAACATACAGAAGGCTGGAATATTCCTGGAAATCAAGTACGGAATTTTGTCTTACTCCCACCCCCTATACCACCCGGTTGGACCCTAAACCGTCGGTTGGCTCTAAGAAAGAAGTGAACTATGCCCAGAAAATGGCTGCACCCCTCGTCAAACCTGCTCGCGTGCCCCGTGTACTAGCGAGAGAAGATATTAAGATTGTGCTACGCCCACGAGGACGGCTTGATGTAAAGCGCACCGAGGCAAACGTACTCATGTCAGCCATACTCGCTGCCGCCGGCACACGCAAAGAAATTGCCAATCAAGATACTATACATGTGAACGGAGCCCAAAATATAATTGTGATCAGCACTCCTAGCGAGCAGAGAGCGGTGACGTACACACGTATCCGAGACCCTTACATTGGCGGTCGTCACCACGAGGCACATGCCTACCTATTGAATTTTCGGTTCATTAGAAGTGGTGCGCTGCTCCAGGCAATTTTGTCTGCAAGCCAGTGGGAGGAATTGTTTGATCATTGAAGGCTAAAAGCGAGTATTCTACCACTGCGCTACATTTTGAAGTCTTGCGATCGCAGTGCCCCTAACGAATTTTACCCGTGTTTGGCTTCACTTTTGATGTATTAATGGGGTAAGCGTTTGAACCACTCTTTGTAGTTCACTCTAGCGATAAGTAATACCATAGCAACCCGCGCCTGCTCAACTTTGCGGCTAGTTATTGAAAATGTCTAGTTATCGAAATTTGTTTCCGAAACTTGATTTTACATACGTGGAAGTATTTTTCATTTGGTTTTATTGCCGCAGGAACAGATGCATATGAGAAGCTGCGTTCCATTGTCAGCTTTAAGCGGCTTCTCAACGACATCCGCCAAGTGTCGCCAAATTTTCAGACTTATGGAGTGGAGTCTTTTCATGCGATCATTAATCGCTTTGCACCAAAGCATTGTCGTTCTCCAGAGCTGGAATGGAGGCACGGTAAGTACAATAAATGTAGACTGTTTGTGCGACCTGAAATTCAACGCACGTAAATAGGTAATAAAGTGGAGCCGGCCAGCACGTCCAGATAACATTTATAATATCTGGGCAGTCAGTTGCGGGAAAGACAAACCTAGATGATAAAATTGACTGCAGCTTAACAAAGTTCAAAAAATTAAGCTCTTTAATGTGGGCAGGACTGTGGAAGCACAGTAAATGTACAAGCATGCAATGTAAGCTTTCATCGCAGTGTCTTACCAGCCTGACCATGGAAAAAACAAAGCAATGGTTCAGAGTAAAGCCATGGACGCGAAATCACGCGTCGCGCGAGCGTCGGCATCATTTGGCGGCACCACGCTGACCCGCAGGAGAGGGAGTAACTGGAGGAGACCAGCGAAGTCACACGTCAGCCGCTGCGTCGATGTGTGTTGGGAGACACATTTGTATGAACTCTGCCATCATTTTGTAGTTATTTTCGACCGTTTATTATCGATGCTTATATGCAGTAATAAGGACCCAAGATTTGGCCTAAAAAGTACACTTGCCTTATTTTATTTATTGCTAGGAATGCTTGCGGGCCAATTTTAAAATCCTGCAAAATGCATTAAGTTATCACCGTAAAATCAACATAATAAAGGAGGCTGATCGACAAAAACGAACATGGGACCACTTTAAACATAACAGTCGATGAGCTTCTGTGCTGGGATGTTTTTCAGAATGGGCCTTGTCGATATGCATCGAGTTCGTGCCTACTGGGAAAATGGCAGCCGGGTCGCTGAAGCAATGTCCCGCAAAAGATTTGAAAAAAAAAAAATCGCGAGTAACCTGCATTTCGCCGATGACACAGTGACCGTGGATGTCAAAGAAGACAAGTGTTGGAAAATACGCCCGTGGTTATCAGATCTAAGGAACAACATGCAGCGCATCCCAGAAGAGAAGAAATCGGGAGTGGACGAGTCCCTGGTACCATTTCGAGGCAGGTGCCACATATGGCAGTATATGCCTAACAAGCATAACAGTAAGTGGGGTTTGAAACTCTGGGCATAAGTGTGGCTTGAAACTCTGGGCGAGAGCCGGAGAATCGGGCTTGTGTTATGATTTTGACGTGTACCAGCGTTGTAACAAAGGCATGTACGGCGACCAAGAAGGTTACAAGCTGGGACTTGGTGCGGGTGTGCTTCAGCTGTGCTCAAGCTTGCCGGACCGGCAAGGCAAGTTGATTGTCGCTGACAACTTTTTTACTGGACCTCAACTGGTTTCCGAACTGAGTGAAAAAGGAATATCGTTCATTGGCACAGTTTGTGAGAACCGACTGCAGTCATGCAAACTCATGGACGAGAAGTCCATGAAGAAGAATGGCCGTGGTACCACAGTTCAGTAACAGCTTGCGGCCAAAAGACAATGGTCGCTGTAAAATGGTTCGATAACAGGACAGTGACACTGCTATCAAACTGCACCGGCATAGATGAAGTGGTCACAGTGAAGAGGTCGGACAAAAAGACCCACAAACATGTACCAGTGGAGTGCCCAGCCATCATTCCCCAGTACAACTATTTAATGGGTGGGGTTGACCTTCTTGAGAAGATGCGTTTCAGCTACCGCTTTAGCTTGCGTTCAAAGCGCTGGTATATGTACTCTTTTTTGGCATACTGTTAAAGGAGTACTGACACGAAAATTTCATGTTGCGTTTTTTTTTTTTTTGCTGCAATGGGTGGCTACCACCCCAGTAATCATAGAATGGCGCATTAAATGGTCTGCAGCAGCATAAATAATTAGTTACAGCCTTCTTTGTACGTGTCAGTTTAGGTTTCGACTCAAACACCAACGAAGCGGCCGCCATGATAGGACAATGTACTTGACGTCACTGTTGTGGTCGCAGGCGCCCGGAGCATATGACGCAAGTACAGAAACTGACGTTCGTAGCGCGCGCGGCGCGGCGCGCATTTGCCAGCATGTCGTCGTCCGACACAGACGATTCGTAGTCGTTGGGCGATGTTGACATTGAAGGTGTACGCACGGCTGAACATTTTAAGTTTGACCCGCTGGCGAGCGAGGAGTCGGACAGCAATGAAGCCGTCCAGCATGACGACCCAGAAGCGTGACGGCTCGAGAACACTGACTGGTAAGATTACCTTACGTTATGCAGCGGCAGATACGGAAATGCGAAGCGTTGGTAATTTTTGCAGAAATTTTGTGCTGAACAAAAAAATAAATCTTGCTTGGACCAGACAATTACGTGATGCCGTAGAATAAGCTGTGACGCGGTGTGCAAACCCTTTGTTTGCATGCCTGCCGATCCGCGCCACCCTGAGACAAATTGCAAGCTATTTCTTTTCTAAAGCGCTCATTCATTCGTGGATTGTTTGGTTCTCATCGGGGAAATTGGGGATTTGCCATAACCTTTTCTGAGTTAAATAAGGAATTTCTGGCTACATCGCTTGCAGTATTAGGATCAAGGGGGCTTGTCTGCAAGATTGGTGCATGACGAGAAAGCGTTATCAGTGCCAAAATTCTAACGGCGCATTCCATTCCATTCACGGCTACCGTGGCTAGCATAGGGAAGCGATAGCTTTTCTTGACCCAAATAAGGGAGCTTTGGTTACATCCCTTAGAGTACTAGCATAATTATAATTGGCCCCGCCTCCGAGATCTGTGTGTAAGCAAGCGTTATCACTGCCCATATTGCTTACATACGGCCAAAATAAAACACCCGACAATATTCGATGGCAACCTAGCTTAGTACATCGAATTCTTGACATCCGCCCCATATCCTGGCGTGGTTGAGAGGTTGTGACTTTGGCCTGTTTTTAAGGTTCATGGTTCGAATCTTTGCGAGGCCTCGCTGTTTTTTTTGCTGTGGGCGTTTTATCAGCTATTTCTTGCAGGGTAAACAAAGGGTAAGAGTACCTTGCCTTTTAATCTACAGCTGACGTTCGACTAACCTCAGTTGCAAGGACGCGCTGAAATTTGTTTTTCTTACGCAGTCTGTACATAACATCAACGTAAGAACACCAAGTTGCAACATTCGAAGTAGTGCAAGGCTGTCAGGGGTTCGGCTGGTGGCAGAGGAAACTAATCTTGGAAGTCCACTGGCTGCTGGTGAAATGGCGTTTCTCGTCACGTGAAGCGTGTATTGGCATATTTGAATTTTACATCAAATTACAGGAGCCTCACTGTTTTCTGAAGTATCATCAGCACAGTTGTCTTCTCCATCTCCTTCGACAATGTTTTCAAAACAGCTGAACTCCTCGTCACTGCTGTAATCACAGGAGAAATCACTCTCGTTTGGGTCCCGTTCAAGGAACACCGTAAAAACGTGAGTGAAATTTCAAAGGGTGCCTGAAAATAAAAAAGTAAGGTATTGAAAAAAAATCTGAGATGAATTAAAACTGCTATTTTGCACTAATCTGGATGTTTACACTCCCTCACTAAATCATTGTACCGCTGCGCAGTGCCGCAAAATATACTTCTCGCTTGATTGCAAATATGCAACACCTGGGAGCATGGCGCTTACTGCCCATTGTTGCATATGAGCAACACACAACGTCCGAAAAATATTCTGCAATATATACTAAGATTTGAGGCCTGACATGAAACAGTAAGAACTATAAACGCATGAGTGGCTTGCATGACAAGCTTCAGGAAGATATATTGCATCACAAAGGTGCTAGGAACGCTTTGCTGTACCTTTTCGCCAAGAGCCGTCACACGGTCTGGGTGCGGCCATTTTGAAAGGCTCCTCTCGGAAACAAGCGGTCGCCAAGCGGAGAGAATGAAAAGCCCTCGGACGCAAAAACTCTTACTGAATAGAGTATGGACAACTTTCATGTCGGGCCGCGTAATGCCAGCCCGCCATCCATTTTGAAACAACCTGTTGCAGATATGCAACGTGGGGCAACATGGCATTTATGTTTAAGTTGTTTGATATGTGGGATATGCGAGCTTTTTGAAAGTAAAACTTGATTTCTAGACACCCTGCACAGGAGAAAGCACTTTCCTGGGTACTTTTTGTGATATTTTTATTAGATGCAGATTTCTGATGCAGATTTCTGTTCCTGCACTTGTGTCGATAGTATGGAAACAGTTTGTAGGATATTTAGGATATTTCCATCTATAAAAGTGCATAAGGTGCACGAGATGTTCAGAATTTGGTGCTCATTCTTTTAGTCCTTTTTTTATGTCTGGCGTCAGAGCAGAATCCCTTGTTAACTTTTTCTACCCATTTTCCAGGTTGCCCCTAGTGCGAGACTTTTTAACCTGACCACGTGCGGTTCACAGGCAGACAACCAGCCAACCCAGCTCCACTTGATGCCACCCCCACACAAGAAATACCAGACAGGCTAGAGGTTTTACTCAATGAACCTCTACCCTCCTACACGGCTACATACCTAGCCAAGAAAGGGTTTCACAATGAAAACATCCCCAAACTCTTTGAGTCGGTAATAGAGAAGGTGCATACAAATGGCTAGCAGACAAGGGCGATAGAGGCTACTACACAACACCAGGCGGGCAGCCAAATTTGGTTTTTACATAGGAAGGGGAGGGTGACTGCATTCGGTTCAGGATGTGTGCCACTATAAGAGGGTATGCCGCAGTACCCCCAACAGAATATTCACCAGCGGCAACTCAAGGTGCCAGCCATCCAGTATGGTATTGACAAAGAAGGTGTGGCAAAGAAAAGACTTTTGGCCTTCCTTCACGGAAAGCATGACAATGCTCAGCTTGAGCCATGTGGCCTTATGATAAACCGCAAGCACTTGGCTGCAGTCCCAACAGGATGCTCAGACACGACTGCCATGAACCCACACTGGTAGAAATTAAGTGCTTGTACAGCCCGAGGGATTGCTACCCCTAAGAGAGCTTGGCTGAAGGTGAGAACAGAGTTTTGCCTAGAAGCCACGGGAGGCCTGAAAGAGAGCCACAGCTGTAATACCAGGTGCAGGCACAACTCTACCTCAACATCCGACGCAAAGAGACGCTATTTTTACGTACACGTTGAAAAAGGTGGTCGCATGCTTGTCGTTGAAAAAGATGACAACTTTATGGAGGACAACAGTGAAAATGTAAAGATGTTTTCACGAGACATTGTAATGCCCAGGATTATCCTTGGCAACAGTCCTTTCTGAATGTCAAACGTACCATTCATGTATGTGGTTTTTTTTTCATTTCCATTCTGTAAAATATTCCTGGTTGCATGTTGAATGTACGATTTATGTATATGTACGTCAAGACAAATTTGGCAGATCAAGCACTTTTGTGTTCCTCCTAAGGACAAACTTGCTGCACTGCATTTTCACAAGAATGCCTCCAGAGAGCAAGCTGTGACGCAAGAGGAACAGAGATGCTGGAAGGTCAAGATAACAAAAGCAAGAAAAGGGCCCTTCTTTGCACATTAAGACAGGACCAGTGTTTGATATGCAAGCAAGCCTACTAAAATGGAAATTTGATATCTATTATGTTTGAGCTACACTACCCTTAGAAAGGCCACTATACAATGACACGCATTTTTGCTTCACGTCTTGACAGTGCGAAAGAAGGCGAAAGCATGGAGAGTAAGGAATACTCAAAAGGTGGTACGCATGATGTAAAAACAGCGCGGTACAACGAAATACACGAGGAAAGGAACCAGACAGGACGAGCGCTGTGGTAAGGGAAAATTGTGCAGGACAAAGAGGGGCTGCAGAAAGATCTTTTAGTGCCAACCTAGGTGCAGACGAGCAGTTCAATTCCCCCAAAACCTCTGACAAGTGGATTTTGGGAAGTCCAGCATTTCCTATTCCACTACATATGTACTGGCATAAAAAGATGAATACAAACCATTACTGCAAGAAGCTCCATTTGGTCTCAGCCACCCCAAAAAGTAATATAACATTCTGCAATAAAAATTTATGTACATGAAAGTTTGGGGACATTGGAAAACTATAACAAGGAAACGAAACTTCAGAAGTGCTCACTGAAGTGTGGTTGTGCAACTCACAAAATTGCCCCATCATGTTACCTGACCTCAGTAAGAAAATGGTGTAACATTGCGACTGATGTTCACATTCTTATGCACAAATGTGGTATGTCTCTGACAGCTGCACTAAATATTGCTAACAACTTTGCTAAGGTTCTCAATCCAGCTGGTGGGACGCTTTAGTCAGTGCTAGTGCCTTCCGAGCTGGTGCGGAACATTTTCGTGCGTGTAGTCACGTCTTCTCCGACCGTGTCAAGAACATGAGTGTCAGTGCCGAGGAGCGTGTTTGCTTCTATGAGGTGGCGTCCTTGTATGGGACGACGTACCCCCCCTCCTTGCCCGGCTGGGACCCAACCGAAAAAACGCGGGAGCTGGCCGAGGGGGCACGAGACCAGCATGGACTGCTCATCGAGGACGGGACAGGCTACTCAGCGAAGCACTTTTTGCAAGCGATACGAGAGCTGGCCGGCCTGCCGCCACGTGACGCTCCAGACATACGCACCTTCTACCAGTGGCTTTGGGAGGGTACGCTCGGGCGCCTCCAATCTGTGGGCACCGTGGAATACACCACGGGGGCAGAGGAGGGAAAAAAAGTTCTCAATGTTGAAGATTTTGAGAAGCTCGAGGCCCGTATCCGCACGCACTTCTAGCATAACGTGGCTCTAATCAAGACCGAGCTGTCCAAGATCCGCCTAGCAGTGTCTGTCCAGTCGAGGTATACTTAAAGAAAGCCTGGCTGTTCCTCACTATCGGGAATGCGTATACTAATTTTATATACCAAGTTTTATATACTAAGTTTTATATACTAAGCGTATATATATACTAAGCGTTTTATATACTAAGCGTATACTAAGTTTTTTATGTGCAAAGATAAAAAAAGGTGCGTATACTCTTCCGCTGCTCTTTTAGATGACGTTCCTTCATAAATTGTCGTTCTTTATTTCTTTGCATTTCAGTGTGACGGGTCAACGTGCCAAGCTTGAAAGTGTATGGCTTCTGCATAATTGCAGAACGAAAGGAACTCTGAACAAAAACCTGGTAATAGGAAAAACCGCTAGCTAAGTTAGAGCTGACTTGTAATAATTGCTGCTAGTAGTGCGATGACTGCGACGTTACTTAAAGCTATTTTAGCTTGGTGCCAGCCAGCACGGGGCTTTTACATGCAAGCTTGATTTGAGTGTTCCTTGGCGAGACTTAAAGGGCCCCTGAGATGGGGGTTTTTGGGGGGTCGATGGTATCGGAGCGCAACGGCTATTTCTTGAACTAATCGTGACGTGTTTGTGGGCTCTTGATTTAATCAATTTTTTACGAGCGTAAAAACGTCAGAAAGCTACAAAAAACATCTTTTGTGTGTGGGTGCTTTTACACAGTCACACATATTTGTTTTATACCGGAGTGTAAAGCACTTACACACCGGGCCAAACCGGGCTTGACGCTCCTCCATTCTCGGCGGAAGGATACAGTGAGCGCAGGAGCAACGACGCTTGCAGCCAGCATGATCGCTTAGCGCTCCGTGTCTGGTGTAGTATCATCAGTTTTCTTTGCATTTGCTTTCTTGGACGCTGTACCCGAAAGGATTCTTTGCACCATCTGTGTTTCGAGCGTAGCCTCGACGTTGTTTCAGAGGTGGTAACGAACGGCGCGCCAAGGGAGCGCCGCGCCGACGACGAAGGAGGAGCTCCGCACGCAGCGCTTGGACGACGCCGGGCACTGCTCGTGATCACGAGGCGCACGCTCAAGTGCGCTCACGCGGGCTGAATAAATCAGTTCAAGCCCAAACGCTGTCGCAGCTGATTCTCTGCGGCGGTCGCGACAAGGGCAAGAGCATGCTCATCCCGTAACGACAACTGCCAAAGAGTTTCATTTCATTGCTTCCCATCAAGTCATGATCGCAGGAAAGTGTGGTTGCTGCACCGGCCTTCTGAATGAACCTGTTGCCTAGTGTCCTTAGCGCGCTTTACCGTTTACCGTGTTAAATGAAGCAAGAGTAGCCGTTTGCCGCTGAAAACGAAAGGATTGCACTCTGCGGTTTCTGCATTCCGGCTTACCGGCTCTGCCGAGTAGCGACATCTGGCGAATTTGTCGCAAAGCAAATGACACAAACGTTTGTTGCCCAGAACTGTTCGCTTACGCTTGAAATGGCTTGAATCTTAGACGTCTTAGATTGAACTCTCACAATACAATATTTTTTTTTAAAAGAGCCGTATACTTCTACTGTAGAGCTTAAAAAATCTAAAACATGACGTTGACGCCACCATCTAGTGAAAAGAATTAGGACCAAGTATTGCATTAACCAGAATTCAGTGGACACCGCTAAATATTTCGATATAAAATGAGTAAGATATATTGTAATGATTCCGCAGTTACCTATATTACCTTGCCCAAGACGATTTTGAAAGCATAAAAAAGCTATGCTAGTTCATAAAGGCATCTGAACCATTGTAAGCGTGGGAAGCTGGAGTAGGGGCGGAAATTTTGCTCGCTCATTCTAAAAAAAATTGTCATTTATCGTGCTCCTGATCATCATTTAGCAAGAATGTAGTAAACAACATCAACTAAGATTGCTTGCATGAAGCGCAGAGCACAGCGCATTTGCTGTGCCGTAAAGTTCCGGAAGAACGCCCACCAAAATTTAAGTACAGTGATATCAAGTGAAAAATACGAGATGGGCGAAATTTCGGGTCAAGCGCGGAAAGGACGAATAAGTGACCGCCTCTACACATGAAGAGATGATTCGGGTTTGTTTTGTTCACTCATCGATGCTAAAGCCATGGATTTTACGGGGTGGGCGCGCGTCTTTCAGTAAATTGAATATTTCACCCGTAAAAGGGGGTGGGCGATGTTTCGGGGGAGGGCGTTCACTCGGAACTTTCCGGTAATCTAATCAAAACGCGAGCGTACATTTCGCCGGCGCAGGGGGCTCGCTACTACAGTCGGTAGAAAATCTAGCTCTGTATCGCTATGTAGCGACGGTAAAAATAAGTTACCGTTCACGGAAACTCTTGCGCATGCAAGGTCGACTTCCGCAATCATCAATATCTCCTGCTCAAAATCCGTAAAGACTGAAAACGTAGCTTAAAAAAAAAAAAAAAAAAAAAAGGACGTCGTCGTCTCATGTGCGACTCACTCGCTGAAGTAACCATGGTAACGACGACGCTCTAAACCAAATCGCCGCCGTCAAAAATCGCGGACATTCTGGCGGCCAACCATGAAATGAGTGCTTCGCCTCGGACGAGGTCGGACTATGTCGTCATCGCAAGCCGCCGAACCAACAAATAGTTCTGTCTCGTCGGGGTAATAACTTTTGTTAGCGTGAGCGAATATGCTTACTATTTTTGGACTTGTTTCTACAAGAACTATAGAGTAGATTTCTGACACAAACAAAAACA
Organism: Haemaphysalis longicornis; assembly: GCF_048455015.1. NCBI lineage: Eukaryota > Metazoa > Arthropoda > Arachnida > Ixodida > Ixodidae > Haemaphysalis > Haemaphysalis longicornis. The sequence continues at coordinate 123,528,304 of NW_027526295.1, read as the reverse complement.
CTTTGAAATCCATCTCAGGCCCCCTTTAAGACGACTCAGCCGCTGACTGTGGTGGTGTGCTGCGACACTCCCGCGACGATAGCTGCGTTTTTTAGCCGTGTTTTATGAAGTTTTTTATGCGCGACACTGGTAGAAATTAGTTGCTTGTGCAGCCTGAGGGACTACCAGCCTCAGTGGGCCTGAATGCTGTTCGACATCCAGCCAAGAAATCCGCAGCGATAGGGAAGATAATTGCGTTCCTGAAACGGTCCCCCTGCTGGCCGCGGCTATCTGATGACAGAAATGGCTATGCAGCCCGTTGGCCCCTTCCCTCACGGACTGGCCTCCTAGAAGAGGGCCCCCACCCCGTGACGTAGCTGCCGTTGGAAACACGTGACATACGGCCCTGTATCCAGTCGGTGTTGGTGATATTTGAGGATCCGCTGTCGAACCTCGAGATGTCCGACGAGGGCCAGCATTCAGCAGAGGCACTCACAAGGAAGCTGCGGGCAACATCTGTCATGAAGGGGACCACCGACGAGCCGCGAAACATTGCCAGGGCTTCCAAGGAGGAGCCCAGCATGGTGGAGACATCTGCTGCGCTGCCTGGGAATGAGCAGAGCAACCAGCAAGCCTCCAGCCCTTGGATGCCCTACGAGCAAAGCCATGTAAGTGGCCACTGGAGAAGGGGCTTACACCAACAGAGAGACACAGCAGGCTTGCCAGAGCCTCTCTTGACAAACCCGAGGCTGTCAGCAGTGCAAGCAAACAAACGGGGCGAGCTGGCCGCTCGACTAACAATGGCGCGAGCGAGGACATTATGCCATTGGCTCTACAAGCAGAATGAGCTGCCCAAGCGAGGACAAGAGCACAGCCCAGCCTCCTGCCCTGGCGGCCAGCGGCGAAAGCAGCAAACATAATCAACCGCCCAGAATGGCTGGCAAGAGGTTGTGACGTTTTCTAAGCGTAAGAGAGCAGCACGAAGGCTCCAGAACCGGAACGAGGCAAAAGCTTCCACCATGCCCCACAACTCTCAGGACAGTCCTTTTTCAGCCAAAAGAACCAAGGGCAACGTTCGCAAAGATGGCATGCAACGCAATCGCTGGGCAGCTCACTGCGCAGCCTGGCGTGCTGGACATGCATGTAAACGTGCACCGAAACCAAGGAAGCCATGGGGACTCTACTGGACACCCCTAACATCTGTGGCATCGAGGTAAGGTGAGCCTTGTGAACCGTTGTCGAGCAGCACGGGCGTCATCGTGGCCGACGACATGACGATCACGGCCAAGGCAGTCGTCTCCAGTGTCAAAATGCCCGTGCTGTCAAATGTTCACAGGGGGACTGCAGTGTACCTGCGCTTCTCTGTGTCCATTCCCACTGCAGAGGTTGCGCTGCACAAGCTCCAACGGCCGGTAAGGATGTGCCGACCGCAACCACTGCAGTGCGACAGGTGTGGCAGGCTGGAGCATGCCACAGTGAGCTGCAATCACGAGAGGAGGTGCTGGTGATGCGGGGGTTCCCTCCAGAATGCAATGTGCAAGGCCGCTAAGTCTAATTGCATGGACTGCGAGGACCCCTACGCTGTGCTCGACAGCTCCTGCCAACGCTGACAGGAGTGTTGTGCGAGTACAGCACTAATTAGGGCAGTCAGTGCCTACCGTAAAAACCAGAATGTAGGTCAAATTTCTTTTTAAAAATCACAAAAATCGACCTTTCACTTGTATACCGGTCATTGGAGAGAAAACTGTACCCGTGTTGCAACAATGGGCAGCTGGAAAGTCAAAGCCACCATCTTGATTTTTTGTTTGGTTGTATGGTTGTCTCTCGTGGTGAAAGCATAATACAGCGGCTACAAGTTATTTCAAGTATTACTGCCTCTTAAAGATAATGGGCGGGAGTGGACAACACGTTCACTGTAGCCTTTATGAAAAAGGCAATCTTATACACGGAAGAACATGGCAACTTGCCAGCGCAACGGGAATTCAGGATGTCGGAGAAAAGCGTGCGCCATTGGCGAAGCCAAAAGCAACGCCTCGCGTCCTGCAGCAATTTGAAGAAAACGTCATTTTGAGGGCGGATCGGGCCACATCCTGAACGCGAGTGCAAGGTTGCCGAGTTCGTATGGGAGCTGCGTGCCAGGTCGTTACCGGTGATATCCAACTGTGTATATATATATATATATATATATATACGCCAAAGCTGACCAGCTCGCACGTGCTGTCGAGGGCGCAGTTCAAGGGCTCCCCATTGTGGTTGTAAAGCTTCATGAAGCGAAACGGCTTTGTAGCAACAGAGGACCTCCATTTGCCAAAAACTGCCAAAAGGAATTCGAGCATAAGCTCGTGAATCCCAGTGCTATGTCATCGACCTGCGCCAAAAACGTGGGGCTATATGGTGGAGGTTGGAAATGCTGACGAGACTCCAGTTTGGTTTGACATGCCTTCCAATGCCATCGTTGCTGAACAAGGGGGCGAAGTGAAGCTGCTGACCGTTTCAATTTTTTCGCCGAGTGTGTTTTTGTGCCATAAAACTTTTCATTTTTACAATTTTCAAGTTAAGGGGTCGACCTGTAACCCGTTTTTTACGGTGTTTCTCGCAAGGATGTTTGCGCAGCCCTGTGAGCCGCCACACAGCCCCAGCCACCCCCACTGTCGCTTGGCGGCAGAAGTACCTCTATGATATCACCATGTACAGGACAGAAGGTCGAAAAATCTTCTACCTTGATGACACCTAGGTCAATGCAGGACACAGGCTATCGAAAAATCTTCTACCTTGATGAAACCTAGGTCAATGCAGGACACAGGCTATCGACTGTTTCGATAGACACAACGGTTGCTTCCCACCATGACCCCTTCGTGCGTGGTCTGATGACAGGTTTGAAGCAGCCATCGGGGAAACGCCAGCACCTGATTGTAACTCACATCAGCAGGAAGACAGCTTTGTCGGTGGTTGCATGAATTTTTAGGGGTAGGAAGACCGACGACCGCGACGAGCAGATGGACGGAACCCGCATTGAAAGGTGGTTTGTTGCCATTTTGGCGGAACTGCCACAAGGTAGCGTCATTGTCATGGACAATGCTTCGTACCACTCGCAGCTGGAAGCAGTGACTACGACTTCATGCAAAAAAGCCATTCAGGACTGGCTAACATCTAAAGGACTTGCTTGGGATGAAAAATGCTCAAATAGGAGCTCTGAAAACATGGTACATCAATTATCGTATTGACGGTCCAGCTGAAAGGGCAGGATGTACTGTGCTTAGGCCCCCGCCCCGCTATTGTGAGCTCAATCCAATTGAGCCGATATGGGCACAGATTAAAAAAGGCATCACTGCCAAAAATGCCACATTTGAACTGGCAGACGTAGAGGTGCTCCTGCGGGAAGAAACTGACAAGGCAACAGCTCAACACTGGGCGAACGCTGTTCCGTATGTGATACACATTGAATCAAAGTTCAGGGGAGACGGTGGAGCAAGTGCGCATGTTCAACCTACTATAATACATATGGGTGAAGACGATATGAACTCCGACAGTGACCTATCCGGGATCGAGTCCCTTAAAGATGTGTAAGGTTGCCACCAATACATAGCTTTCATAGACATCACACGCAAAGACTTGTGGGATATGTCCTGCCATCTTCAGGTGCTGAGCAGCTGGCGGAAGCAGAGTGCACACGGTAAAAAATTACAGGGTGGTTGTTTCCTCACAGCGTCATCATGCCGATGTGTGCCATATTTGGCTGCGCAAGCAGAAGCAAGTCTTCTGCTCAGAAAACTAACACCGAACCAGGTGTTGCACTTCACTGTTTACCGAAGGTAATTTCGCAGCAGTGCGAGCGCACCAAGCTTCCATACGAGAAGTGCCGAAGAGTGTGGCTGGCACATATCAACGGGAAGGCTTTGAAAAACCTGGACAACATCCACATATGCAGTCGGCACTTCTTCAAAGGTAAGAAAAAGTCTACTCTATGCACTGACACAAACCTAGTCATTCTACGAGATGTTTACCACAGCAGCTGCAGCTGACAATAAAATGTGCTACGGGCCTTGCCATCGCCTACGTGTTTGCTGTGCCGGCATTGTTCATAGCAAAATGAGTCGAGGTGTGTAACGTTGCACCCCTTCATACTTTAGAGGGAGACCTTCAAATCTGATGGACGATGCAAATACGGACTACGGGCCGACGCAGGATCTAGGTTGCGTGTGAGGGGAAAGACCACCGGCAGGCATGTCCGTCTATTTTGAACGGTCAAAGGGGTCGTGGCCACAAGCAATCACGAAGAATGTCGCCGATGCAGTAGCTAGCCAGTTATTGGAGGACAAATGCACTCTAGAGCAAGTGCTTGCAGATGACCTGTCGCAGGTAAGTGGCAGCATGCGTGCGGAGTGAACGGTGGGTACCGTATTTTCGGTGTATAAGTCGCAGTTTTTTTCTGAAATTTTAGTTGGTGCGTCTTATCCACCGGTGCGACCTATGTATGGAATAAATCCGGTTCGCGGCGGCTGCGTCTCGCCAGCGCACGTTGAGACACAGCTCTATGGTCTAAATGAATCCTAGCCGCACTTGTCTCAGGAAGTATACGACGCAGAATGAGGGCTGATCCTTTTCATGACGTCATGGCAGACGTGTGTAGACAAAGCTGCGCGAAATTTCGAAGTTTCGTCAGAAGAAACTAACTTTGCTCATGTGTTATGCTATGCATGATGCAACATAGACCCCTCTTCCTTTTTTCCAGAGACCCATCCAGACGACAAATGAGTATCCTGAGGGCATGCGGGACCGGCCCAAAATTAGGGGGCCTGATGTGTCACAGCCTTATTATTTAATTCGCACGTAAGCCTGCAGGAGGTATGCTGTAACAAGTCCTCGAAGTCGCACAATTGCTTGCAGTCAGGCTGGGCCTAACTGAGAAGACTGGCTACAAATAAAGACTGGCTACAAATACTTTTTAGCATCACAGTTAAGCAAAGATCCGACTGAAAAGCTGTTTGGTATTATTCGCCAACTTTTTGGTTGCAACGATTACCTGACTTCTGCGCAGTTTTTGACAGTGACGTAAACTGCCTCAGCTTCTACAATTTGGTGAAAGCTGCAGACACTGGAAATTGTGCAGGTGGAGCACTCGTGTCATTAGACGGAACAGATGATGTGGCCAGCCATGTGGATATTCTTCTCGACTCTGGGAAGCTCGTTGAAGCATCAAACACACTCAAAGCTTCTTTACTAGTCTCAGACCATGTGTATCCTGAGCAAACAAGACTCATATATTCTTTGGCTGGCTATGTTGCCTGACACAAGATAGTGCCAAGCTTGTCCGTGTGTCTTCTCATGTCAGCAGAAGATGCGAACAAGGACATTTCATCTTTCACTACTTTCCGCGACAATGGCAAGCTACTGTAACAGTAAAAAGAGCTCCTTTCCTTCATAGAAACTCTCAGAGATTCTTTTACTTTTTGGTTTAGCTGGAATAAGCTCCACGGGGAGAGCATAACTGAGCTTCCCGACAGGAGGGGAAATTTGGTTTCCTGGTGCGGCATGATAGTGCCATAAGCACTCGGTGCAGGTCACCCTAGCAGCATCTGTTGCGTAAGCAGAAACTGCCTGATCGCCACAATCTGCATTCAGATAAGTAACAAAAATGTTGTGTAGCCAGTATCATCTCGTCCACTACCAAATCATCTGCCGTAGCAGCAGCAAACCCCCATTAGTTTCTGTCGCGATATTACCAGGTCGCAAGCCGCTGTCTATGCGCCAGTAAGTGACACCTTGAAAATCTGACACCATGCTTCTACAATCAACCATGGCTCCTGTACAACATTATTGGTGATAGACAGTCACTCAGGAGGCATGTTTCTACACGATTTCTGGACCCTGTTCCCGGTATCAACAGTCCTAATGCATGCAATTTGCTTCAAACCAGTACTGAATGCAGACACCACTTAATTCACTTGCAGTACAGTCTCATAGGCTGCAAATAAGGCCATGGGTAATCCCATCCTAGAGTGGACTTATGGGCCCCATTCCCAAGCCCAAGGACCGTTTTTAACAGCCTATGCATTGAAATTCCAATTAAATCTCCAAAGGGCTCGTGTCGCAGTCTACCAAGCTAACTTGGCATAATGAATAACTCTAAGCACACAGTAGAGTCCCACTGAAACACAGACTTCACTAACAGGTCACAGCGCTTGGAAGGAATTGTTTTGTATGTCTGTGAACAACCATTCTTACTTTCCTCTCCATCTGTAGCACAAAGGCACCTGCCAAGTAGAAAGCACTGTAAACCTATGCTTGAAGACAAAACAACATGCAGCTGGCGCAGACAGACAAAACAATTAAAATTTTTGCACTTTTTGACGAAATCATGCACTTGAAAAAAAAAGTGTCCACCCCACGGTGTACAACTTTAGCAATGACTTCTCATAAAAAAAAATGTTTGTACAGGATGAGAGAACACTTTTTGAGTATGTTGGCGCATCAACATTTGATTAGGAGTAAAGAGTGACACAAGAGCGCTTCGTTTTCCAACACCTGGAAAAGTGAAACGTCTTCAGACCCGCCCAACAGGTGGCACTGCTGCCCTCTGCCCATGACAAGGCGGCGGCCATCGGCGCCAGTTCTCTTGCTCATCCAAGACTGCTGTTCCCCCGTCTCCTACTGCATGTGATTGCTTTGCAGTTTGTATCGCAGTATGTGGTAATAAAGTGGGCGCTCTTTTGGTAGCGGGCCAGCGTTTTTCTGGTCAGAGCGCGGTTATTCAATGAATGGCGACTGCTTTCTCTGTAAGCCTTGCGGTTAGACCAGTGCAGCAAAAGGACTTAGTGTCGCCTCCTACCAGTGATGTCGACAACTGTGAAAGGAAAGAGTGCCTGGATGGTTCACCAGGTGGTGTGGTAGTCCCGAGGCCACCAGCAGCCTTCAAACCGGCCCATAGCATTGGCTCTCCGCAATGCTATCGCTTGCTGTGGCTGTGCGCTTTTGAACCTAGCTGCTCCCTGCTTGTGCTGGGTTTTATTTATTTATTTATTAACATACCTACATTCGCCAAAAGGCATTGCTGTAGGGGGGTGCGATACAGGAAAATAAACACAAAGAATCACACGCACGGCATAATGGTAACAAGGGAAAAAAATCCAAAGAAAAACCAGCGCAAACAAGAAAGGACCGTGACACACTAAAAAAAAAAAAAAGTTTTAGATTATGTGACCATGCTAAAGTGCTGCCAGGGCTTCGCATACAGATTATACCGGACTCAACGGATAAATGCAGGTAACAGCAGTGCACTAAAAAAGAGCAAAAAATATCCATTCAAGCCATGTTGTGCTCGTGTGCAAGTGCTGCCAGAGTGCAGCAGAAAACAGTTCAGTGGGGGCGGCAACAACAGTGTCGGGTAGGGCGTTTCACTCTTTAATCGACCGGGGGAAAAATGACGCTTGGAATGTAGATGTACGGCAATAATATTTGGCAATTTTTTTACTGTTGTCCCTTCGCGTAGACACATACATGGGCGGATGAAGGTACAGATCAAAGCTCCTTGCCCAATCAAGGAGCTTTGGGCTGCGTTCTGCTTTCTTGTCAGATGTGCGACCATACTTGCCCGTACGGAGGATCTGCTTGGTGCCATGGTGCTAGGTCAGCTACAAGTCATCAGCGGAAAAGGTGTCATTGTTACAAGCCCCCGCCTATCCTGTTGTTTTCTTGCAAGAAAGTGCCGAAAATGATCAGAGGACAAGGTACTAAACAACACCCAGATGGTGTGTTCTCGCCATTTTAATGAACATGCTACATACATATGGCATCCAAGCACAGGATTAATGGAGAGAATCTAGAGGCTTCAAGAGAGACCTCACTCTCTGTTGGGACACGCCTTCGGAGGCGTGTTTTTTTTTTGCATAATAAAACTGAACAGGCAATATAGAGAAGCTAGAGACGAGGGTTGGTTGACCGAACGAAGCCTCGCGAGTTAAATACGTTTAGCTGAGTGCATTAAGGTATTTCTCTGTTTTCATATATATTGTATATATTTGTGAACTGGAATGTATTGAACTGTGACCAAATGTCGTCGCCCATAGATTAATAAGAGTTAACCCCAGGATCTCCAGAGCCAGTGCATACTTCATCGCTGTACCGAACATGCTATTGTAGTGGCAGGCCAAAACCAGTCGCTACAAAGAAGGGAATGCTTGTGATGGACAGTGTGCGGGCACACATCTTGAATTCCAAAAAAAAAAAAGAAGAATAGTGCACACAACTGTACCCAAGTGGTGATACCAGGCAGCATGACAAAGATGCTACAACCACTGAGCATTTCTGTGAACCGTGGTTTCAAAGCTCCGGCGCTTCTGGGAGTCGTGGATGTCAGAAGGTGACCATAGTTGTACAAAGACAGAACGCATGAGACGCGTGGTGTTTGGAGAGGTGGCCAAATGGGTCTCGACGCCTGGGACTCCATTTCAACAGTTATAGCTGGGTTCTTGAAGGCTGGACTGATCCAGTTCGCAAGTGATGACGATGTTGGCGCGCACAAGATCAGTGAGTCTGAGGACAACAGAAGGTGTAGCTGCTTGCCTGAGCTAGCCGTGTGCGTCTACCAAGCCACCGGCGTCAGCCATGTAATGCATGCCCTCCTGCAAGCCAAGCGTACAGACGCCAACTGGAACAAACTTGAGTGCGATCATAATGCCTCACTGCGCTTGTGCCTTGGGCTGCCCAGGCATTCCAAGGTGGCCATCATGCTGGCCAAGGCCCCCTGGCCACTACGATTGCAGACGCTGAGGTATAAGTTGAGCTTTGTGGCGCAGCTCAATGCTGTCCCAAACAGCCCCTCACTGCTCTCAAGGTTCAAACAGTGTGCACACTCACACGCAGCGAAGCTTCTGAGCATCTTCGAGGAGCTCGTGGGTGACGAGGAGTCACGCATAGGGACACTCCCACAACCACAATGCGATGCAACTGTCCCCATCTTCACAACAATTCCTGGTCTCTGTGGTAAGATCACCACCCCCACGTGCGAAATGCAGCAAGAGACTGCCTGCCTACTGCAGATGGCTCTGTGCTCCCTGGCTCGCCAAAATCTGCCACCGGCACGTGCACCCCCCCGCCCCCCCCCCCCCCCCCCACTCAAATGGACGTAGCACTGAAGCGAAAGCTCCAGCTCAAGCTGAGCTGGTGGGGTTGCACCTCGACAGACGTGTTTGCGGAACAAGTGCAACGGGGTGTCATTCTCTGTGACAGCAAAGGTGCTCTGCTCCACCTGCAGAGGCGTCAAAAACATGGGCCCCTCGTGTAGCAGCTGGCCAAGAATCTGTGTGACTTAAAGGAGAAAGAGCGCAGCATTTCCCGTGTGGAACAAGAGCTGCTGCTGCATGCAGAAATTGGGGAGCTCAATACTAATCAGGCCTCGATGTGAGTGCCTTGAGTAGTACAAGCAGACGTGCGATGGGGTAACAGGATCGGTGCTCACAAGTGGAAAAGAACCAGCTCTGATGCACACCTGGCGAGCAGTATAGCGCAATCACCCCTGGGGCATTGTCAAGCCCAAAAAAGAAAGCCAGTGCCGCCAAGGCATGGGCTGGAAAATGAACTCCTTGCATGGCACGAGTACAATTCCCTCATCAGACCCATTGGCCCTACAGACTGAGTCGCTACTTTCTGAACGGCAGTGTTAACTGTGGATTGCACAAGAACACAATACCTGCCAAAAGTAATTTCTGGAAAGTAGAAGCCTGATGTCGCTGCCTTTTGCGGGATTCGTGTAACCAACCGCACAATGGGTCACTGCCATGGCAAAGCCACAAAATGAAAAAAAAAAGAAATCCACCTTTTGCGCATGTGCAAGGTACAAGGTATAGCAAGCATGCCAGTCCAAATGTTTTGGCAAACAGTTTGCCGGCTGCCGTGATTACATGTAGGCTGTGACATTACAACAACCATATCAAACCCTGCAAAAGGTTTGTTGCAGTCAGAATTAAATTTTATAGGCAAAGGATGCTGTAACGTAATTGCTAAAACCTGATATATATACATATATATATATTGTAAGCACGTTCCGAGCATCACGTCCTAATTACAGTGACTGGGTCGTACTTGTGGGCAACATCCTGTGCTTCATCTTCTTGCCCTCATAATCATCCTCAAAACCATTCTACCAATCCTCTTGGGAAGATCATCGTCATCGGAGGCTGGTTCCGGGTCCGCAGCGGTTGCAACGCTTTCTAATAAACATCCTCCTGCACCTGTCCTTCAAGGCCCTTTCAAGTGGTAGAGGTCGACCTCAATCCTGTCCTCTATGCCTTCTGATTGCCCCCCTGGAGCTTCGTTCCGGTCGCCGTTTACTGGCACAAGCCATGCGACCGCCGCAGTATTTTCAATTAGGGTTCAATTATTTTCAATTTCAATTGGACCTAGGGTAGGCTCTAAGTTTCTGGAAATCTCCAGTTCTCTCTCGCGGGAAGGGCATAAAACGAGAGGAAAAGCGCAGGGAAGGGACATCCTTGGAAAAAGGTCGAGCACTTGGGTTGATCTCCGACCTCGCTTGTCCAAAGCCAACGTCGTCAACATACGTGGCAGCTCCGCAGCCCTTGTAGACGCAGAGGCTCCGATAGGAACCAGTCATGCTGCGACGCTTGCGGTGGCTTTGCTGCCCTCTTCTGCCCATCCCTTTGTCGAACTTCAGCGCCCGCATCATCCAGAAGTAATGGAGTGTTGTGTTTTTAATTCCATACTCCCGCTTACGTAATTATATCTACCTCTGAAATCCTGTTCAACTTGAACCATGACTTCAAAAACGTGATTCCCTTCTCAAACGGCCCCACAAAGCGAACAACACATGTGGCCAACACGGCATTTGTGCCCCTCTCCTTCCCAGATTTCCCCGAGCCCAGGTTCAACCCTTGGCACTTGCAACGGACGTAACTAAACTGCGTGCCGACATCAGACTGGACCGTGCTCGGAATGTGAGGCGTTAAAAAAAATCCTGTGGAACCAGGTACCAAGGAAGTTCCATTACTCGAAGGGCTTATTCTAACACCACATATTCCATACTTCTAAAATAGAAGAACAGACCCACGGTAACAAACTCACTCGACCACATGTCATTTGGTAACATTTTACATCTTTCGGGAGAAAAAAAGAAAAGTTTGATAGCCTCGAATGCGAGTCCCATGTGCTGGACCTCCAGAGCTAGGGGACTGAAGCACCTGCGCATCTTTTGAATGTTTCAAGTGCTACATAGGGATTGCAAAACTGTTTTAGAATAACTCGATTTGGGTACTCAAATTTAACTTTATGTGGCTTAATATTTCTGCCAATGTCACTGCTTTTGCCAATTATTTTTTAAATAGAATCTTTGATGAATACATAAACCAGGCAATAAAACACGACACAGACTTCACTAAGAGAATTTTTCATTTGTAAACTTCATTGTTGACATTGCCAATGTGCTGTGATAGTCACTTAAGGGTTGTCTTATCCTAGCTTGGAGTGAGCAAAACATTTTGCAATAGGAATTCAATAGGAGTTTATTGGTATAACTTCCATACAGCTGAGAGCCAGAGACGGCCAAAAGGCAGGAGCCCACACACCAGAGTGCTGGATGCCTCCTCAGCTGTATGTTAACAATATGTAGGACATGTGAAAATGATTATAACTTGATATAACTTGATAACACTGTAACATAGCCTTCAGGATTTCGTAGGGTTAAGGCACAGACAACTTTCGTGTCATCTGCTAAGAACTTCCGTCTTGGAGGCTACTGACTGTTACACCTTGCAGTGGAGATAAGCAGGCATGGCCTACTTTGAGGGTCTACATGGACTTCTCATCACAAGTTCGGAGGGTTAAGGCACAGACAACTTTCGTGCCATCTGCTAACAACTTCCGTCTTGGAGGCCACTGACTGTTACACCTTGCAGTGGAGATAAGCAGGCATGGCCTACTTTGAGGGTCTAGATGGACTTCTCATCAGAAGTTTGTTCTATACAATTCAAAAGTGTCTTGCTAGGATGTGCACAGTGAAACTTCAGTTACTAGAGCTGCTTACCACAGGGTGTCCCAAGTGCCCTTCATGTAGTACCGTTAAAGTGGTGGAATGGCTTGTGTGCATTGGTATTGTTTAAAATGCAATACCTGTGTTTACAAATATTTCAGAGCATCTCAACAGGGAATTTCTCTGCTGGAAAACTCCACTCAGAAGTGCTGTATCCCTTTCACCATTGTCCTTGCACAATTCTGTCACCTCAACACAGCGTGTTTTTCTGAAAGGCTTTCACTGCAAGCTGGTGCATGCATCTTACCACTCGCACTACTAAATGTAGGTGCACATGGTCGGTTCCGCAGCTGCACACTACCGGCCTCGCCATGGCATGCAGCCTCTTAAGTGTTTTGAAAGGTCTTGGTGCAGTACAAGACCACTACAACGCGGACGTGACACATGGAAAGTGCAGTGTTCCTGATAATGCACGCGGACGTATTGAAGGGTGCTGACAAATGTTCAGCGCTGTTGTTCGTTCCAACAGCAAACCGTCAACTTGACAGCTGTATTTGGCGTCGACTGGAAGATTGGGCAGGCGCCTACAGGAAATGGCCGAATGGACACACTGCTAATCCCTCGCTTACGCTACGATTCAAAAGCAATTTAGTACTTGCATAACTTGTGGAAAGCACACGTGTACCCTGCCCTCTTTCACGCTTCAAGTGCACTTCAGTGGCTATCACTAAACCGGCGAAGGCCACCGAGGTGCCGGAACACCACCACAGTACCCCACTGTGCCCCCTTGTTCCCGCCTTGCTCCACAACGCCCCAGAGGGTGAGCTCTTTTCTGCGAGAATCAGGAAAACCAATTTTCGATGCAAGCCGAGATCAGATGTCACAAGCAAGAATGCAGTTTCCCTTGCCTGGCAAGCTCGCATGAGGAAACACTTCCTTCTACACACGCTGCCTCTCGACCCGCCCGCCGTCCACACCCTCGACCTTCACTCGGCAAGAAGTCCCCTCGCGAGTGCACTGTGGCAGTACTGGAATACCCGTCCTGCTGCGGTCGCTGTTGTTGCATGCGATACGATATATCCGTGGCGCTAAACCTGTTCACTGTTTCTTGAGAGTCCGTGTTGTCCTTTTTTATCTCAATCGTGAGCCATGACTGACTCTACACAAGGTGGGTTGGGAGTCTCGCAAGAGCCACAAAGCATTATGACAGGGAATTGTGTAATCACTAGTTGGTGACAACTGTTTCATGATTCCAAGTTCCTGAAGGATGCTGACCGCACCAGGGCCCCGAGACTATGTACTAACTCGGCTCCGACAAGAACACTCTTCAACAGGCCTTCAACTGACCCAGCTGCACGCATCTGTCGCCGCTGTGCCGAAAGACCAGAAATGGCATTTCACATCCTACAGGAATGAGAGTCAGTTAGCTTAGTTTGTCAAGAACGTCCCAATTTCGATGCCCATCAAGTGGCAAGGATCACCCGAGAGAAGAACCCTGGAGCGACAGTGCTTCACGAGAACGTTCATACAAGTCCTGCGGGGGTGCGGCTTAAACTGCATTTGGTGCTCCAGACGCACGACAAGATGGTCATCGTAAATTTGGCAGTTACATGGGATTCCAACGAAGGAACACTGAGGCAGAAGTGCCGGGAAAAGGTACTCCGCACTCGCGAACCTTTTCCCTGGGCGAATGGTATCATTCCATGGCCCTGTCTTTGGCACCCGTTCTATGTTGTGCAGAGAAACCATGTTAGCTGGAGCCGAACATGGTCTGCTCCCGCAAGGCTTAGGCTGGCTGCCCGCAAGTGCACTTCGCGGCAGCTTCATTGTACTCCTACACTTCACTAAATGTGTCCTGGGTAGGGTGGGGAGGGGGTGGGGGGGGAGTAGGTTGTGACTTCTCTGTAGTCGAATTCTTGAGTTCTCCAATTGTTCTATTTTGGAGCTTTGTTTTCTAACATTCGTTGGTTTCTTTTTTTAGTTGTTTTTAGGTTGTGGACAATCGCCACACTGTTTGCATGTTAACGACGAGAGGCCGGCCACTGGCAAACCAACTTTTCTGCGAAGTTTGCATTGTTTTCTGGATGCCATGTGTCAGGGTGGCTCATCAGGCACCTTGCCACGGACAGGGTACACTTGGACGGCAAAGAACAGGCTGGGCTACGGCCCATTGTTCCATGTCCCGGTCAAGTGTCCAACATGTCAGACGCCAGTGGCCACAACCGCCCGCCGTCTGCGTAGGTCGTGGTCAACGCAGTAGCAGTGGGATACCTTGTCCCAGTGGAGGACATTTCGTCTCTTACGAGACGTGGCCGCCGCAGTGATAGACCATGGACTAGCGTGATACCACGACCGCCATCGTATGTGGATATGTAGCGCCAGTGTGGTTCATGAGAATACTCATTGACAGAATACTTGCGCACTTGGAAGTCCACCAGGCAAGTATGCCATCTATTCGTAGAGGGATTATTGCAGGCTGAGTATATTCCGTGCGCAAATGCGCTTACCACAGGCCAAGAAGAGTCTTCTGGGGACATTGACGTACTGAGCCTTTCACAGACAACCCCGCAAACTGCACTGAAAGAATAGCAGCTCGAGAACATTTACTCAAGCATGTTTCCCACCGAATAATGCCTGGAATGAAGCTACCGCTTCCCATCGCTGGCAGAGACCAAACACTCCAGCAAAGGCAACAGCATTTTCTATGCCTTTACGGCTGCCTTTCATCTGCTGCTGCATGAATGCCTGGGAGAGTTGGTACAGACTCATCAGAAGCATCGCGAGCAGGTATGGTAGCACGGTCACCCCCCGCCCCCACTGCCTTTTTTTTCCCTCGCCTTTCATTTGCAGTGCCACTAGCTTTTTTACGCTAACCATAGGCGTGCAAAAGCAAGAGCAGCCCATTGATAAAGCAACCACCACGAGAACGAGACGTACTCGCACCCTTGAGCGAATGAGGAGGTTTAATTCCTTAGAATGCTTTTGCCGTGCAGTTGGTGTTGCAGTGGAATTACAAGCAACAGAACCATCATAACTCCAGCCTTTTATCAGTTGCCCTGAAAGTAGTTAGCGGTGGGTGCTCGTAGCAATGAAGCAGGAAGATAAGAATATTGTCACGAGACAATGCAGGTATGGTGCTCAGAAGGAAGGTGTATTTACACAATACACTCTAGTCAACGGCAGAGAGGCAGATTGATGGCGCAAAACCAGTCCAGCTGGAACTCCAACTTCACCTCGCTCCTCTTTCCTTCCGTCGGTGTTTCAACGGCAACGCGTACCCAGATAAGGAGATTGGCGGTAGCTAGATATGCGGCCATAATTAACGTCGGTTTCTGGTGAAGGTGGCGAAGGTCTGTGACACAACTCCCCGGCCACAGATGCACCGTCTCGGTGCCTGTTATGAGGAAGGAACAGCGGCAGGTGGACCCAGTGTGTGGTACGGCTGGAAGCGGCTCACATGGACAAACTGAGGAGCCGAGTAAGGAGTCCAGACGAGACGAGATATTGGAGGCGGCAGAGGCACGATTTCGTCGCTGACAAAAGTGACGGCACGCTCGATGCAGTAAGGGCCAGCGAATGGGGACATGAGCGTCTCACAGTCCAATACGGCGAGAAGGGTCCGACAAAAGAACCAAAGAGCCCAGAGTGTAGTGTAGCGCAGAGGCGCTTGTCGCATCGAGATTTCTGGGATGCTCGTGATGCCAAGAGCTGTGCGCGGGCAACCTGGCGAGCCATGTCGGCTTGGGAGATGGCGTCACACTCATCCGCAGTGGTCGGCTGAGTTGAATGAGGTACAGTACGCTTAGCCCAATGAGAAGACAAAATGGAAAATAGCCAGCAGCGTCATGCCAGGAGGAATTGTATAAAAGTAAGGGCGAGGAGATGGGGCAAAGGAGGTGTGGTGTAGAAAATGTTGGGGAAACGGCTTTACACAGAAACAATGTACAGGTTGTGGCACATGTCGCAACACCTGTTGTTACGCTATTCGCCTTATTTATAGTATACATAGGTTACTCAGGTTCCTACATTTTGAAATGTATTTAGCAGTGGACTTGTGTTCATTCGAGCAGTGCCATAGAGGCAAAAAGAAGACGGAGGCACCATACGCCGTGATAGCAGCAGTTGGCCAGCATGGGGGAGTTGTTGACAGGAACCGCGAATAACCAGCTGAGAGGGTTGCTTGCAACCACCTAACGGGCGTGCTTCGGACAACTGCCCCTTTGCAACTGGATGGGCTTTAAAGGAGGACTGCAGCACATGGCATGCACCAATTCGACCCACCGATGGAGGGTGTCCCGTGTCAGTGAACCACGTGTCGGTGGCTGCGCAGGTGGTGGACCAGCGTGGTCTTCTGGGCGAAGGCCATGGGGCACAGGTGGCACTCGTAGGGCCTCTCGCCCTCGTGGACGCGCAGGTGGCTGACCAGGTTATTCCTCTGTGTGAAGGCCTTGCCGCAGTGGCTGCACTGGTGCGGGCGCTGGCCTGTGTGGACGCGCAGGTGGCGGACCAGGGTGCTCTTCCGCACAAAGGCCTTTCCGCAGTGGCTGCACTGGTGGAGGCGCTCGCCCGTGTGTGTGCGCTGGTGCATCTTCAGATGGCTCGGCCATGGCGCTACGTAGCTGCACTGCTGACACTGCAGCTGCCTCTGGTCATCCATGGAGGAAGGACAGGAGGAAGGGCCAGCTCAAGCACTGGTGAAGGTGGCAGCAATGACACAAGCAGCACTCAACACTGTACCAAATGTTGCTAAAGCCATCATTTGTGATCCAACAACAGCATTTCAAGCACAGCTTTCTTCCTGGCTTGAACAGCTGCAACATTCATTGTTAGAAGGTGGATGGCACAGCAAGTCTCGGGCACTTTGTTGAACTAGAGGTGACCACAGGGTGGAGACGATTTGAATGCAAGGCCGTGCATAATGGACTTGAACATTATGGCCTTTTCAGAATGGAGGCGGTGGCCCTTTTCAGCACGACGGTTTCGTCCTAGCAGCTCAGGCTCTTGCTGAGGAGATTGATGCCGAAACCTTTGCAAACCCGTCACAAACTGCGCTGACCAGTGCATCATACACCTGTCATTTTTGCGTTACCGAATGACCCGAACGACCGGCACATACACCGCCGGGAGTGAAAACAACTAAGCGCGTACGCAACCAAACGGGATCAAAACGCTCGTCATTATCTTCGTAGCTCTGCCATTCATAGTGAGTCAACGAAGCATGGAATGAAACATCCATCGCAGCTGCGGCCGAGTATGAAACGCTGTTACTCTGACAACAAAGGGCACGTTTCGCCACTGCTACGCTGCGCGAGCAAGCCAGATTCAATCTCCAGCAAACAGATTCTCCCTGAGGTGGAAACGCCCCTCGGGAGGCAGGACCCAGCTACGGCAGACCGTCCGGCTGTCCCATCGGGCCTATTCAACATCGCCAACGCCGCGCGGCATAACGCCTACGAGTATCATGTCGCTCCTTGCATGACGGCCGGGCTGGTGCAGGCCACGGTCGAATTCAATGGCCTGGACCCCCCCGCCCAGCCCGTACAAGTTCAGCGATACTGAGTTCTTCCATTCAGCACACCCTCTCCATCATCCTAATGGCAGTTGTGGACAGTGAGCACACGTACAGGTGGCGAACATTGGCGCCAAAGGCCGCAAGAGTGATGGCGGTGTATTTAAAGATTGGCCAGCCACTTGCTGATGAGACACTTGACATCTCCAGCCTTGGCCGTGACATGCCCCACAGCTGCACGTATGCCTTTGTAGGCGATGAAACATCCCAGCTGCGAAAGGACTTCTTGAGGCCATTTCCTGCCAAGCAGCTGCAGAAGTGTCTTAGCCGTGCAAGGTAGTGCCCCACCTTTTATGTGGCACTTCTTTCTCCGCTCTGTCGAGCCTTCTGTGGAAGTGGGAGCCCCGCTGCATTCGGCGTGTGCCCTTGTACTTTTTCGCCACCTCAGGACTCCACGTCCGAGTGCGAGCTGACCGCCATGCAGAAGCGCGTGGCGGACTGGGAGGCCCACGTCCGACCCCTGCTCGACATGGAAGAGGTGAGCAGCCTGGCATTTCCCACTTGACAGAGCGAGACAGCGGTCTCCCTTTGTGGGATAACGGGACAGAAAGGTCCCACTTTCTGGTCTGGCAAAAATGCTGTAGCAGACGATGCCACTCAAACACTGTTCGACAGGATTGTGCTGCCATCTACTGTGGGTCTCTGGAGATGTTTTTTGTTAATGTTTTGAAATACTTCGGTAGATGGCACTTCAGGTTCACTTAAATGAAAATTGTGTCCGCTTGGTAGTGGCATTCGGAATTTTCGCTCCTGTAGAACTGGATCCACCGGATCTAGGAATGAATGGCAAGATTTTTCTTTTCTGCCCGTTTAGAGGAATGCTTTGTGCATGAATTCAATTAACATTTCGAAAATCCGAGCAATAGGGCATGCGATGCTTATGTCACAGCCAGGATACCCTAAAATCTCATGCTTATTTTACTAGGCCTGCAACTGAAGCTTACTACACATCTAGGCATTCTTAGTATTTTGCGTTTTGTCAATTTCCAGTGGACTCGCTCACACGTGAGGAAACATTGGAGCTGTTTTTCAGCCTTCCAGATCAGGCCCAAAGCAGTGAGGACGAGTTCTTCCCGGAGCTAGTGCCACCGGATTCGAGTCTCGACGAAGATGAGAATGAAGCCGGGCCATCAGCAGGCAAGCGAAAGAGACGCCGAATGACAATTTCAAAACAAAGGAAAAAAAGCAATTGGGAGGTTGTTGAGCCTGATGACGAAGTCGAAGATATAGTACAAGAGGAAGTTGGTGACAATTGGCATACAACTGAACCGCCGATTCTCGTGGGGAATCCGAAATCATGGGACCCGCAGTATTGAACAGAGCCTGTGGTGCGTGCCGTTGATTGTTTTGCTCTCTGTTTCGATGAGAAAGTGCTCGACATGATCGTAGAGCGCACAAACCGCATCGGTGCACAAAAATGCCTGAAGTGGGCTGTACTTTCGGCAGCCAAGGCCCGAAGGTCTCATACTGGGACCGAATGCCCGTACTGGGCAAAACGCTATTGATGTATCATTGCATTCTTTACATCTATTGCCTCCCTCAAAACCTCTGCTGGCTGTCGGAGACAGCAACTATGGCCTCCTTCCTAGTTGAAGGGCAACGTTATTAAGCTCACCTTTATCACTGCGCACCCAACAAGTAAACCTTTTCTTCAGAAGCAGCAGCACACAGGCAGCGAGGAAAAGGAGAATCACCGCGGCTCCAACACCTTACCCCGCCCCAAACATCCCAACTGCACCTCACCTACATTCCGTCCTCTACGTTCCACCTTCAACCACAGCAGGAAAGCAGCCCACATATGGTGTCTCACTAATACAAAGCGATTGCACAGAGCACAGGCTCGCCAAGAACCGCCAGGATGAAGTGGCCATGGTGGCTTCGGACTCTCCTCCACCGGTCCTAGACAGCGGCAGGCACCGATGCAATCACTAAAGTCCCCACACCGCTCCTCACAATGGACAACCTCAAGTTACAGTCATCACAGACTCCCAGCAATCTTGCTGCAAGAACCGAAGCGCCAGAAAAACACCCACTCTAGCCACCAACTAAGTCTGTGCCACAGAGCTTCATACAACTTCTGCAGCTCTGAGCTGTTCCGCCTTGGTTTGACCTTATCCGATAAAAGTTCAAGCCAGGGTTGTAAGCCGGCTTTAAGCCAAACTTGAGTACGTGTTATTTCGACACGGAGGCTCAGCAGCAGAGCGACTTTGCGTGCAGGATTGCGGCCTCTGAAAGGCAGCCAGTCGTGCCATCGAATGATGTGTTTGGTGGGGCTTATGCGATGCCGGAGACACCACGACCATCAATAAGCGACCACCAGAACCCCAAGAAGGTACACGACATTTCTAGCCCACTACTGCTTCTCCAAGGACACCGTGCACAAACTGCTCAGCATGCTGCAGCTGCAGCAAACCTGCAGCAACAGGGGAATGCCACTGCCCCAGCTGCAAGAGCTACCGCCAGCACTGTTTTAACAATGCCAGCTCATTTCAAGTGGTGCCGGGAGATACAGCAAAGGTCTCTCAGCCAACTTGGTGCCACACTGTCACGAGGTTGACGGAGCTACTTTCGGGGCACTACCCAAAAGCTTCCGCGCTTTCGAACACAACATCACCCAGTTGCCGGGAGTCGCCGGATGCATAGACTGCACTCGCATCGAGATCACCAGCCCCGGTGGTGACAACTTCAAGTGTATAGGAACCGCAAGGGGTACTTCTCCATTAATTAAAGTGTGGGTGAGCAAGAGCGTGTGCCATAGAAAAGAGTAATCCCTTCCTCTAGTGTTAAATGAATCCCCGATAATGTACACCTTCCTTGCTGGCGAATGCAGAGTTACAGCAGTGATTGCATAGCTCATTCATGCTGGACAACCATTCTACGCCCTAAAGCTATACTGCAGAAGTACTGAAAGGCATGCTGGTGCAGCCGCGAACTGGCTTAGCTCAAGCAGTTCAAATACCTAAATTGGTGGTTTCATGTTTACGTACAAGTGCAGGCAGTCACAGACTCGGCCCTGCAGTTCTTAACGTAGTTGCCAGCTGGTCAGGCTCCGTTCACAATAGCCGCATTTTCGACACCTCGAGAGTTAAGGTGCTCTATGAAGACTACAGGACCCCCAAGGCGCTGCAAGTGGACATGGGGTATGCCTGCCAGCCATTCTCGATGACCCCTAGCTGATCCCCGGGTCTGCCAGACCCTAGTACCACAGACAACAGCCACTAGGGCTAAGAACAAAGTCTGCGACCTTCTGCTCATGTGTAAAGCACCACAGCTGCTTAGTGGATCCTGAGGGTTTCCCTGCCTGTCTTAACCCAACCAGAGCTCTTCCATCCACAAGCCAGGCTGGACGCAGCGGCTCACCACTTGTTGACAGCGGCCCACTGCATGCTTAAGCTGGTCACTAACTTGGTGACCTAGTTGGCCTCGAGGGTTTCCTTCCTCATCTGGAACACACTCCATGTCCCCGGCCCATAGTTGGCCTGAGAGGAAGAACAAATAAAGCCACGAAGCTTTTGAATGCCAACTGACTAACTCATTTCCTCGCCTTACATCCAGGTATGACGGTCTTTGCCACGCATACCACGCATAGTGCACACATCGCATTTTTTTATTCAGCGGCATTTCAAAGCCTGCTTGCAAACACCGTCCAACTTTAAAGAACCATAAGCACAAACTACATCTTCGCTCAGTTTGAAAGAGCTAGCCTGTAATAATTCACCTCCATTCCAGCCACAAGTCACTTCTTTAACCAAAAAAAAGCAATAAATGTGGAGATACGTTCAAGTTTCTCGCTATGGCGACATAACATAGACAGGAGTAAAAACATAACTGTCACCGTGTTCAATCCTTGTTAGCATTATTCAAGTGCTACGATCGAACAAAACTGGAGGCCCCACTACAACTGCCCAGTCATGTATCTTAGCAATGCGGGGGCACGACACCGCATTCCGCACTACGCCGACGCCACTCGTAACATTGCAAGTCCTGGCGTGCTGGCTCCCCGCGAGCACGCCTGCTCCTCAACCTGCCCCGTTCGTGCTCGCCCAACCGAACCCTTTTCTTCCATGCGGACGCCTGCCGACACACCGAAACGCAGCACCTCTCCACCTCTACCCGTGAACCCTGCCTCCGTTCATCAGCCCCGCATGGATTCTTCCGAGCTCCGTGACGTCAGCCTCCCAGACTCCGCAAGCCTATTTAACCACCGGAAAGCGAACACCAATTTCATGTGCAGCGCTTGCGGAGCCCCTGTGCTCGACATGAAGAGTTTCGCGAATGCTAATTTTACGTGCAGAGCTCGGGGTGCTTTTCGTGCGCATTGCCGATACTGGGGGGCTACGCATATTAGGTGAACCCTTCAAGTTCAAAAGCAAATTTTGCCCTGTTTACGACGCAGTAGCGATGGCTGTGGCGGGTGCGGAAGGTCGCAGTCTCTGGCAGGTGCGGAAGTTCGTAGTCCGTCGCGACACCAGTCGGATTTATGTGCAGCTGGCTTATGGTAACCGATGAACACGCATTACACCCAGTTTTATCATTGTAAGCATGCTAAAATCGGAGAACACGTGGTGCACAACAGTAGTATAACGTAAGGCTGACGGAAGGGGTTGTACGCGCTACATTGTACAAAAACAGCTTCTCGCAATAGAATAGAATGTAATACCGCATCGTTTGCCCAGAATGGCAATTGCAAAAGTAATTTTTCGAAAAGGAAGTTTTACACCATGACTTTTACTGCTTATCAGGCAAATGTACTGAGTGTTTTGAACATACTCAGCGACTTATCATGCAGTAGAGCTCAACGTACTCATTCCCGATCCTTGTACAGTGTAACAGCCATTACAGTCTGATCCGGAATGTGAGGCTCGATCACAGGTGCCTGTGTGGCAGCGGTGTATAAGCCATTTAACTGATCAAAATGACCCACATTTTCCTATTTAAACCACTCGCTTACCACAGATGCGCTGTAATTTAATTATGACATTTCTCTCTCTCCCCGTCTTTCTGGCACATTCAAGAAAGACTGACTTCCACGTCTACGTTGCAGCGAACAAGGAGGGAAGCCACTTGGAGATACGTTCCCTCAACCTTGCTCATAACCATGACATCGGCAAGGAACTGTTCAAGTACGTGCCACAGCAAAGACGACCATTACTTGCTCTCAAAATGAAGGCCAACTCTTTGTTGGAAGTCAAGGCTTTCCCGAGGCAAACAAAGAGTGAAGAAAGCGTCATGCAAGGAGACCTGGCACCACCAACAACAAACGAAGGAAGCGTTACACAGCAAAATGACCCGGTGCGACCAGCCCCTTGCATAACCTCCTCACGTACATGTGCAGATGTGCATATAAGTGACGCTCTTCACTCGGGCAACATAAAAACAGGCACAGTGATGGCTTTGACTGTCCAAGGGCTAGCACAGACCATGCTGAGAAAGAAGACAGTTTTGTTACTGTAGACAAAGAGAGCACGAAAGTATCTTCAGGCAGCCTTAAAGAAGTCAAGGTACCAGTGGCAATGAAGTGTGGGCGCCCAAAAGGTCAGGTGGTCACAGTGATTGGCCTACCTAGAAAGCGAAAGCGAATCGGCAGTGCACAACCTTTCGCTGCACTGACTGTCAGAGAAAAGAAATTAATGCTCCTCACATGGTTTACAGGACCGCAGAAGGCAGCAGAAGCAATGGTGGGTAACGTGTTAGACGAGGACTGTGTTGAGCAAAGGCCTGAATGTATTCCTTCAGGCATTCGTGATGAGAACATTGACATTAACCTTGTTCGGCATATCTTCACAGATGATGCATGGGAAGCTGTGCAAATGGCAATTTTAGTCAAAAAACAGCAAGACTGGAAGTGCAATGAGTGTGACTCTGATTTGGACAGCCATGACTCGATTTTCTGCGACTGGTGCCTGTGCTGGAGCCACGTGCCATGTGTTGGTCTTAAGCAAATTCCAAAAGCCAAACTTTGGAAGTGTCAACGTTGCCTTCCCACTGAAACTTCTGAGTCCTTGTCCTTATGTCACTGTGTGCATGTCTTTTTCTTTGTTCGTTGTGTGTGTAAAATATGCAAAGTGCATTGGCATATCTTATACACATGTTTGCGGCAGTTTGATGAGCTTGTCTACTTGTTTTCTGTATAAAATCTGCAAGAGTGCCTTGACATGCCCTGTACAAATATTTACTAGTTTGATGAGCCTACATGCTTAGTTGAAACGAAAATAAAGATGTGTGGCCAGACTGCAGTCATTTTGTCATGCCTGTTTTAAAACTGCCTTTTAAACGCAGGTGTCTACACCATGCGTGTTTAGGCAACCGTTTGTGTACTGGTAAAAGCGCTCTTGAAACCTTGCAAGGCGCGCAATTAATGAGCCAAACGTGGACGAAATAAGTGCCCAGCAAATGCTCAAACGCTTAAAAAAAAACAAACTGGCATGATGCTTCCCAAACCTTTACGTTAGGGGGTGCCAGCTGAATGCAGGTATCTTCGTTCCCCCACCTAATTCCCAGTGACGAAGCTTGATCGCGCTTCTGAGTGCAATGTGCGGATCGTGATCGACTGGATCCGGATGGAGACCCAAACGTGACTGTACTGACGTCCGACAGGATGGACGTTCACTCCGCCAGTCGACCGAACTTCGCAAAATTAACACATTCTTTGGCGCTCAGGAGAAGTCGGTGTTATCGAAGCAGCTGCCGGCAAAAGCGCGAAGTGCAATTTGGCCACCGCGATGAACTCGAAACGCTGTTCTCCCGGCTGTCGCTTGGCGTCAGTCAACCGATATTCGCTAATTTAACACATACTCCTATTCCACCACTCAATCTAAATTAACAGCTTTGCACGCTTCTGCCGGCAGACTGCCGAAATGTTATTTTTTGCTGGGGCAGAATGCGATAAGTTTATTTGGCCGGCACTTCTGACATCACTTCATCAGCCAATGAGATTCGACTGCCGGGAGAATTTCAAAAACGTATTTCTCCCGGCTGCCGGCAGACTAGCCACTCCCCAAACAAAACCCCCAATTAAAATCTGCGTTGTCTGCGACAACCTAACGACGTATCCAGGAGGTGAACTGGCCAGTGACGATGGCCGATTCACCAATTTTCATTTGGCTGCGACGACAACATACCCATCCAAATTCACGCTTACTCGCTCAAAGAGATGGGCCACTAACAACTGCCGTGAGAAGCTCACGGCCAATTCACAGCTTCCAAATTGCCTGCAACGTCAACACAAACTCGGGGACTGGCCTGTGACACGATGGCAGAAGCCGTCAGAGGCCCGTAGCTGATACGCGAGTTATACTGGCATTGAAGACAACATGCCAACCTACTTCACAACACAAAACGAAGCAACGCCCATGCATTCAAACGCCACAAAAAAGGGCTAAGATGCCACATTAACTTCCCACTCTTGCACCACTACTGATACTGACCAAGATAGAGCAAATAAAAAAATTTTCAATAAGTGGTTGCTTCTTCTAGAATGGCAGTCGGTATGAGCAGATCTGCGAGAACTCTACTCACACCCCAAAACTCCCTACAAAACAGATAAGTGTACAAGTTATTGTCTCGTAAAGAGGTCGCGCATGAGGCCGTCCTATGTAATCCTATGTAATTAGTCATGCTTCTCGTGTTTTTTCTGTCACGCACAAGTACGGCTTTTTCCTGTAAAAGCAGTCGGTAGTGAGTCGGTGGCTTTTTTTTGTTTTGTTTTCTTAGTCGATTGCCTTCGTGTGCGCTGCCGAATCCATGAGTGCATCGCCCAGTGTGCGATATTGTGTAAAATGCACTTGGAGGTGCTTAGATGACTTGTCGATGCGTGTTGTAGGTCGGGAGGGGCAAGACACTGTGCTGGGAGATCTGTCACGCTTGTGACCTGTGGCGCAACTCTGATGGGAATTTCCTTCTGTGCACTGCAGGCGGACGCGGCCTGGGGCCATCTTCTGCCGGTAAGTGCAGAGAACACTTTTTTCCACATTGGTCACCGTCCAGGGTTGCCTCAGCCGGTCGAATGGGTGTGGCTGTGTGGTGTGCACGCTTGTCATCCGGCCATTTCCACCCAGCCGTTGTAATTTTCCGAAATGAGTGAAAACGAAGCGTCATTTCGTTTCATTACAAACTCCAAAGCCAGCACCAGAACAGGTGAGAAGAGAGATGACGACAGAGACATTCCCTCCTCACGGCGCCGTCATTTCTCTTTCCAGTGCCCCCATGGTGAAGCGTGCATCTTCGCCCACGACAGCACGCTGCCCAAAAATGACCGGCGTCTGCCGTTTCCACCTGCAGGGCCGGTGCCGTTATGGGCGCTGCTGCAAGTAAGCTAAATTTAAACTAATTTTTACAGCGTCGCAGTCTTCCGATATGTTATGACCAAAGCTGAGTGCATAAACCCGGTGTGTGTGTAGATAAAAGTCTCGTCGACAAAGTTTATCTTGCGCAAGAACCATCTACTGACCTGTAGCTCTCTATTTGATGCAGGTATTCTGAAAACAGACAGGTATGCCTCTATCGTTAGGCCGAGCTTCGGTTTTCTTCTCGTAAATATTCAATTTTTCTCCTCGAAATTATTCCCTTGATAGTGAACTTTGTAAACGTACAGAATTGCCAGCTGCTGTAGATGCGCGGCCGTCTAACGAGAAAGTGCATTTACAGACAGCGGCCGTAACACTTGTCGAAACTATCCTGAAGCAGATTATATGACAATTAGCCGCCAAGGCAACTCTAACGTCACGCCAAGTTTCATGTATACACTTCTTCTGTTTCACAGTGAAGCTGTGAATATTGTGCAAATCCTGTTTCAGGATTCAAATACAAGAATTCAAGGATATTCACGTAGTTTCAAGGCCCCGTCAAGGTATTTTTTCAGGGGTGCAGGGGAGAACATGTACCAAACTGATCTATTACTGTTCTGCGCACACGCAAAACCTTTGCTTCTTTACATTACAAAAAATGACCTTGGGAAAAATCTTTGTGGAACACTCCACCCTTTGGAAGTGGCCAAATTTAGCGCCACCCGCAATATTAATCAGAGAGCTTTACAAAGAACATGCCCTTTTGAACGTTTTAGAGCTCTGCAAATGCTCTTAATACACAGTCTCGCATAGCGAAAAACATAACTTAATACTTCCTGCTATTGTAATCTTCTAAATGTCTGCTCATCAACAAGGGGGGGGGGGTGAGGTCTAACTTTTCCCGCCATCACACATGCAGAAAAACTAAAATATTCTACCAAAGCTTAGGAGCTACCTGCACCGTGTTCTCAGATTCACATTCAGAGTCTTGCTTACCTGTCCTCCTTTTTATGTCATTCTGGGGTGTCAGCACCCTTCATTTTCGTAACGTAATGGGGCATAGCTATGGTCGGGCAGAAGAGAGATGCAAAATGAATAGCAGGACGAGGCAATGCAGAAAGCATCTAACATGAGAAGGGAACCTATGTTAATTTCCCCTCGTCCGACGCGGGGATTTCATTCTGTACGAGCCCTTGCATAAAGCAGCCTCCCTGTTCTCCCAAGCTGGCTTGAAATTGTAAAAGCCTGTTTTTGATGGGGAGTGTGCAGGGCCACAACGATAAGCCATAAAAAGCAGGTCACATATCCGGGCCTCTTCTGTATTTCCCAAAGAATTTAAGGGCTTTCAAGGAGAAGGAAAAAATTCAAGGCTTTCAAGGCCCTTGAAAACAATATTCTCAATTTCAAGGGTTTTCAAGGTTTTCAGGGACCTGTACGAACCCTGTGTCTGCTGTCAATACGTGGGCTTTTGAGGAAGGGGAACAGGCAGCCCTATGTTTGTGCGCTAGAATAAAACTCTAGTCTTTGCAAGTTTCATTCAGCTAATTAGCTGGGAAGCATGTTTATCGCATAATTACAAACGTTTTTTGTTTCGTGCACTGCTGGTCATCCTTCTTCACAGAGGGGAAGAGCATTGAAGTTTTGCAAGGACCCAGTTGAGCAGATCTTGAACGGTACTTTCGCGAGCTACTGTGGTTGGCCTTACGCATGGGGATCGGTTGCGAACAGTTTAACAGTCGCACTGCATAGTTTTGAGCGTGACAAGATATATCTACACACATTGTAGCGAGGGTAGTGAACAGACGCAACAGGCCATCAAGACATCGGGATATGTGCCTCACCAGCATAGACCATATAGGATTATGCCCAATCCAGGCACAGGGATATGCGCCAAAGAGATGTCAGGGAAGACGAACACAACGAGGTGCATGCACCAGAAACGAGCTTGGTGATCGCAACACTCAGACCTGCGTTCCCATCAGCTTCGCTCCTGCGAATAAACAACCTCAACCGGCTACCGGCGTGTCGGCCGCGACTACCATTGTGCTCAATGTTGGCACGAACGATATCACCAAGGAGCCAGCCAGAGTCACCTTTCAACAGTACGAGAAGCTTCTCGCTTCCATCAGGCATGACCATCCTCAAATTCGTACCATCTATGCGACTCTCATCCTCCCTCGCGGCCCTGATCGACGTCGACAACGCAGCAACTGGAGGGCCGTGCACCGCTTCAACTCAGAAGCCTGCAGGTTCAATGATCTGGTTCGCCGGCATTGTCTCCACACCAGGGGCCTCTTCTACCTTGACCACGGCCTGGAGTGACTGCCCTCGGCCCGGGTATTTGCTGCGGATGGCATCCACCCCAACTTTGACGGCGTCGCATCATGGCCAGCCACCTTCACCGGACCTTGCTCAGGAACTTTGCACGGAGGCAGTCGACATGGCTACAACATGCTGCCAGTGCTCCATCCCAACATGTGCAAGGGGAGGCCCCACTTCCACCTCCACCTACAGCTGCTGCTCTAGCCTCCAAGGCCCCCTCAACCAGGCCCAAATTTTCCGATGTCGTCCGGGGATCACGCCGAGATGGACGTCCTGAAGAGCCCCCAGGTGAACCCGGTGCCCGTCCATTGTCCAGAGAATTTTTAAAGCTAAGAAAAGTTGTAGAAAAGATAATTTGATATGAACATCACGCTAGCAGTTTCACTGTATACAGGAAATCCGGCACTGCCCCAAAAGGCTTAATAATTAACCTCAAACCAGCTACCTCTGACCTCTCGCCTACTCACGAGGCAAACTGGCGCAGCGTACTACATAAGGCATTGATGGATCTTTTGAGAATTGTAATACAACATGATCAGTGTTGCCTCAATGCTCCCAAAAAGGAAGAAACCTCTCTACTTAAAAAAATTCATTTGACTACGGAAGAAAAAACTGCACTAGAAATGTTCAAACAAAACAAAACAAGCCATTTTTCCGCTCTTAAGGCAAAAAAGATGCTCGCAACGGTGTTGATTTATCCCTATCCTAACCTAGCACATAATCTTCCAATAATGATGTACTTGAGCCCGACACTCTCGATAATGCAGTAAACTTGTCCACCGTTACTCTTACAGAGGATGAATTGAGCACACTAAGGGTCTATCCTTTTGTCCCTCCAGTGGAAAATTAAATGAGCTGCAACTCTACAGGGATCTTGAAAATTTCTCACACTCACTCCAATTAGAAGAGTACTATCATGATGACCCCAAAGATAACACAGGACCGAGTTCCATTGAATAGCCACTGGATGCCACCACCACAACGTGACATATATGGATACGTGCATCAAAGCGGTTCAAAAAGACGTCATAGCGGAATATAGAAAGCGAAACTCCTACCAACCGAATCTAACTGGAAAGGAACAGAGGGCACTGGAAATCCTTAGCCCCCCCCCCCTCTGACAATCATAAAGACTGCTAATAAAGGTGGGGCCATTGTTGTTATGAACCAAATGGATTATAACACTGAAGTGCAGAGGCAATTAGGTGACACGTCTTTCTACCAGCCCCTTGCGGCTGATTCGACATTAGAATACAAAGATCGAGTCCGCAGTACCATAATTGAACTTAGGGATGAGAAACCGGTAGACAAAAAAACTGCGCAAACTCTTATTCCATTGCACTGCACTCCAGGCCGTTTTTACCTCCTTCCCAAAATTCATAAATTGAACAATACGGGCAGGCCCATAGTCTGACATAGGAACCGTGACTGAGAACATTTCTAGCTATGTCAACATCGACAACATTATAAGGGAAATCCCGCCCACATTCAAGTCGTACATAAAGGATACTACTCATTTTCTAAGTGAAATAAAAGACCTCACGATACCGGACAACTCCTTCCCTGCAACATTAGACGTAGCCTCTTTGTATACAAACATACCTCACGCCGGTGGAATCGAATCTGTCATAAGAGCCTACGAAAATTCAGAAGGGGACAAACCTATTGACAGCAACACTTTGGCCAAACTGTTAACTTTAATCAGTGATGCCAATTTAGCGGATTTTCCGCTAAATCTGGCGGATTTCATTTTATTCTGACGGGGAAAAAATTAGTCTAGCGGCTAGTGGATTTTTTGACGGGCCATTTTTATACATAGCGGATTTCTGGCGGATACCTCATGCAGTGCACCGATTCAAAATCACCCTGCAAGAAACCATTTCCGTGTCCTCTAAAAATGCAGAAATTGCTTAACTTCAGGGGTTAGGAGGGCTCCTGTTCACTTGCTCCGCCTATCTCAGACAAACAAATCCGTGAGGATTCGAAACGGCTCTGAGACAATCGAAAAAATTCAAAACCAGTGGAGCAAAATTACCCTCCTGGACTAGAATCAAATATCGTCCACGCAGTCGTTCTGGTGGGAAGTTCACTTCTATAAGGACGCCTGCGGCGAAAACCCGTTCTCTGAGCTGGCCGGATTTGCCATGTCGATGCTCGGGCTGCCGTATTCAAATGCCGAAGTAGAGATGAGGTTTAGTCAGCTTAACATAGTAAAATCCAAGATGAGGAACAAGCCGAAGCCCGAAACAACAAATTCCATCCTCGTTGTAAGAGCGGGACTGAAGTGACACCAGAAAAGTTGTTTTGATTAGGAACTTCCCGCAGCAGTTGTTAGTGCGATCGGGACATCTGCAACGTATGTGCAACCAAGTCACTTTTCTGGTCCCTCAACGAGTACCAGCGGTCCTGTGGAGATGGTGTCAGATGACGACAGCGGCGACGAAGACATCGATGTGTTTTTCGTTGACCTGTGATTTCTTTTTTTTTTTTTTTCATCAGTGTGAACATTTATAACTTTTAGCCTCTTTTGTGATGAGGTTGACCAATGACGACCACCGCAGCACTGAAACCTGAAGTGTTCTGTTAGACTCCTTGGAAGACTCTTTTATATATTATTTCAGCTCTCGTAGTTTTGGGGAGCTTTTAAGAATGATAAAGGTATTTATCATACGAAATTGCACTGTTATTTTAAATAAAATAGGCCCTAGCGGGAAATTTAGCGGATATGTTTTAGAATCTAGCTGAATCTGGCGGATTTCTCATTGCTTTTTAGGGGATGTCTGACGCCCAGCAATGGCAACACTGACTTTAATACTTGAATTAAACAATTTTTAATTCAATAACCAGCACTACGTCCAAATCAGTGGCACATCTATGGGGACAAAAATAGGCCCAAATTATGCAAACATATTCATGGGAACCCTTGAGACAGTTCCTGGAGAACTTCCCTTTAAAACCACTGTTTTACAAGCGGTACATCGATGACATTCGCTTAGTTTGGTCTCATGGTGAGGAAACTGAATAAATTCATATCCGACTTTGACAATGCTCACAGTGATATCTCATTCTCACATGAGTATTCAACTCCTACAGTAAATTTTCTTGACGTGCAGACAACAACTAAAGGACCTAGACTGGCTACTTCGGTGTACAGAAAACCCACCGACCGAAACAAATACTTGAACTTTCACAGCAGCCATGTGAGACACTGCAAAACGGCCATTCTATACAGCCAAGCCCTACGCTTCCGCAGAATTTGCTCTAACCAAAATGACTTCGCTTCAAATTGTGATCAGCTCTGCATTGACTTCGCACAACAAAAATACCCACTACCACTCATTGAAGATTCAATCAGGAAGGCATCAGAACAGGAGCTTCTAGCCTTATTAGTGGCAATAAAACCTCCACTTCGAGGTCACAAACCAATATGATTTTGACATTATCGGCATCTGGCCCAAACGTCAATGAAATTTTGAGGAGACACCCCAACATCTTGCTCCAGAGTGAAAGAACGAAGCACGTCATCCCAGACCCACCACGCGTGGTGTATCGCCAAGCAAGAAACATCAGAGACGTAACATCATCTCGATCAAAAGAAACGAGTTTCACAGGTTCCACACCATGTGGAAAACCCCCGTGCAAATTGTGATGATGACACCAACAACAAGCGCTCAAAGCAGGGAATCTGACTTTTCCATGCAGATCAGGGGCAACTTGTGACACTGCATTTGTGACACTGCAAATATAGTTTACCTTCTCGAATGTGGTGCTTGTGGTGCGCAATATATAGGACAGACTGAAAATTCTTTTAGAACTCGCATCAATCACACATCCATTGCAAAACCAAAACCTTATCTCCCCCTTTCAAAACAAATAAACTGTTTAAAACACCCGTTTGACCAATTTACGGTCTCAGTGCTCCAATCAGGATTTAAAACCCATTACGACAGGGAAGCCTGCGAATCATATCTGATCCACAAATACAACACTCTCACAAGGGGTATCAATGAGTCTCCAGGAAGGCTGTCGTGCACTTCAAGCCTAGACCTTGTAGCGGCATGTACCGTATCTTACCACTTCTCAAGCACTGGATGGTTCATCGTTGTCAACAGGCTTTAGTGCTTTCTGTATGCTTTAATCAGGGGTGAGACAGCTTAATGAGAATTGGGAGCAGTTTTTGGAGCAGCGAAATCTCGATTTTGGAGCAGAAGAACCTTGATTTGGAGCAGGAGAACAACATTTATTGTCACTTGAAGAGCCTAAAAAATCAAATTTTGGGCACCTCGGGGGGCAAAAATGCACTTTTTAATCGGTTCTGTACGTACATAACATTGAAACAGCCTTTCCATAAAGTTTTTTTTCTACCATAGTATCACAAGCTACGAACTGGACTACCTTTTTACAAACCATTTTTAAATTCTTAGGCTCTATGCATAGATAGCGTGGAGTGCCATTGAAAATATCGAATTGAAAAACTAAGCACTCGCAAGTAATTTTTAATAGCATGTGAATGCAGAAATTATTATTTCTTTTTAATCCCCAGACTCGGCTTTGCGCGCAAGTGTAAGAGCCACGGCAAAAGTTTGCAGGTGGCAGCACGTGCGGGCAGTGGTCACGAAGGACAACTGGGTCCTGGACTCTGGTAATTACGCGAGGATTTGTTCTGTCTGTTCTGTATTTCGAAATCGGCGAAAATAAGAAAAAGCGGCACACTCAGGGCCACAGACTTTGGGTATATTTTCGCAAAAAAACATTCACTCAAAGTTCCGCCTTGACAAAAATCTTCTTGCCAGTCCAATTTCATCACCTTTTTCCTGTCAAAGAAACCCGTAAAGAACCTGCTCACCCCACCACATACCACTGCTAAAAGTTAAATTCAAAGTAGCATTTTTTTTTTTTCCGCAAAAACTCAAACAGTGCCGCTGATACGTAAATGCAGTTGAGCATTGCGTTTGGGACCACCACCCATGCGGGTCAGTGTTTGTCGCGAGGCATTTCGGACGAGTGTGGGAACGGAACAAAAACCAGATCCAAAAAATAAACGATTGACACTTATTTTCACGAGCACTAAAGTCAACAAATGCGTTTCGCTAGGTTGTCAGCAGATAAACAAGGGAATAAAACAAATGCGTACCCCCGCAACGACAATAATTCGCTGTCAACGAGAACATGTTTTGACGCAACCCAATCAACCCTCAAAACACGGGGCGGTCGCTTGGCTTTATAAATCTGGCTGCCCCTTGTTGAAAATGCCACAACTGCATTAACCCGCACATTGCCTCACATCTTTACAGCAGCTTGACGTAACGCCTGCCCGAAGCACTTGAGATTCACCTCTGGAGGGTAGCTGCTTAAGTAGTCCACATAGCCCAAGCAGCCTTTGTTCGCCAGAGTAGCAAGCTCCACTAACTCCTCGACGTACACAGAACCCACCCACATCGCTTCATGTCCGCACTCTGCATCTTGGCGTCCATAAGTTCTTTGCACCACTTTCCCCTTCCACTGCTAGCCTAGTAAATAAGTTTTAGGAAGTGTCTAGTCTACGGGAAACCGGGACAAATACCCAGCCGGAATTTTTGCAGGCACTTGCTTCACCTTGGCTTACAAAACCACGTGGCATTTCCCTTAAAAAAAAAGCGTTTTCGTTATTCCGACATCACCTGACTTGCACAGTGTTCACCGTGTTCTGTTAGCCCACTTTTGTTTTCAAAGACATTTTTGCAAAGCGGTATGTGCGCTGCAGTAAGATGCATCTTTGGAACTGACGTATTCTGTTTGTTGCTCTGGCTTTAACGGAGTTCTGCTTGCAGTATGTCGGCCAGGCAGTGCTTAATGTCAGTCCCTTGTGCTCCACCCGCGCTGTTGCCGGAACAAAACAACGATGCATCTGTGCTCACTGTTGGTGAAGGGCCTGAGCCGCCTGCTGCACTCGAACGGAGGATCACGAGATACACCACTGCACATTCCATTCAACTTTGGAAAAGGGACGCAAGGACTATCCAGGCGGCAAAAAAACGCAAGGGGAAAATTGCATTCAAGATGCCCGCAGCACTGAAGTACTACCAAGTTCAAATTTTGCTGCATCCTAGGCGGCATGGAATTCACCAGCAGCCACAAGGGTGTGCACAAATCATCGTAAGTCCCTCTTCGCCTATTTCCTATCGTGCACTTCCAGGAGTCATCGATTTGGCCAGCACCAGTCTCTGTATAGTTCGAGTACCTCGTGCATGCAGCAACTGAGCGTTAAGGAGTTCTTTGCACACACTGCACGACCTCTTTAACAAAGGCACCGAGTATCATGAATTTGCAGCTGCAGCGCTGACAGACGGAGAGGCCGCAGCACCAGGGCTGCACTCTATATGGAGGTGCAGAGTGTTGCAGGCCCTAACTGGTCCAGCCATGGCACAAAAATCGAGGAGAGCAAAGCATGTGTCGGTACCACCTTCAGTTGTGTGCTACAGCAGTAGCTGCGATATTCCACTGCCAGGAACCCCTACGTTATGCCCTCAGTGCTTGTCCCGCAGCTCTTCGCAGCATACATTCCAGGGCCGCACTTTTGCAGCTGGCCATTTTCACGCTCTAAGCATTTGAGGCCTTTCTGGTTTCTGTGAGCCACTGTTGTGATTGCGCTGGATTTACAGCTCTCTTGTTGCCCCTCCTTTATTTACAAGACATTCAAGAAGGACTGTTACATCAGCATTTATGTTGAGCTGTCTCCAGATGCAAAATTCCAATGGACCTTTTACCAGTAGCGTAGCCTTCTTGCGGCGGCCACCCGAACCACACTTGGGGGCTCATAGAAGAACACGCCCCCTTTTTTTTCACCTGCCCTGCGCAGTTGAGGAAGCCGTCCCAGGCGCCACGCATGGTTTTGGTGGCTGAGAAATTTTTCGATGGCAGCCGTAGAGCCTATCTGTCGGCCGCTTTCAGGGCTCAGAAGATGGAGCAGCACTTAGCTGGCTCGGCGTTCGCAGCTGGCTAATCCAATATGGCGTCGTTTTGTTTACATTTTGCCGCATCCGACTAAAACCTGACCACAACCGCCGCCAAATCGGCCTAAATGCACCCAACTATGCTGGCAACGCTGTCTTTTTGGCCTCAAAATCTCTCCAACTTTGGTGTGAAAAATCGAGGGGCTTTGGCCATGCTGACAACGTTGTTTTGTGCATTTCTTGTTCGTCTGTCCGTGCTTTTGCGGCACCGTTTCAACTGAACGGACGGACGGCCTGTACCATCGCCTGTACGCTGTTGTGGTTTGAAATGGCAGCTGTTTATTCCAGCTGACGTTCCTAGGGTGCTACCGAGCCTCACGTCAGTCCGCGCCTCAACTTCAAACATTCAGTTTCGATGACGCAAAGGCGGAGACTTAGCGAGCTCGATTTTGTGGCTGTCTACGTCGGTGGTAGCGACAAGCTCGTCAGGAGGTAAGTGTTTAGTCATCTGATATTGCGCTTTTTATACCCCGAAGAAAACACACAAGGTGTTTCTGGCTTAAGGGCTCGTGGTAGAAGTGTAGGCTCATTTTAAAGTGGGTAAGCTACATGCCATTTTTTTAGTGAACGCGCACCCGAAAGCAGTGTCGCGATTTTTTTTTTCTTACGGGCTCATATGCGTAACTGAGCTGGAATCTGCTAGCTATGGTGTCACTATGCTTACTACTGGTGACAGTTATTACACCGAGGTGTACGTTCACAGCCTCAGTAAGCACTGCAGAACAGGGGTTCTGGGTTGCATGCACAAATGCAAAGCGGGCACAGTTTCGGAGGTATTTATTTCGGTATCGTATGTCATCGAGACGTCGCTCACTGCTTCCATTACAGGGGCTGGTCGAAAATTTCCACTACAGCCGGTGCACGTGTACGAGTGGCCGACGGGTGACCTGCGCTGTTTCTA
Organism: Haemaphysalis longicornis; assembly: GCF_048455015.1. Classification (NCBI taxonomy): domain Eukaryota; kingdom Metazoa; phylum Arthropoda; class Arachnida; order Ixodida; family Ixodidae; genus Haemaphysalis; species Haemaphysalis longicornis. The sequence goes on along the minus strand of NW_027526295.1, from coordinate 123,492,276 downwards.
AAGAGAGACAGACCTACCTCAAGAGACTGCTTGTCGATGCGTTGGGCTAAGGGCGTCACTGTTCTCGTTGCGGGTGTAAGTATTTCGCAAAATCTGCGCTTCGCAGCCTGTCTTTCATAGAGACAGTGCAGTGAAAGTATATTCCTGTTGAGAAGCTGGATTATATAAGCGTGCGTGCGTCCGTCCGTTCGTGCGTGTGTGTGTGTAAATATACAGTTTGCACCTGTCACCACAATTTCTGTTGTAATTTTTTAGGTAACATAATTGAGAATTCCTAGCGCTCGCATGCAGGAGTTAGAAGATGGAATGCATTCCACAGGAGACATGCCGCGACTTATTCTGTTCAGGGGAAAGTGAAATTGAGACACTCGATGCTAACAATGAACAAATACTGCGTACCATGTGGTGCACCCACCTAATGCACTCACATTTGGTGCCCAAACATTGGTGTTGAGTGCATTCAAAGCTGGTTTCTTCTTTTTTTATCGCTAAGATTGCACTACAGAGGTTGCTGTACATGGTTGTTTTAGAAGTCAGTTATTTATTGCAATTTACTAATGAAATTGCGTTTCGCCAAAAATTTCCTCAAGCAATGCAAGTGGGGTTTTAAGATTAAAGGAGCCTCAGGTAATCGAAGAATAGGTAGCCATCACTACTTTTTTGCTGACACAGGGCACTCCTTGACCGGCCCCACATCGCCAGACGAGAATCTCCAGACGAGAACGCTATCTGTCGGAAATATGTCAATTCTTTTTTCGCATTTTCTGCCGTCAAATGTTATTGCGAGATTTGTACCTTTCATTTGATGTGGTTTGTGTGCTCTGAACATTGTGGTACTTTTTGCGTTATTTCCCTGCAATGTACATGTGCGTTTTTTTTTTTCCCCTCTGATTTTGCCTTGTGTGTACTGACGCTTTTAGTTCTTTACAACCATTTTTTGCCGAGTGTTGGCTCCTTGCATCTTCTGTAATTTTCATGTAACCCCCCTTACACAATGCCCTTGGGCCTGTAAGGTGTTTTAAATAAATAAATAAAACAGATTTTCACCCAAAGGCCAAATTGGGCATAAAACAGCACATCATCCTATCCTAACGCCGAATGCAAGTGCGGCAAGTGCGGAAACAGTGCGGCAAGTGCGAAAACAGTGCGGCACTTTTCTGCTGTATATGTGGCAATTATTTGGAAGCAGTCTGTACCTGCCTTGCTAATATAAATATAAGCGAACCAGGAATCATAAGTGGGTAACACAGGTCACAGCTGTAACTAGAGCTTCTATGTATAGTTAAAAAGCATTGTGCGTTTCGTTGTTCACCCTTCGCACAAACTTAAGACTACATGCTCATTAAATTTTTCTGAACGGAACATACATATACCAACACACGTCAAAATATGCGACTACAGATCCCACAGGCTAGAATGCACTACTAACATACTGAAGCGGAGCTTGCACGCTCTAGTAGAATGTAAAACCATGTTGAGGCACACTGGGTTATCCAGAAGTTCTGAGTTATTAGTCACTATTGCTAGGCATATTCCACCACAACTATGAGATAAAAGTGACGGCCGGAAGCACGCCGGGCAATACACGAAGCAGCACAGGCACCAATGTCGAAAGCTTGCAGGAAGCGTAACGCTCGCCTTCCACTCTCAGATTCCTTGGCACAAACGGGTGGTGGTGCTGCACCAAATGCACCACGGTGAGCCAACTTCACACAAGGATCACACGGAAAACACTCAGCAGCAGTTTGAAGAAAGCAACCAGCAAGAAGGGCACATTGCAGCAGCTACCAAATAAAGCTGGGCTACTGATTCACTGTAGCACGGCAGACGCGTCCTGTTGGTGATGGGCAGCACAGCTGAGCGAAGCGACTAAAACCTGACCGCAACACGGACGCTGTTCAGAGCGCGTTACAAGTGTTGCCAGCGTAGCCGTGAGGGGCAGCGTTCAGCGTCGGTTGCGGTCAGGACAAAGCAGTGTTGCCAGCACGCGTTTGTACAGTATGCTGGCAACAACGTCCGTGTTGTAGTCAGGTTTTAGTCGCTTCGCATTTTGCACCAGGGTTGCCAGATGTGGCTACTTTACGCCAAACTGGCTAGTTTTAGCAGGCCGCGGCGACAAAAAAAAAGCCCTGGCTACTTGGCTAGTTTATGGCTATTGTTCTGGCGCTAGTGTCAACACTTCCGTGTACGCTAAAATACGTGAAAACATTCACAAAATAAGTGCCGCTATTTATTCTGCAAGCAACGGCTTCATCGGGGTACTGATGACTGTGCTCTCTTGATTCCGAAAGCATTTGCCTGCACCGGAAACACAACATGAGCGGCATGACAGCAACGTTCGGCAACATTGTAACACAGCTTGTGCAGTTTCTTTCTGACCTCGTTTTGTGTTGCCGGTTGCGCCATTCACGTGCAGCTGGAAGGTATACCCTTCCACTGCCACGGCGCAGTGGAAGATGCCACTGCACGGAGGATGTTTCGGCAGCAGACATTGCAGACAGCGCAATGAAGCTCCTAGTTCTACCTATATTGAACGCAGAAGCAGAAAGGGTATTTTCAGCCATCGATCTCACAAAAAGTAACTTGCGGAATAGAATGCCCCACGACCTACTCCTCGCGATCCTCAGAATCAAGTTTAGACTGCAGCTGAAATGAGCCATAAGCTCTACATTTTCGGTGCCGCGGGAAATGCTGGAGAAAGTCAACTCGAGTATGTACACCTGAGTTTTCTGGTCTAGTCGACTCTCTATAGTCTAATGTGATTTGGCAAAAGTGGAGATTATGTGTTTTAGTGTTTTTTTGATGTGACGAAAGGGAAGCTGATGTGTTTGTTTTTTTTTCTGTGGCGATGCGCAAACAAGCTTAAATTACACATGGCTACTTTTCTGGCTCCGAAATAATTCGACCGCGGCCAGTTGGCTCCTTTGGTCAATTTTCTGGCTGCTTTTTTCTTCGAGGATCTGGCAACCCTGTTTTGCACCCCCCCCCCCCCTCCCAAGAATGGCGGATCGGTCGCTGGGAGCGAGGGCAGCGCATGCGCAGAGTGCTACTGGAAAAAGGTCCATTGTCAACAAAATTTATTTGACTTCAAACAAAAACCCCCAATTAAAATCTGCGTTGTCTGCGACAACCTAACGACGTATCCGGGAGGTGGACTGGCCGATTCACCAATTTTCGTTTGGCTGCGACGACAACATACCCACCCAGATTCACGCTTACTCGCTCAAGGATATTGGCCAATAACAACTGCCGTGAGAAGCTCACGGCCAATTCACAGCTTCCAAATTGGCTGCAACGTCAACACAAACTCGGGGACTGGCCTGTGACACGATGGCAGAAGCCGTCAGAGGCCCGTAGCCATGGAGGAAAGAAAAGGTTAGGAGAGGCCCTGACGTCACATTTGTGAAGCCGAGTCCCGCCATGACTTGAGCCCACGGAGCCCAGCACTCTATCCCATCATCCTTTGCTGTCTCCGGTTTGATTTGACTAACATGGCGTCGCCCTGCCCTCCCGCTTCGAAGCGAAAACAGCTTCGTCGCTGATTCCTCGGTGCGATGTCATGTTCTAAGCTGTTGATTTCGCGTTCAGTTTGCCCATTCTAACCCTCACCCAAAGTTTAAATCGAAAAACGGCTTTCGTTTTGGAGATAGAAGGACGATTTTTCAGCTCTTAAAGGGACACTGAAGTGAATTTGTCAAGCTCCCGTTTTTGCTTGCACTGCGTAGACTGGCTCAAATTAGCACACTTTTCATCGTTTATCCGGTTGACAAATCGGTAATTATTTTACAAAGCGCGAAAGAAGAAAAACTACCATGCGCCGTTTGCGGCGGCCGCACCAACTAAGGCTGTGACGTTGAGAGGAGGGGCGCCGTGATTGGACGATGCCCAAGGTTAGCAATCACACAAGTTTCGGTTTCGGTTTCGGTTCTGTAAAACATAACCAATGGCTTTGTTGGATGGGCATTCTCAATATCTCAGTAATCATCGTACCGCGCTTCTGCCATGTTGTCGGCTATAAAATGCACAAGATAAGCCTCCCAGGACGGCTTGTAGTCGTAGCATTCACTAGCCGAGACCTACGCAGTGCATGAACGCCCTCCGCGTACCCGCAGACGCCCAAATGTCATGCGCTTTTCCCCCATATTTGGAGCTTGCCTCCCTCATGCCTGTATCCTAAAAAGCGTGTTCGCACCAGGCCAAGGGTCTGTTCATTCTGGCCTGTGCCCACTGCCTGCAAGCAGTCGGTGCTTATGGCAACAGCACGCCAACGAGAACTCGCTAGCGCGCCAGTGCCAGCCTGCGCGCGTTTTGTGAACTAGTTCGTGTAGCCATGAACGTTGCGGCCCCAAAAAAGGTGAACTCAATATAGAAAACATCGGCGGAAAACAAAAAAGTTAACTTACAAAAAAAAAAAAAAGCACGTACCCGCGGGGATTCGAACTCGTGACTCGCAAGACATTTACAATGAATTCCTAGCGCCTCAGACTGCTAGGCTACGGAGCGGGACGCGAAGGCATTGCTAATATAGGGTATATATTGTATAACCGGTTTACACTTTTATTTAGTTTTGGCATTTCAAGCCGCTTAGGTGACTATTTGTTGTACTGCGATCGTGCAGTAAGCGTCGCCCGAGTTTCCACAGTAGCTCACGTCTAGCAATTGCATTTCGTAGACGGAAAAGCGTTCGCAGATGCGTAGTCGTGCTGCTGACCGCTCTGCTTGTTCGCCCAGCGCAAAAAAGTGCTTCCCGCGCCCTAGTTTTACGCTGTACAGTAAAAATATCAGTTGATTTTATTTGCTTAGTACCTATATTGACTTCGCTGACTCTTCTCCCGCCTTCAAGAGGCCTTATATTTTCCTACTGGCGTACCAGTCAGCGAAGCGTCGCATGTGCAGCGCTTGTGTGAAGCGACCTTGACTTACAGTGTACAAACAAACCAAATAAAGAAAGGCACATTCTTCCATTCACAAACGTGTCCTGGCTTCGTTTCAACTAAGCGAACGAATTGCGACCAAGCAATTTTTTTTTTAACCTCCTTGATTGCGACGACCCGCCGGCGGCCGGCGGACGAAACGCTGGGCCGACTGACTCTGTCGGCCGGGGAGCCGTGCAGTAGCGCAGCCGTGGCGCAGCCAATTGCCAGCTCATCCCCTCCTGACGTCACACGAAAACGCCACAGAAAATGGGCGAGCGTAAAGAGAGGAGGACAGCGTTTTCGAATTAGTTTTTCTACTAAATAAAATCGCGTAAACGCGCCTAGAGTGGTCGAAACATGGCCTGGGGACTCCGGACTACAATTTGCGCTAGTAATCCCGCAATGTTTACATATCACTTCAGTGTCCCTTTAAGCCTGGCAAAGTAGCGTTTGTTGTCGTCATAGCAACAGGCTCGCGGGATGGCGAACGCAGACGACGGGAGCGTTGTTTTGGTCGTACAGCACTGCGGTCTTTGCGCGCTACGTCTCAGCAGCGATAAATTTCACTTCACTTCACAACGAAGAAGCGTAAAGTGAGCATAGAACGAACTGTGGCTCTCGCCAACGCTGAGCGAAGGGGATTTTCCCGGCAGGTCGCCGGTGGCGGCAGCGGCTCGCTCCGGCGATCTCGACGCGACGTAAGCGCCGTGCGGCCGGGGTGCGAGTTAAGGCCGCCTCCGACGGCGGAGTTTTCAAACTGGCCTAATCTAAAAACGTTTGTCGTAGCGACTGCGCTGGTTTGGAAGCGTAGCGAGGCAGCGGCATAGCAAGCGCCTTAAAAATTTGTCCGTTCTATTTGCCCAAATTTGGCCGCCGCAGTTGTAAACAAGTAAGCAACATTGTCCATGGGCTCAAGAAAAATGACGTAACTTCCTCTACACTTTTCGCAATGCATTGGGATGCTAGGGGCCAGGGTTGCCAGATGTGGCTACTTTACGCCAAAATGGCTAGTTTTAGAAGGCCACGGCGACAAAAAAAAAGCGCTGGCTACTTGGCTAGTTTATGGCTATTGTTCTGGCGCTTGTGTTGACAGCTACCGCATACGCTAAAATACCGGAAAACATTCACAAAATAAGTGGCATCTATTTATTCTGCAAGCAACGGCTTCATCGAATGACTGCGCTCTCTTTATACCGAAAGCATTTGCCTGCACCGCAAGCACAACATAGGCGGCATGACAGCAAGGTTTGGAAACATCGTAACACAGCTTGTGCAGTTTCTTTCTGGACTCGTTTTGTGTTGCCGGTTGCGCCGTGCACGTGCACCTGGAAGGTATACGCTGGCATACACTTCTTCGCCATGGGCAAGAATGCCACTGCACGGAGGTTGCATCGGCAGTAGACATTGCAGACAGCGCAATGAAGCTCCTTGTTCTACCTATATCGAACGCAGAAGCAGAAAGGGTATTTTCAGCCGACGATCTCACAAAAAGTGACTTGCGGAATAGAATGTCCCACGACGTACTCCTCGAGATCCTCAGAATCAAGTTTAGACTGCGGCTGAAAGGAGTCACAAGCTATTTTCGGTTCCGCGGGAAATGCTGGAGAAAGTCAACTCGAGTACATGTACACCCGAGTTTTCTAGTCAAGTCGACTCTCTAGTCAAATGCTATGTGACAAAAGTGGGGATTACGTTTTTTAGTGTTTTTGTGATGTGACAAAACTCAAGCTGATGTGTTTGATTGCTTTTTTTTTGCTGTGGCGATGCGCAAGTAAGCTTAAATTGCAATTGGCTACTTTTCTGGCTCCCAAATAAATCGACCGCGGCCAGTTGGCTCCTTTTATGGCTACTTTGGTCAATTTTCTGGCTCCTTTTTTCTTCGAGGATCTGGCAACCCTGCTAGGGGCCTCTCCTGAGTATTCTTTCCTCCATGCCCGTAGCTGACACGCGAATTATACTGGCATTGAAGACAACATGCCAACATACTTCACAACACAACACGAAGCAACGCCCAGTTGGAGCAAAAAAAAAATTTTTTTTTCAGAAAGTGGTTGCTTCTAGAATGGCAGTTGGTATGAGCAGATCTGCGAGAACTCTACTCACGCCCCAAAACTCCCTACAAAACACTGACCACAGCGTCGCCAACAGACTTTTTCGACGCGATCCATCAACCCTCAAAACTCGAGGCGTTTGCTTGGCTTCACAACAGCGGGCTGTATCGCAGTCAACAACGCGCAAACTTGGTTTACAACTGCACTAACCTGCACAATGCCTCACCTTGTTTACGGCGGCTTGCAGTAGACTAACAGGTAGCAGCATGAGCAGCCGAGAGTCGCTACATTTTGGTGACACTGGAGTACAGGCCCACATTCAAGGCCTTTGTCCGCCAGCGTAGCAAGCCTCGCTAACTCATTGACAAGAGAAACCACCTGCACTGCTTCTTGCACGCACTTTGCATCTCGGCCTCCATACGTTCTTCGCACCACTTTCCCTTGCTAGTGCTCGCTTTGTAAATAAGTTTCAACCAGCCAACGCGTCCCGAAACCTTTTTCAACCACGCCGTTTTTCCGTTGAGGTCACGTGGTATGGTGGCTAGAAACGGCTTTCCAGGGGGCTTGTCTTGGCACAATTAGCCGATTAACCACTGAGTAAAAACGTTCACTGAATTTATAATAAAATAGGCACAGTGCAGTCGGGCCAGCACTAGTGCAATAATAACGTATTTTATTTAAATTAGGCAAAAACTGCAGCAAGTTAACTATTAGTTTGTTTGGGAATTCAAACCTTCTAGGTCACCCGCGAAGATTTGAAAGTCACTGTAACTGCTTGTACAGTCAAAGAGACTTTAAAATTGGCACCAAATTTTTGGCAACTTCTTTCAAAGCCGCACTTACCTTCCAGGAAATGAAACCAACACACCAAAGACAGAAATTTGATATTTTCGTCAAACTAGTGAGTAGTTTTTTTTTTGTTTTTTTTTTTTACGTTTCGACATCATTTCCTTCAAAGCCGGCCATTCAAGTAGAGCTTTTCTTTCATCACTGAACGCTGTGGAGCTTTCGTGCTTGCTACCCGATGCACGGGTACAGTTCACTGTGCGGGCCCAATCGGACTGGCAAGTGTACTATTTCAAACTCGACCATAAACCACATGCATTGCCACTATATATATTGCAGTTGGATACTTTCCTGACCCATATATGCTGCGCCAACTCATTGCCAAGGCTGAAAACTAGCAGTAGTAGGGAAATGGAATTTGAGGTTTGGCCACAGTTTGGCTGCGTCGGTGGCTGTAGGTTACAGGAGCTGTTGCCGTGGGGAGCACACTCATATAACCATCTGGGCCACTAAAGGCTCCCTGGCTTTTGGCCCACCACGCATTTGGGCCTCACATCAGCAGGCATGGACAGGCCACAAATGCATGTATGCGTTTGAACGGAGCCTGCACATTTTAAGCCCGAATAACACACACATGGCTCGCAATCTACAATTTGTATTGCAAACAAAAATCACGCTACAAATAATACAAAACTAAAAATAAAGTAGTTGCTGTAGGGCAGCTGACACGGTGCCCAGGGACTGTCCGTGTCAGAGTGGCCTCCTGTGGTAACGGCGGCAAGGCTTCAAGACGTCAAGCCCCCAGGCGCTGCAGCTGTCCCAGGGCTCACCTGGAAAGCACAGGGGAGCAGGCTCAAAGGGACAGACAACCAATTTTTCTGAGGGATATACGCTCTATCCCAAATGAAAGGGCATCGCTTGAAACGCTTTAAACCAAAACGCTTTGTGGCTAAGCTGGCTAAAACGCCAAGGTGGCTAAAATGTCACACACCGAATTCGCCAACTTACCCATGGAGATTCTCATCGTCCCAAACAAGCCCTACATAAACACCACAAACATCGACGTCGTCGACGGGCTTGTCAACGGAGCGGTGGAAAGCTTGACGTGTCGAGTCTTTATATGATGTGCGGGCGAATGTTTCACGGTTTTACCGATAAGCATTTTAGCTTTGCCCCTCTCATCATCATTCACTTTATATTTTTCTCTGCATGATCTACCAGAAAGCTGTGGCCAGCCCTCGACCTTGGCGACGTGCATGCATATTTTTGCACTTCTCAACACGTCTGATAACTTCAGCGTTATGTTGCGTTCACAACCCGATACAGCCACCAAGAAGTAAATTCTTGCCATTCCAGGAGTGGGAATGGGCGACAATTTGGCATTCCGAGGATTTGAAAGAAATGGAATTGCGGAAAGTTTACATTCCTCTGCACGAAATTGGAATGAAATGGGGCTGCCCATTCCGCAAGACTGGTGCGCGTGCACGTGTGTGTGGCAACAATTGATGGTGCCAAAAAAGATGGTGGACGGGCAGGCTCTGTGCTGTTCAAAAAAATTGCCTGCCCGCCAAAGACGCTGGCCAAAAATGCATTTGGACACTAGGTGCGGCCAGTCACTGTTAGGCGATGGGAGTGGAGCACAAGGAGACACCGCGGCGGCTACGTTGAGCCATTGTTGTTTTCCTCAAGAAAGAAACTGTGGTCTATGAAAGTGCAAGTTTATGAGCCACGAATAAAGTTAAACTTAAGTGTTATAATGAACTAAAATCAAATAAATATAAACTTCAGGCGATAAAGAGATGCTTTCACACTCACCCGTCTAAAGCAGCCTTAACTGTCCATGCGAACCTTGTGTTTCGCATCGGGCTGTAATCGTTGGCCTTCCATGGAAGACATTTTGCAGTGCATTGTACAGTCAAGTTGGCCAAGTCAACATTTATCAAGAAAAAAGAACCTAAATTATGAATTTGTTTTTATACCGACCTGACAGAGAAACGATGGAACTTTCTCCGAACCCGTTTGAACCGGTTCGCAAATAATTTTTTTCTCTCCAAAACCATTTGAACCGGTTCGAACCGGAACGGAATGGTGCCCAGAAACCGAACCCAAAAGACTCGAACCCGAACCTAACCCAAAAGAATTCCGGTCCGACACCCTCATTTTAGGGGATGTCAAGGCTTACCTGGGAGAAGGGGCCATCCCGAAGACTACTGGCAGGGAGGAGGATCGGACGCGAAGAGGCAGGTGGAGCAGCGGTGTCAGGGGGGGAGTAGTGGCACTCCCGGCCCGCATAGTAGAGGAAGGAGTGGCCCCACTCGGGCACCTGGTGCCAGCCCAGCTGCTGCACAGGGCAGCAGGCCACCAGGTAGCTGCCCAGGGCACCAAAGCACCAGGCGGCCAGGACTGGGCCGCTCCCCCTCGTTCTCCTCCCCAGAGCGTAGGGCCCCCACCACTGTTCCACAAGGCAGAGAGCACGCCTGCAGTGGAAGGGCATTGCGAGTGTTAGTTGTTGACTGTGCCTTGTAATGTATGCCAAAGAAGAATTTAGAGCCCTGCTTCTGCTACGAAGGTGCGAGGCCAGTGAAGCCCTGTTGGTGGACAACCACGTGGAACTCTGTATGGTGACTGTATATTCATTAAAAAAAGACACATACAGGTACTAACATCCATAAAATTAATTCTATATTATTTTTCATACAATTTGTTTCAGGTAGTTTCGATAGAACAAGAATTTCAGGCGAATTCTGTAGCATTTACACCTACAGTGCACACACTAATACTACCACAAGCAAATAAAACTTGGCATAATGACAATGACATCTAAGTGGCCAATTCCAGTGAGACTTTTTCCAAGCTACCTACATTACATTGAGACCTACAGAGCATTTCCAACTTGCCCTGAAGCGAGCACAATGCCATTCCTTGTCAATGCAACACAGCAGACGATAGCAATATTGGTCAGAGCCTAGTGGAAGACAGTCTTACCGTAAAATATGCCTGCACCTTTATCACACCGTATTACATCACAACTCGCAGCAGACAGTGGCAAGTGAATGGACATGTGCCATCATAAGTAATTGGAACAAGGATTTGCGCATACCCCAAGATATGTGTCTTACTGGCTTCACTACAGCCATTACCAGTATACAGGAAGCTTTTTCTATTAGTGAGAACTCCTTTAAACACACATCAATGCAGCCAGGCAGTTTACAGAAGAAGAAATTCCTGTAAATTTAAGAGACCGTGTTCCCATTACTTCTGATGACACTTGCACAGCATGCAGGGGTGAGACAGCTTAATCAGATTTGGGAGCAGTTTTTGGAGCAGCGAAATCTCTATTTTGGAGAAGAACCTTGATTTGGAGCAGAAGAACATTTATTATGTCACCTTATAGGGGCCTAAAAAATCACATTTTTGGCAACTCCGGGGAGAAAAGTGCACTTTTTAATCGGTTTTGAACGTACATAACACTGAAACAGCATTTCAATAGTTTTTTTCTATTCCACTACCCTTTCACAAACCATTTTTAAATTCTGAAGCTCTATGCAAAGATAGCGTGGAGTGCCGTTGGAAATATCGAATTGAAAAACTAAACAATTGCAAAGCATTTTTATTATGTGAATGCAGAAATTATTATTTTTCCAATCCCAGACTGGGCTTTATGCACAGAACCACGGCAAAAGTTGCGCAAAGTGAGGTGACAGTCGTCACACCCCACCAGCCCTCCCATTTCAATCCCCAATGTGCACGTTAATTACGATCGTAATTTGAGTAATGTTGATATATTTAGCCCCCTCCATCTTGGAATTAAATTTCACTTCAGATAGATGAACTATTATTACTAGCGTGTAATAATAGCCTGTCCTGCTATCGGACACATAATAGCCTGTCCTGCTATCGAAATGGGACGTCCCATTCCCGCCGCTCGCAAGCTCGCTATCAAAGGCAGCAATAACTCAGCGTTTCATAACACCGCAATAAGTCCGAAATTTCACTTTAAGCACGCACCGCGCCTCCCACTCAAGGCCGAAGTCGCGCAACTTCCCGCAACAGACCAAACGACTAAGTGTAAACCCAGCCACCCTCATAACCAAAACCACAATAGAAATCGGCGAAGAGCACTCTGCCTGAACCACGAGCAACTGCTTCGCTCGGCGGCCATGTTTCCTAACCTTCTCCACACCAAGATGGCGGCGCCCCGTGATGACGTTCCGGAAATTTGGCGCTCCGAAAAGTGTCGTTTTTTCATCAACTTGGACAAGTAGTTTGTCGCCTCAGTACACATAAGTATTTTTTCTTTAGGACTTTGCAATGGTTTTGGATGAGAAGACTTTAAAATCTCACAGAATATAACATGTGCAACCCGACATTGTGACTTTCAAAAAGACTATCTCGGGGAGAATTTCTGCGGGTTTTTACTAAATGATCAATCGATTAAACCTTTACAAACAGCATCACCTTTGGGGTGCTGGAAAATTATTCCGTCAGTAAGCATTTTTCCCCACCGAAACTGACGGGAGCATTAATATCCTTGGCTCTCGGACTGCTTTGGAGCAGTTTGGCGCAATTTTTGCGATTTTCAAGCTTTTGGAGCAGCCCGGCGCAGGAAAACACATTTGTATCAGAACTGCGCAATATGCACAGCTGTCTCACCCCTGAGCATGACGCATTGTCCCTCTCATGGGAGAGATCACACGTCTCCTCACGGGGACACTAAACAGACGTCAACTCTTTCTGCATTCCGTGATCTAGTCAATTCCTCCGCAGCAGTAATTGCTTCAGAGCCCAATGTTGTGTCAGATCAGCTCTCCCTCGACTTCATATTGTTTCTACAATCATGCCAGAAAGAGGTTAACGGGGCGCCCATGATAACGTGGTCACATCTGCAAGCTGCACACAGTCTGACCAGAGTCGCCACCGTTCAGATAACAACGATACGAATATAATCACACACTTCAAACAAAAAATCGAGATATGAAAGAAAGCACATGGAGCAGGGGCAACTGCCAAGCCACTTTTCGCTATTTCTCTGACTTCACAGAATCTCGTTTGTGTGATCGGTGGCTGCCGACTTCTCACACCGCCGCCAAGAAACACGACTGTGCGACTGAAGAGAGGCCTCTAGTCCCATCTGATCATATCACTCGAACGCCAACGAGCATTTAACACACTGGTAACTATGCTTTCAGTGCTTGCCTGTGATACGTAACTCCTGCCCATATGCGGGTGTAGCGTGAAATTTAAAAGCGCTTCGACATTTTTTGTATTTTTCCGGTTACAAAAAAAAAAACATTGTTCATGGCTGTAATGGGGCTGAGTGAGTACCCAAAGCCTAATACTTCCAAAGTAAGCAAAGTGGCATTTTGTCAACAGGGACCCTTGAAAGAACAAAGACCACATGCAAACCAAGATCTGCCCCCACTAGGAAAAGACTTAATTCTGGAGCAATACCAGGGGTTTATGAAAATCAGATAACAATCATGTACACCCACACAGCAGTATATTTTGCCCCTTCAAGCAGCACTGAACAACCCATCCAGGTCTTTGCGTGGGGTCTCTGACAACCTCTGCTTCACCTTCGATGTCTACTCAAGCCACGATTCATGGTGCCATTTGAATACCAAACAAAGAGCATTTAGCATACCATCGTGCTCAGCTGAAGCTGCCATTGGGTTAATTTTTTTTTGTGTGAGGAGAAGCATTAATAGACTTTTTTTTCTAATTGGAGGAATGAGTATCCGAGGAGCACTAATAAAACAAAAGAACAGCGCATCAACAACAAAATGCAAGGAAGAGAAAATGGAAAGTTCATTATTTTAAAATGTACCAACTAGCTTTATCTTCAGCTTTGGCAGTACCAACACCCACATTCATGCATTAATGACAGCTAGGACACGCCAGTGCCTCCAAAAAAAGATTGGAACAATTTTCCGGCATGATGTAAGGCAAAGAATAGCAAACAAGTTGAATCAATGCACACAAAAGTTCTCTCTTTGGCTATTTGTTTTATTCAGCTAGCAAGAGATGGAAAGAAACTACAGCAATCTGCAATTCAAACACGACAATAGCTAGCTGTCATGTGGTACATAGTGCACATGTTTCTGGCATGCCCGAAACCCCTCTCTAGATTGATGGCTGCCGCTACGAACAGAAGGTGTCCATACTTACAAGCAGTACTTGTGAGCAGACCACCAAGTGACATTCCGAAGGGTGTCCAGGTGGCTTCCAACCTGCACATGCTTCCTGCAAAGACGGTTCACTATTTATTACACACGGTGGTCACATGTGATTTGTGCATCGGGGGATACAACTAGCACATGCCCAGAGGTTGGTGGCTTCTTATACTGTGTTCTGTGTAACAGGGGTGGTGCTTGTATAAATACTGCTCCTACTTTCCACAAGCCAGCTGCTTGCCCTAACTGGGCAACACTACTTGCATAATGCCTCTAAAAAAAATCAGCCTAGCTTGCTCTAGTGGCGCAACGCTGGAGAAGTGGCAGAGCTGGCCGCCCCTCTCCCTTTGTCGGAGACCCAGCTGTTGCCCGTCGCATGGATTTCCAAACTTGCCGCTGAAAGTTTTCCACGAGGGAGGCCCGGAACATTTCATCTGCAAGCAGCTATCATCACAACTTTCCCAAACTGGAGTGCATTAGCACGCGCTATTTTCGTTACCGATTGGCCGCACGTGTGGCCGCATGTGATTGGCCGCAGGGTTAGCAGTGGTCACCACCACTGCCAACCCTGTACCCCTCAGGCCTCTGGGGTGGCCCAGTGGTTAGGTTGCCGGCCTCACAGCGCAAAGGTCACTGGTTCGATTCCCAGGACCTCCCTAACCACACCTTTTTCTTGAGGCTTCGAGGTTTCTTGGCGCGACATGAAAAATGTCAAATTACGTCATCACTGTTGTGTGATTACATAGTTCCACAACCACTAGTGCAGTCTGAGGCCGCGGTGGCCAGTCAAAGCAACAAAGGACAATGCAGACCTAATCAATGTGCGCATGAGTCCTAATATACCAACAACAGGTAAACGTTGCCGGTAGAACAGCAGCAGAGAAGCCCTGCTACGAACATCAGCTACGAAAATCAGTAACAGGAGAACTGTCAATCGTAGCACAGGTGCCGAATAAATTGGCTGCCCAACAAGTATTCTGCAATAACACACGCCCAGAAGTTCGTTCTTGTTTCCACCACTGAGGCGCATTTCTCACTGGGCTGTAAATTGTTCAGGCAGACAATACGTCGAGCAGACACGGCAAAATAAGCACTAATGTAGCGAGAACATACGAAAGGGAGCTGCTACAGCCGCCGCTGGACGAGCCGAATGACAGCTTAGGCATAGGTCTGGTCCTCCCGTCTCGCTTGGCGCCACCGCTGACGTGGCAGCCTGCATCAGCGGGATCGAAGGCTGCAAGAGAAAAATGCGCAGTTGTGTAAAAAATTACACGCACGCAGGCTGCCACACGTTGAAAGCAAATGGCAACTGGGAACTAAAGCGCAAACAACCAACTTTCACAGATGGCCGACACCTCACCTCAACACGGAGACAGGAGACGAAGCGCACGAGTCAAGCCTAATTCCAAAGAGGGCAGCGCAAGCGGACGTTTTCGTTGTTCATTGAAAAATGACCTCGACATCACAACGAACGGGACATCGGGCGCCGGGGGACTCACTCGACTGGAGACTCCAGCAAGAAACACGGGCAACGCAGACTGCAGACGCAACCGTGAGCCAACCTTGTTCAGGGTCGTAATGGGGGGCACTAGCGACCTCCTGCCGGACAGAATCGATGGAATATTTGAGCACGAGAAACCGAAGAATGCGATGCTCGTGCATGGAGGGCTCGTGCACCGCTCGCACCGCTCGTGCTCCTCAAAGATGGCGGGCCGCCGCTGGCCAATCACCATGGAGGAAGTAGTATTAACTCTATGGAAAATGCCAATCACAATGCGCCGTGTGGTGGTGTTGATGGAAGTGATGGCTACCGGTTGCGCTAGAGTGTACTAGAAGTTTTAGAGTGGCCCGAGCGGCGGCCTCTCCCATTGCTCCGCCAGGTCGACTTTCGCGCAGAAAATAAAACCAGTGTAGCGGCGGCGCTGCTGTCGTCGACAACTGAACAGCCGGCGCTCCCCGGCACCAGCTCCCAGCCTGCGCGCGGCAATATTTGCGTTGCTCGCGGCGGTGTTTTGCGCTTGCAAAGTTGATTTATTTTGGATTATGAAGTTTAACACGCCGGCGCTACACAGGCGATGAGGCAAGCGGTACTGGGGGGCTTCGGGTTAACTGTAACCACCTGGGGATCTTTAACGTGCGCCGAAATCTCGAAGACACGGGCGTTTTTCGCTTTTATCCTCCATCACAAAAGCGGACCCGCCGCGGCCGCGAATCGAACCTGCGCCTTTGGTCAGCTGATTTCGAAAGTAGACGCAGAAACGTTATGACTCCGCTTGAACGATACTTTCTCATTTTTAGGCGTTTTCTGAAAACGCTAATTGTTGATATACAGTAAGCTCTCGTTAACTCAAAGTCGTAAAATTAGCTGAAAATTTTGAGATAAGCGCAGAGTTTCGAGTTAAGTCAAATGCAGAAAATTTGTGGCCAGGTCTCTGAAATAACAGCTAGTGGTGCTAACAAAAGCACAGGGGAGATTTCGTAATAAAGGCAAAATAATTCGCAGGAAAAAGGAACTTTTATTATTGCGGAAGAAAGAACTGTGTTGCGCTCTGCTGTTTCGTGTTCGCATCTGCACCGCAGAAAAGTGTACCCGAGCCTCTCAATGCATCGCATGGATTGGTGGTCGCCACCGCTGCATTCTACCTTGTTACAAAGCAGACGCAGCATGTATGTTGTTTCTGCCGTTGTACGCACGCACTTCTGGAGGCTCCTCCTCGTCCGCGTGATCAGTAGCTGCGTCGTCCACAGCAATGATGTACGCGCCAGACAGCATTCCGGTAACGGGGACGCGTAGTCCGCGTAAACTTGCACTTCACGACCGCGTTCGGCGGGAGTAACCATTCGAACGGGGACCTTATCAGCTGCCTGCAGCGGACTGTGCCTTTTGTCCTCTCTGCCAGTATTTCGAGGCATCCGTGGTCCTCCGAAAAAACGTTTCGAGATAAAGCGGGCAAATGGTTAACGCCTATGGGAGGTAAACACATTGTGAGAAAAGTTTCGAGAAGATATTTTGAGATAGCAGAGTTCGAGTTAACGAGGGATTAATTTGACCGACAGGCACCAGGAATGTTTTTCCCTTCCCCTTCTTGACTCTGCGCATGAAGCAAAAGCGGCAGGCGCACATTCTATAAGGCTGCAAAAAGTTTAATGTTTTTTTACGTCCTCATTTGGAACGAAAATACCAAGAGCCTTCTTCTGGGCTACCCCTGCCGTTGATGCTTGTACTGTCGTTAGTGGGCTTTCTTATTTTATTAACCTGCTATGTCGCATATTGCAGGCACTTGGTAAGGAAGTGTGTACTGAAAACGAAGTGCCAAGTCTGCATGACCAATCCTGCATGCCAGGGGAAGATGCCGATTTGTTTACTACCTGTTGTATTTGGGGGGGGGGGGGGGGGGGCGGAGGGGGTAGGCGAGGGAGGGGGGGCTTCTGAATCCTTCCGTGAATTTTTGAAAGTTTATTAGCGATCTCTAGGACGTTTTTACGAGTTGCTTCAGCAACAAGGAGCTCCACCATGACAGCGTTATGGATGTACCGCAGCCCTTATTCACAGCAAACACCTTTAAAGGGGCACTGACACAAACTTTTGAAGGCGAGATAACGTCGGAGATAGATTGTTGAGAACGCACATACATCATCTGCAAAATTTCAGCGGAAAATACAGCCTAGAACATCCAGCACGTGAGACCTTGACAGCAAATTTGGTTGGGTTCTGTACTCATTCTGACACGGATTCATTTCTATATAAAAGGTTTAATCAAGTTCCGTGATTACATGCGAAGGTGGGAGCAACACCTTAAACTTAGCCGTCGCTAATGATCGAGGGCGAGTTATGAAAATGCGTTGGCAAAAAATGTCAATTTAAACCTCCATATTAGCGTTATTACTAAACCTCTACCTGTGTAGACTTGTGCATGATTTCCCGCGTTACATTTCATTTTCTGTGCTATCGAAAATGAAAACAATGTGTATTTTGTTCCAGTTCCGTTTATTTGAACCTCCATGTTAGCGCTCTTGAACCTTTACCTCTATATTAGACGTGTTATATTTCATTTTTGCCGCGGTCCATATATTTTCTGATCTATGTTTTGCATTTGTTTTATGTGCGTGTAACGTACTCTCAGCATACTTGTGAATTAAATTTGTGTTAATTTGATTCAACTCCTTTCTTGACCTAATCAGGTGAAAGGTGGTGCGATTAATAGAACGTTGCGGGAATAGTTCTATGAAAGGCGGCCATTGGGACAACTGAGCTAACTGCTGGGCTAACCCTTTTTTAGTTAAAAGAATACCTCGCTTGCCCGTGTCATTTTCTGATCGGCCACCACGGTGACCCGTAATTATCCCAAGCGGGCCACTGCTTAAATACTGCTATAATAACAACTCACACAATAAAAAACAAACGCACCTTATGATATTAACCCACATAACTGCAGTCCGAGCGTAAATTGCAAGACAATAAATTAAAAAAATCATCTGAGAAGCTATCATCCCAGTCCTCATATATTTTTTTGTCATTTGCGTCGACCAGCTATGTCCATCAAGCAGCACAATAAGGACAAATTTATAAAGCAATCACGAACTGGATCATACCAGGCAATTTCACGCAAAATACTTTATTATGGGAAATTGAAAAAGCGAAAATGTCGCTGCAATTACTTTATTTACAATACGTTACGAATGCTGCAAAGGAAAATCCGTAATTTTCCTTGTTGTTGTCGAGCGGGAAAGGCAAAACTAACGCAAAATGAGCTGCAGCGTTTATTTTTCATTTCGTTACCCACAGTCCACTGTACCTACAGAATATTTAAGCAATTGGACGACCCGCAGAACAAATTTCGAGCGCTCTGCGCGTAAAGCAGCAGCGTTTCCTGGCCCGCGCGCGGCCGTGCGGCCGGCCAGCCGCCGCTTTCGCTTTCAGTTGTCGTTGACTACAGCGCCGCCGCTATTTTCTGCGCGAAACGAGCACCTCTCCGGGCGGCCGGTCGGGCCACTCTAAAACTTCTAGTACACTCTAGTTGCGCCTTGCGAAGTGCTTTCGTTATCAATAAAGTTATTCCACAAATACAAAACAAAAGCACATTAGCTAATGCTCATAACTAATTTTATAGTTTTGTAGGGGCTAAAATTATGACAGCGCATAATACTCAGGTGCATTGTAGAGTAAGCAAATTGTTTCGGTTTCGGTTCTGAGCAGGCAAGTTGTTCGGTTGGTATGTTGTGTTGATGTTCTTTCTGTTGAGCCTTGTACATAATCTTGACAGTAACTGTTAGGCGATATTGATTATTCAAAAGCAGGGCAAGCTTCAAGAGCCAGGTTTCATTTGTTCCACAAGCCTGACAAAACTCAGCGTTGTGCAACTTGCGCCCCTGTTCTGTGCTTGCGCGCTGGCACACCGATGCACTGTTTCGTGGGGATCTTTCGGCTGCTCTATTAAGTGCAATGCACTTCTTAAGCGACCCTGAACCTGCGTCCACCGGCGATGTCCGCATCACATACCCACGTGGGGGATTGGCCAGGAATCTCCTCGTCTTCCTTGGCAACGGGGGGAGATGGGCGCGCGCTGCCTGGCCGCTGACATGGCACATACCCACGTGGGGGATTGGCCAGGAATCGGGCGTGAGAAGGGCTAATGCACCCGCTTAAAGGAGTACTGACACGAAATTTCAAAGCTGAGATCCGCTCTAGTAATCAAGTACAACGACAACACAAATAGGTGTCTGTGAATAAATGCATCTTTCGTTCTTTGTAGTTGTGTGTGTGTGTGATCTCTCTTTCGCGAACATTACCGAACCGCGCAAATTCAACTCGTGCAGTCGCACTTTCACATTCTTCCCCTCGGGGAAATGCGGGGAATTTTTTTGCTGTGGGAAGGAATGTAGCTGCTCATTCTTAAGGAAACCGAAAAAAGGGAAGTTCTTGCACTATTTTTTCAAACCGGACGCAAGCTCATTGGCACAGCTTATAAACAGCAGTAGTAGCATATGGCTGCACGACTGAATGGAGTTCGAAGTGTGGTGAAGAGCTGTGGTGGCCGTAGGATTTGAGGACCTTGAGACGGTGGACGTTTTTGTGGCATTTAGGCAGTTCGGCTACTTGCCACCTGCACAGCCATGGGACTCTCTTTGGTCCCATGGCCTGCACGGCGATGGGACAAAAGAGAGCCTCAGACAGAGAGGGAGGAGAGGCTCTTTGCACCAAATGGTTGCGACAACGGCGGGACTATTACGGTAACTGAGTGGAGCCGGCTTGAGTGGTGGATGAACACTTAGTGGTATCACCCGGCGCAGATCGGGTTTAGGCCGCGTGGTACCGAGGATGGACTTGACCACTTCTCGTCAATGGTGCTTCTTGGCGGCCGATCACACAGTGTGCTCAGTGCTTGCCATTGACATACAAAAAGGCATACAACAACGTTAGCCACGGAGCCATCTTGGAAATTCACCAAGGCCTTCTCCGGAGGTTTGCTCCAAAAGATCCTTTTCGGTTCGCATTGGTGGTACAAGTTTTGTTCACTTTACGCCTGCCCGCGCAGTGCCTCAGGGACCAGTAATCTCGCCCTTTCTTTTTAATATTACCATATTGCCGCTCGCCTGGCATCTCGGCTCTATGCCTGACATGCACTTTCTGATGTACGCGGACGATATCACAGTGTGGACTGTACACTCGGACCTGACTCGACAAACTGCGTGCCTCCAACCAGCCTTGTCTGACACGCAGAAATGGTGTGAATATGCTGGATTAACACTTTCCGTCGAAAAGACAGCAATTCTGCCTGTGGCCAGTGCTTGGGGCTGTCGCCGACTGGAGGTGTCTCCAATCGCATTGCAACTCCGCGGCTGACCTGTACGCACTGCCACCTCACTTCGCGTGCTGGGATTAGAAATTTATGCGTCTGGGTCAACGTCTATGTGGCTACGTTCCGCTCACCAAAAAGCAGGACAGATGCTCCACCTCATCCGACGCATCTCACAGTCTGGTGGCTCCTGTTCCAAAATGGTCAGTCTTGGTGCGGTCTGTACTCCAGCCTCGGCAATTGTTTACCAGGCCCAATTCCAACACCTGAACCAGGTGGAGTGGGCTCGACTTGAGGCAATAAACTGAGCCGCAATGCGTGCAATTACCTGCCTCCGTAGGATAACACCGATCCCTGCTCTTCAGGCTGAAGCTCAAGTTAGCACCTTGAATCAGTGTCGGTCCGCCTGCATGCATAAACTCACCTTTATTGCTGAGGCAGTGGCGTTAGGTAACTACGTGGATCGTTCACTGCCCACATCCCCAGTCTGCATCGTCACCAGGCCACATTGGCTATACCACCAGGTGACTGACAACAGGCCACTAACGCGACTGCACAATCAATCCAATGGACATTCCGACACACTTTTCGGGCTTGCACAAGAACTGGCGGCTGAGTCTCACCCCAGGTGGTGCAGGTATTTGCAGACGCTGGGGCCAACGACGACTTGCTGACCACAACACTACAATGTCCTTACCACCCAGCGGCTTGTCAAACGTGCTTCTACGAAACACGCCGCACCCTGCAGTCTATGCTGGCGGAGCTTACTGCCATCCGAGACGGCTTACAAGCACCAACTCCTGCCCTTCATCAAGCCTCTGGAGGCACTACTTCACAAATTTATACTCATTCTTATACTCATTATACAAATTTATACTCAAAGTTCACTCATTTTTTCACTTTTCACACGAAGTTAAATCGGGCAGATGGCGCGCATGTGGTGCACTCTACAGGAGTCTGACAGACAACTACACCAGTTTGAAGAGACCATTCTCAAGAGCGCATTCGGCAATCATTTCGAGGGTTGGTGGACCTTCCCGCACACGGCGTATGTGTTCGGATTCGGACGTACGTACCGGGCCAATTGCTAGGAGCTGCGCACGGTCTCTGTTGGAGGTGGGACAGAGCCAGATGAGGCCTTTGTCCTGCAGTGGACATGAGTAGCCTGATGATGGTGATGATGGTTGCTTCTTTCGGACGGGCAACCATCTGGTGCAAATGTCTCATTGCTGTGGACGATTGCGTCGTGTAGAGCAGCACTTGTTGACCTCATGTTCGTGAGGGTTCGAAGAGCTGCTTCTAGGGAATCGGCAAGCTGCCACCAAAGCCAACCACTGTAGTCGAACTCGGGGTAGTAGCACAGTGAAGACTTCATTGACCCAAAGCTCAAGAGAAAGAGGAGCCAGCTTAGAGCACAGGCACGCTGCCTTCCCCCAGTCGATGCCAGGAGTCCATAGGCGCTAGCAGCGAGTTTGGCCAGCAGGAGCGCACACTCGTGCACTTGTGGGTTGGAACTGAACAGCACGGCCTCCCATTGCTCTAATGCTAAGGGGCAGGGTAAGAGTAGGGTGGGGGCTCTCTGGATCACAGTACCATTTTTAGCTTTTTCCGAGGTCTGGTACAATACTGTTACACAAAGGAATGAGCAGTGCCTGCATGAACACAACAGGTTGAGTGAGACTGACTTCAAGTTCCAGCTAAGATGTCTACAGGCCATGAAAGGCATTATCTATTACAACTCCTGCCACTTGCCCTGCTGCCACGCGGCATTTTGGCTACATCATCATCCCTATCCTAGCTGTGCCATCACATCTCCTGAAAGGTTCTTTCGAAGGCCTTCTGATTGCATCAGCTTGCCCCAGCCCTGGGCACTCCATGCACCCGCCAATGTAGTCACACCCCTTTGCAAAAGCTCCAACTTCTTTGAGATGTGGAAGCACTTGCAAGATGAACTAGCAGATGGAGCCACGAAGCTGAGTGCGTGGATGCCAGGCCCCACACAGCGTGCCAAAATAAGCCACTGGCTGGAACATCCCCCGACACATGGCCCCAAAAGTTTCATCTCCACCTCCCTTCAGTGGCAGACTGAACTTTGAGCAGACAATGCATCAACCTTTGCCCACACCTGCCACTTGTAAATATTCTATAATAAATCTATATAATAA
This sequence comes from Haemaphysalis longicornis, assembly GCF_048455015.1. NCBI lineage: Eukaryota > Metazoa > Arthropoda > Arachnida > Ixodida > Ixodidae > Haemaphysalis > Haemaphysalis longicornis. Next base: position 123,469,388 of record NW_027526295.1, on the reverse strand, counting down.
ATAATATATAATAAATCTATTCTATATTATTCTATAAATCAGCCATGCAGTCACCTGTACCCACTGCCTCGATGTAAGCTTTAGAGGGGTACTGATACTGATTCTCGGCGTTAATATCATTACACAGCTTCCGTAAATCAAGAGATACCCTGGCTGAAAAATGAGCAGCCTGCGATCCGTGCGACAGACTTCATTTTCCCCTATTGCGCCAACAGAACAGCATGTGGAGCTGCGCGCAGCAAATGGACACTGGCATGACGTCACCCCGAGGTAGCGAAAAGAACTGACACGGCCGTGTGCCTCCGGCGCTTGTCAGAAATCCGCGCCCCTTCGCAAGTGCGAATGGGCGCTGGTGCATTCACAGACTGACACATGCAGCCAGAGCTACAGGCATAGCCGCTGCTCAGAAAGGCACTCTTGGTAAAAATAAAGTTCCAAACACGGGAAAGGAGTCAATAATATAGCCCGGAATCCCCATAGAAGTCACCATCAGGACTTTTATTGAAAGCAGTCACTGAATTTCCGCCACAAAGGTAGGCCTGACGCCTTCAGGCAGCTCAGCCACTCAACTCCGGCACAGTCCAAAACGCCTCCATCAGTCCCCGCAGTGTTTTAACGTCCGCACAAAAAAACGGTGAGGTCATACTGTGGTTCTGTCTAATTTCCCTCTGGGCTTGAATTGCAGGCAACTGGAATGAACGATTTTCAGGCCGTTCAATGTAATTCACTATCGCGCGCTCGAGTATTTAAAGTGCTGTTTCGGGTTCGCCAGGCCATTAGGCATCGATAAATGCAACAAAAATTGAATAAAATTTTGATGGCAGTACTCCTTTAACAAACCCAGTAACCAGGCAGTGTAACCGAAGTGTTGCCAACCCATAGCCAAGCAGGCACTACCACAGCCATGAAAACAATCGCCTTGCCACTGAACCACCATGGGAGCTACATATGCAAGCATCAACTGACAGACACTCCCGAGTGCAGCTCTTTTGCAGGAAAGCCACAGGCATCTGCAACATCTGCTGATGTACGACAATGAATACCCCAGACATCAGTGCAGGCCAGAAGTCCAATCAACAGCTTTCAAGGGAAGCTTGTTACCGAAATTTATGCTCTAGGTCGGAAAAGGCAGCGAATTGTGAACAAGCCGTGCTTATGACACACAGAATCAGTTCACAGCCACTTTGGGCTTTTACATCCTATACACATTACGTTTTGTACAATATCTGAAACAATACCACGCACCCTAACATTTAAGGCTGCTAAGAAAGCATTTACGTAGTGCAAAAAGCGCAAGACGATGAACTTAGAAAAAGGCGGGGACAGGACGTGCACCCCGTCTCACCCTTTTTTCAAGTGTGTCCTCCCTGCGCTATTTGCACAAAATGAACCCGCACAAACTTGTCCCACTACTGACAGTCCTTCTGGTAAGAAGGCAACCCCCCAAAAGCGATAAGGAGTGAGAATAGTTCACCTCCACATGACCAATTAACTGTGGGAAACAAAATGACTGGCTGTCAACGTCCAAGAAAGGCAGGCACCCATCCCTGGCATCACGAGTACATTTTTTTTGGCCATTCGAAGAAGAAAGGCCATTCACGCACGATGTCCTCGCATCGCCATGCTCGCGCAGGCAACGGATGCAACCATGCGTTTCAACAGAGCCTGCGCATTGCAAGCACGAACAACACTTACACGGCTCGCAATCTAGAATTTGTATTTCAAACAGCAATTGCGCTACGAATCACACAAAACTAGAAATAAAGCAGCGCCTGCAGAGCTGCTGCCACAGCGCACGGGCATTATCTGACTAAAAGCGACCCGCTGCGGTCTCCAGCGCAGTTCTTCAGGACGCCAGGACCGCATGCACTGGAACAGCCTTGGTGTTCACCTGGAAAGCGCAGGGAACAAGCTCAGAGGGGCCATGCAGACAAAATAGAGGTTTGTTTTATTCGAAGGATTTGGTGTTTCAGCGCCACTACCGATTGTCTGACAGAAAAGCATGCTTTGTTCACCGAGAAATTAAACATTTGAAATTTAATTCTCCCACTAAACTGTGTATTTCGGGACGTCAGCGATGACACACCCAGAGGAAATGCTAAAGAGCTGCTGCGAACGGTACAACATCTTTTGTTTGCCATGTCCTTTCACAGATGGTGCCATAATACCACTAAGAGGCTGCTGTCCACACTTGCTGTTTCCCACCGGATTGTACTTGGCTTCCTTTTGTTACGGTTGATAGTAATCATTCATGAAAATTTTGGCATGCTCAACACACAGGGTCCCGTAAGTGGAGACGCCGCGTATGCCAGCTAGCCAGCGTCGTACCAAACAAGCCCAATACGCCCAACGCCTGTGCACGCCGTACGCCTGGGTTCTTCTACGTTTACGTGTTCGTCCGCAACTTTCCTTGTTTGTGTGTACTGAATCTCGTGCGGAGCAGAGGCACCTGCATGCAAGGTACGGCACACTGTGGCAACACACGCACACAGAAAAAAAGAAAGGTGTGCTTGCTTAGGCGCACTAACTTGTGTCCGTTATCAATTCAACTCAGTTTTGTGAATTCTGTCAGGGAGGCACATTAGCCCCTCAAGCTGTCGGTGTGTGCCACAAAGAAATCGACAATAGTAATGACAACTTCTGTTCTACCCTTGGCAGCGTGCGAAGTGGTAGCGCTTCAAGCTGCTACTATGCACACCCGGGTTCAAATCCCATCAGATCCCGCCCGTGTTTTCTATTTACTCTTTAATAAAGAGGCAGCCATTTCCGCAATAACAAGGACGGTTTGTCCAGAATGGGGAACTTGAAGCTTTCGCCTTAGATGTCAAGCCTCAGCGGTCGGGCAAAATAGAACTAACTAACACAGAGAGCTTGTGTAGATTAACAACAAATCTACATCTTGCCAAGAAGGCGACATCTTTTTCCAGGAGTGCCACCCATGGGGGCCTTAGACACAACAAGGTTTCGCTATTCCAGATGACAAAGTCAAGTCGAACACTTACAAACCATTCCTTCTGTCTGCACAGTGCAAGTTCACAGTGCACAGTACAAACCATTCCTTCTGTCTGCACAGTGCAGACACGGCCACCTTGCCTTATGTGCAATCACATTCACTTTCATGCGTACGAAATAATTATGAAAGGTGAATAATTATGTATCGAGCTAGCCGTCTGAAATTCTACAAGATTTTTTGCACCACATCTAAATAGAAGGTTGACCAAATGGGGCATATCCAATATCTGTATAACCACACATGGCACATGCCCACACACAAATGACTAGCATTTGTTGCTGTCATTTGACTGTCATTTGTTGCTAGCGACTAGCTAACGACTACCTAACCACTAGCTAGTGTTAGCAACACGGTAGCGTTTCCGTATGCAGCACTTTCGCGGCGAACAGGTCCCTACGAGGCACTCAGAAAAGGCTTGGCATCGCCGCAGTTATACAATCACCACTTCACAAAGCCACGCCAATGAGGATCACCAGCACGATCTTTCACTGCACTATCACCTCCCCTCACACATTCGTGTTACCCGTCGGTGTTGTGAGTGATGACGAAGACGAGGGATGTTTTGGGGATCTTGACGGAAGACGAGGATCGTGTCGGATTCCGGCCTTCGTTGCTCTCTACTGTGAATGCTGTGAATTCATCGGGTTCCCTCTCCTTTTATCCTCGTAACAATCGAGACCTCAAGAATCGATTTTCAAACTTTCCGCAAACACCTACCCCAAAGAGAACCAAACCAACAAGCCGCGATGAACACAAAAGAAGCGCTACAGTATCACTACCAACGCCCCTGAGGCTCAACTCCCCGCTTGAGGTGTTGGGACACTTGCCGTGACTGCAAGGCGCGCACGCGGCTGGGCAGCAGGTCCACGGTGCCAAGAAGAGCCGTTTGCAAAAAAGCACCGCGGTGGCCGCGCACGGTGGCACAGCTGCTCGGGGTCCCCGGACCGGCTGCTCGGGGTCGTCGGACCGGCTGCTTGGGGTCGCTGGACCTGCACACAATTACTATTAGCCAGGCTGTCATTCCTGTGCAGCAAACAGGAAAAGGTGCTAACAGAGGAGGACGAAGGTAGGCACAACGGACAGATACAGGCGCCAACTTCCGACCCGTTCATCTTGTTTTGTCAACCTTCATACCTGTGCCCTTCCCTTCTTACTGCAGAGATGAACCAACTAGCTCTACAAGTTCTGGTATATGGTTCCCAGCCATCTCGCCTTCACACCCACATTCTTCACGCCCTGCCTCTGGCATGGTGGGCAGGCAGAGTTCACTTCAGAGGACTGGCACAGTCCCTTGCTACATTAGCCAAATTTGGTCACTAGTTGACAAACATCATTATGTTTTCATGCACAAAATTTAATGAATGCCATGTCGTTAGTCGACTGAATGAAACTTAACTCAGAGCTTTAACTCGTTCCCCAAATACAGGTCAAGTTCGCCCTTGTCAAGTTTGGTACGCCAGGGAACAATGCACTGTGAACAATGATTAATGAACAATCAACAACGATCAGCCCCAGCGACTGCCTTGCAGCGACACTGTCTTCCTCCTGCCTGAAGTTTCTTTTAATTTTATTTTTTGTTAATTCAGTATTTATGCTATCATCCACGCCATAACCCAAAGCCTCCAAAGGGCCCACCTCCATGGTGGATGTTGTCGAACACTGCCTCGAGGGTCTGGTCGCAGAACGGGAGCAGCCCCGTCTTGAACTCGTACAGGCATATTCCCAGCGCCCACCAATCCACTGGAGGACCTGCAGTCGTCGCAATGTAGCCTTAGTGCGCCCTAGAGCCACTAAATAAGCTTCATCTACTGGCTCTACTGCGCCCTTTTGGCGCAAGAGTGCACAAAACACTATTTTAGCACTTGTGTAGCTTGGAATTTCTCCAACAATGAGTGCTTTGTGGCAACGCCGACATTACTTCAAAACATTTTTTTGCTAACCTCATTCTGTACCTTTCAAACCAAAAAAAAAAAAAAAAAAAAGAGTCCTTCAGAAATTCCAAGTAGTAAGAGCACTTCAAAGTGATTCACATAGCAAACTACTTGGGCATCATTCAAACTTTTGAATACCCACACATCAGTACTCAGGGGGGACTATTCTACGCTGCGTATGCTCGCACAAATGTTGACATTTTTTGCGTGGCGGCAGGGCTTTAAAATTTTTTGGGAACCGTCAACGCTGATCAATAAGCAGCCCCTCGGGGGGTACACGTGGGTCGAGTTTAAAAATGTCCTCAACCAAGGGTCTTGCACTGCAAGTGGTGGCAAAAGCTTTGTAATGGCATGTATTACTAGGACCCACCCCTGTGTAATACACTTAAGTGTGCAACAAAATGGTGCAGCTCAAGGAACCTCTCGTGCATCCCTGACCATTGTTACATAAAATTACGAGGCCTAAAATGTACTTTCTATTCCGCTAATTTCTGGTTTCTTCAGTTTAAAAAATGTGTACCGTCAACTCAGGCTCGTGAGTCCCACTCGCACAACTGTGAAGCGCTCGCCACGCAGCGGCCAAAATGTGCAAATCCTCAAGATGGAAATCTGAAGCAATCCTAAATAAAACAAGAACTAAATATTATAGAGATGCTTATACGTTTCAGTGCACTAGCAGCATTTACTGCTGTCAGTGTCCTTTGTTAAACATGGAAAAAATACTTGGCAGTTTTCTACAAACTGAGATAATCTGTTCTGTTTCAGCATTTCGCTGCGGCCCACCATGTGGCTGTCCTAGCAGCAGCTCGGGAGCCAAGTAGTCCGGTGTACCCAGCAGGCGGGCTCCTCGCGACACTTTGGGTGTCCGCCGTCCCACTGCAAGGCGAGAAACAACAGACGTCATCGCTTTTTTGCTTCATCCCTTGCATCCTAATCAAACTGCATGACTGTTGGTGATGCAGGGAACATGTACGCACTGATTCCTGCTTTTTTTTTTTTACCAAGAAAGAGCGAGATCCACGACAAGTCACTTAAGGGGGCACATGGGTCTTTGGGACCAAAAAACTGGCCAAAAAAGCATTTTTTAGGTATCAATTTTCTCTTGATTTGCACAGTTTTTCCTCGAAAAATTCCAAACATGGAACAGTACTACACACTTATAAAAGCCATAGAAGCCCCATTTTAACAAAAAAAAAAAATAATAATAATTGTTCTCCCATTATTCCCCACTTTTTTGCCACGAGTGGTATCACAGTGATACAAAATTGTCGAGAGGTACATCCCAGCATTTAGAGCAGCTAGGGAGATCATTTCTTTTGCACTGTGAAGCTGAATATTTAAACCATGCGATATGGGAAGCAGATTTTGCATTTTGTGTTTCAGAAGTTGTTTAATTAGCATTTTTTTAATTGGTTAGCAGTAGTAGTTCAAACCGATAAGTTAGAATTGATGTCAACGTGTCTGTGATTGGAAAACAAAAAACTGCTTTCCTAGTTTTTTAACTATTGTTCTCAAGAACAATCAAAGATTCTTTTTGATTAACTCAAATACTATTTACCTTACATCAAAACTAATTGGATATTTGAAATCAGCTAAAAAAACTGAACAAGCCCTACATGAAGTTTCATCAAAATTGGTTGGGAAGTAAAAAAAAAAGCTTTTAAAACCAGTGTGCCCCCTTAATCCGTGAGTTTCCAAAGACAAGTGTCATGGCGACTACTTTCTTCCCCCTGCCTGTTACCTAACCGGTGCAGCACGAAACGAAGTGGTTTGATCTGGGTGAAGTACAGTGCTAGCTATGGAGGAAAAACAAGAACATCGGAGAATGTACTTCATCGCAGTAAACTAGCAGCATGTTCAATGTAGCCCGTCTAGGTGCTGAATACGGCTTATCTGTGCATGCTGCATTTTGTGCTTCCTGTACTATATGCTTCGCAGAGTTGCGCGTCTGATTTCCACAATCTGCCGCATCGCTGGTCCCACCTTGACAGGAAAGCCCACTTTCAGTACTCTTTTTTTAGTTCTGCGCAGGTCAGCAGCTGAGGGCTGTCCCACACAGTGGCCAGCCCAGCCGACAGCACCACACATGAGCTGACTTCGCCCTGTTGCTGCAACCAGAGCAGTGACTCATACATGCATGATGGGTGGCTTCCCTGCACAACTCTGGAACTCAAGATGGCAGATGGATGCACAACTCTCCCCCCTTAGGGGAGCTATTCGAAGAAACTCTGCAGATGACTGCTAGCCAGAGACCTCTACACCAACCCTGCGTCACTCTGCCCTCTGGACACTTAGCGTTTAAACAGGGACCCAGGTAGAGGTTTTCCCCCAAAACGCACACGAAAGTTGCCCTTCATCTTTGATTGATTGTAGGGTTTAACGCGCCAACGCAACGCAGGCGATGAGGCGCGCCGTAGTGGAAGGTTCCGGATTAATTTTGACCAGGTGGGGATCTTTAACGTGTGCCGAAATATCGTACACGCGGGCATTTTTGCTTTTCGCCTCCATCAGAAAAGCGGCCGCCGCGGCCAAAAATCGAGCCCGCGACCTCGTGCTCAGCAGCGCAACGCCTTAGCCACTGAGCCACCGCGACAGGTATCTTACACAGCGATCATTGGCAGAATCAACGGCACCAGTATTAACATTGCCAAACGCGCGAGAAAAAAAAAAGGTCAAGCAGCCACTTTCCTTTTGCTCTCTCCTACCCTTTCCCGCTCGTTAGCCTTCCTGCGTGCTGTCATGTCCACCAGCCAGCGCTGCTTCACGAAAACTATGGGAAATAGTTGAGTTTGTCTAGCGTTCCCCAGGCGGCAACCCCTACGCCTTCTTGTTTTTCTTCATGCCTGTCTCTTGGTCAGCTGCTGATAAAACCAGCCGCACAACCGCGGACACAAAACCACTTGTGCTGCCCCAGGCTGATGCGGCTTTTGCACACTTACCTGCTCGGACTGCGCTACCCCCTGTTCTATATTAAAAGTGCAATTGCTACCATTACCGGTACAGCGGACGCAAACCCCTTCATCGGGAAGCAAACCGCATAAAGCTGCAAGGGTATGCAAGCTGCAGGCCGCAAGCTGAGCATCTAAGGCATTCGTTCAGCATTCGCATTAAAAATGCTGTAGCATCCGCAATAACCTCTTTAATGTTTGCTTTTTGTCCACCCGAGAATAAGTATGTTCTGACCACTATTTCAGTTCGGCCTCTGTCAGTAATTCTTTGAAGAATGCCGCAGGTATAAAACGAGTGACAGGTGTAGCAAGATCTCCACTGGCTCTGGAACTAGCACCCCACCACGGCTAACATGTGAATGAAACAGCTCTTGATCGTTGCCGCTATGCGGCGCGTGCTGGCTGACGTCCCGTCTTATGTCACTGCTCGCAAGTTGAAAGCGCTACCCCCATGTCTACTGTGCATGTCTGTCGCCTCGTTGAATATCAAGAGCTGTTTCATTCACATGTTAGCTGTGGGGTGAGCATGAAGGGCTGAGCCGTGCCCAGCCCTCTATGCTTCATCCCTCTGGGCTGAAGCATAGAGTGGCGCGACCAGAGCGGCAGCGACGCCAATTCTTTTCTTCGCTGCCGTTGCGCTCTCCCTCCTGCAAGAACAGGTTTCCTCTTCATTTCAGGCCACTGAGGTTGTCCTCAGATGGGTCACATTACACGAACCCTAAGGAAGGAATTCCAACCCACAACCTGCAGCAGCCACCCGGGGAGCATATTTCTACTTCCATACTCTCAAGCCCTTTCTAGGCGGGTAGAGGGTGGGAGAAGCCGTACATTTCGTCAACATATCAAGCAAATTAACAAGCCTTTGCACCCGGAAAGTAGCAAGCCAGTGATTGGAGTTATTCTGAAGCCCTGGCTGTGCATTTTAGGGGAGGTCATGGCTTACCTGGGAGAAGGGGCCAGCTCGAAGGCCACTGTCAAGGGGTAGGGTCGGACGTGAAGGTGGAGCAGCGGTGTCAGAGGGGGAGTAGTAGTGGCACTCCCGGCCCGCATAGTAGAGGAGGGAGTGGCCACACTCGGGCGCCTGGTGCCAAGATGGTGCATACGGCAGCAGGCCACCAGGTAGCTGCCCAGGGCACCAAAGCACCAGGCGGCCAGGACTGGGCCGCTCCCCGTCGTTCTCCTCCCCAGAGCGTAGGGCCCCCACCACTGTTCCACAAGCCAGAGAGCACGCCTGTGGTGGCAGGGCATCGCGAGTGTTAGTTGTTGACTGTGCCTTGTGATGTGTTCCAAGGGAGAATTTAGAGCCCTGCTCCTGCTACGAAGGCGGAAGACCAATGAAGCTCTATTGGTGGATGACTACATGAACTGTGTATGGTGACTGAACATTCATCAAAAAAGACACACCTACTAGCTTCCTTAAAATTATATCTAAATTATTTCTCATACAATTCGTTTCAGATGGTTTTGATAAACAAGCACTACAGACACGAATTCTGTAACATTCACAACTACAGTGTGCACTAATACTGCCACAAGCAAATAAAACTTGGCGCAATGCAAAGGCATGTAGGTGGCCAATTCCAGTGCGACTTTTTCCAAGCTACCTATGTTACGTTGAGAGCTACAGAGCATTTTTTACTTGCTTCTATGAAGCGAGCACAATGCCTTTCCTTGTCAACGCGACACAGCAGACAAAAGCAGAAGAAAGCAAAAGCAGAAACTAGTCCAAGACAGCTTCACTGTCAAATTTGCCTGAACCTACATGACAGCGTATTGCACCAAAACTCACAGCAGACAGTGTCAGTTGAACTGACAAATGTACAGGTGTCGCCATAAGCGCCCAGTACAAGGATTGGTGAATATCGCAAAATATTTGTCTTACAGGCTTGATGACAGCCATTACTGGTTTGCAGGAAGCTTTTTCTATAACTGAGGACCCCTTTAAACACACACCAATGCAGCCAGGGAATTTCCGATAGAAGAAATTCCTGTAAACTCGCGACACCGTGTTCCCGCTACTCCTGACAACACCTGCACAGGATGGTGCATTATCCCTCTCATGGGAGAGATCACACATCTCCACAAACGGCCACTAAACAGACATCAACTCTCTCTGCATTCTGTGATCTCGTCAATTCTTTTGAAGCAGTAATTGCTTCAGAACCCAATGTTGTGTCAGATCAGCTCTCGCTCCACTTCATATTTACCCTACCCCTACCCTCTTAGTACAACCCTGCCAGAAAGAGGTAAACGAGGCGCTCATGATAACGTGGCCACATATGCAAGCTGCACCCAGTCTGACCAGGGCTGCCCCGGTTCAGATAACAATACCAATATGACCACAAACTTAGCATTTCTTCTTGGAGGTTAGCGCGCGACCTTAATGCAAGCAGCTCGCTTTTTTAGTTTGCAGTGCAAGTTAGGTTAGTGCACGAGTCAGTGTGAGCAGCGGATCTTCGTGCGAGCCTGGTGTCTCGGGTGGAGGATTACATTACGATGACCAAGTCACGAGCAAAGAAGACAGCGCCACTCGATGATGCCGACGAAGAATGGGTCGCATGCACAGGGTGTGGGGCGGGGGTCCTCTTGCAGGCCACACCCTTCAGTATCCGGAAAAAAGCCGACAAGGCCCAGAGCTACAACTGTGTCGTCCGACTGCGCTTGTTGGAAAAGGAAACGGAGCGGGGAGCGTGCGAAGCGAGGGAGGAGTGTACGCAGCGCTTCTAAGCCTTGGAGGCACGGATAACTGCAGAACGGAAGGAGTTAGACACACGGCTGGAGGAACTGCTGTCCCTGCTGCAACAGGAGGCACACGAGAAGCAGCGCTGATTACTGCAGGTATGAAAAATGGAGACAGAAATGGAGGCAGACCGCGAGGCGCACGAACAGCTCAAAGAGCAAATGAAGGAGATGGCAGTGCAGCAGCAACGGCATGTTCCAGTACAGGAGGGGGCCAATGCGACAGAGGTGCACATGGAAGACAAGGTGGGCGGCAGTTCTAAAGCCGAACTACACCTACAGTTGCAACCACCTGAGAATGGGACCCAAGAGCACCAGGATGCGAGTGCCAACCAACCTGCAACCACACTGAGTCATCCGGGTAGCACCCAGGCACCATTTGACAACCAGCTGCACGAGCTGCAAGCCATGATGGAGATGGCCAAAGGCGCACCGGATCCAGTCAGGCGGAAACAAGAACAGACCAGACCAGTGGTTCCTGGTGTGAAGCATCGACACCACGGTCAAAGCCAGAAGCGCACACCACAGAAAGCGAGGCAAGCCCACGTGTTCGGAGATGTTGGGGCATGCGCCACGAAGCGTGCAGCCCTTCGCATGACAAAGTGGAACAACAACATACAGTTCCACACAACGCCTCAAGCCACACTGGAGCAGGTATGTGAGGCTGCGTACCAAACGCCAGAAGTGTGGAGCAGCGATGAGTCCCTAGTGCTCATCCACGCTGGGCTGCAGAATATAGCAGAGTTAGGGCAAACACCCGAAGAAAACGCCCAGGCCCTGAAAGCGCGGATCTCAAGATGGCTGGGAAAAGCACCACACGACCGCATCCTGGCATCCTGGTGTATGCCCTGCCCGAGCTCCACAGGGAGGAGCAACTGACGACGCAGTGTAGGAAGTGGAATAGTAGCATGCACCCTTGGTGCAAGCAGCTTGGTCCCAAAGTAGAATTTGCTGCCACTGCTTGGGCCTTGGAAACCAGGTGTACGAGAAGCAGTATCCGCGGCACACGGCAGAGGTGCTGGGTCACCATTTGGGAAGGAGGCCAAGAGCATTTTTCGGCACCTCTACGGAGGACACTCCAACGCACGCACAAAGACAGAAGTGGCAACCATGGAATAATCCGCAGACAGCGCTCCCACTCGTGGAGGGATTGGGCCAGGCGCTCCTCCGACCGGGGATGTTACCAGGGAGGAGGAAAAGTGTGACAGGACACCCACAGTAGAAGAAAGGGGGAAGGAACAGGCAGACAGAACGAGCAGTGTGCGCTAGGCAATTCCGGGTCACACCGCACATTGGAACACAGCTGAGAACATACAGGAGGCATATTGACTACAGAGACCAGCCAAAAAGAGAAGGCGACAGCGCAACAACCGCAGCAAGCAGTTGACTCTTCTACCTAAACATGAATGGCGGGCGAGGAAATGCGAGGAGCTGTTCGAGGTTCTAGACAAGGAGAATGTGGTGGTAGCGGGTTTCATTGAAACCCACCTGAGAAATGTTTAAACTCCCCCACCACACAGGGATTATGTCTGGGAAGGCCTCGACCGCAAAAGCAGTGAAAGGAAAGGAGGGGGGAATGGGGTGCCTCATTAAATTGGGCTCCCAGTGGGAGAGACGCAGCCCCAATTGCTCCGAGCATATGTGGCTAACCGGGTGCATTGGTCGACCGCATGTTGCCCTTGGCCTTAGTGTATCTGTGGACGGGCAGGGAGTCATCCCAGCACACCACTCGGACACTGGCATGCATGGAGAAAGACCTGCACACTTTAGGCCTCCCTGCAGTCATTGCGGGTGACTTCAACGCACACATAGGGTCTCTGGACAAGGTGATGGACAGTGGTGGCCGTCTACTGCTTGAATGGGCAGACAGAATGGGGCTGACAATAGTAAACACGACAGAGAAGTGCGAGGGCAGGGACACCTGGGCTGCTTGTGACAAGTCCTCCTGCATACATTATTGCCTGGTCTCGATCCCGGTTCTGTTCCCCCGGCTGAGCAGCATGGTCATTGACACTGGTGGCGGAGAGAGCGCTGGCAGTGACCACAACAACATCAAGCTCACCTTCGGGTCTTGCAGCTCCCCTCCCCTGCCAGCAAGGCCCATATCCCACCAGGGAACCCTGACTGATAGCAGTATCGAAAAGGTCACCGACATGCTGGAGGAGGAAGCCAGAGTGATCCACTTGAAGGACTATGAAGGATTGGTAACGTGGATACAGCAAACAATCAGCAGGGTACTGGCCTCCACACAGTCTTTTCAACACTGGGGGAGAAGGCGTAATGCGTGGTGGGACAGGGAATTTGCGGTAGCTCTGCGGAAGCGAAAGTAGCTGTGCCGTGGACATCGTCACGCAGTCAGCAAAGGGGCAGGGGCAGTAGAGGTGAGGAAGTGGTTGGACGCCTACCAAGAGGCCAAGAGAGACACGGCCATGCTGGTACAGTGCAAACTCAAGGTGGTGAACGCCAAGCTGCTCCAGGATATTCAGTCAGCAGGACGTGATGCCGGCCGGAAGTTCTGGCAGCACATCCGGTCACAGCAACAGACAGCCCCCTCCTGCTCCCTGATGTTGCAGGACACAGTGACAGGTGCTGAGCACAAGGAGGTGGACTGCCTCCGATTCATGGAGGAATACATGGCAGCCAGGCTGGGAACACAGGTCCAGGACATAACTGGCTTCAAGGAGATAGCCGTAGGGCAAGGCGCCGTTGAAATGATCGCACAGGGGGAGCTGCAACGTGCCCTGAAACACCTCTCGGGACAGACTGCCACAGGACTTGACGGTATCCCCCCCACGGCTCCTGAAGCAGATGGGGCCAAAAACTCGACAACTGTTGCTGGGTGCATTAAATGTGGTTGTTTACAGTGGTGACATCCCGGATGGATGGAAGATGTCACGAATGAGGATGACCCACAAGAAAGGAGGTGACAAGTGCGTGCCCAAGAGCTACCGACCCATTACTGTCACCTCGGCCTGGTACAGACTCCTGGGACACATCTTGTGTGCACGTGTGAAGGCCTAGACGAAAAAAAGGCCAAGTGCGGGGAGAACTTCAGAATGGTTTCCGACCCCGGTGGTGCTTAGAGGACAACTCGTTCGTAGTAACGCAGGCAATGGAGATTGCTGCGAAAGAAAAATGCACCCTCCTACTTGCTTTTCTGGACATCGCCCTAGCAAATGGCTCTGTGGAGCACCCCAAACTGTGGGAGAACCCCTCAGGGATCTAGGCCTGCCTGACGAGCTCTTGCGGCTGATGATCAGACTGTACACTGGCACACAGGTGATGATCCACTGGGAGGACTCACTCACAGGACCAGTAAGGTGTTCGAGGGCTGCGCCAAGGATGCCTACTATCTCCGCTCCTGTTCATGCTATTCCCGGCCGGAATAGAGACACGCCTCACGAACAGCGGGCTGGGGTTGACCTGAGTTACATGGTGGGGGAGAGCAGCGTGTTCGCAAGTTGCCTGCCCTGTTCTACGCCGACGACATCGTTTTGCTGGCAGGAAACACTCAGGAGCTGCAGACCGTGCTTTACATCGTGTCCAGCGAGGGCACTTCGCTGGGGCTCCGCTTCAGCGCCAGAAAGTCCGCCACCATGTCGCGTCACCCAACCGAGGACACCGAGAGCCCACCACTGCATTTACAGGGTGACCCAATCCAGTGGACCACCCGGTATAAATACCTCGGTGTGACACTTTCGAATGCACCCAACTACAGCATGGCCTACGACGAGGAGGATCTTCGGGCGATGGCAGCTGCTCGGCAGGCCTTCCTTGGGTCACGCGCCCTATGGGCCTTCAACCGCTTCGAGGTGTCCCGGGCATTGTGGCGGTCCCCATGCTCACGTTTGGGAACGCCGTCCTCCGCTTGTCGTCGTTCACCTGCCAGGCACTGGAAACAAGACAGCGAGAGGCGGGGCGGAACGCGCTAGATGTGCACGGCTTTGTGCCGAACGAGGCGGTGCAGGGGGACATGGGGTGGTCCTCCTTCGAAGCATGCGAGGCGGTGGCCAAGGTGGCTTTTGAGAAGTGGCTCAGCCAGATTTCCGATGAACGATGGGCGTGCAAGGTGTTCAAGTGTATCACCTACTAATGTCTGTGAACCAAGTGGGTGGCACGCACCAAAGGCCTCGGAGAGCGGTACGGCATGCCTCACCGAGCCCCCACGACACGACCGGCGACAAAAGGTGCGGGACCACGTGGCGACCGCCGAAGTAGAGAGGTGGAGGAAAGCAACGCAGGAGAAGCCGGCGGTGAACATCTACAGCGGCAACAAGATGGGCATCAAGAGGAGCCCATCAATGACAACACCCGAGGGAGTGGGCACCTCTGCGAGGCTCGCAGCGGGGTGCTTCGCACTCACGTACTGCGCGCCAAGTTCACGGAGGGCCTCGACAACACCTGCAGCAGCTGCAACCAGGCCGTGGAGACATTGCGCCACGTCGTTTCGGAGTGCTCCGAACTGAATCCTCCTGCTGTGGTGGCAATGACACAAGACCTGGATGTTTCCGCCTTCCTAAGCAGTCATCATCATCACCAGCCCATCTACGCCCACTGCCGGGCAAAGGCCTCTCCCATTAATCTCCAATTACCCCGGTCCTGTGCCAACTGTGACCAATTTATCCCCGCAAACTTCTTGATCTCATCTGCCGATCTAACTTTCTGCCGTCCCCTGCAACGCTTGCCTTCTCTAGAGATCCACTCTGTTACCCTTAATGACCAACGGTTATCTTGCCTTCGCATTACATGCCCTGCCCACGTCCATTTCTTCTTCTTAATTTCCACTAATATGTCATTGACATAACTATGTTCCTTAGTGATGGTGCAGATGTGCAGGTGGCGCTACGGGACCCGCCCGCGATGGTGCTGGGCTTCCACGGACTGAAACAGCCGCCTCACTGGGAAGCCGTCGAAGCCACAAAAAAAAAAAAAAAACTAAACCACTGGTGGCGAAAAAGCATTACGGAAGGTTTTAGGGGAAGTGGAGGGCAGTGCTAGATGTGTTTAAGAGAACTGACGCCAGATACGGTTTTTCCGTAGATCACCCCTTTAAACAAGGGAATGGCAACAGTCTACCTATTTAACTTCAAACAATCAAGACACTAAAGCAAGCACATGGAGCAGGGTCAACTCCCTCTGACATCACAGAATCTCGTGTGTGTGATCGACAACTGCCAACCTACACCACCGCCAAGAAACGTGACCGTGCGACTGTAGCGGAGCCTCCAGTCCCGTCTGATCATGTCACTTGAATACAAAAGAGCATCCAACACACTGGTAACTACGCTTTTAGTGCTCGCCTGCAATACGTCACTCCTGTGTAGTGTGAAATTTCAAAATGCTTCAGATTTTTGTACTTTTCCGGTTAAAAAAAAAAACATCGTTCATGGCTGTAATGGGGCTGAGTGAGTACCCAAAGCGTAGTACTTCCAAAGTAAGCAAAGTGGTATTTCGTCTTCAGGGCCTTTCAAGAGGACAAACAGCACATGCAAACCAAGACCTGCCCCCACTAGGCAAATGACTTCATTCTGGAGCAATACCAGGGGTTGATGAAAAACAGCTCACAACCACATACACCCATGCAGCAGTGGATTGCCCCTTTGAGCAGCACTTATTGTCCCACCCAGGTCATTGTGTGCGGTCTCTGACAAGCTGTGCTCACATCGGGTGTCTACTCAAGCCCTGATACATGGTGCCATCTGAGTACCAAAACCAACACTTGGCATAACATTGTGGTCAGCTGAAGTTGCCATTGGCTTTTTTTTTTTTGTGCAGAAGCACTACTAGAATTTTTTTTCTAATTCGAGGAACGAGTATCAGAGCCGATTAAGAAGCAGTACTAATAAAAGAAAAGAACAGAACATAAACGAAACACAAGGAAGAGAGAATGGACTATTCTTTTAAAATGTACCAACTAGCTTTATCGCAAGCTTTGGCAGTACTAACACCCACATTCAAACATTAACGACAAGACATGCCAGTGCTGCCAAAGAAAAATTGAACCCATCTTCAGGCATGATGCGAGGCAAAGAATAACGGTCAAGTTGAATCAATCTCCACTAAACTTAGCACTGAACTTCAACTCTCCCAATGAGTTTTGCTAGCTATTTCTTTTATTCGGCTAGCAAGAGAGGGAAAGAAATTACAGCAGCCTGCAATTCCAGCACGACAATATGTGTCATGTGGTACATAGTGCACCAGGTTTCAGGCATGCCCGAAACCCCTCTAAATTCACGGCTGCCGCTACGAACAGAAGGTGTCCGTACTTACAAGCAGTACTTGTGAGCAGACCACCAAGTGGCATTCCGAAGGGTGTCCAGGGGGCTTCCCAGCTGCACATGCCTCCTGCATAGAGGGTTCAATATTACACATGCCGGTCGTATGCCTGATTTCTGCATCGGAGGAAACAAATCAGGCGGATAGCACATTCCCACAGGTTGGTGGCCTACGGGGGTGTTGCTTGTATAAATACTGCTGCTTTTTTGCACAAGCTGGCTGCTTGCCATTACTAGGCAACACTACTTGCGCAACGCTGCAAAAAAAAAAAAAAAAAAAAGCGATCCGCTTAGCTTGCTCTAGTGGTGCACGGCTGGAGAAGCAGCAGAGCTGGTGGCCCCTCTCCCATTGTCGGAGGCCCGGCTGCTGCACCTGGGACGAATTTCTGAACTTTTCGCTCAAAGTTCTCTATGACGGGCAGGCTTGGATCGTTTCATCCGCACGCTGTCACATCTTTCCCAATGTGACACCTAGCTCGTAACACCTGGTTTGATGCTACCTTATGGCTGACAATGCATGACCACATTAGTCTGCGTTGGCCCTCCTCGCCTTACTAGTCACTGAAGCTTCCCTGTTTGCACTCGTCGTTGAAAGTGCCAAGGCAGAGGGCAGCACAAGTAAAACATTTTGGTGTGACTGACATGCTAGAAGCGCAAATTACATCATCACTGTTGTGCGATTACATCGTTCCTCGCCACCACTTCAGAATCTGAAGCCGCGGTGGTAAGCCAGGACAAGAAAGGTCAATGCAGGCCTACTAATAAAGCTGCACATGCGCACGCCTTCTCATTGGCAGACGTTATGAGCAGACGTGATCCCAGCACTCTTGGCCATCATTCACACAGCCGTCACCTTCTCCTGACGGCACCGTAACATTGAGCCTGCATAATCTGAAAAGTAAAGAAAATCCTTCCGCCGCTACCAGCATCAGATACATGTTGCCGGTAAAACAGCAGAAGAGAAGCCCTGTTAGGAACATCAGCTATCATAGGAGGCTTCGAAGCTTCATACGGTGGCCAGCAAACAGGCTGCCAAACTAGTATTCCGCAATGACACACGCCCGCGCGTCTGTTTTTCATATTGCTTCCGCCACTAAGGTGCGCTTTTAACGAAGCCGTAAATTGTTCAGGCAGACAATTTGTCGAGCAGACATGGCAAAATAAGCACTAATGTATGTAGTGACAACATACTTACGAAAGGGAGCTGTTACAGCCGCCGCTGGACGAGCCGAATGACAGCTTAGGTATGGGTCTGGTCCTCCCGTCTCGCTTGGCGCCACCGCTGACGTGGCGGCCTGCATCAGCAGGCTCGAAGACTGCGAGACAATGCATAACTGTGTGTAAAAAAAAAAAAAAGCACGCACACTCCCAGACGTTGAAAGCAAATGACAACTGGGAAATACACGCTAAAAGCTTCCTTGCTCACATGGCAGGCACCTCAACTATAACACAGAAGTCGAAGAGTGCGAGTCAAGCCGAATTCCAAAGAGGGCAGCGCAAGCGGACCATTCCGCTGTTGAATAGAGAGTTTTAGCATAGCGGCTCCCGTACGCTACGCTAAGGTTAGCGGGTAGCGGGACCGGACTGCGCATGCACGCGCGGGGAGTGCGAGGAGGTTGCCCCTCAGCGGAGGGAAAGAGCGGGCATGGCGAAGGCAGGCCGCGCGGAACTAATCCACCCCACCGTGACGAATTTGCTCTCCCCAGTCGCGCCCCGCTATCCGCCGCCGTAGCGTTAGCGGACGGAGCACGCTATGCTAAAACTCTCTAAAAACATAACCTCGACATCACAACTAGCCAACCTATCACAACGAACGGGACATCGGGCGGCACGGGACTCACCCCCGATTGGACAGAGACTCCACAGCAAGCAACTCGGCTTACGCAGGCTACGCATGTAACCGTGATCTAACTGTGTTGAGGGTCGCAGATAGAGGCCGTAGCGGCCTTCTGCTAGACAGAATCGATGGAATCTTCCAGCACGAGAAATCGTAGAACGCGACGCTCGTGCACTGCTCGTGCACCCCTCAAAGCTGCCGGCTGCCGCTGGCCAATCACAATGCGCCGGGTGGTGATGTTGATGGTAGTGTGATGGCTACCAGTAGCGCCTTGGAAAGTGATTTCGATGCAGTCATTCCATAGATACAAAACAAAAGCGCATTAACTTCTGCGCAGAACCATTTTTATGGTTTTGTAGAAGATAAATGTATGACAGCGCATAATACCCATGCGCATGGTACAGTAAAGAAATTATTTCGGTTTCGGTTCCGAGCAGGCAAGTTGTTCCTTGGCGCCTCATGCAGACTAATATATTACCATGTCGCGCCAGGCTGAATTTAATTTATCCTACTGTGTGCCCATCACCAAATTTTCCTGCATGTGGTGCACAAGACACCATCACTCATCTCGTGTGGAATTGCCCCAAAGACCCATTTCCCAACCTGCAGGTTCAGAAGAATCTAACGGAACGAGCGGCCGAGGTCGCCGGCAAGCTGCAGCTGTCGGTCACTACACCTCAGTAACCCAGGCTCTTCAAAAATAGTTTTTTTTTTCTGTCTCTCCTTTCGTGTGTTGAGATGCGCTTATGATCTGCAATAACAATCCATACGTATTCTTGTTAGGCGATATTGATTATTCTAGAGCAGGGCAGGCTTGACGTGCCAGGTTTCATTTGTCTGACAAAACTGAGAATCATGTGGAACTCCGCGCTGTGCAACTTGCGGGCTGGCCCAATGCACTGTTTCGCGGGGACCTGTCGGCTGCCCTATTTTGCAGGGGGAAGGAGTTTAGTCTGCTCAGAAACCAAAAAAAGGGGATTCATTGCCACGGTTAATGGAGTTCGAGGTGTGAAGAGCTGTGGTGGCCGTAGGGGCCCGCAGTAGGATGCGAGGAGAGGATGTAAGGATAGTGGTAAAACCATCTTTATAGAGCAATCAAGGCAAGGCGAAATGGATGCGGTCAGCCTCCCATGTCCAGAAGGCCGCGGCCTGCGACGAATCCAGGGCGAGTTGATGCTCCGGCGCCGATCTGCTCAGCACTGACTCCCACTGCTCAAGGGTATGGGATGTGGATGGGGCATCAATATACAAGTTGGGAGGTTGTGAGAGGGGTAAAATATTGTAGCAGTTGTGGAGAAATATTTGGGAGAGGACAAAAATGTAGGGGGCTGTATTGCCGTACGGGGGGGGGGGGGGGGGGGGGGCCTTACAGACCATGAGACTGTGAACCTATTTGTGGAATTTAGGCAGTAGGGCCTCTTGCCACCTGCACAGCCACGTGTACGGGACGCGTCTGAGCGTCCGGGCAATTTATTTCACGCGTACGGGACTGCTCATATGGACAGAGAGAGAGAGAGAGAGAGAGAGAGAGAGAGAGAGAGAGAGAGAGAGAGAGAGAGAGAGAGAGAGAGAGAGAGAGAGAGGCTCTTTTGCATCAAATGGTTGCAACAACCGGTGTACTATTAGGAGACTGGATACAGATGGGTCTACAAGAAGGGGAAGGCCATTGACCCAATGGAGGGATGAAATTGAGAAATTCAGACTGGACTCGAGCAGCGCAGGACAGGAGCGGTTGGAGGTCAGTGGGTGAGGCCTTCGTCCTGCAGTGGACCTCGGTAGGCTGCTGCTGATGGTTCTTTTGGAAGGGCTAGTGCGCTACTACCTGTTGCGAATATGTGTCATTGCTGTGGACTGTCATGTAGAGCAGTATTTGTTGACCTCATGTTCATGAAAGTTTGAGGAGCTGCTTCTAAGAAATTGGTAAGCTGCCATCAAAGCCACCCACTGCAGTCGAACATGTTGTAGGAGCACTGGTGAAAACTTTATTGACCAAAGCTCAAGAGAAAGAGGAGCCGGCTCAGAGCACTGGCACACTGCCTTTCCCCAGTCGACACCAGGAGTCCGTAGGCACTAGCGGAGAGTTTGGGCAGCTGCATCACACACTCGTGCACTTGCAGGTTGGAACTGAGCAGCATAGCCTCCCATTGCTCTAATGTTAAGGGGAAGTGAAAGAGTAGGATTGGGGGGGGTGGGGGTCTCTGACTCACAATACCATCTTTAGCTTTTTCTGAGGCCTGGTACAATACTGTTACACAAAGGAATAAGCAGTGCCTATCTGAAAATGACAGACTGAGCGAGACATACGACTTCAAGCTCCGGCTAAGATGTCTGCAGACCATGAAAGGGGTTATCTATTACGATTCCTACCACTTGCCCTGCTGCCACGTGACACATTTTGGTAACATCATCATCCCTATCCTAGCTGTGACATCACATCTCCTGAAACGTTTCTTTCAAGGTCTTCGGATTGCGTCAGCTCACCCCAGCCCTGAGCACTCCATGCACCTGCCAATGTACACACAGCCCAGATAGTTACACCCCTCTTGCAAAAGCTCAGACTTCTTTGAGATGTGGGAGCCCTTACAAGAGGAACTAGCAGATGTCGTCACGTTGCCAAGCCAAATGTGTAGACGCCAGGCCCCACACAGCAAGCAAAATTAAGCCACTTGCCGGAACATCCCCCAACACGTGGCCCCTAAGTTTCCTCTCCAGCTCCAAGCTTCGGCGGCACACGACCAAACTTTGAGCAGATGACGCATCAAGTTTTGTCCACACCTGCCACTTATTTCCCTTCTATAGATCAGCCATGTAGCCGCCTGTACTGAATGTTTCCATCAAATCTTTAAGGGGGTACTGACACCAATTTTCTGTGTTAATATTTTTACACAGCTTTCTTTAATCAGCAGATGTCCTGGCTGAAATATGAGCGGCTTGCAACGTGTGCAACACAGTACAACTTCATCTCATTTATCACGCAGGCAGAACAGCACTCCGAGCTGCATGCAGCAAATGGACATCTGTGTGCCATCATCCCGAGGTAGCGGGAAGAAGTGACACGGCCGTGTGCCTCCAGCGCTCATCAGAAACTCGTGGCATAACTTCACAAGTGCAACTGGGTCAAGTGGGCGCTGGTGCATTCACAAACTGATGCATGCAGCCAGAGCTACAGGCATAACCACTGCTCAGAAAGGCACTCTTGGAAAAAAAGTTCCACACACGCAAAACGAGCTAATAATATAGCCCAGGATCGCTACAGAAGTTGCCATCACGACTTTTGTTAAAAGCTGTAATCAAATTTCTGTCGCAATGGTAGGCCTAATGCCGTCAGGCAGCTGAGCCGCTCAGATCCGGTGGCGGGGTGGTCGAGACAACGCTTCCATTAGTTTCCGCAGTGTTTTGACATCCTCACAAAGCGGAGAGGTCATACCGTGGTTCTGTCATGTGCACTCCAGGCTGAAATCACGGGACACTGAAAGGGAGGATTTTCAGGCTGTTCAATAATGTAATTATCGTGCTCTCACATATTTACCAGGCCATCAATCATCGATAAAAGGCAATAAAAATGTAAGAAAATTTTGCTGCCACTACTCCTTTAACAAACCCAGTAAACAACCAGTATAACCAAAGTGTTTCATATGCAAAGCCACAGCTATGCAGGCACTAGCAGAGCTACGAAAACAATCACCCTGCCACTGAACCACCATCGAAGCTCCATATGCAAGCATTAACTCGCTCTTTTGCAGACAAGCCATAGGCATCTACAACATCTGGTGAAGTGCCCATTCAACAGCACACAAGGGAAACTTGTTGCCCTTATTTGGGCTCTAGGCGGTTAAAGGCGGCAAATTAGCGACAAGTCGAGCCATGCGCACCACATACACAGTCAGTTTACAGCCCCTGTGCAAGACAACAGGGCTTCAGGCTGCTATGTTTCATTGGGTTGAATGCATCGCTACGAGGCCCGGCAAATACGAGCCAAGCTGTACACAGTCGGACACAGCAAAAAATAAAATAAAAAAACCCGAGTCAACATACAAAACCCTTTTCATTTTCCTT
Organism: Haemaphysalis longicornis; assembly: GCF_048455015.1. Taxonomy (NCBI): domain Eukaryota; kingdom Metazoa; phylum Arthropoda; class Arachnida; order Ixodida; family Ixodidae; genus Haemaphysalis; species Haemaphysalis longicornis. The sequence continues at coordinate 123,446,589 of NW_027526295.1, read as the reverse complement.
GTCCTTCTCCACCAGAATATCAAGCCTATTTGAAAGCCTCTGTACACATTACGGTTCGTATAATATTCGCACAGAGCAGATAGTACGTTTTTCCCCTGCGTTTCTTTTTAATTTATCAATGAGGTTCTACAGTTCGTAGTGCAAAAAGAGCAAGCACGACAAACTTGGAAAAAAGGCGAAGACAGTACGCGCACCCCTTCTCGCCCTTTTTCTAAGTGTGTTGTCTTTGCGCTGTTTGCAAAATACAAACCGCACCAACTTGCCCATTTCCCAGTCCTGCTAAGAAAGGAACCCCTAACACACAACCCCCAACACCCTCTTCCACCTTTGCCTGACAAACTAACTGTGGAAAACAAAACTGGCTGTTAAGGTCTAAGAAAGGCAGGCGCCCATCACAGGCATCACGAGTACATTTTTTTTGGCCATTCGAAGAAGATAGGCCCTTCATGCACGATTGCCTCGCACTGCCAGGCTTGGACAGGCAACAGATGCAACCATGCGTTTTACAGGAGCCTGCGCATTGCAAGCACGAACGACACTCACACGGCTCGCAATCTAGAATTTGTATTTCAAGCAACAATCCCGCTACGAATCACACAAAGCTAATAATAAAGTAGCGCCTGGAGCGTGGCTGCCGCAGTGCCCACGGATTGTCCATGTGCAAGCGGCCGCCTGTGGTCTCCGCGGCAACTCTTCAGGAAGCCAGGACCCCATGCACTGGAACTGCCCCAGTGTTCACCTGGAAAGCACAGGGAACGAGCTTAAAAGGCAGCCACTCTTGCACAATGCCATGTCCACAAGATGGGCACAAAAGTTATTGTCATGGAGTGAGAAGAAAGCAAGGCTTTTGTAGAAGTTAACTTTTATTGCAGCAAACTTGTGCTCCCCAAGAAAACACAAGTGTCAAAGAAGCAGCCAACAAAGCGACAAGCACAGGTGAGCATCAGCGAATAGAATGCTGCACTGTTTGCTCCGCACAAATTCACCCACAGCGTAGTAGTGGAACAGGCGATTGGATTTTTGGAGCAGTGCTTGGAGCAGCCAAAATGGAGATTCGGAGCACACTTTCCAGCTTTTGGAGCAGGTTGTTTTGGTCCATTAAAATTGTCTTGTAAGGACTACTAATCAGAGCCATGCAATTCCTCAACATGGAATTACACAATTATAACAGCACTAAAAGAAGCTTTTAGTTGGTTTTTCCAAAAAAAATTATTGCAAACTTAGAAGCACTAGTTCAAGAAAACAAACATTGTACAAGCAAAACATAAAACCCAAATATTAGTATGATAGGCTTAGGACTTTTTGTGCAAAGAGCGCAGGTTTGACAAAGCTTCCAAGAAGTTCCTCTGGCCGTCCTTCAGAAGACTCTGGCCCCTTTGCACATCAGCGAAGTATTTTTTTCTCGTCCCTCTTGAAATGAGAAGATCAGCATTGCGCAACATCTTAGCTGAATCGATTTCGGCCTGCAATTCTTGCTCTTTGTCAGCCCTGCTTGTAGCACTGGAATCACGTGGCTTTGATTTCTCGTTGCGTGGCTCTTTCAATGCTTGGCCTTCAAGTCGCTAAATCTGACGATTCCGAGAACCCTTCACAGCTGTGATGAACTCTCCACTCAGGGGCACAGCTGCTGCATTGCGGCCAAATCTTAGTGATTGACCTGAGCAATCGACCCTAGACGCAATGTCTGGTGTGCTTTAAGCACAGAGGCTCATTGGTTTTCCATGTATTGAAACATTCCAGCCAAGTTTGCTGCTGGCTATCTTGTGCGGGAATATAATCCCTCGCGGCCACTGTATGCCGCGCAGCAAGTTCAATTGGTCAGCTGGACCTCTTGAATCACCGAATTTCAAACATTTCCCCCCTCTTCCCAAATGATGATGAAGGCTCTAAAGATGAAGGCTCTAAATGATGCGAAATTGTCGAAAAATGAGAGTGTCGCTGGAGCCACCGTTTCAAGAAAGGGGCTTGTTGCCAAACAAGTCCCCCTGTTGAACACACCGGGTTCAATGATGTTTTCTTCAAGAATTTCTAATAATTGTTGGTTGGAGTTCCACAGACAAGCGCTTTCAGTGCGTTGCAACATGCAAGCCAAAGAATATCAACCAAGCAACAGACACTCACTCAGTGCTTACGCAGCCTCATGTTGCGTCTATGTTTCTATGAAAACAAAGAATTGCAGAAATTCAAGAATTTTCAAAGATTTCCAAGAAGTCCACACTTTCAAGGCCTTGAAAACAAGCTTTTAAAATGCGAGGATTGTCATGGGTTTCGATTACACCCTTAAACCCTGATGGAGCATGCTTGTGACATTTCAACTTCCAACTAATCGAACAGAATCATTCTTTGCTTCGTATTCCCATGACCACAGGTGCCAACAGAGGTTCACAGCCGATTCACAGGTTCCCCTTTTCATAATGCTGTCCCATTCAAAGCATGTAAGCAGCTATGAGCTCCCTGTTTAAGGAACAGCTAGCTGTAGTGTGGTACATCAAAAATGCACTAGAGCAGAGTTTAGCGAGTGTTCAATGGAGACAACCTGAAGTCTGGTAGTCTGAACCCATGTTTATCTCTCTCTCCCTCTCTCTCTCTCCCTCCATGATTTGTTTTAACTGTTTGAGATGAGTAGGGACATGCAAATATAGAAGTTTTAAATCCAACCGAAAGCTCAAACTCCAAATATCCAAATTAACTAGGAATATGAATGCTTCTCCCAGCCCCCCGCTATTGCCCACCTCTGCGTCTAATCTGCCCTGTCTAAATCAGACTGGATGCCCCCGGTCAGTTGTGCATCACGAATACCTGGTGCAAGTAGCAGCATCACAAATTTCTTGCTCCCTCAGCCAACCCAAACCCCGCAGTAGGCATTCAACTTCAAGCCACCATGTTGTGGAAGCCTAAAAAAGGCAGCCAATGCCCAGTATCAATAACCCCAGCTACGTTTCCACTTGCTCTTGCTCAGAGGAATCTGGGCCCACTTCTGCCATGCGTGTCATGACCTGATCGGCGTATGCAACCCGGAAGTCTGCCTTTGCACAGGACAGAAACAAGCCCACAGAATCTGCTTCAAAGCCAGGGGTAATTTGGGGAAGGCACGACATTAATGGAAGAGAAATAAGTGCCTTCTGAGAGGTTTCAGTGGAGAAAAAACTATTAGCCTCCCTCGGTGATTTTGAGAACGTAGAAAGTCAAACCCTCAGCGAAGCGTTTTTTTTGCAAAGGCATTTGTGTTTTGCTGTTTACAAGTCGCTTGCACTAAGGTTAATTTGAAGCAGTGGTAGGGAACGGTGCAGGTATGCAAAGCTCAGGAAACTTAAAAGCAAAGTGGAAAGCCAGGCTAGTTGAAAATGGTTCATGACTGCAACTACGCACAAAAAACTGGACCAAGGGAAGAGAACACACACACCTGCGTTGTGTGTGTTCTCTTCCCTTGGTCCAGTTTTACAGCAAAGCTGTAGATGGCTAGGATCCAGCAGATTGTCTCCGGTCCCAGAGCAATGTAGACAGGAATCGCTAGCGAGCTTAGCACCACGTTGCGGAGCGCACTCAAATCCCCGGAATCTGAAAACTGCGCGCCACACCCCCGGGGCATAAAAAAATCATACAAAATTAACAAAATAAAACATCCTAGGGCCTTCATGGAGCATGCGCCGTGATTACCATACCCGCAGTATAGTAAATTTTTACCCACGATTGCTGTGTGTTTTGTAGCGTAAGCTACACTGGCCGAGGTTGAGCAGTTTCGCGTGTGCCGTGAAGGGACGTTCTGCGCAAGCGCGAGGGACATCGGATTGGATGCGATTCGATTGGCTTGGCTTAACTTGGCTTGGCGTGGATTGGATTAAAGTGGATTGTGTTGAATTGTGTGGCGTCATAGCTGCGGCAGACGGACTGGCGCCGGCCCAGCCCAGGTATGCGCTTCAATTTCGCAGTAGCCATCTCTGACGTTGCATCGGAGCCGCTTGATAGCCGTTTCACGTGGCTCGTGAAAATGCGTGCTGAGCGTGCGCAAGGAGCAGTGACTGGACAGGAATGGACTTTCAGTTAATAACCAGAAACAATGCTCAATAGCAAATTAAAAAAAAAAAAACGTGTTTTTGCTTCGTGCACCCTTTGGACTACGACCCAGTCAAACCTCACGTGGAGGCTCGGCACCGCAGCTTTGCTGGCCACCCCTCTTCACGGGGTGAAAGGGCTCTGAATTTTTTTTGTGCGCAGTTGCAGTCATGAACCAGGAAACTTCTTGTTTTAAATTAAGATTTCAGTATTCGACATTGAATTTCCTGGTAAGCACGACTCCTGCGGCCAAATTCTTAAACCCTGGCGTCATTTTGAAGAGCATCGTTACGGCATCGCTTTGCTCCATCCTCTTGCTTGTCTTCCTGGGACTCCCTGCGCGATTTTGTCGGCTTCCCTCCCCTCCAGACGACACCCCAGCCCTAGAATACACGTACTTGCATGTCAGCACCGCGTCGCTTCAAAATGACACCCACGTTTTAGAGAATTCGGCCCCTCATATGAATACAATTTAAACTGAAACTACGTTGTTCACACACCTTTAAAGACACACGCATTTCTGGTTTGAAATTACCAGAGATCAACGATTAAAAAAAAAAAAAAAGAAGAGAAGTTGTTTCACTCAATGTGAAAGCTGCCGGAAGTGCAGAGCCGTGATTCGCCATAATGGGCTGTAGCGCCGTTATCCACTCACTGCTACCGCCCCATGCAATTCAAATTTCCCGCCTTTGCAGCACTCTTGCGGCCCCTGCCTGAAACTGCACTGCCACTTTTTTCACCTACCATTGCAAAAAACAACCCAAGAAGCGCTCCTAACTAATGAATGTGGATGCTGCCGGTTAATTTCGTATATTTTGCCTCAAATGTACCAACATTTTTCTTTGTGCCAAACAACGGGGAGATGTATGACAAGCGGCAGCGGTTTGCAACTTTCAAACACTTATGAACATATAAACCACTTGGCTTTTGAAGCCTCTGGATTACGCCCTGACGACAGCTGCTACGACGGAACACTGCGTGCCTCTACTTGGGTCCAGTGAGCGAGCTACGTCAACAAGGCGAGCCCCTAAAGTGCTACGCACTTAAGAAGCGCTAAAGGATCACCACCAAAACCCCCGAGGCTCAACTACCCGCTTGGGGTGTTGGGACACTTGCCGTGACTGCAAGCCGTGCACGCTGCTGGGCATCGAGTCCATGGTGCCGAGCAAAGCCGTTGGCGAAGGGGCCCTGCAGTGGCCACGCACGGTGGCACAGCTGCTCGGGGTCGTCGGACCGGCTGCTCAGGGTCGCCGGACCTGCACACACAACAATTATCAGCCATGCTGTCATTCCTGCACAGTAAACAAGAAAAGGTGCTAAACAGAGGAGGACGAAGGTAGGCACAAAGGACAGATACAGGCGCCAACTTCCGACCCGGTCATCTTGTTTGTCTACCTTCGTCCCTGTCTGGTGCCCTTTCCATGTTACTGCAGAGATGAACCAAGGTCTACAGGTTCTGTTATATGGTTCCCGGCCATTTGGCTGGCCTTCCCACCCACATTCTTCAAACTTTGCCTCTTGCGTGGTGGGCAGGCAAAGTTCGGTTCGGTTCAAAGGAGGGGCCTGACTCTGCTACACTAGCCACTACTAGGCCCAACTTACGAATAGACTGTGTGGTGCTTAGCAGAGAAACCAGATGGCACCACCCTCCCTACACGCGCGCTGTGAAAACTGGAACCCAAATGTAAACACAGGCGGCCGAAGTGATGGCATGTGATGTGTCGTCAAACGGGGGAAGAGAGAAGCGCGCTCACACTAGGCTGTACATTTACTTCACGCTTTCAATAAACCCAATATCAGTCTAACTATGTATAAGAAGCAAGAACACTACAAATTTCGGGCGACAAGGATGGGATCCCTGAGGGGATACCGAGAAGACCCTGCGAAACAGCACGCCTGCAGAAGAAACTCGAGGGCAAGATCACAAGACGAGCCTACGGAAAGGACGCAGCGAAAGAGAGCAAGTAAGCCATTGGGATGGAAGCCCAAGTTCCTACCATTCTTCCTTTCAAACCGCATGTGGACGCGACATCAGTCTTCTCGAGATGAATGAGGTGAAAATTACCTCGTTGCAGCTAACATCACAGAAGATCAGAGAAAAAGAGCACACTGCTGCTGAACCTAGCTGGAGAAGCCGTCCACGAGATTTTTCTCAATCTTTCGAACACCGGGGCTCTCTAACACGGCTGTTGTGAATCTGAAGGGTCACTTTGCACCCACAAAAAAAAAAAAAAAAACCCATCTTCGAAAGGCAGCTGTTTTGACAAGCTAAGCAAGAATCAACAGAATATACAGGGTGTTTCACCTAACTTTAGCCAGAGTTTAAAAATATTTTGATGCACTCTAAGATGATGTGACCAAATGCATGTTGTTACCTTTTCTATTTAGTTTCTCATGCTATTTTCTGTATGTTGCCTAATTAGGTAATTAGTCAATTTTAATTAGCCAACTTTCTAACCAACGAAGCTAGACAAAAAATCCCAATTAGGAAGTTGCAGAGCGGTATTCAAAACCTCAGAATAAACACTTTCTGTCATTATATCCAGTAGGCGTTAAGTATTTTTCAGCGTATTGAAGATGCCCGCGAAATACAAAAAAATACCACGTGACGTGCCGGCGCACGCGTCTTGATAACAGCGCTTCCAAACGTTGCGCGCACAAACTACCTCGGCGCTCCGCCGTTTAAAAGGTGACAGCGAAGATGACGAGCCTGTTGATTCTGGCAGAACAAGCGATAACCGCGGCGTCTGCTAATCGCTATTGCCGGTCTGTCGCGAGAGAAGCACATCGCTGGCGCAAATGGCACAGCCAACGCCTACGTTGCTGCCCTGCCACCTTTTAAGCGGAAGCTTGCCTGTGGTAGTTCGTGAGCACAACGTTTGGAAGCACTGTTATCAAGACGAGAACTTCCTAATTGGGATTTTTTGTCTAGCTTCGTTGGTTAGAAAGTTGGCTAATTAAAATTGACTAATTACCTAATTAGGCAACACAGAAAATAGCATGAGAAACTAAATAGAAAAGGTAGCAACATGCATTTGGTTGCGTGGTCTTAGAATGCATGGAAATATTTTTAAACTCTGGCTAAAGTTAGGTGAAACACCCTGTATAAGCGAGTCTCAAGTGATAGAAGGAACCACGTCGTCGATCCTAAAAAGGAATGCTCTGCGGGAGCCAGACATCCCGCTGCAGTGTTTACTCCTCGAAGGCCGCAGCGTTCAGAATGTTGAAAGACAAGCAGCTGACATGGAGAGAAGGAAGTGCCGGTTGCGGTTAACAAGGTGACTCAAGAGAAGAAACAGTGGTCAAAACAGCAGAAGAAAGCAGAACCAAAGGTTGCAAGTGGCAGACGCACATGCTGCGTAGAAAAGTGCCCACACAAGGGAGGCAGAGAGGAATGTCCTGTGCGGGGATCCACTTGCCACAGTTGCAACAAGAACCATTTTGCCAAAATGTGCAGAACGCCCAAGGAGGTGGGAACGGTCAGAGAGACAAACAACTCAGAAGATGATCCAGAAGAACTCTACTGCATGCAATGAAAGAACTCTAAAGTTCATACTGTACTTGTGGAGATAGAAGGAGCCAGAATGAATTTTAATTAAGTGGACTCTGGAGCAGGACTTGATGTGATTGGAGGAAGAGTGGAGAGACATCCTGAAAATGCTCTTGCAGGAGACCAACATTCACCTTGTTCCGTACGGAGGGAACCAAGCCCTTCCAGTGATGGGACTGTTCACAGCAACAATTAAGAACAGGAAGACGTGAAACGGAGACCAACATGTACGTCATAAAAGGACAACACGCGTCCCTCCTGAGTTACAGAACAGCAACCAACCTGGGAGTTATACAGCTGCAGTATGGTGTGGAATAGAAATCAAGAGTGAATCCTGAGAGAGAATTTCAAGGCACTTCACCAGAACCGAGAAATTGAAGAACTTCCAGGTCAAGCTTCAGATCAAGTAAAGCCTGTGGCCCACCGTCACAGAAGGATACTATTCAAGATGGAAAATGGAGTAAAAAAAGTGAGAAGACTCGATGAAGAAGACATCACCGAACCAGTGACAGGATTAAAACCCTGGGTCTCGCCGATAGTGGCATCATCGAAGATGAAAGACCCACATTCCCTGAAAATATGTGTGGACATGAGGGAGCCTAATGTGGCCATAGAAAGGCAGAGGCACATAATGACGAAGGTAGAAGGGATCACTGGGATCTTGAATGGAGCCAAATTCTTCTCAAAACTAGACTTGAACGAAGGGTACCATCAGCTAGAGCTGCACGAACAGTCACGGCAAATAACGTTTTCGACGCACATCGGACTCGGTAATTCTCTTTTGGAGTCAATTCAGTGGCAGAGGTCTTCCAGGACGCCATTAGACAAGTCCTGCCGGATGAAGATGGAGTCAACAACATCAGTGATATCTTGGTGTCGGGACGAAACCTGGAGGAACACGACCGGCGACCCCGTCTAGTGTTCAACGCTGTTCAGGCTGCTGGATTGACACTGAACAGCAAGAAATGCGTATTTGGCACCAGCAGCCCGAAGCTCTTCTGACACGTGTTCTCAGCAGAAGACAGCACAGCAGATCCAGCAAAAGTAGAGGCGGTGAGAAAGATGACACCCCCAAAGAACCCAGGTGAAGTCAGAGGCCTCCTTAAAATGATCAACTACTGTAGCAGGCTTTTCCCTCGCCTGGCACATACTCTAGAACCCCTATGGGCACTCACACATGCCAAGAATGTCTTTTGAGTGGAGCAGCAAGCAAGAAGACTCCCTAGACAGGGTCAAGGAAGAACTGGCTGCACTCACTAGAACACTATGACGACTGTAAGGAGACGTACCTCATTGCAGATGCAGGGCCCGATGGAATCGGTGCAGTGCTTGCACAAGAAACACCAGGAAAAGGAGGAAAAGAGGAAACCAGCATCCTGGCTTACTACAGCAAAGCACTAACTCCGACAGAAAATAGTTATCCACAAATTGACAAAGAGACGTTGGCAATAGTGTAATCGGTAGAACACTTCAGAATACCTCACTGAAGGAACGTTCGCCTACAAGACCGATGACAAACCTCTGGTCTCTACCCTGCGGTCAAGCATCCGATTTGACGCGGCCAAGCAATGTGAGAGGGAAAAAAAAGCGAAGTGCGGCGCAGGAAAGTTGCACAGGGGAGGGCAAGCAGGTGAGGAAAGTGGGAGTTCGCTCATCGCTGTAACGTCTTGTGTGTCACGTTCGTTGGCTCAATGGGGGCCTCAAATGGGTAGTCCATCGACTACCTGGACTTTGACTTCTCACGGTTGCCGCATTGGCTCTCTGTGAAATCCTGTGAACTTCTGTCCGCCAGTACCCGCCTACTTGCTTGAGTCTGTTCAGCAAGTTTACCTTTTACCTGTTTATCTGTTTACCTTTGCACATCAAGCAGTGAAGCAGTGCCAATTGGGGGTGAAGAAATAAATGTCGGGATGAGATGACGGAGCGGCGTAAATGGTGGGAAAAACGCCGGTTCATCCCTGCCCGTCGTATGAAGCGGACCATGTGAACCACAACGTAGTATAGAATAGGGTTTTTTAATACATTGTTTCTATGGGGAGTTTGCTGGGACAGCAGTGATGCGTCGTGTGTGTGTACGTACGTTTGTTTTCTGGTGCAAGGTCAACGAAGGCCAAAGAGCGCCAATGCAATGGTTGTTAAAAAAGTGAGAGATGAGAGGGGTTAAAAACTGGTTAGTATGGGCGTGTATAGAGCCCTTAATTTGAAACACAAACGTGAAAGTTGCAAGAATGATTATGCAGTAGAGTAAAGAATGAAAGTTCACTCAAAGATACCCTCCGCTCTGAGGGGCTCTGTGCTCATACGCGGTATGAAATGCTATTTGAAAATCCAATGTCTCGAAGGTAAACTAAAAGACGCTTACTGTTAAGGGTTCATCACTGAAAAACAACACAGGGTGAAGGGGTGTCATATGCGTGTACAGCTCCCAAAAGTGCTTTTTTCTTGCACTGTGGAAGTTTATAAAACAAAGACGTTTTAAGAACAAGGCTCCTATACGGCAGCCAAAACATCTGTGTTTTATGAACTTTCATGGTCAGTGGCAGTTTTAATTTTTTGTCATGTGTCCTCCCGACCAGACAGGCTTCCGTCCAACTCTGGATTTCGCTTGGAAGTACGGGCATTCAACTAATGCACGAATGACTGAAAGGCAATGTCCACACCTGTTGCATCGGGGCAGTGGTGCTCCACTTAAAAGGTGCGAATGTGTAGCAGATGTCTGGCCCATTCGTAATCTGCACATGTACACTTCCGTTGTGGTGTTGTGTTTTTCCGTGCAAGATCTGCCTACTTGGGGTTTTATAGTGAGGATTTTGTTGTCCCCTTGTGTATCCTACTGCTGCTGCCTGTGTTTTCGAAGTGCCTTTTGAATGCGCAGCTTCCAGTCAAGATAGGGCAGATGTGCCACATCGATGCCACCGTGGAGTGCTGCTACCGTATGCGCATGCCTTTACACAACACGCTATTTCTTGAACAACATAATAAAAGTTGGGATCTCTTCCATCAATAAGCCTAAATGCTATCAATTTTAGACTTTGTAGGGTTCATTACCTTCCACCAAAAATTTTTAATCTCGAGCTCTAGTAATTAGACAAACTTATCAAGGCCTATTATTGCAGCTGTTTAAATTTATTTTTGCGTTCTCTAAAAACAAAAAATTGTCAAATTCCCGGGCCAATTTTAATGATAGAAATGAAATGTTTTCGCATTTTTTCAGGTGAATGATATATTGTTTCACCCCCTCCCTCTTCCATATGTGTCGCAAGACCAGCCACAAAAAACCGGCTTGAGTCGGAGATCCACAAGGTTGGGTATGATCGTGTAAGTGTTCCGAGGCTAAAGAAGAGAGGGCTGATGAAAATTGGTGCACACTGCACAAGATGAATATTACTTTGCCGTCACGATTCCCACCAAATTACGTAGAAAAATACCGCCGTCTCCCACTTGATTTCCAGCAAATTCAAGTCACTGCAGTAAAGATTATAAGGAGGATGAAAAAAGTTTTCGAGTTTTGTGAGCAGACCTCACATTGTACTACAATAATTTATTAAACAGCCCCATACTGCATGCCACATGCCGGGCTTGTAGCGCAGACAAAGAGAAGGTGTCCCCAAGAAGCCCAGCTCCCACATACCTTGGTGTCCACGTGGAAGCAGCCTGGCTGGTTCACCCGGCATTTCCGCGAGCAGCGACGTCGTAATGCTCTGCCACCCACGGTCACTCCACTGCCTGCGCAAAGCGGGTGCGAGAATGGACTCCACTGTTACGTCAACAAAACCCCGACAGGCGAGCAGCGACGTCCTAATGCTCTGCCACCCACGGTCACTCCACTGCCTGCGCAAAGCAGGTGCGAGAATGGACCCCACTGTTACGTCAACAAAACCCCGACAGGTTTGCAGAAGACTCTCTCAGGAAATGATGCAACGTTTCTTCGCCTTGCGTCTGTTGCATTTCTTTCAAGAATGTGCAGCCAGAGATAGAAGACCGAACTGCATTCCGTCCAAACAAAGCCTTATTAGATCAGTGGAGAATAGAGAAGGCGTATTTCGTAGGACTCTGGCGTGTGAACATTCGGAATCTGTAGTAGCTCGAGTACGTTGCGTTTGCCGTTTCTTCAAGAGTGCACTGCACTCTCAGCATTTGCAGCACTGTAGATCTTCAAACATTCGGAAGTTTTAATTGATTGTCACCCAAACTTGGCAATGCACACAAGCAAATGCCTCCACATCTTCAAGGCCACATGTTCACCTTCTCTTTGTCCATAACTAGCTGTCCACTTACAATGCCAATGCTGACATGATTAATAAGGTCACAAGGTTTTGCCATTAAAAGAACCCTGCTTAGTACCAGTTATGTATTGATGTTCTGTCTCAAATATGCATAACAGTTTCTTTTTACTCAACAATGTTGGATCTTCAAGCCCCCCAACCAACATGTTTATGCTCATGTTTGCCAGCATTTGTGATTACCGAGGTTCTTGGAAACAGCCTCAGAAAACCATGCAATTACTATGTTGATTTGACTGATTGTAGGGTTTAACGCGCCGACGCAGCGCAGGCGATGAGGCGCGCCGTAGTAGAGAGCTTCGGATTAATTTTGACCACCTGGGGATCTTTAAAGGAGCCATGAAGAGAAAACACAAGTTTGGTTCATTCAAAAGATTGTCTCGTTACAATCATACTGACACCACTTTTAACGTAAGCTTTGCTCAAATAAGCTACATAATTAGGAAAAACGGGAATGGTCATGCGACCCACCAGCTCATTTCCCGCAACAGAACCTATGATGTCACATGAGCTAAGCTCTGCGATTGGCGGAGGCTGGCAGAAGCAGACGAAAATTAGGTAGAGCTTACAAGCTAGACAAACGAGCGATTTGCGCTTAAATTTAGGGCACATTCTTTACAAAGCAATAAGAATGATGGGACAAACAGTGGAAGTTACGAAAGCACATGTAAACATAGAAGTACTGATGCGTTCTGCTGTTCGTACTGCGCACAGCATGCTTGGTTTAGTTGCACAGCACTACGGGGCTTGGGGTTGTCTCAGACGACACTGGCCGATTGACGCAAGCAAAGGTGTCTTACGTGACCCCATTTGTCGAGCGAGCACTGTTTCAGGGAACGAATATTTTCTCCCAGAACAAAAACAAGCCAGGTTTAAATGCGGGCAAAAACAAACCAAACGCTTGCCACAGTATGGTGGCGCCATCTAGGTTACGGAACGTAAAGAAACGCGGGAACAAACCAACACCGCTGTACAGGGTGAAGACAACCTTTGAACGGTCCCGTGCCGCCGCAATTGGGCCAACGGGCTCAACGCGTTATTCTTTTCGTTTCCCACGAGACCTAGCAACGCGAAACAGACAATATGATTCAAACTTCTTCAGTAAACTGTGTTGTGGCGATAATTTTAGCGTGGTTTTGACACAATGACTTGCTTCGGCGGCGAGCGAGCAACTGAAAATGGCGCCGCCAGCGTATACGTGTCTCTACCCTGAACGGCGGATGCGTGAATGAAGGTATTCTAGGCTGCAGAGCGGTCGGTTCCTGTGATGTCATTTGGGACCCCGAAAACGCACGATTGAGTGGGAAAATCAAAATTTTAACCTAAATTGTTTAATTTCTCAGTGAATAAAGCACCGTTTGTATCCGGACAAGCGCTGGGGGCACTATAAAACACGAAATCTTTCGAATAAAACCAACTTGCATTTTGTCTTCATGGCTCCTTTAACGTGCGCAGAAATCTCGTACACACGAGCATTTTTGCTTTTCGCCTCCATCAGAAAAGCGGCCGCCGCGGCCGGGAATCGAACCCGCGACCTCGTGCTTAGCAGCGCAACGCCTTAGCCACTGAGCCACTGCGGCGGGGATGCAATTACTATAACGGGGAAGCATTCTTCCCAAATTAGTCTTGCAAAAGTGCCAACGCAAAAGAAATGTGGCACTAGAATTTATGGACGCTGCAGCAATTTGTTTTCCAAATTCCCATTTCTGACTGCATCATCGTGTACAGTAAAACCTCATTACAAGAGACACTCAAGGGACCCAAGAAACGTGTCTCTTGTAACCAAGGTCTCTTGTATTGTATGCAGTGTTGCTAACATGGGGAACATAGGAAAATAAACCAAGCCGTCTTCATTCAAATGTCTCTTATAACCAAGCGTCTCTTGTAACGAGGTTTTACTGTATATCAACACACATAACTCCTCCTTCGAGTCATCAGTGTGCAAGTCTGTGGCCTAGTTTGAGCATAAGACTTGAGAAGAAAAGAAAATGACATGCGCCATTTGCAGCTGTCGCACAGACTGCTGTAGCGATGCCACACTAAATTCACTAATGGCAGTTTGATGCTATCTCTGCATCCAAAATATTCATGTTCCCTTAATTATTGTGTAAACCTTTGAGGGTTTTCGCCGTACGTGTACTGCGGCGGTTTTCCGTCCCGCAAGGTCTTTGCTGTACGGGTACGATTTCGAGCCTCCGTATGAAATTTCGCGCCATATTAACGATGCATGGTCCCTGGGAGGTGCTGCCATCTCCTGGGACTTACAAGTGTTTGAAATTTGATTGTGCTACCTTCTTGCAGTAAAAAACAGAACTCTCTGGCTTCGGCACGTTACGGCGTCTGTACGTGTCAATGCATTTCGTGGTTTCAGTTTTGCCACGTGATTGCAACGGAGGCGCACGAAACTTGATCGGTGCTTGCTATCAGGGGCGGCAGAAGTTGATTTCTATCTATATTGGCGCTGCTATTAGCTTGTTTATCACCTGCGCACAAGAGTTATTCTTGCTCTCCTCATTTAGCGAGTTGCCTTCGAGTTCTTCAGATGCACGGCAAAGCGGCGATATGGCCCAACGAACTGCCCGTTCTGATGACACCGACAACAATGACTCTTCTGATTCTGAGTTTGCTCCTTTCACTGAGTCTGAATCGGAAGACAGTCTTCCTTCGGAAGAAGACAGCTCATCTTCAGACTGCGAACTGCATTTGACGAGTTGTACCTCCGATCTCAGTGCAGCCGCAACATCCCGAAAGCGAGCAAGACGCGACGCCGCCAGTGGGACACAGGTGATTTTTCGCCATCCCTTTTCACTTTTGACGACTCGCAATCAGGGCAGGTTGCGGCCTCTCTGCTCCCAACAGAGCAGAGCAACTGAATTGAATTATTTCCAACTGTTTTTCGATAAACAACCGTTGTCACTCATCATCACGGAAACGAACAATTACGGGAGTGAAAAAGCAGGCGCATGTCACTCCGGCGCATCGCGGCTCAGAGCCTGGGTGGCCATGGGTCTGCCGGAGCTTTACTGCTTCTTGGCAATAGTGCTACTGATGGGCCTAGTGCGCAAGAACACCTTGCGGGACTATTGGTCGACGGACCCCATGCTGGTGACCCCGTTTTTTGGGGAGATTTTTTTCTGTGAATCGCGTCGCACTTCTGATGCGTGTCCTGCACTTCAGTTTGATAACGGAGCAATCCGATTGCCAAAGGGCCATCAGACCAGTAATGGAGGCCATTCAGGAAAAATTTTAAAGCCTTTTTCTTCCATACTAAGATTTATGTATTGATGAATCTCTGATACCTTGGAGAGGTCGCCTTTCATTCAGGCAGTACATACCATCGAAAAGACACCAGTTTGGAGTGAAGATGTTCATGATGTGCGACGTGAAAACCGGGTATGTACTGAGGTTTCTAGTTTATACAGGAGCAACAGTTAGCCTGACCAAAAGAAAGGAGCTTGGATATACGGGCTCTGTTGTTGCTGACCTTCGAGCAGACTTCCTTGGAAAAGGACACTCTGTTTGTGGACAATTGGTACACAAGCCCAGTGCTGTTTGAATTTCTGCAGAGCAACAGAACAAACGCATGCAGAACTGTGCGAATCAACAGGAAGGGCCTGCCGTCTTTCAAAAAGATGAAGAAGGGTGAAATAGAAAGCTTCCACACAGACACTCTGCTTGCCTTGAAATGGTGCGACAAGCACCAAGTCACATGTTGACACCAATGCATGGACCCCAGATGCACGACTCCGATAAAGTGGAAAGAGTGACCGAAAAAAAAAAAAAAAAAAAAAAAAAGGCCGCATGTGTACTTGAATGCATGAAGAAAATGGGACTCGTTGAAAGAGTAAACATGCAGCTGAGCTTCAGTGAAAGCATCAGGAAAACTCTGAAGTGGAACAAGAAGTTCTTTTTGCACTTGCTCGACATATCCCTGCTGAACGCATTTACTCTCTACCGTGAGAGAACTGGCCCCACGGTGAAGCTTGCTGTGTTTAGAAAGAGTTGCAGCCCAAATATTGGAAGGCCCAGATCCAACGACCAAGGCGTGGAAGACGAACCACAGACAACGCGCTGCGACTGATGGCGCGCAACTTCCCAGAGAGGGTGCCTCAGACCTCTTCTTAAGGCTGCCGCTAGCAAAGATGTCGTGTGTGTGCCAACACAACTACTCCAAAAGGAGAACGGACACGCACTTTATGTGTGCAGACTGCAATAAGGCACTGTGTGTAGACCCGTGTTTCAAGGAATACCACACTGAAATACTACTGAACATTTTTCAGTTCTGAGTGATGCTGACGCCAAAATACTGTTCCTGATAATTTTTTACCACTCAATCTAGACTTTAGACATTTTGTACATTCCAAATCCGCAATAAACTAATTTTACCACCAGGGAAATTTTTTTTCAGAGAAATTCGACCCTCGAAGGGTGAATAACAGGGGCAAAATTATTCACACACAGCTTGCTCACATAAGCAATGCTGGCACCATTAAAGGCCCACATTCCCCAACTACAACACATACAACCAGAAATAGTGGGTAGAATTGTTTGTACAGCCGTGGCACGGCATTTTACACTCATCCTGCTTTCATTCACCAAGTGGTGTATTGCGTTGACATATAATTAGAACTTCTGTCTTGCTTTCGTAACTGTTTTCGTTTTTCTTCAGCTTCCACAGAGTCAGGCTTCCTACAGGAAAGTCGTACTACGCAGTTGGAAATTTTGTGCGCTGTTCACTTTATTATTCTTCCTCTTTTGTGACCTCTCTCCCCTTCTAGGTGCCACATGTTGTTGCTGCATTTAATCACAAAAAGCAAACTTTGGTTACTGTGAGTGACATTATTTGTTTAGAATTGTGCGCCATGCTTTCAGTTGCTTTAAAGCCTGACAAGCAGCTTCTAGCTGAGGAGTCATCCTGTTAAATTGAAAGACTTGTTTAGTGCCCAAACTTCATTTGGCACCACATAAAAAGTTCGTTCACATGTCAAAAAACAATTTCATTTGCCCATGCACTGCAACTTTATATGCATTTCCCTAAAGGTACTAAATTGTCAGCTAAGCTTACACAGTCTTCAACCCGAGGCAAAGAATAGGATTGGATGCTTGCCACTGGGCAAGCATCCATTGGATGCTTGCATTGGATGCAAAGAATTGGATGCTTGCCACTGGGAAGATGGAGAATGTCACGTGCTAAGCACAAAGCTAATCAATCAAGCTGTCCACCACAGACAGGTTTGCACTATTCAGATACGTCTGCACAACATACGCCTTACAGAAAACTTTTGAGAGTAGCCACGCCACAGAGCTCCTTGAATGAGTGAGGAACCATCGCAGGCTGTTCACGTACCCCACCAGGATGACCGCAGCAGACTGCAGCAGCAACATGGCCGCAGACCCCAGCATCTGCTTCGCTGCAGGCTCACCAGGCTCCTCCAGAGCCTGAATGGCTGGCAGCTGTTGCAGGAGCTGGGACAGCCTGGCCTGCCAGCCCTGCCCAGCCCTCTATGCTCCGTCCCTCTGGGCTCCAGGAAGAGCGGCGCGACCGGAGCGAGAGCCACGGTGGTTCTCCTTTTCTTCGCTGCCCTTGCGCTTCTGAAAAAGACAGGTTTCCTGTCAATTACAGGCTACTGAGGTTGTCCTCAGACGGGTCACATTACACGAACCCTAAGGAAGGAATTCCAACCCACAACCTGCAGCAGCCACCCGGGGAGTGCATTTCTACTTGAAGACTCCCAAGCTCTTTCTAGGCTGGTACAGGGTGGGAGAAGCCCTACATTTCGCCAACATATCAAGCAAACTAACAATCTTTTGCATCCGGCAACTACCAAGCCAGTGATTGGAGTTATTCTGAAGCCCTGGCTGTGCATTTTAGGGGACATCATGGCTTACCCGGCAGAAGGGGCCAGCTCGAAGGCCACTGTCAAGGGGTAGGGTCGGACGTGAAGGTGGAGCAGCGGTGTCAGAGGGGGAGTAGTAGTGGCACTCCCGGCCCACATAGTAGAGGAAGGAGTGGCCCCACTCGGGCGCCTGGTGCCAGCCCAGCTGCTGCACAGGGCAGCAGGCCACCAGGTAGCTGCCCAGGGCACCAAGGCACCAGGCAGCCAGGACTGGGCCCCTCCCCATCGTTCTCCTCCCCAGGGCGTGGGGCCTCCAGCACTGTTCCACAAGCCAGAGAGCACGCCTGTGGTGGAAGGGCATCATGAGTGAATTGCCGACTGCCTTGTGATGCATGCCAAAGAAGAATTTAGAGCCCTGCTTCTGCTACAAAGGCAGAAGACCAGTGAAGGTCTATTGGTGGACAACATGGAATTTTTATGGTGACTGAATATTCATCAAAAAAGACACATACACATCCTTACAATTATTTCTGAATTATATCTCACATAATTTCTTCTGGGTAGTTCTGATAAAACAAGAACTACACCCTTTTTTTCTGCAACATACTCCCCCTGTAGACGGTCAATGTATCGGCAGCACGTTTATAGCTACACTGGGCACCAAGAGCACAAGTAAATGAAACTGTGCATAATTAGGGTTGTTCGTTTTTGGGTAAAACCCGATTTCACCTGATTTCTCCCCTTCGAAGTAGCGATCTGCACAATTGTGGGCAGATGGTCCGCCATTCTCAACCAGTACTTACTGGAAGCAGGCCCCACAAACAGAGCTTTTGAATTCATTGAGCTCGCTACCACAGGCTGGCATAGCAGCATTGACATTGTTGTGCTATAGGGACCGGGCGGCCGTTGTATGGCACCACCGTCACTTCAGCCCGTGGCGAACCGCTCGTCAGTGGCGGATTCCAGTCTGGAAGGTTGGCATCTGCTCACAAGGCCTAATTTGAGATAATCTGTGGCTGACAATGCGTGGCCAGATTATTTAGAACTCAAGAACGGCACCACCTCATTTAGTGTATCACTCCGCCAAAACGCCCGACCCGTGACGTCAGTGCGCGCGCGTTTTGAAAGGGTTTTCCTATGAATGCGTGATATCGTCTGCCTTGTCTCGCGCAGTTTGTTTGTCGTCACTGGAGTCGTTTATAAGCATATTAAGTCTAAAAAATCATGGGAACGGCTCACGCCACGTTCGAAATATTCTCAGTAACACCCTACTTGCGCCGCGCGGAGAAACATCCGGCTATGGTGATAAGGCACAGCGGCAACTTCCGGTGCCGTTCTTAAGTTGTCACCGAGGTAGTCTGCACTATCCTTTCTCACTTTCTTTGCAGAGCAAGGCATAGGCAAGCAAACTCTTGATTTTGTGGCTCGACATGCTGTGAAGCATTGCTTTACAACACTGAATGATTTACATCGTTCCTCACCACCAGTGGAGAGTCTGAAGCCGTGGTGGAAAGAAATGCGAGAAAGGACAGTGAAGATGAAGATGTGCATGTGCACACCATCTCAAACTGACCGTCATCAGCAGATGTGGCCCCTGCCATCTTAACCGCATCGTTCCAGGTCAAATCAACAAGCATCCCAGGTACCCGCCGCGGTGGCTCAGTGGCTAAGGCGTTGCGCTGTTGAGCACGAGGTCGCGGGTTCGTTTCCCGGCCGCGGCGGCCGCTTTTCTGATGGAGGCGAAAAGCAAAAACGCCCGTGTGTTCGAGATTTCGGCGCACGTTAAAGATCCCCAGGTGGTCAAAATTAATCCGGAGCCCTCCACTACGGCGCGCCTCATCGCCTGCGTTGCGTCGGCGCGTTAAACCCCACAATCAATCAATCAAGCATCCCAGGTGAAAATGGACTGCATATTCATGCTGAAAATGAGGATTTCCAGCCGCATTTCCAGTGTAATTTTCCAGCGCCAGCTGTGAATATCAATTTCCCGTTTGAAACATAACCTTCCCAGTGAGAAATATTGAATGAATTCGAGCCAGAACACATTTTTTTTCTCACGGGAAATTTGTGACCCGTCCAAAAAAGATTTCCAGCCGGAGATAGAATTCCTAATGCTGGATGGAAAAGATACTTCCAGCCACAGCCGGAGGTGCTCCTGGAAATAAACATTGTAGCACTTTGAGCTTTTAAAATGCATAGCATAAAAAAGTGTGCTAATCACTTTACATCATTAATAAAACACTTCAACAATAAGCGATCCCAAACTAGAAAGCAACAACCTCTTCAAAATTGTTTTAATTGTGCACAGACTACATTTTTGTGCGCCTGTGCCTGGTGCCATTTCACACATTTAAAACGTGTTCGAACGCTCTCGTTGGCATACGTGGCTGTAGCACTTTTTATGTCCTCTTTTGGACTGAACTTTTGAATTCTGTGTGCTTGTGCTGTTTGTGGAGGATGTTGACAGGATTGCTTTCGCATTATTCGCGTCGCTTGTCGATAACAAAGTGAAATGCCCGGAAAAAGATGTGGTTGCAACAATGGACTGCCTACTGTTCAAATGCACTGATACTACCAAATATAGGTCAAATCTATGAGCTTTGTAGCTTTCTTATGTGTTGGGCATTTGGGAGAAGCGGGATCAAAATGCATGCACGCTTACAGCCCTAACGCAGTCTTGATCATTGCAGCAACTTAGCACCAGGTGTGGCATTCTCATAAAAACAGTGCATTGTGCCTGGATAAAGTTCGACAGGGTCATTGGTTATTATATCCCGGTGGCCTGTGCACAGTGCGCAAGTGGCTGTTACAGGTCTTAGTGCGTTCCAGAAATCGGCGTCTATTTTAATAAACCCAGCATAATTAATGCATGAGCCATGCGGCGCCGTCAACAATTTGAAGTGCGGCAGTCACATGTGATATTATGTTACAAGGTGAGCCAATTTATAATAAATAAATTCCATTCTGTTTTTTCTAGCATCGGCTAGGCAACGTCTACGTCGCAGAATGTGGTACAAGAGGCTTGCAACCCAGAAGACTGCCAGTGTAATGACCAGAAAGTGGCACTAAGAACTCTGGTAAGCACATAAAAAGATGGAAATGGTTTGAGTTGCAGTTTTGCAAAGCTCACAAAATGACTTGACATCGTGGTTTTTCATCATGCCTTATTTTTCATAGGCTACCTGAATCACTGGGAGGACTATTTATCCAAAGACGGTGGAGATTCCGGCCCCTGTGGATGTTCTAGGTACACAAGTGACAAGGCTGAAAATATGTAATATATGGCACGACAATATAGTTTTAAATTTGTAACCTGGCCTCTGTGTTGCTGCTTCAGGGCACAAAAACCCACACAGAAGAGTTTTTTTATTCAGAAATGCTGATGGTGTTTTGGTGTCTGCTACGAATGACTTCAGGTCAGAATGTTGTACATAAAAATTAAATTTTAAAGCGCGCTGCCGCAAAACTTAGCAAAAAAAAAGTGATTTCTAGCTGGGAATGGAGAAGAATCCAGCATGAAATAACTTAGAAGTGATTTTTCGCTGAAAAGCGGGGCAGAATCCAGCAAAAAAAAAAAAAAAAATTCTGTTTGAGAAGTGGTGCACAATCCAACAAGAAAATTTCCAGCCAGAATGAACCAACCAGTATAAAGCAATTTCCAGCTAGTAAGCTACACCATTCTGGTTGGAAATAATGGTATTTCCAGAAAGAAAACGGTGACTTCCAGTTAGAAGTGGGCATTTTCCCAGCTGGGAATGGTGCGATAGACGTGTCATTTCTGGCTGGAGACAAGCCTGAAAATTTAGATTTCCAGCCAGTGGTTCCGGCTGTTTCATAACACAGTCGGGACTGGAAATCATTTCCATCTGGGATCGTAGTCGGTGAAACAGCAAAATAGATGCGCGGTGACTAACATCAGCTAATGCAGAAGGCTTTGAAACCCAATACGATGGCAAGCAATCGGCAACAGGAGACTCTCGCAGAAAAATTGACGACTAAAGGGGCTGCCCGACCCTTGCGCAGGTATTCCGCAATGTGACGTGCCCCGTGCCTGGTTTAGTATTGTTTCCGCCGTTGAGACGCACTGTTCACTGGGCTTCAAATATTTCAAGCATACGATTCGCCGAGCAGATATGGCGAGCATTGTTGTGGTGAGAGCAAGCTGCCGCATACTCACGAAAGGGAGCTGTTACAGCCGCCGCTGGACGAGCCGAATGACAGCTTAGGCGCGGGTCTGGTCTTCCCATGGGCAAAGGAGGCTATGCCATGGGTCTTCCCGTCTCGCATGGGGACCACCGCTGACGTGGCAGCGTGCATCAGCGGGCTCGAGGGCTGCAAGACAATGCGGAACTATGCAAAAAAAGAAAGTACACACACAGAGGCTACCAGACGTTGTAAGCAAATGGCAACTGGGAAATACGCGCTAACGACCTTCTTGCTCAGATGGCCGGCATCTCAACAAGAAGACGGAAGACAAGTGCGTGCCAAGCCTAATTTTGACAGCAACCTGAAGTTTTCGTTGTTGAACGAAAAATAACCTCGACATATCAAGAAACGGGGCATCGGGCGCCGGGTGACTCACTCGAGTGGACAGAGTCTCCACAGCAAGAAACATGGGCGACGCAGACTGCAGACGCAAACGTGAGGCAACCGCGTTCAGGGTCGTAATGGGTGGCACTACCAACCTCCTGCTGGACAGAATCGATGGAATCTTCCAGCACGAGAAATTGTAGAACGCGACTACGACGAGACGCTCGTGCACTCCTCGTGCTCCTCAAAGCTGCCGGGCCGCTGCTGGGCCAGTGCTGCTGGCCAATCACAATGCGCCGTGTGCATGGCCGTGTGGTAGTGTTGATGCTTGGTAGCACCAATTTTTGGCAAGCTTTTGCAAACCGTTCTCGTTTTTATTAAAAAAAATCCATACATACGTTTCTACTGTTAAGAAATATCGTTATTGTTTGATAAGAGATAAAATTGGCAGTAAATACAATTAGTACATAGTTTCGGTTTCGGTTTTAGTACTATAGTGATGCATTGTTACATATTTTATACATGCATTAACTTCAAAAAATTGTTTCCATTCGTATGTTGGATGATTCTCTCTCTGTTATACCTGATACACAATAGTCTAACGGTATAACCAAAGCGTTTTCTTGACGGTAACTGTCTCATTTTGATGTAACTGTCTCATAAAGCTTAGCATGTTTCGCGTGGCAGGTTTAATTTATTTCACGTGTCTCTCTACATAAACCAAATAAAAACACAGCATGTATTGTCAGCTGTTATATTTTAGTGTTTTATAAAAAATAGGTTCATGATGTTACAAAATACAATGTGCAAGTAGTTTCGCTTTCGGTTTTTAAGAGACAAATGATGCACTGATGCACACTCTGTATTCGTCGACGATGCTTTTCTGTTACGCTTGGTCCACAGTAACATAAAGCGTATTGTCAACAGTAACTCTTAGGCAATTTTGATTATTCTGAAGCTCCTTTAACTTTGACAGCGCAGACTTATTAGCAGGTCCGTGTCGGCGATTGGGCTGCAGAGGTACGCAGTGCACGGTACGGCTGGATGCGTGGAGAATATCACTACATGTCCTCCGATCTAAAAGATACTCTTGCAAAAGGTACAAATAAATGAGTCTGTACTTTTAATCGGACCCTGCAATCGTCATTGAGCAGCGGATCAGTTTTGTCCCTTCTTTTACCCCATTTTTGAAAGATTTAATGATTTATTTTGAAGTTATAATTGGCTAAAGATGAGTTAAGTTGCTGTTTCTTGGGTCAGTATGTGTACAGTACACAACCAGTACACAGTACACACCACCTCCTGCGGGCTGCTGGTGGCCAACACGGGCAGCCCCGTCCTGGTCCCAGTGGCACCGCTCAGCTCACGCATATTTATGTGACCCAGTGCACCTACTCCTGGAAAACCGCTACCAACACCTGTGGGCCTGACCACTTTCTCATTCTGGTCACTCCCAGGAATGGCCAGAGGCGCGCTGACACCAGGACCTACGTGGTCACCAACTGGGCTGACTTCTGAAAGGAGATGGCGCAGTGTGCGGAGCAGGGCCGTAGCCAGAAATATTTTTCGGGGGGGGGGGGGGGTTATGGATTTTGGGAAGGGGGTAGTTTTGCTGAAAGCAACAGTAAGTATTGCTTACGGGCTGCCTGGAAAAGGTTTCGGGAGGGGTTCGAACCCCCAAACCCCCCCTATGGGTACGGCCCTGGTGCGGAGGATCCATAGGACGACTTCCGGGAAGTGGTCGTAATCAGCGCTGCCAAGGCTACGGATCGGGGCGAAGCACCACTGGGCACGGCGCTGCCAGACCTGGAGCTGCTGCAACTGCGGGCCAGGAGGAACCAAGTGCAGCGGCGGGCCATATCCGAAGCAGGCGTCCGGAGGACTGGATGGCATACCGCCGGGCGGACAGAAAGTGCAGGAGGAGGGCCAGCACCATCGGAGGGAGAGCTAAGAGTCCCTCTGAGCCTCTTTGGACTCTCGCCGAGACCCAGTCAAGGTCTGGCGAGTCTTCCGTGCCCTTCTTCAACCCGCCACCACCACCCGAAGACCACTGCTAACAGCCGCCGTATCCCATGGTCATCTCTGAGGCCCGGCGGAGCTGCTCACCGATCAATTTGCCCGGGGCCCGCCTGCAGTAGCCGCTGCAGCACTCCCAAACGTAATGCCGGCACCCACACATGACGAACGGGTCTTCGCCCTTTGCACAGCGTACATCATGCCACGGGATCTCCAGGCCGTGCTGGACCACTGCCCCAAGCGTCGGAGCGCTCCCGGCATCGACGGGATGACGTACCAGATGCTGCGAAACCTGGACGTCACCCAGCGGAAGCCACTCCTGCGCGTCTTCAACCGAGTATGGAGGATGGGTGTCCTGCCGGCATCCTGGCTGGTGGGGCTGGTATCAAACATCCTGAAGGTGGGTAGGAACGCATGGAGCCAGCATCCTACCGGCCAGTGTCTCTCACGTCGGCGGCTGGCAAGCTCAGTGAAAGCCCCGTCCTGGCCCGCATTCAGTGGCTAGCTGACCATTGACGTCTTCCCGGAGCAGCATAGTGGCTTCAGGCGGCATCGCTGCACTGCTCACTCACTGGGGGACGTCGTCTTCATACTGGAGCAGGCGCGCCACGACAAGGCGGTGGCCTACCTCGTCTTCCTTGACATCAGCTCGGCGTTCGACCGGCACCACCATCCTGGAATCCTTGGATGGCATGGGCGTTGTGGGGCACCTCAGAAGCTATGTACAGGCATTTCTGGCTGGCCGGACTCTTCGGGTAAAGGTCGGCCGGCCGACCAGTAGCCCACGAGACATCCGCTCTGGGGTGCCCCAGGGGAGCGTGCTGAGCCCGTTCCTGCTCGATGTGGTGCTCGTTCCCCTGCAAGACTGCATTCCCGCTGGGCTCCGGTATCCAGTGGGAATGGCGGTCTACGCGGACGACGTCGCATACGGGACACACGGGCCAACAAGACATGCTGTCCAAGGTGGAGGCGTGCCTCCAGGAGGTGCTGGGGGCGGTTGCAGACTTCCTGAGTAGCCGTGGCCCGCAGCTGTCCGAGGCCAAGACAAAGGCTATGATGTGGCTACCAGGCACGCAGGACAGCACCCGCCCACTCTGAGCGGTCAGCCGCTCCCGTTGTGCCGGCTGACCTGGATACCAGCGGGGAGGGCACTCCAGCAGCGCACGCTGCGAGTCCAGCGGGGCGTGCGGAGGCTGCTGGCACGAGGTCAGGGCTGCTCGCACTTTGTGCCCATGGCCTTGCGAGTGTTCCATGGAATGGCGTCCTCGGCCGTCCTGTATGCTCTGCCACTGGTACACCTGCAGCCACTGAGGTGGAGGAGGTGGAGATGGACCAGCGCCGGGCCATACGCTTCTGCCTGGGCCTCCCGAGCACGTCCGCGGCTGCGGCTACCTACACAGAGGCCGGCACGTGGACCATACAGATTCGGGCCCTGCAGACGAGGCTGCACTACATCCACCGGCTCCATAGCACACCAGATGGGGCAGCCCTTCTGCAACGCTACCGCAGCCGCCCCTACTCGCAGGTGGCCATGCTGGCGTCTATCTACGAGGGTCACATTGAGCTGCCGCAGCGTACCCCATCGAGACACCACCACCTGGCACTGGGCGGGCTCTTCGCATCAGCATCACGAAGCCGGGGATTCGCAGCAAACGGTCAACACCAACCCAGGCTATCCATCAGGACGTTGCTGCCCTGCTGCAGGACGAGGCAGCCGGCCTCCTGCAGCTCTACACAGACGGCTCTGTGCAACCATCTGTCCATGGGCAGAGCTGGAGCCGCCTGCACGGCAATGGAGCTTGGCACCAGTTGTGTACTGCCTGCCCTTCCCACCCTCCTCTACCCATGCAGAGCTGGCCGGGCTGCACCTTGCTGCAGATCTGCTCCTGGAGAAGGGCTACCGGATTCAGGGGCCGTCATCTTTACCGACTCCCGGCCCGCTCTCTTGCGACTGCGAGTGGCGGATCAGCCATCGAGCTCCAGCGGAAACGTGTAGCGGTCGCTGCTTCACCTGGTGGAGTCCCGTGGTTGTGACCTGCGGCTTCACTGGTTGCCATCTCATGTCGGAATCACCGGCAGTGAGGTGGCTGATGCCCTGGCCAGAGGTGCTGCTACCGCGACGTGAGGCCCATCGAAGCCGCACAACCCACCCTGGCGCGGGATATGGACCCCGCAGTCATCAGCGGCCAAGTTCCACAGGTCCTGCCTTGACGCATAAGCAGGGACGCCCGCTCCATACTCCTCCTCATGCGGTTCGATTGCTGCAACATGGCAGCCCGCTTGCACCGACAAGGCCGCCGGTCGTCGCCCACATGCGCTGACTGCCCAGAGCCCGAGAGCTGCTCTGCTCCTTCCGCCAGCACGATGCCCCGGGAGCAAAGCTTCGGTCCGCACTCCAGCGTCTCGGGCTGCCCAGCCACACCCTGATGGACCTCATTTTCCCGACGCGCCCCCAGCTCCATCCGGCGGAAAGCATTCCGACTTGTCCCGGCCTTCTTCGAGGAGACCAACCTCATACAACGGCTGTAGCCCAACGCCTGCCGGCCAGCCATACGCATTACTTATCTC
Organism: Haemaphysalis longicornis; assembly: GCF_048455015.1. Lineage (NCBI taxonomy): Eukaryota > Metazoa > Arthropoda > Arachnida > Ixodida > Ixodidae > Haemaphysalis > Haemaphysalis longicornis. The sequence continues at coordinate 123,419,752 of NW_027526295.1, read as the reverse complement.
TTTCTTTCTCTCCCTCTTACTCTGTCCTCATTTGTTCTCACCTATCCCCTTTCATTCCCCCTCTTCCCTTCCCCCGGACTGGCTTGTATGATGGTGAACTCCCAAATGAGAAAAAATATCCCATGTTTAAGTCTTTTTCACTTTCTATATCAATAAAGCCCTCACTCACGGTCCACGTTTTATGTGCGCAGGTGGTTGCCCCTAGCAACGCGGTGCGAGTGACGTCAGGAGCAGACGACTGTCGTCTCGTCGGCGACGCTGTTTGCTCAAACCCTGACTGGCACGTGCGCTGAGTGAGAGATAAAACGTTTATTGAAATAACGTGGACGGGCTAGGGAAGAAAAAGAGTTAGGAGCTGTGGGTGGCCACCAGTCCGTTAGGCCGCGTGCCGCGGCTGCCATCCTCGCCCGAGAGATCAGGGCCTCCTGGTCTTCGAGCTGGCAGCTCTGCAACGCGCACTCCTACTGCTCAAGGGTAGGGGATCTGGGTGGTGGATGGTTGGTGGGGCACGTCCAGACGAGATGAACTGTGGTGTTAGGCTCATCGCATTGGGGGCAGTTGAGTGGGTAGTTAGTAGAAGATATGTGGTGGAGATTGAGGTGATTGTAATACGTGTTGGTTTGAAGTCGGTGCCAAATGCGGGCGTCTAGAAAAAGAAGGACGGGGAGGGGGATAGGTGCGTCGGGTTGCTCTTAATGGTGGAGGACATCACTGTAGGTTTTGAAGAGGGGCGTAGGGGAGATTGCAATACTGGCTGCTTTGTTGGGCTATTCTGGGAATGCCCCGTGAAGGAGAGCTCGGCCGGTGGCGTGTGCCACCTCGTTTCCAGGGAGGACAGTGTGGCTGGGTGTCCACTCAATGCGGGCATGAGGGAGGGTGGGGCATTGAGAAAGGATTTCCACGGTAAGAGCTGACTCGCTCGAGTGCAAAACGACGGCAGGCAGCTTGTGAGTCAAACAGAATTGTTATGCTGGGACCTGTGCCTTGGGTCATTGCGAGGGCAATGGCTGTTTATTAGGCCGTGGTATAGTAGAGGTTGGGCGCACAGTTGCCGAGGTGAGGAAGGCATTATCGAAGCGGGCAACAGTAGCGACGTGAGCGGGTCGTTGAGGGTACGGAGGCGTCCGTATAGAGGGTGTCGGGTCGCTGCCGTATTTTCTGATGAGGAGGCGTCTACGATGCCGACGACGGCCAGCGTTCCCAGATAATTAACGCAAAACAAACCTGGGTAAATCCTCAGGATGTCCGGCTCTGGACATTTCAGCATTCTCAGGTTGTCCATATCTTATCCTCAGCCAGTCCAATCGGGGTCCGTTTGTCCGTCCAGCGTACATCCTCAGAACGTCGTCAAAATGATGCTGCTGGACAATTTTCGTACACTTCCAGGATACAAACTAATGTTCTTTTTTCTCGGTCTTTTTTTCACAAGCTAATGCAACAGGCCTCACTACAGAAATCCGGCACGTCCTAAATGATTACACTAGAACCTGGGGAGGAGGAGGAGGAGGAGAAACACTTTATTTGCAAACTGGGTCTAGGGGAGAGGGGTGGCGGAGGATGCGATGTTCTCCGCGACCTGGGCGGCCCGGTCGGTTAGTGCCAACTGCACTTCCGGGTCGGAGCTCTCCAGGGCCTGCTCCCAGTGTAAGGGGGAAGGAAAAGGGGGAAATAGGTCGTGGGGACACTCGCTAAGGGAATGGTAGCGGGTATCCGGCTGGAGACATTGAGGGCAAAGAGGCGAAGGGTAGAGATTGGGGTTGATGCGGTGTAGGAGAGTTCGGCAGGGGGTTGTGTGGGTTTGTAGTAGCCGCCAGTGGCGAGCGGCTTCGTGGGTGAGGGAAGGGTGTGGGGGAGGATATATCCTGCGGAAGAGGCGGAAGTGCTGGGTAATGTCCCGGTACGAGACTAGAGCGTCCCGGAAGCTGGGGGTGCCGTGGGTAGAGCCAATAGAAGGGCCTGCTCGGGTGACAAGAGCTCGAGCTGTACGGTGGGCCCTTCATTGGCGTCTGTTCCCGTGTGGGCCGGGGTCCACAGCAGAGCCACGGGGTGGGATGGTGTTCTGCGGGAGAGGATTAGACCCTATGCGAAATTGCTTGGTGATCTAGCAACACTGATGTAAACGAGACCGTCGGCCATATTGGTACGGGCGCCGATCGGGAAGTCTCGTATTGTTTACTGTGGAAGAGTAGGTGACGGTAACGCGGTATGGCTCAAACTGGACGGTGTTTTCCGGCTCTTGACCGCGGATTGTGGACGAAGGACTTGCCTGCGCTGCCGACTGTGTCTGAAGACTCATACCACTCGGGGTGCCGCGCCAAAGACCCATCCGAGTGGCAGCCTAGCCACCGAGGCAGGCATTGCTCGCCTTCATCGGTGCGGATAAACACGTGCGACTCGCAGTAAGTAAATCCTTCTTTGTTTTTATTTGACGCGAGTTAACCGGTATGAGCATTTGTAGAGCACTTTGTTCACCGTTGTTTACCACGCAAATGCGTAGCGGCGACCCTGTTGCAGTAACCCTGAAAGAGGAGAGCGACAATCGCCAGACCGTAGCGCTAGTGGGTGGATTAGGTATTTTCAAATGCTGCACATGGAATTTACGGGATGATTTTTGGCGAAGATGTTTACGGAAAGGTTGCGGCCGTTTTCCGTGACGGTCGTCCGCCCGCGCGTTTGCCGCAAAGCAATCGTGCTGTGCGGCGAAGTCAACTACTAAAGCGCACATACGCCTTGAATTTTATTTTTTTGTGTGTTTTCATTATTTATTGCGCATGTTCTGCGCAAAAATCTGTTTGTGTGTCTTTCTTCTCCTTTTTTGGCGGTGGGGTGGTTGTGATTGTTTCTAAAGCGCATGTTTTTGGTGTGCACGAATAGATAATACAGTAAAACCTCGTTAGCTCGAACTCACTGAACTAGATTTTTTTTTTAATTCGATGGGTCATCGGTATAACCCGAATGTTTATCTGTTTATCTCCAAAGATTCTGGAAGTGAGTTCCAGAGAATCATATTATTGTTTGCTTAAGTTATGACGAACACGATTATGCGGGTACTGGTATCATTACCCGCGCTGAGGTTTTTAAATGTTAAACTTCCTTCTCTTGAAAAATGCATTAACAAAGCATGCATAGATACTTGCACGCTCAAACTTGACAAACAAATTTGACATTGCTGTTTGAGGTGTAGATTATTGCCCTTGCAACAGTGTTAAGGAAGACACAAAATCTGGTCATTTTGAGTTTGTTCCTTGCGGCCACTTCTTCCTGCTCTGTCCCTTTACCATAAACTGTAGCGGACTAGTCCTGTTCTTCCCTGAGTGTTATTTACTGATACTCTCTCTGTTCTTGCAGGTTGGGCCTCATCCATGTGCTCAGCAGTTGCTTTCGCTCCCAGAAGAAAAGTGGCCGGCCCTATGTTGTGTGCCTCACCTTTGAGACGGACAGTGGGGCGATTGGGGAGGCATCGTGCGAGTGCCCGGCGGGTTGCAGTGGAGCATGGAGTCACATCCTGGCTGCTGTGCACCTACTCGCCCTCTTGCAAGCCGAAGGTTTTAAGAGGCGCCACCAAAGCTTGCGTGCACTGAGCTGCCACAACAGTGGGGACGTCCGAGACAGCAGGGCATCAAGCCAGCGAGTGTCCAAAACATTGACTGGAGAAGCCCGCGATAAAATGGCCCCTCCCTTCCCTTGCCAATGCGTCTGTTCGATGCACGTCGAGTACAGGAGCAATGTGAGCAGCAACAAAGTGCCGTGCAGGCGCTTGGGAGAAAACTTGGTAGCCTTGGGAATGAGTTTTTTTGCCCCAGTTGTGCTGGCCTCCCGCTCCTCCTCCTCCCTCCCCTCCCCCGCTAGTGACAGAAACAAGGACTGGCATGGCACCTGAAGGGTCACCTATGAGCTACCAGCAAGCATTCAGGAGCACGCAGAGCACGCAGAGGCTGGGCAACGTCGTGTTTACTATACCGCGACATGCAGGGGTGCGCGAATGCTTCTTTTTGTTCCATTTATATCCACAGTTTGCTATACTGCACGCGCTATAAATCAGCGAAGTAGTTTAATTTACTGGGATTTTCACTGTGGATACAAAAAACGCAAAAGCTCTCAAGCTGATGCGCGGCAGCCTGATGCAACTGTGGCCGTTTTCTTTTTGAATAAAACTTGAAAATTGTCTCAGCTACCTACATCAATGGCCACTATCATTACGTCGGAAGCATGCATGCAGCATGTGACAAACTAGAGGAGTGAGTGTGTATTTTAGTTGCAAAATATTCGACAGTAAATACATCGTTGCTGGAATGACAATGGGCACAAAGTTAACTTGACGTAACAACAAACCTTTCAGCCCGGAAAATCGGGAATCAAGTGCAAAAGCTCACATTTTCCACCGTTAGATCATCATAAAACAGCGTTCGCCACTTCTGCAACGACATGCGGCTAAATGCAACGTAAAGAAACCAACAACACACATATACCGTGCGTGCCCGCCACAGAGGAAATTTTCAACCGCGCCGTGACGGCGTAGTGCGGCAAGAAAAGTTTGTTTACAGCCCTAGGTAAGATAAAGGCTCGTGTAGGGGCTAAGCGGTACCATTTAACAATGAAATGAAGCGGGCGCAGAGCCACAGGGACGAGTAAAGAAACAGCCTAATTTTGGCAACGTGTGGTACTGTTTTCCCGGTCGAGCGCCGCTGTCAGTCGCGTGAATAGGCGGCGCACGCTCAGGCTTCATTTAGAGTACAAAGGCTGGACAAGAGAACTCCAACGCAGCTGTATTTTTCATACGGACAGCGACTACGGAACCCCGAGCTTAGCAAACTAACGACAAATTCGCTCCAAGCGCACCGCGCCCAGCGTGTCACAAAGGTTGCTCGCGCCGGCACAGTTCGCGTCACAAAGTTCGTTCAAAAGCGTGGAACTTCACGTACCTTTTCTCCATTTGAACCGGTATTTCCGCATTGCGTGCTCTGCGGCACGAAGCAATGCTCCGGCATTGTAGTCCATCACCAAGAGCGGTCAATGCCCGCCTTCTATGTTTTGCTAATTGGTTTCGGTTTCAAACGACCGTACCAAAATGGCGGACCTAGTTACCGGAGTCGACGTGAGATGGCAGGGCGCATTTTGCATAGGGTCTTTTGGAGGGCGAGTGGGGATATTAGCCCTGCAGAGAAGTTGCGAATTGCCGACTGAGAATCCGAAAGGACAACTCTGGGTGTGGGAGACTGTACTAGGGCGAGGGAGATAGCCGCCTCCTCCGCAGCGGTAGCTGATGTTGTATGTATCGTGAGCAGTGCTGCCACTGCTACTGATTTATCAGTAGATCTGGTGATGTGGTTCAATTTCTGCTGATTTAGTGATAAGAGTGCAAAATCTACTGATTTCCTTGCTTTCTGCACATCAGGTTACCGAAAGCTACCACAATTTTGACCTCAGCTCGAGTTAATCGGGGCGTCGCCATTATTCCGAGAACCTATTCTGATTGGCTTTTCGTCAAGAACTGAAAGCCAACCAAAAAAAGAATTGGCTCCAATCAGCGCTGGAAGGTGGTTGGAAAGCAAAGCTTTAAACGACACCGACACGACCCACAGCCATTGCCCATGAGAAGTTACTTAAATTCACACACGTGGATTTACAAAGAGTGAAACCAAACATTTTTCCAGCCATTACTTTGAATTCGCGGGGGCGGCGGCGGCGTCCCGAACGCAACAGCATCGTCGGCCACAGCCGGGCTAGAGCGGCGGACGCCGCCGCCTCGCCGCTGTAGCACGGCCGTGAGGTGGGAGAAACAAAACGAAGAGGAGCGTCTTTCGGAGGGTGAGACAGCGGAACCTAGCCATCCTTATGTGCTAGCTTGTGGCTACACCACCGCGCGACACAAGCGCAGACACCGAAACGATTCGGCTTGTGAGCTTAGTGATTCCCATTGATACTTATTTAAGCAAGGTATTTCAGTAAGTTTTAGAATTGCGAGAGAGCTGAGGGAACTTTTATAATCGCTATTTATCAGAACCAGTTTCTCCTTTTGCCTTTTGTAATACCTCTTAAAACAATAGGTATTCACCAATTTAGAAAACGGGCTCCCATTCGTGGCAAACTGTGGGCAAAAGGTAGCGTTTCTCTAGCGGCCAGATGTCCGTATGTGGTTCCCGCCCTGCAAAACAATCCTTAAAGTATGTTTGCCGCACGGCCACTTAATCCAGTGGGGTGCGCGTTACCCTGGTGGTGCTGTCGAACAAGTTAATCAAGCCGTGCAAAGGCAGCGCGCAATGGACGCGAAGCTGCGCCAAAATAGGCCCAAAAACAACCGTCGTTAAAGCAGACGACAAAGCCGTACCGCCGACGCCGCCGCCGGCGAGCAGGCACTTTCGCGCGGGGAACCCTGGGTAAATTCGCCGTGCCATCTACAGTGTGTTCCGTGGATGAACACCCCTCCCCCCGCCGCCTCCTCCGCCGCGTTGGGAGTTTGTTGTCCCGCACGCTACGAAAGAACCGTTGGCTGGCAGAGCTAGAAAGCTTTGCTTTAAAAATGTAGTTACCGATACGATTTCATTGCGAACCCATCAAAATTCAGTAGGAACGAAGCAAATGCGTGTTTTATTGTAACAATGTAATTAACATAAGGGGTATAAATAAAGGGTATAAGGGGTATTCCGGTCAGTTTAATGAAACTCACCGGAATTAACCTAATAAAAACCAACGACAGTACCCGAAGTACACAGTTCAGCTGTTTGCGACGCCGACGTGCACAAAGCATATAGTACCCGAAAAGTAATAAAAAGAAAAGAACCATAGTTGCATTTGCGTATCTTCCCCCTACGCGGCGCCACCATACACGTGCGCGTGGCTAACGAGCGTTAAAAAAGAAGTTTGAAATGGAAAGTTGCTCTTTCTTACTTGTTTTGAATAGAAAAATCTGCTGATTTCTGCTGAATTTTGAGCCAAATTTTAATGATTTCTGCTGATTTTTCAAGCAAAAATCTGCTACTACTTTTTCTTTGCCTGTGGCAGCACTGATCGTGAGTGCGTCCAAGGGAGGGCTGTCGAGCGATGAAATGACGGTTGTGGCGAAAGCCGGCTTATCGTGGTAGCTAGCTGCGTCGACGTATAAACGGTATAAATGATACTGGGAGGGAGGGAATGTGCGCTGCAGATGTCTAGCCCTGGCCAGTCGGCGGTCGGCGTGGTGGTGGGGGTGCATATTGCGAGGCAGTGGGCGTACATGCAAGAGTTGGCGTAACGTAGTGGGAATAAGGGAGGCCATAGGTGAGGGGAAATGGGAAATCAGGTGGGCCGCTGCGAGAAGGGCGCGGCCGGGATGCGTGCGCGATAGTCTGGCTATCTGGGCTGTGCGGTGGGCTTCGATGATTTCATCGACGGTGTTGTGAATGCCCAGGGCTAATAGACGGCTGGTGGGGGCGCTGGGAGGTATTAGAAGAGCAACTCGGTATATGCGTTGTAGTAGGCAATCTAGTTTTGTTTTGTCAGAGGCATTGAGTTTGCAGTACGGGAGGTAAAACGTAAAGCGAGAGAGTACGAAGGAATGAAGAAGTTGCAAGCGTGCAGGTTCGGAAATGCCGTGACGCCGTGTGGTGATTCTTCTTAGGAGGTTGAGTGTTTGAAGTACGTGCGATCGGAGTTTAGTTAAGGTGGTCGCGTTGCCCCGGTTGGCCTGAATGGTGAGACCTAGCACGCGGAGGGAGGAGACATGAGTGACGATATGGTTGTCGACGTAAACTGTGATGGGGGGTTCCGTGGGGGGTTGCTTGCAAGGGGGGTGCAAAAGAAGTAGCTCGGATTTGTGCGAGGAGCACTGGAGGCCTAACTGAGACGCATTTGCTTGGACAATGTCTGCGCCTTGCTGGAGTGTGTGTTCGATTAGAGCATCGCTACCTGATTTAACCCATAACGTAATATCGTCTGCATAGATAGAGGTGTGGAGATTTGTGATGGAGGACAAGGCAGTGGCCATGGGGATCATCGCCAGATTGAATAGAAGAGGAGATATGACCGAACCCTGAGGTGTGCCTATTGCGGGGAATGGGAAGTTCGAGCTTTGGAGGGGTCCGAATCGTAGAGTGGCCGAGCAGTCCCGAAGAAAGGAGGAGATGTAAGAGTAGGTACACGCACCAAGTCCAAGCGAGTTTATAGAGTTAAGAATGGCAACGTGAGAGACGTTGTCGAATGCTTTGTGGAGATCAAGTGCCAGAATGGCCGAGGTGTCCGCCTTGGAAGGGTTAGCTATAATGTCATGATAGAGCCGGAGGTGCGCATCCTGTACAGACAGCCCTTGGCGAAAACCAGTGAGGGTGTGTGGGAGCAGGTGATGGATTTCGAGGTAGGTTGTGATCCGCGTGTTGATGATATGCTCGAGCAGTTTTCCAAGACAAGAGGTGAGTGATATCGGACGGAGGTGCTCCAATGTAATAGCTTTGTGTGCTTTAGGAATTAATGAGATGTCAGCATGCCGCCACGTTGATGGGAGCGTGCCTCGAGACCAGTGGTGATTGAAAAGGGCTGTGAGGGAATCTATCGCATGGTCGGTAAGTTGTCGCAAGATCTTATTGGTGACCTTGTCGGAGCCTGGAGCGGTTTGTCGACGTAGTTGGGATATAGCGTGCCTGACCTCAGCGACAGTGATGTCCTGATCGAGGGAAACATTCGGAGGTCCGGAGTAATGGGGAAGGGAAGGGTTCTGCGATGGGGAAGTAGGAATGTACATGGATCGAAGCTTGTCTAGAAGCTCAGCGGACGTGCCTGGGTAATTGTTTATGAGCGAGTGCAGGCGAGTACTTGTGATGGTTTTGGACGAAGTAGGGTCAAGGAGGTGGCGGAGGAGGGCCCAGGTCTTTTTCATGGAAAGGCCGCCGCGCATGTCGTTACAGATCTGATACCAGTGAGTCCGAGCGAGTGTGGTGGCATGAGCATGCATGGAGACTTGTAGGCGAGCAAGTTTGCGTTTGAGCGCCCTTGGGCGTTTGCGGGAGCGCCAGCGCTTTTCGATACTCCGGTAGGCTTCAAACAGATGGAGGAGGTGGGAATCCGCATAGGGGCTGGGAAGCTCTGGGTCAACTGGCTTGTCGTGACTGTGTTTTATTTCCATGATATCACGAATCCATGGCTCGAGCGCGCCTTAATCGAAGTGAGTGAGGGCAGGTAGCGTAGCACAGTCAGTACGGAACGCGTCCCAATCATTCATGTGTTGGGGTGGTGGGGTGTGGGTAAAATGATGGGAAAGATGGAGTGTGGTCTGAATGATGTAATTATCACTATCCAGGCCAGGGTGTCTGGAAGGGTTTGCCAGGACACTTTTGGCACTCGATACGAGAAGGTTAGGTTGGGGGGTGGTGTCCCGTTGAACACTGTTGCCTATGCGGGTAGGGGTTTGGGGGTCTGTTTCTAAGGTGAGGCGGAGGTTGTGTGAAACTTCCCAAAGTAGGCGGCCCTTGCGCGTGGTACGAGTGTAACCTCACGCTAAGTGTGGAGCGTTAAAATCGCCAACAATAATTAAGGGGTTGCGGCCGGCAGTGCGAATAGCGTGCATGAGGAGGGTGTGGAAGTTGTGATGTTGTTTGGGTGTACCGTAAATATTTAGGATGTGTATTGAAGGTTGTTGGGGTTTGCAGGGAAAGATGGTGACTAAGAGGTGCGGTATGGTGGTGACGGGGAGGGATGTGACGCCAGCCCGCAAGTTGCGTTGTACCAGGGTGGCTACAGTGGGAAAGCGGGGGTCTTGGAAGGACTGATACCCGCAGAGTTTGGTGGCGGGGCGTGTTTCCTGCAGTGCAATGACAGCTGGGAGTGTAGGAATAGTGGTGATGTATGCCTGGAGGGTAGCGCGTTTGGATTGGAAACCCCTGCAGTTCCATTGCCATAGTACGAAAGATTTAGAGGCCGGCATCAGGTTCGGGTTCCATAGGTAAGGGTACATTGGAGGGCGCAGAAGACGCGAGAAACGGGGAGTTGGATGGGAGCAGTTCCTTGATACAAGAGAGAAGCTCATTGTGTAGGCCTGTAATGGAGACCTGCATGGCTGTTTGTTAGGCCATGAGGGAGTTGTGAAGGTTTAGGTATTCTTACCTCTGCGCGTGGAGGGCTTCCGCTAGGACAGGGTGAAGGGGTGTCGGGGTAGTGGGAGGGTCGTCTTGGGGGGCCTTGCGCTTGGTGGGAGGCGGTAGGTGCGCGTTGCTGTCCGTAGATGTCATGTGAGTGTCTGGGGAAGAAGGTTTTCCGAGGGTAAGCTCTTGACTTTGTCGCCGGAGAGTCTCATTTTCTTGGCGAAGCCTGAGTACTTCCGCGCGAAGATTGCGTATTTCAGCTAAAAGGGGTGCGTATGTAAGGGGGACGTTAGGCTGGGAGGGGGGTGTAGTAACGGGGGCAGTGGGCGCCTGTGGGAGCCGGCCCTGGGAGCTCACCTGTACATTGGATATCGATGATGTAGTGTCTCGAGGCTGTCGGGCGGCCTGGCTGTAGGTCTTGCCGCCAGCAGAGGAAGCAGAGGAGGAAAGTGGCTCGCTATCGGTAGTGCGAACAGGAGTTTTTGAAAGTTCAATTTGCGCGTCGCGAAGCAGGGTGGGTGGCTTCTGCTGGTGGCGCGGTTGAAATCGTTTGGTGCATCCAGCAGCTCCTGTGAGATAATTCTCGACGCATAAGACGCACGTGGGGGTGCATGGGTGCTGGTCCGTAGGGGAGACGGTGCCGCAGGTGGTGCAGCGGGGCGTTGGCGGAAGGTGTGGACATACATCCTTGCGATGGCCGGGTGTCCAGCAGTTGAAGCAGGCTTCTGTCTTGCGCTTGAACGGGTAGCAGCGAAGAAGGGCGGCCCGGTATCGAACCCAAAAGGGGACGACGGTGCCGCTGAACAGGACTTGTACTAAGGTGGAGTTGGGGCGACGCTTAGCGTCGAGGATTTGGAGAGCTGGGTTGTATTCGATGAGGCTGCGCAGGATGTTGTCGGCGGAGTCCATGGGAGGGATGTCGAAGATTACCCCAGTGCTGGTGTTCGATGGAGGCGGAATGTGGTTGGCTAGCGGGAATACGGTGCCATTGAACGCAAGAGACGTCAGCGAGAGGTATTCTTGAGCACAGTTTTCGGAGGGAGTGCTGACGATAACGAAGTTGGAGCGGTAGTGGATGCGAATTTGATCCTCGACGGTGGTTGGGATATTGGCCTGAGACTTAATCCGCATCGGCGAGCTGGGCAGTTGACACGCTGTGGAGCGCTAGGCCACCCTGCGGGCGCAGAATGTCCTTGATGTCATCGTCGGGCAGGGGGTCTCCAATGGGGTGAGCTTTGCGGTTAGGACGCTTGGGCCTATTGCGCTTCTTGGTCGGTGGCCGTCGCGGGGGGTTCGCCGGAGGGGGCGGCGTGGTTGACGCGTTGGTGGACTGCTGGCGATGCTTGCGGCGTACGCAGAGCCAGCCGGGTTCGTCGAGTTCTTCGGGAGTGGCGGCGCGGCCTTCTACGGCGCACTCCATGTTGGCGAATGAACGTCGGTGCACGTGCCGTTAAGGCACGTGGCCAGGCGACGCTGTTGGGGCGCGTGGCGAAGTGAGGGGGACGCGGCGTAGCTTGCGAGGAATGCCGCACAGCTAGTGATGGGCCGGCGTTAGGGTTAGCGTGGAGCGGTAGCGTGGTCTTCGAAGAATGGGTTGTCGCTCAGGGAAATCTTGATTCCAGCTCACCTTGGGTGGTATCCGAAGAAAGCGGGTGACGAGCTGAATCGATAGGCGGTAATTCTGGGTGGCTGCAGCGTCGCAGAAAGCTCATCAGGCTACAAAAAGCCGGAACGAAGCGGGGAGCGACCGATCTGCTCGGCCACCTGGTATCGAGTCCGAACCTGGGGAAGCCGTGCCTGGCAGGGAGGCAAAAACACTGCATTCGAAAAGACGGCACGGGTAACCCAAGAAAACTAAAGAGGATGCGGAGGGTCTTGACGGTGGGGATTGCTTGCCCGTTGAGAGTGAGTGAGCGGTCGGGGGTAGGGTTTGCTGGGCGGCCCCAGATTCGTGCTCGGAGGACGAGTAAGGCTGATTTTGATGGGGCGCAGCATAGACCACATGTTTGGAGATATTGGAGCGTAGTGTCGATTGCCTGTTGAAGACTATATTGCTGTTGTCCGGGAGATCATCTGTTGAATTATATGGTGAGGTCGTCTGCATATAAGGCGTGCGACACGTGGTGGATTTGGCCATGTACTGACGGGAGTCGCATGAGCGCTATATCGAAAAGTATTTTTTAGACAACCGAGCCTTGGGGAGTACCCGTTGCCGGGTGTGAAAGGTCTCTGTTTGGTGTGGGACAGTGGGGAGAGTGGCACTTCGATTTGTCAAAAAGGCTCTCACATAGTTATATGTAGCAGATCCGCAGCCCATGGTTGGAAGTTTGATAGCTATGTGAGTAACGTTATCAAAGGCGCCTTGTATATCGAGAGCAAGGACGGAACTGGGTGTACTTTGCTGAGGCAGTCGAGAACCCGTTTTTTGAGTTGGAGACCCTCTGCCTCAATTAAATCTTTCTCTTAGTATTACCCGCTTCCGTTTCCCTTAATATCCCCATCCCCTCCCCCTTGGGCGTGATAAGGTGGCGGCACCCCACGCCAGACAGTTTCGGGCCCTTCTCCTTCCCTCTTCTCCTGCCCCCTCAAAACCTCATCGCATCGCATCGTGGACGTCTTGCGCCGAGAGGTGAGTACGGAACCCGAACATGGTGTGAAATAACCGGTTGGTGTCTTCAAGGAAGTCCGTTAGACGGCGAGTGACCAGATGTTCAAAAAGTTTGCGCACACTGGATGTGAGGGAGATCGGTCGTAAGTTGTCAAAAGTGATGGGTTTGTGAGGCTTGGGAAGTAAAGTGACATCTGCGTGGCCAGCGTGGCCCCACTGGGGCGGTACTGTGCCGTTATTCCAGTGGAGGTTGTAATAGGCAAGGAGATATTCTAAGTGGTCGTCGTTAAGGTTACGAAGTAGCTTGTAATAGCGCTTTCCATTGGGTGAACAGGAGCACTTCTAACTGCACCCAAAGTGCTCTCGCGAGTTCTGGCGTCTTCCAGTGGTAGGGCAGGAGCAGGGGCGTTGTGTTTCCTTGGTCGAGGAGGAGCACTTTTTTGGCGCCGAGAGCAGTCGAGAGCAGTTCTCGGTGCTCCGTAGCCAGCGGCGGAGTAACAGGGAACGCCGAGGAGGTCACACGACCTCTTTTACGTCATTTCTGGTTTTATTCCCGGGTGGCTGAGGAAAAATGGCGGAATAGCCGCGATAGTCGCTCAGTGCGTACGGCAGCAGCTAAGCGCGGCCGTCTGGACGATGCTGCTACTTTTAGATGATGAAAGCACCACAGATTCAAGCGCAAACTCATCATCGGACAGCAGCAGCAGCAGCGACAACGACGACGATTTGACATTGCATGAGTTTATGTTCGAGCACCTGTTCACCCCGCCGTAGCAGCGACCGAAGGTAGAGTCGTATCTGGAAAAGACGGCAGATGGTGTTATCGTTCGCAGCTAATTTTAGGGAGATACGATGGTGACCCTATCATGGACATGAACATCCACTCGGCTTCTTCATTCGTCGCCATGCGGAAGGCAGACACAAAACCACCGGCACGTATCTGGCAAAACTGGCGAGGAACAGCGTGCGGACACCACGAGCGCGCGAAATGCTCCGGAAAGCGAGAGCGGGAAAAGTTTGGTCACATGACTCTTGACATCACGCCCTACCCCTCTTTTCACTGCTCCAGGAGCAGCGCGAATGTTCCATTCGCGGAACGAAAGCACACGTCCCCGTTACTCCCGTGTGCTGCTCTGGCTGCTCGCTCCACTTACTCCTGTTCTCCCAATGGAATATTAAATCGTACCCGGGTGCTGTTGTGTGGGTTAGCCGGATGAGTGCTTGCGTGAGATCCTCCTTAGTAAAAGGGCCGTCGAGCTGAGGCTTGGGGGTGCCGGCGTAGTCCGGGTGCGAGGGAGTTGTCAGAGATGATGCGGGTCCGAATAACTTGTGACGGATCTGGGAGAGCAGTTGATCAGGCGGTTGAGAGTGGTTGTGGATAAGTCGGGCTTTGTTTCGCGAAGTGGCAATTTTGGTAGGGGTGTTTCCTAGTAGGTGGCGTAGGATGTGCCAAGCTTTCTTGGTTGTGAGAGTGCCATTCATTTGTTCACAGAAGCCGCGCCAGTTTTGGGCTTGCAGTTGTTTGGCGTATTTGAGAGCCTCTTCTTTTATCGGCGCAATACGACGTTTAGGCTTGCGATTGTGTTTATTTCGGCGCCATCGGTTGAGTAGGCTACGTCGTGCCGTCCATAGATGGTCGAGATGGTTGTCTAGTGCCGGTAGATCCTGTGTGAGCGTGATTTTCTTAGTGTGAGAATTTTGTAGATCAATGAGTTGTTGCGTCCATTGTTCTAGGTTATCGGTCGGCAGTATGGTTGGAAGTGGAGCTTCGCGGAAGGCTTGCCAGTCAGTGAGCTGCGCTGTGCCCGTCTTGCGACGGATACTGGTGAGTGGAACGGTGAGAGCAATGATATAGTGGTCACTGCCTAAAGTATCTGGTCGCAGATACCGTATACAAGGTCGGTAGTGTTGTGGCTAAATGTCAAATCCGGTGTGGTGTCTCGGGTCACGCTTCTGCCTAGACGTATTGACTGGGTCAAATCGTTCTGCAGGGTGAAGTGGTGGGGCGGTGTTGCTTTTAGCAGAGCCGTGCCTTTTATGGAGGTGTGGGGATAGCCCCATGTAACGTGAGGTGCGTTGAAATCGCCCAGGAGTAAGCATGGGTTGTTGCGAATGTGCCGCACCGCCGCGCTAAGGAGGGCTTCGATTGCGGGTAGGCGTTATGTGGGAGCGCTGTAGACGTTCAGTGTGTAGAGGCTTGGTGCTTGCGGCTTATGAGGAAGGATTTCAACGAGGACGTGGTCGATGCGCGACGTAATTGGTATTACCTTGGCTGTCAACGACAGGGCGATGACGATGGCCGTGCGCTGGTGAGGGCGATTGCTGTAAGTATCATAACCGCAAAGGCTGGGGCCTGGGGTGTCAGTTTCTTGCAATACAATGACATCCGGCACGTTTGGGGAAATGTATGGTTCGAGGGCTGCTTTTTTGCTTTTAAACGATCGGCAATTTTATTGGTAGATGGTCAGCGGCACTTGCGTTGCGGGTCTATTGGTCATCAGGTTCAGACTTTTTGGCTTGAGGTGGGTTGTCCGGGAGTAGGGCGCGTTCACGCAAGGAAATGCATTCTGAAAGCAGATAGAAGATACTTTTGGCGGAGTCGGTAATCATTTTGCTCAGGTATCCTGTAGACTACTGTACCTGCTGCTGAACTCGGGGGATGCTGCGGGCCGTAAATTGGGCGTCGATGATTTCCTCTACATCGGCTTGTGTGAGGGGAGGGGTAACCACGGGGACGGGCGGCGGTGGTTGGGACTGGGGGGCTCGCTCTGCTTCAAGGGCGTCTACCCGGCGTAGGAGGTCGGCATTTTGTTGCAAGTTTTTGATCAGTTCCAGGAGTGCCGGGGGGATGGTGGCGCGAAGTGGCGTGAGTAGGGATAGTTTTGTGTGTCGCGTTGAGGAGGGAATTGAGTAGTGGGAGCGCGAGAGGCAAGAGCAGAGCAGCTTAGCTTGACGGCGGCTTGTGTGGACGTATTGCTGGTCGGCTGGTTGGGGATGAAGCGGCGTGGGCAATCTTTAACCGCCGTGGTATGGGGTTGGGAGCACAATCGGCATTTATGAATCCACACATGGTCCGTTGGCGTATATAAAAAAAAAGTTTTGTTCGAGAAATTAGAGGGCATTAAATGGAATATAATAGGGCTTAGCGAGGTTAGGAGGACAGGTGAAGCCTTTACAGTGCTGAAAAATGGAAATGGACACGTCCTATGTTACTGTGGTCTATTCTACAAAAGAGAATTGGGAGTGGGATTTCTAGTCAATAAAAGCACAGCTGGCAAGTGGCAACATAAACTAATACTATAGCATTACGAAAGGGCAGCCGGGCTTGTAATTAGGCTTTATAAGAGATACAAGCTGAAGGTGGTAGAGGGCTACGCGCCTACATCCAGCCACCTCGACCAGCTAATTGAACACTTCTATGGAGATGTGGAATCAGCAATGGCTAAAGTAAAAACATACCGTAGTTATGTAAAAACATACCGTAGTAAAGTATACCGTAGTTATTGGAGACTTCAACGCTAAAGTAGGCAAGAAACAGGCTGGAGACAAGGCAGTTGGGAACTATGGTCTGGGTTGTAGAAATAACAGAGGGGACTTACTAGTCGAGTTCGCAGAGCGGAATAATCTACCCATCATGAATACCTTTTTCTACCAACGGGAGCGCCGGAAGTGGACGTGGAAGAGCCCGAATGGGGAGAGTATAAACGAACTAGACTTCGTACTATGCGATAATCCTGGCATCGTGCAGGATGTGGAAGTGTTCGGAAGGGTGAGGTGTAGTCACCACCATGCGGTAAGATCTCGAATTAGGCTAGATTTGAGGAGGAACCGTAACAATTAAGCTATCACGAAAGAAGCCGATCAATGAGCTAACCGTAACACGGAAAGTTGAAGAATTCAAGATCGCGGTGCGGAACCGATATTCAGCTGTAACCGAGGAAGCAGAGTTTACGACACAGGAAGCCAGCAATAATCTAATACGCATTATCACGGAGTGTGCAGTACAAGTAGGAGGCACGATAGCCAGACAAGATACTGGTAAACTTTCCCAGGAGATGGCAGATCTAACCAGGAAACGGCAAAGCATGACAATCTCCACCCCAGCTAACAGAACAGAACTAGCGGAGCGGAGTTTGTCAATAAGCGTAAGATGGAGAGGATCGAGCATGCTGTAAACAACGGAAGCAGCCTGAAAGCAGTGAAGAGATGTCTAGACATAGGAAAAAATCAGATGTATGCACTTAAAGACAAGCAAAGGCAATGTCATCACAAATAGGGATAAAATAGACATAGTAGCCGAGGCGTTCTGTAGGGATCTGTAGAGTAGCTCGGACACCAGGATAATGCCGAACGAGAAAGTAGTTCAGAGGAGATAGTCATCTCACCAGTAACGACAGAAGAAGTAAGGAAGGCTATGAGAGAAATGAAAGGGGGCAAAGCACCTAATGAAAATCGGATAACAGCAGACCTCCTGAAGGATGGCGGGCAAATTGTACCTGGAAAATTGGCAAACCTGAACACGCATTGCCTAATGACCGCGAGTGTACCGGAATCTTGGAAGAACGCGAACACCACCCTAATCCATAAGGAAGGTGGCATGAAGGACTTGAAAAATTACAGGCCGATCAGCTTACTGTCAGTCGTCTACAAGGTACTACTTACCAAGGTAATCGCTAACAGAATTTCTGCCACCTTAGATTTCAGTCAACCTAATGAACAAGCAGGGTTTCGTAAAGGCTATTCAACAATGGAACATATTCACACGATCAGTCAGGTTATAGAGAAATGCGCGGAGTGTACTCAACACTTATATATAGCCTTATTGATTATATGAAAGCATTTGACTCGGTCGAAACCTCAGCAGTCAATCAGGCATTGCGGAATCAGGGTGTAGACAAGCATTACGTTAGAGTACTAGATGATATCTACAATGGGTCCGCAGTTACCATCGTCCTCCATAAGGAGAGCAGTAAAATACCTGTAAGGAAGGGCGTCAGACAAGGAGACACAATCTCTCCAATGTTATTCACAGCATGTTTTCAAGAGGTTTTCAGAAAGCTAGATTGGGAACAGGTGGGAGTAAGGGTTAATGGAGAATACCTTAGTAACCTCAAATTTGCGGACGACGGCGCCTTGCGTAGTAACTCTAGGGACGAATTGCAAAGCATGCTTACCGCACTGGACAAGTAGAATACAACTGTGGGCCTGAAAATTAATTTTCAGAAAATAAAGTAATGCTCAATAACCTCGGGAGAGCACAGCGGTTTGAGATAGGTGGCGAGGCACTGGAAGTGGTAACCGAATATGTCTTCTTAGGCGAAGTTGTGATCCCGGATCCCAGACATGACACAGATATTAGAAGGATAAGAATGGGGTGGAGTGCATTCCGCAGGCATTCTCATATAATCAATGGCAGCCTACAAATTGTCCCTGAAGAAGAAAGTGTATGACAGCTTCATCTTACGGGTATACTCAATTACGGGGCAGACTCTAGGAGGCTCACTAAAAGGGCTCAACTTAAATTGAGGACGACTCAGCGAGCAATGGAACGGAAGAAAATAGATGTAACATTAAGGGACAAGAAGAGAGCGGAGTGGGTCAGGGAACAAACGCCTGTTAAGAACATATTAGTAAAATTAAGAAGAAGAAATGGACGTGGGCAGGGCATGTAATGCGAAGGCAAGGTAACCGCTGGTCATTAAGGGTAACAGAGAGGATCCCTAGAGCAGGAAAGCGTGTCAGGGGGCGGCAGAAAGTTACATGGGCAGATGAAGTCAAGAAGTTTGCGGAAATAAATTGGTCACAGTTAGCACACGGCCGGGGATAATTGGAAATCCATGGAAGAAGCCTTTGCGCTGCAGTGGGCGTAGATATGATGATGATTATGATGATGATAATGATGACATGGTCTGTTGACGGAGTCGGTTGTCCACAGAGGAGGCATTTTGGGCTGTCAGGGTTACGGCACACATCCATGCGGTGCCCCGATTCACCGCACGCGCGACACACTTGTACGGAGCGTCGGAAAGGTCGGCAGCGGAGAAGCATACTGCCCCCGTTCACGTAGAACGGCACGCGAGTCCCTTGTAACGTGAGAAGCGCGCAGCGGGTGTTGCCCATGATGCGCGCGTGGAAGAGGATCGGGTAGTAGTTGCCGTGGAGGTAGGCGCCTAAGTTGTCCTTGTTTATCGGAGAGTCAGGGCCATCGATGACAGCGCGGCAGGCTCCCGGTGGTGGCTTCATATACGTAGAAAATCCTAGGTCGAAGTTTAAATTTGTAGTTTGTTGTACCTCGCTAAGCGGCCTTAGGCTAGCCCGGGATCCGCGGTGCTTGCGACGAGTACATTGAGAGTAGGTTGTAGCAACAGAGTGGTGGCTCGGTAGAAAGTCTGAAGCGGCAGCTCACACTTGGTTGACAGAGCTTCGGTCAGTGCAGCGGTGGTCAGGGTAGCAACGCTGAGGCCGGCGGAAGATGACCGTGTAGTTGGTAGGCGGTAGACGTGGCGGAGGCTCCCGGTTTCGAGGGCTTGGCAGTCGGCGCTTCGTGTGCCTGGGCTTGGCAGGTGGCTTGGCTTGACGCCGTGGTGGTAGCAGTGGTCTTCTTGGCGCATTTCTTCAGAACCGCATTGTCTGGCGGGAGGGCTCGCCGGCTGTCAGGGTCAGTATCCATGTCGGTGCTTGGTGATGCGTGTGGAGGAAGCGCGTCGTCCATCTCGGGCCCGAGGCGCCGGCGCTGGTTCGAAACGATGTGGCTACACCTACAATGTAGGCCTAGCGGAGTCGGCGTGGTCACAAATCTCGGTCGATGATAATCTGGGCAGCAAGGGTCAAATGCGGCTCACCGAGGTGTCGAGTGGTTCCTTTCGTCGTGGTACAGACGCTGGTGACAGTGTTTAGGCCGTAGTGTTGTTAATCCGCTGTTTGGTAGCATTAATCCGGAGCCGAAGCTCGGGCGACTGCATCCGACCCCTGGTGGCGGATCTCCTGCGCTGAGTATTTTTCTTTTCTTTTTTGCGAGCTTCTCACATGGCGCAAGCGAACTAGCAAGCCTGGACGACGCCGCGCGCTCCTCAGGAGACACACGCTCACGTGTGCTCCGTAGTTTCTGGGTACATCTTTCTGTTTCTGGACGGCGCAACCAAGAGCGGAGACAGCTTTGGTGTATAAACGACTTTTGAGGGCGGCCTCCCACCTTAAAAGCTAGTTGCTAAGTTTCCACATAAGAGCAATTTATTCCACCTCGGTTTCGCCCCCCCCCCTTCCCCGTGCACCAAAGCATTCCGCATCGTTTCAGGCCACGCACTTTGTATAGCGGTAGAAATGTAAATGTTGCAGAATAGTGCGTGTGTCGTGTTGGAAGAGGAAGAAACGGAAACGAAAAAAGAGGCAGGAACATCGTGTAGCAAAAAAAGAGAAGCTAGTCGAAGTAATTCGCACAAAAAAAGAAAGAAAACGGAAGCGAAGAAATAGACGCAAATACAATGTAGCAGTGAAGAAGTTAATAAATATAGCTTGGCTTCCGCTTTCAAAGCCGGTAAGTGGACATAAGCGCCCTCAGGAATTTTTACTGCGCACCGCTTAAGACGTTGCGTACACTTCGTGTAAGGTGTAGCAAAGCTAAAACACCGATTGTCTTCATACGGGCGGACGTCTTGCGGAGGTGAACCTTGCCTGAATGGCTTTCGCGGTCATACGTTTCCCATTAGAGGCGCCTTGGCGGCGCCATTCGGGCTATCCCCATTTGACAAGAGTAGTCGCTTGGGAGCGTTTCTTTTTTATATTTCCTTCTTCCGCCACGCGTCGTGGTTGGCGTCATTGAGCGTCTACGTCCTTCCATTTGGCGGACGCCGACGAGACGGTAGAAGCAGGGATGCCGCCTTGTTTCTCGTGACTTCAGTGTCAGCCGCACTCATCTCGTAATATGGAAGCGACAAGGTGGCATACATCGCTGCGATGCGCCCTCCTGGCCGGTAAGAGCAGCATCGATCGCTTCAAGAGGTCGCATTTTGTTAACTGTACCATCCTGTACGGAAAGCCTAGCTTGTGGCACTCATTGATTGATTGATTGTAGGGTTTAACGCGCCGACGCAACGCAGGCGATGAGGCGCGCCGTAGTGGAGGGCTCCGGATTAATTTTGACCACCTGGGGATCTTTAACGTGCGCCGAAATCGCGTACACACGGGCGTTTTAGCATCTCGCCTCCATCAGAAAAGCGGCCGCCGCGGCCGGGAATCGAACCCGCGACCTCGTGCTCAGCAGCGCAACGCCATAGCCACTGAGCCACCGCGGCGGGTAGCTTGTGGCACTCAATGACGGCGAAGTCGAGCCGGGCCAAGCAGAAGGCTGGCTCACGCGGGCACCGTTTTTTAGGGGCGAAGTTCCTTAGAGGCTGGGGCTGTTGGCGTCTCATGTGGTTGTCATCGTCGTAATCGTCGTCTCATGTAGTCACGGTACAAAAACACAAAAACACCGGGACGCTCGTTTACGCTTCGCGCTAGAGAGTTTCGGGCTTCAAATTCAAGCGACTTCTCCAACAGCTGTATACCTCTACCCCGAAACGGTTTCATCTCCGTTGGCAAAAACGCCAAGGTGCCAAGAATAGATCTGTACACTGCATGCTTCGCCCCTCTCCAGGTTTGACGTTAGTGGAGATTGCCTAGGATTTTTTTCCCCTAATTTTTGTCCTTGTTTCAATGTCATCCAAGCATCATGCCGTTTTTTGTATGCGTCAAATAGTGCTTCGCAATGTTTGTGCTGCACACCGATCTCTTCGTTCCGTGGTCTAGCTGAACGGCTGTGATTCTCGTTTTTGTGCTTTCACGCTGGATGTTTGTCAAGCCACATACAGGCACGTAGAAGCGGCAGTATTGGTATGAAAGATTTTACTTCATATATGTAGACGAGCCAAGCGGGGAAGTACAGTAATATAAATGAAAGTTGGTACATTCGTATTGCGGGACTACGTTATGGACTTTGATTATTTGTTTTTACAACCTCTAGTTTTTGACATCCATCTTTTTATTTTGTTCTGTTTATGCATGTACCCCGCAGTAGTTTAGGAAGTGCACATACGTTTCCAGGGTTACTGGGGCCAAGAAACAACTGGCCGCGCACGGACGGGTGCTTTGTGTACTTGTTCAATTGTGAACTGTGATTATTGTGCATCAGTGAATGATGTATTAGTTATTTTTTAGCGTTTCTCGTGGGTCTAGTCTAAATCTTGATACAATGACAGGTAATTCCAGATTTCCTCTCTTTTCTTTAAGCCACAAAGCACGTTCCTCCATTTAGACTTCTGGCGCTTTCGTAGGGACGCCTCGTGTCTCACAATCCCAGCCCCCCATCTGGCACTCGTCGTGGTACCATGTTTTAACGATTTGGCATTTTCGGACTGAAAAACGCTTCATCCTAATTCTCATTATGCACGCGTTCCGCTCTTCGAAAGGTGAGTTTATAACCTCGCGGAGTCAACAAGCATCCTTACTTCTCAAAGAATATTGCGCTGAAATTGCACCATTGTATTCCTGCGATTCTAATGAAGGCATAACGTTTTTCGCTATACCGGTGCGAATAATTAAAGCTGTCTTTTTTTTCTTCAGCATTAACTATATTTCTGGGGTATGGTTCTGGGTAGCCTTCGCATAGGGACTTAGCGAGTAACAAATTCGTTTGTCCCAAAATACAAAGAGGCGGAGGGAAGATAAAGGGAGCTGGGGTATGTATCGAGCCGCTACTCTCTCGGCATAGTTTATGATTTTGTACTATACTCGGTTACAACTCAAGAACGGCACCACCTCATGTACTGTATCACTCCGCCAAAGCGCCGGGCCCGTGACGTCAGTGCGCGCGCGTTTTGAAAGGGGTTTGCTATGAATGCGTGATATCGTCTGCCTTGTCTCACGCAGTTTTTTTGTCGTCACTGGAGTCGTTTATAAGCATATTAAGTCCGAAAAATCACGGAAACGGCTCACGCCATGTTCAAAATATTCCCAGTAACGCCCTACTTGCGCCGCGCGGAGAAACATCCGCCTACGGTGATAAGGCACAGCGACAACTTCCGGTGCCGTTCTTAAGTAGAGGTCAGGCAGCTTCCCCGTGCTACTTGCAATTCGTACTGAGGGATTTGGGCGGGATATGTCAAACGCAGCCCCACATAATAAGGGCGAGGTCAACTCTGGCCACGTAGAAATTACAAGCTTCGCTTTAAAATCCAGAGCTATTATACTCTGAGGAGGTGGGTGACCAGTGCAGCTTTCTAGCACAACACATATAGGTGACAGATATTTAAGTTGAAAGGTATGAGCAGATTTTAGGTATCTCAAGCGTTGATGGGGGTCGTCACTAAGGAAGGCACGCACACACACACACCTTTATTAAGACGGTACTTATCTTGAAAATTGGGCCTGTTTATAACTAATCTCTCTCAAAATGCATATAACGGTACGTATGAGCTTGAGGTACAATTCATGTTTTGATCTCGCAGATGGTGCCTGTTATTAGCTAATCTATTCAAGGTGCATATCCAAGTGATGAAGCGCACAAGCTTGAGGTCCAAATTATCTTTGAACGGTGCCGAAAGATTCTGGCGGTGACCGTGTGTTCATAGCACACCCCTAGACGTTCATTTTCTGACGCCTTGCGCAACGAAACGCTTCACACTTCAAAGACACGTGGCGCCTTGGGAGTTCTTGCTCTCGAACCTGAAAATTGCGTGGAACTCTAGCTACGCTTAAAATAAATATTCAAAGGCGAAAGTCTTACGTGTCTCATCAAATACGAACACTGACCGCATTCGTGGTCTTCGCCAGTGTCAACACAAGTGGTACCACAATGGCCGCCGCTGTAAAGGGAAAATAACTTGGGTTCGGGTGGGATTTGTACCCGGGTCGCCAGAGTGACAACCGTGCGTTGTATTGACAGCGCTAACCAGGCAACCTAACAAAATGAAACAAGAACTATACTCGGGTACAACTTAAGAACGGCAACGATGATGATGATGATGATGATGATTCCTATTGGTTTCCCCTTTGAAGCGGGGTGATGACATGTCATCTTATCAAAAAGGACTAATATAACCATGTTTTACACTCTTGGTTTAATACTAGCGCTGCTTAGGGCAGGCACTAAAGCTTATTAGGACCGAAATACTTTCTTTTCCCTGTTACAGGTGGTAACTGTCCTAGGCTATATTCCCCTCTCTGCTTTTCGTCCACCAGCATTCTAATCTTCTTTTCGTCCCCTCGACAGCCTTGAACTTAACTTCCTCTCTGATACCCTTAAATCCTAGGGCTTCTGAAAGCCCAATATTCCCGTCATGTAGATTTGGATGGATACCCTCACATTGTAACACTACGCAAGTTGCCGCTGTGCCTCATCACTGCAGCCGGATGTTACTCCGCGTGGCGCAAGTAGTGCGTTATTGGGAACGTTTTAAACATGAAAAGAGCCGTTTTCGCGATTTTTTGGACTTAATATGCTTACAAACTACTGCAGCGACGACAAAAAAAAAAAAAAACTGAAAAGCAGACGATATCACGCATTCATAGCATCTTTCAAAACGCGCTCGCCCGTTTACATCCCGGTCCGTCACTTAGGCGGAGTGATACCGTGCATCAGCTATAGCCATCCTTAATTTGTTCCTGAGTATAGCCTGATGCGTGTGTCGTGACAGGTGCACGTGGCGGCACGTATTGTAGAACGGGTACACGCGGAGGATAGCTCTGACTGGGCGAAGCTTCTTTCGCAGTAGTTTGCGGAAAAAGACGAAAACAACAACAAGAATCAGAATTACAATTAGAATTAGAATCTAAGAATTAGAATTAGAATTAGAATCTAAGTGCAATTAGAAAAGGTCCCACACTACAAATATCTAGGCGTCTACTTTACCAGTAATTTGTCATGGTCCGAACATATCGATTTCATCACTAACAAGCACAAAGAAAACTTGGCTACCTCAAACGTACACTGCTTCAGGCCCCTCAAAGCACAACATTATTAATGTATAACACAATAATACGTCCGATATTGGAATATGCCTCCATCGTATGGAATCCACACAAACAATGGGACATCAACCGAATTGAGGCAGTGCAAAAGAAAGCCGTCCGGTTTATCTGCCGCAGATACGATCGCAACTTTTCCCCAACCGCTGCCCCACCATCGCTTAGCCTAAAAACACTGTCTGCGCGCCGAAAAATTGATTCACTAAATTTTTTTCACCACGTCGTTCATTGTACGCATCGTTTATCCACTTACGAGTATATCACTCTGACCAAGCCTTCGACAACAAGAAGCAGTAACCCCCTGAACATTTCCCCTTATCACCCACGCATCAACACGTTTAAGTTTAGTTTCTTTCCCCGCACCATAGAAGCATGAAATTCTTCGCCAGGCAGCGTCCGTTCCCTTCAATCACAGAAATTTTTGGAAGCACTTGAAAATGACTAATCTATGCCTTGTGGGTAATTTTTTTTTGTGTTTTGTTTCTTTTGCAAACTTTGTGTATTAGTGCGTAGGTGTAAACACGTGTTATCTGTAGGGAATGTTGATGTGCGCACAGTAAACTTGTGTTTCGTATGTTATACATACTCTCTCAATATGTACACATGTGACCTGGCCAATATAGGTTTTCTTTACTGTCGCGTTCATTCCGCATCCTGAACTGCCAGTGTGGCAAATAGTCTGTATACATTTTATTCATGTATGGCTGTATCCTGGTTTTCCTATAATTCAATATTTTGTACCTACCCCCACTCCTGCAATAGCCCCAAAGGGGCTGCACTGTTTCAATAAATAAATAAATAAATAAATAAATAAATAAATAAATAAATAAATAAATAAATAAATAAATAAATAAATAAATAAATAAAGAGCCGCAACTACGATACAGTAGTAAAGAAGTGCTTGGTAATTGCTAGGCTTTCGCCATGAAGCCGCGTAAGCAGAATTGAGCACCTCAGGGATTCTTTATGCAGGTGATCGCTCTCTACAATTTTGCTCGGGAATAGTGAGAGCTCCTTCAGATTTTCAATGCGGTTTGACGCAGGACTGCTGATGGCTTTCCCATTAGGATCTTGTGGCGTGTTCGTCCTAAAGTGGAAGATATGGAGCTGTGTTTCGTAAAGCAAGGCACGAAGCAGGACTCACAGGGAATCCCAAACGAAAAGTATAACCCTATTTCACAAATTACCTCGATCGCTTAAATGGGAGTTTCGACAGGTCCACCTTGCTAAGCTATCCGCGCAGTAGTCAAGGGGGTGGGGGGTTGGGGAACGTGATTCGAGAAGTCCAACAAGCCATGACAACGCCGCCGTAGTTCATCCTCCTGGCTCTATCGTAAATCCCTGACAGGAAGCCCCATCGCACGGCGCTCCTGTGAAGACCACCTTAGCACCTACCTATCAGCACCTCTTCTCGAGAAATACCTACTTCTGAAGATCTCCCGGTCGCCTCCAGCTCTGCTACCACTGCGCATGGTTTCTCTACGGGCGCAGAACATCCGCTGCCTGGCCCGCGACATAACTTCGTCGATGAGTGCCCATTCTGACCAAGCGAAGTACAGCGCGATTCCCCGTTTTCCATCACCCCACCCCACTTCTACCACTGAGCAGACCCAAAAATGTTGGCAGCCCAACCCACGTAGATTAGACTAAAAACAGCAGCTTCTGGAAGTAAGGTTAATTTTTCGCCGCGAAATAACGCTAACTCCTTATGGCCAACGACAACCCCACCCCCCTATGCACCACCAGCGCTACGTCCAAGGGTAGGGCTGGCGGTATATGCGCAAGCGCGATCAATGACGGTACAACACTCCGACGCAAATATCTCACCAGGCGTACCCCAGAATTCACAGCCCAAAGACGCTGAGCACTAGAGCACGCATACCTGAACCATCGGTGTTACGACACCCAGACGCACCCGGAACAAGAACACTCCCGCCGTTCAACGGCCAATAACCACGAGGAGCCGCGACATTGTGGGACGAATAAATACAGAACCTCATTATGCAGTTATGAGTGTGACATTAGTGTCGTAGGTGAAAAAAGTTACAGTTTACGACGCCGTGCGCGCGCGTACAACTCAAGGGCCTACCGACCTACCTTCACTCCAAGTGGGAGGAGCCTGTCGCGTGTTAGTATTACTGCAACACGCATCGCGCTTTTTTATCCCGCACAACTGCTACCGCTACATAATTTCTGGAATGGACTTTTCAAAGTTTCAAAGTTTATTTCAAAAAATGCAATAATGTGCGATTACATAATGTAAGTATACAAGGGGAGGTCCCATGGTAAGAAGCCGTGGGCGGGACTTTTGTGCGGAAACTGCGCAACAACTGATTTACCAAGGCCAAGTCTTTCGGCTTCTCTGTTGTCCCCACCTTTACGCATAAACAAGGCCCCGAACGATGTGTGCTGTAACGATCACTGTGGAGGACCAATCCTGATGGCTTAAGTGCGTTGCCATCCGCGGTACTCTCAAGGTCGAACGTGGCGTAAAGGCGTTCGCCTGAGTACGTTGCCCTAACGCTATTTGCGACCTCGAGAGCGTCGTGCAGGGCAATCACAGGCTGCTACTGACTGTGAAGTGTTACAGGAAGAGTTATTGAATGTTTACCGCAAATGGAAACGGAAATTCTTGTCAGAAATGTCTCTGGGAAATACCAGCACCTTTTAACAGGGCCACGTCAACAGTGGCGCACCGTCGCCCACGAGGTCCGTCGGCCCAAACCTCCTCCTCAGGCCTATTCCACCGAACCGAAACCGAAGTTCACCGTGCGAAGTGTGTTGTCTCGGAAGCTTTTATTATTGGACATCCGTAGCTAAATCTCGAAGAAGATGATTGTTTGACCGGTATTAAAAAACCAAAGAAGAAAACAACAGCACGAGCTGCACTTTTAAGACTGTGCGGACCAATCTGCGTCTATCTTGAAGCAGGTTAAGAAAATGAAATAAAAATTTTTGGCGACTCAAAATGGGTCCGTGGGTAGGAAATTTATGGATGCTTAAGAATCCCTGGGGGGTCTAAATTTTTCCGTATCCCCATCCCTACAGCACGCCTCCCGCAATTATTAGCACAATTTTTGGAGGGCTACATTAACCACTTTCTGAACTTTTGTGCGCAACTTCTGTCATGAGATTTGAATCATTCGTCGTCTTCTAGAAAAAAAAAAAAAGGACGCTAAAATTACCCATAAGTTGGGACTCCGTATTATCGAGCTTTCCTTCTGGCCTCAATTCAAATCTAATGGATGGAATTTATTTTCTTTGATTTGTTTTTTCTTCAATATTAAGCACAGTACGAGCTTACAGCACTCCCCCTCCCGTTGAATTAAAAAAAAAACGTTCGGTTTTCCTTTATTTATACGTACCGTCTGAGTTTCTAAAATTATACTGAGGAAAGTGGCAATGTTTCGTGCGTAGTTAGGAAAACCAGTGAACACGGATAACAATGATGTCGTGTTGAATACTCTTTCGTAAATATGGGTTAATTTGACTGCTCAGCACAAATTTGACTGCTCAGCACGAACAGATCTAGTTCACTTGCAGATAGATCGAATGTGAGTAAACTTCGAATTCAGACGTATTTCAAGTTTGGGCTCTATCTTTGTTCCTCGAAACTGGCTTCGCCGTGCAAACCATATTTTGCCGTTGGTAGACATGTGGACAGCCTTTTTTTGTATCTGACATAGCAACTGATAATCGTTGGAAGCCCGCGTTGCGTTTTGTTGAGAACTGCTTCGGCAGTCAAGGCGACCGTTTTACTAAGAAACGCGTGTAGCCTGTGTTTGCTCGCCGACCGGCCGGAAGACGCGGCGGACGCGGCTATTACGGGGTGAGGAGACCGTCCTTGGCCGAATGTCGTAAGGGCTCAGGTTTCCGCGTTGTAGAAGATTCCGCAGCCCCTGTGGTGTTCGCTCCAGGCTCTGAGCCCTCTCTACTTCCAACGGCCGTTCCTGTTTTTAAATGCAGAGCATTTCTTTAACTCACGATGTCACCCGTTCTAGTTGTCCGCAGTAGTCCGCACCCCTCCCCCTACACTATATAAAAAAATATTACTTACCGGCGCCTGGTTTCGATCCCAAGACCCTGCGGGCGGAACGCAAGATACATGGTGCTCTACCCACTGCGCCACAAAGCCGACACAGAATGGAGGGCTACGAACGCGCCTTATATCCTTGACTCATTCAAACTCCCTCAAGAAGCTGCTTATACAACGCATTCACTACCTGTGGGCGGAACGCGAGGTACATGGTGCTCTTCCCACTGCGCCACAATAATCATACCCACCTGCTAATAAATGATGTCACGTGACCACGTAATCACGTCTCCTCATTTAATTACAATACAACAACCAACAGCAACAAGTGCAACAACATTAACGTAACGCAAACTACTTGACGTCGTGCGCCCCCGGAAATGCTCTGCATTTCATCGTGCCCCTCGCGAGGGGGATGTTTGATTAGGCGCTTCCGAGTGATAATTTTTTTCACTCTTTATATCACTGTTTTGTCTCAACTATTTCATCTCCGTCAATAATTCTTTCGCCGAAGCACGCGTTTTAGGGGTCAAACTTCGTGTCCGGTAGTTTTTGGTTCCTTTCTTTTTGGCGGGGAGGGACACGGCTCTGATTATTGTTAAGAAGCGTCTCCCACATTGGTTGCGGAAAATAGGTCCAGAATGCGCTTGTCTTATCAATGGCCGGTCGAAAAAAACCAAAGTCCTGCCCGCAGGGTTCACGGGGAGCAGCAGCCAGCGCCAGGGTCGGACTTCAGAAACTGCCGCCCGTCGTTGGTCCCTTAAAGGAGCCATGAGGACAAAACACAAGTTCGGTTCATTCGAAAGATTGCTTCCATAGAATCATACTGACACCACCGTTGACGCACACGTCGCTCAAATAAGCTGAATAACTAGGAAAAAACGGAATTACCATGCGACCCACTAGCTCATTTCCCGCAACAGAACCTGTGATGTCACATGAGCTCAGCTGTGCGATTGACTGAGGACGGAAAAAGTAAACGCACATTAGGCACGGCTTATAGGCTTTCCGAACGAACTATTTGCGCTTAAGTGTAATGCATATTCATTTTACAGCAGTAAGAATGATGCGGTAAACAATGAAAGTTACAAAAACGCACGTAAGCATAAAAGTACCTATGCGCACTGCTGTTGGTACTGGGCGCACTATGCTCGTTTTGGCTGCACAGCACTCCGCCGCATTGAAGTTGTTTTACATGACATTGGCCGATTGGCGCAAGCGGCGTTGTCTAACGTGACCCTGTTTGTCGAGGATACTCCAGGTTTCATGAGACGATCACTTTTTACAGTAGCAAAAACAAGCCAGGTGCAAATACGCTCAAAATCAAAGCAACGGCGGACAACGGTTCGTGTAAGGTCCCTGAAATTTTAGGGACCTTAGGTTCGTGGATGACTCAGCGCCATCTGGGAGGGCTGCCGGAGAGCAAGGCCGCAAGCCGCAAACCCGAATGACGCAGTGGAAGTTCGCTTGAATACACGCGCTTCTGACGTCATTTGTGACTAAGAAAAGCTCCGATTTGGCGGGAAAATCAAAATTTTAACCTAAATTGATCAATTTATCAGTGAATGCGGCATCATTTGCTGCCGGACAAGCGCTGGGGGCGCTATAAAACGCGAAATCTTTCGAATAAAACAAACTCGTATTCTGTCTTCATGGCTCGTTTAATTCTCCGGGACACCTTCACCATAAGCTATGTTCCGTTTAGTACTCTTGCTCTCTTGACTATTTTCTTATTTCATGCAATAAGTGAGTTGTTTGAAATTTGTATGTGTTAAAGGTCTGCCAATGTTATTAGTAAATTAGACCAGTTAACTTTACAAATACTGGAGCTTTTCGACTGCTTCACTGCCGACCACCAGCGGTAGAGAAGGGACAGTTTTCGTCTTTACTAACAGTCAACTGTACTACAAAGTTGTTCTCTTTGCATCTTTCCAAAAATAAAGGTCACGAGGAGACTGCACGTCCTTTACGCTTTGCTTGACTTCATCAGTGAAGAAGGCATTCAGGAATGCTTTAATTATATTTCCTCCCCACCCCCATCTCCCATCATCCCTTCCTTCCCATTGTACTTACAAACTCGGGTCCGATGCTTCGGGCAATAGCAAAAGGCTTCGCGTGTCCTTTTGTTGTTATTTAAAGGTGTAACCATTATTACATTCCCCCTGCAGGCCAATTGTATAGGATACAGGGGCTGATTTGACGCTTAATTTTTACGCGTGAAAAATAAGAAAAATTCGACAACTACTCTTAATAGTTTTATATACTTTGTTCTTTATGTTTATTTATTTATATTCATTTGTATTATTTACATTTGTCTTTATATTCGTTATTTTATATTTCTGTATTTATATATTACTATATTTTACATTTTCGTCAACATTTCAACCCCCCCCCCCCCCCCCCCCCGCAAAAATCCTGGGTGCGCTACTGCACGTCCATCACGTTCGCTGGTGCGATCAACGCGGCCCGTGATGCTGTCCTCGTCCACTAACAAACCGAACTGCACGGCGTTACCGAAATCACCCATTCAATTGACGTCAACCGGTTGCTTTCACATCAAAAACAGGATAAATGTCGGGCTTTTATTCGCCGTAACCGTGTTTACTTGTGGTCGACGCCACCACGATGCTCCAGAAGATGGAACGTGACTTCGCCGGCTATCATCATATCGGATGTCTCCAAGCGAGCGGGAAGCTATTTGGAACAAAGTGAAAGACACGGCCAACGATGGCTTGACACACCCATTGAAGAGCGCCTGGGCTTCCCTTGATGGCTCGTTAAGAAGAAGTGCGCGGCAGCAATGTTCTGCATGTAGTGGCGACGAGGAAACAAAAAATACAGCAAAGGCGCACCGCCATCAAGAATTGACGTCACTCTTCACCGCCTCTGCCATGCGAAGCGCTCTTTTTCGATGAACGTGAAAACCGGATACTGTCCAATTAGAGCGGAGAAAAGTGATTAGGAAAAGACCGCGTTTACACACCACACGGTCCAAACAAGCTTAGGTCATGATTTTTAGTCTATGCACGGTACCATCAACGTTATAATGGTGTGTGGATACACCTAGCCGGTCCCAAAGTGTAACTCTTATTGGTTTTTCTTTTGGATGCCGTGAGATTTGTGAAAAAATATTATGAAAAGAATCCTACTAGGCTATACATTTTCTATGCATTGAAGCTATTCTGATATTCTGTAACAATCCTGACGGCTAAAAAGGGCCACGTCGAAACCTTCAAAAAGCGCGACACTGAAAAACGGACACAAACGAAAGAAGCACCGGACGAGCGCTCATCCTGTGCTCCTTTCGTATGTGTCCGTTTTTCAGTGTCGCGCTTTTTGAAGGTTTCGACGTGAAATTTCACCAACCAGCCCAACTCGCCATTCTGCTGCAGCATGTAAAAACTCGGCATAAGATGAACAAGTGTTTTCATCTCTCTTCCCCTATGCCACAGTCGTCCTCCCCAACCAAAGCTTGACGTCAGCAAGCTTCTCTAAGGAGAGTGGAGTACGAAGATTCGTTCGATTGTACGCCTACTGCAGCCATCGAAACAGTCAAGCGCATAGCAGTGCCAATTAAGGGCTAGCCCAAAGCCTATCATATGTATACCCTTTTTTTTTCTGAGAGGTAGCTAAGTATGAATCGTTCTGCGAGCTTCAACACCGCGTAGAGTGGCTGCTAGTTCTCCCGAATGTCGGTAACGGCTCCGATAGAAATTAGCTGTTACCTTGATTAACATAGTGTACGCAACAGTATGCCCCCACTATAGTGTGCAAGCGACTAAGTTACCACAAAGCGGAGTTGGTGAGGGACTCAGCGGAGCGTCATTGGACTGGCGAGGTTACGAATTGACAGCGGTGTGTGTGTGCGTGTGTGTGTGTGTGTGTGTGTGTGTGTGTGTGTGCGCGCTGACTTGGCCTGTAGGCTTCAAGAGCGCACCATCATCAAATAAAATCAGCAACTCATATTTATTGAACCTCTTCCTCCGAGATATTGGGGGCACGGACAAAAAGCTTCCACATTATCGGCTTGAGTGGGTGCGTGCCTCCTCAGGAAACTGACGATCCTATGAAGTCAACCAATTTCGACTCTGCAGCATCGGGAACATTGGCACATCATTATACAGTGGTAGTAATAGACGAAAAAAATAACACAAAAGAAAAAAAAAACAGCACGAAATTCATGCACTCCTCCGCCAAACGACGACGATGGTTGAATGTGATGCTTTCCCGTGGCGGATTGTGTGGTTGTCGTCTGAGGTTGGACTGAGTTTCGACCATGTTTGAAATGGAGCAATCGGATAGGCACCGGCTTAAAAACGCGAGGGACCTAGGTTAGATTCCGGCCACTGAAGCGTTTTTTTCGTTCACTTCACCCACGATAATCCATCGTCATTGCCAGAGTAAGTTGGCTTTTATGAGGACGTTTACGCGTTAGAGACGCCATCAGGGAAACACCAAAGCTTCACTTTTACAACATCGAGAACAGCGACAACAAGTACCATCCAAAACTTATGCAATAAATTAGCGATGCACAACACTCATTGCCTTCGTATTTTGCTGCGGAGCTTCATAGGTCGGTTACGAAGCGAGAGAAACGTGCAAGTCAGTACCTATGGTCAGTACTTGCCGCGGCGCGCAGGCAATTTCGAGATTGTGGCGTGACCAAAACCCTCCTGCGCTTGCGCGGGCCTGCCGCGGCGGCTGTTTGCGAACTCATGGCCTCTGCGACTCTGCGGTAGTGCTGTTTCTTGTGTGTGTTGTACTCTGCTGTGAAACATCTCGATGCTTGGTTTTACCGTTGCAGTTCAGACTCTAAGACAGGGTGTGGCCAGTTCCGCTTATCATAAGCGGTTTTGGGCTTTTTTCACCGAGTCGCTTGCAGATTCTTTCAGCCGTCTCGCACTTTTTTTGGCTTATTCGCGTTTTTCCTGAGAATATAATTACGGTAGTGCTCTTGAGGTTCACTAATACGTTCCTCGTCAAAAATTCGGAAAACATTCTGCATACGAGTGTTAGATTCTTGACCGACTTTATAGATATTAGATATAAAACCGGTTGTGGTAAGATTTTACGAATGCAACTGGTGAAAGTGTTGTCACGGAAATAGCAGAATTCGTTATGTCGTTGTTCGCCCTGCCTTCGGCAATTGTCCGATGTCGAACGATAAAAATAAATAAATAAATAAATAAATAAATAAATAAATAAATAAATAAATAAATAATAACTAATCGTCGCGATGTGCTATCGAAACACTGTAGCGGCATTCTGCACATGTCCTATGGCCTCAATTTTCGATGTGTCGCCGCCGAGACTCAACTGACAGCAAATATGGTGCGCCTTCTGAATTGGAAAGGCGTGCACGATTCAGTCGAAATGGAATGTGAGGATTTTCCAGATGAGTCAAGTACATGCGACAATGACTGTGTTTTGTTGAAGTATGAAACAAAAGTTACGTTCCGAAATCAACAAGTAAGGAAATCACGCACTGGCATGATTACATCACTGGCAAACGCGCATCGAACTGAGAGAGAGAGAGAGAGAGAGAGCGAGCGAGAGAGAGAGAGAGAGAGAGAGAGAGAGAGAGAGAGAGAGAGAGAGAGAGAGAGAGAGAGAGAGAGAGAGAGAGAGAAGCTCTTTTTAAAGAAGGAAATGCAGAGAGATTTGCCAACATGCGTACGTGGACATTCTACTCTGCAGGAAGGAGAATGGGGAAAGGATAGATGAGTAGTAAACAGAGGAGTAGTAGAGGAAAGGAGAAAAAAAACAGTCATATACAGGGACATGGGATGTAGCGAAGGCTGTCCGTATAAGGGGCGCTATAAAGTAAGTCTCAGCGACGCCAATATTGTCAAGATAGCCAAAACGCATCCAGGACTGTCCGCTGAGATGATGGAGAATGCCATGGTCCAAGTATCAGGCTCATTGCAATTGGTCCAAGGTGTGGAAATGAAGACTACCATATAAATTGAATAAGTGATAAATATTTCGTTGAGTTTTGAATACTTTTATGATACAAAAAAATTCAAGTTTATTATTTACTTTCCAATACTACTTAAGGCATTTTTGTGATGTTACTATTAATAAACCTTTCTCATGAGTCTCTGTTGTTTTAGGCTTCCACACATGAGTCGCGCGGTGCTATTTGGGCTCGTTTTGAAACGATTAATTCGCTCGTTTGCTCTGACGCATCTGGCCACCCTGATGTAAGAGGCTAGCTCCTTGACGAGCCAGCCAGTGTGACTTTTGGCTCAGCGGAGAACGTTCCTCAGCTCGTTCGAGTGGTCATGTAGTAAGCGTTGTAAGCACGCCAGCGTGCGCAGTTACTTGTACCATCGCTTTTCTCTACTCGACATGTACCAAACAAGTTCAATTCGGCCTTTGGCTCTTCGTCGTCCGAATGGAGGCAACTGTTTAGCAGCCGCTCGCCAACCACGCTACCGCGACGGAACGGGGGCGTACCCGTATGCCTTTGTAGATGTAACAGCCGCTGGCGAGACTACCAACAGTGCATCAAGGTAGGGCTGATAGAACCAGGTCCTACGCTGAAGTTTGCAGCCCGTGCAGGAGTGTCAATTCACTCAGTAACATTGCAAACTAATCCGGGGAAGTCTTAGTATTTCAAGAGCGGGCAAGACACGAGTTCAGGCTTGGTACAGCTTGCTAGCACAATGGGGGGAGTTTTCTGCCCCACCTCCCAATCCAAGCTCCTTTCTTTAGATCATCTGCATTGGAGGTGTAATTTTTGAACGAGAGATTACGTGCTGGCCAAGGTAGCTTTCGAGGCATTCCATGAACCCGAGAATCGGAACAGCTCTCTTGAGGTACGAACAGCCACAGTTATCAAATGCTTGGCAACCATCATCGCCGAGAGAAAAAAGTGTGCGATTCCAGCGCTGCGGCAGGGCAGCACTGCCCTTATCCACCTATTTAAATCTTCCCGAAACTATATGGGCAACAGGTGAGCATGCTGGTTGCATTAGAGTCTACAGCCTGTTTTTTTTAGATGCGACGGCATCTCATTCACTCGCCTTGTCCCTCCATACGGCGTTGTCGTTGTCCGTCCACACCCCTCCCCCATTCTCCTCGCCGCGCGAGCTGCGCACTCCGCCGCTCACCCCCTCTCCTCTCCGATAGCGAACACTCTCTCGCGAGGGGCATTGGATTGAATTCGATTGGATTTCTGGCTTGTATTGGATTTGGATTGGATTGGATTAAAGTGGATTGTGTTGGATTGTGTTGCGTCATAGCCGCGCCGCGTTGCGTCATAGCCGCGGCAGGGGGTTCACGGCACGTTTCACGCGATGGGAGAATCAACCTAGCGGAAACAACAACGGAACCCCCTATGCGTCGCATCTACACAGGGGTTCCCGCGAGGGGAGGTGGGAGTTTTTTTCAACGAACATTGCGTTTCTTTGCGGTGTTTCGTAGCGAATCTCTTCTATTGTACGTACACCACTGCGAATTCTCGAGAAGTGCTACAAGCCTCCGGCACGCAGACACGCCGGCCAGTCAGCCCGTTGTTAAGTGGGCAAGCTCGCAGACATTTAAATAAAAATAGACTGCGCTTTCAAGATCCTCACGCTTACCTGCAAAGTAGAGCATGCGATATAAAATAATTCAGCCGCTGACACCCACGGTAAGTTCAAGTCCGCACGTCTTCTTGAAGTTCGCGCGATTTCCTTTACACGGGGGCGTTCGATCTTGATCTTAAAAATCACAAAAATGCTCGCCACACCTAGGCTTAGAACTAACGGATTGGTGCAGCGATAGGTCCTTGCCACTGAGGCCTCAGAATTGGTTGCTCTGAACTACCGCTCTTCCTTGTGCATGTTTTCCTTAGAGAGCACGTCAAATACAAGATAACCCGCCTGTAATTGTTTTAGGTTAAAACAGTTGAATGTTTGGTATGTTTATGCTATCACGCAAGCTTCAAAAGCTTCCATACCTGGCGTTAAATAGTTGTGCCGTTACTGCTCTTTTTCTTGTGGGCTCTGGTAACGAACCTAGGCAACATATTTCTTCTAGTTAGGCTTTATTATTACTGATCATTTGAAACAACCATGCAATTCACCTTACGTACTTCCTCTATTCGTGTTGCAGGTGTAATGTTTGTAAACAGGCTTTGCCGTGGTGGCCAGATATGCAGAGCAACAATGTGAGAACAAGTGTGGACGCTTGGACTGTTTGATCGAGTACGCGGCAAAGAAAGCCGACTACCAACCCAGAAGGGACACTAAATAAATGAGGGCGCTGTCTTCCCGTTCACTCCTCCGCCGTATTTTATTGTTCCGTCCACATTCAGCGAAATGCGATCGGAAGGCACATTTTAGTTTGTAGTGTTCGAAAAAGATGACACGTGGTGCACACGAAGAGCTTGAAGGAATCGACCAATACCTAATCCACTCTCTCCCTCGCAGTGATGACAGCATGGAGCCCGATCGTGGCCGCATCAGCTACGTACGACCAGGCCTGTAGCGGCACGCCATTGAATACTTTTTACCTAGAGCAGGTGGGTAGACGCACTCGTTTGTTGTTTCCTACCGTTCTTTTAACGTCTGCTAGCATTAGCACCTGTATTAAGACAGGCCATAATGAGTATAAACCACATTGTTTGTGTAAAAGGTCCAGCCTTTGATAACTCGTCCAACTCTGTTGAGGCACAGAAGGACATCGACTCACCAAAAGAATTGCACCATAATAATTGCGCTTTCAAATATCCCGCTATGCAATGTCATTAGGGAAGTGCCGAAAACCGAGTAATCAATATGTTGACTCCTTGCCAGGCCTACAGCTGGCAATCTAATAGCGGCAGAGCTACCAAAGCGGTTGCAGAGTCATGTTTATTTTGTTTGAAGCCCTGCGTTGAATTTGGAATGATTATAATTCTGCAGCGGTGACATTCCAAATTAATCAAAATGTATTTTGCCACCATGTTTCCGTTAAAGCAACGGTGAAAGTTATCAGTTTCCCAAGGCGGCAGATGGCTGTCGCCTTGTAAAAGTTGCTACCTGTAAAAGTTGCGCTAAAAAACGCACAATGATAGCGCCGAGCAACGCAGATACTGTTACACCATTTGTTTGGGAGCAAATGTTTGGGAGCAACACTCTTTTCAACTTGTTTCGAAATGTGAAGTGCTTTCAGAAAGTATCCAACAAGCGCATCCAGTACTTGGAGTAAAGGGTAACAAAGTACATTTACCAAATGACACTGCTCTCGTTCACTATCTCTCTGGGCGTTTTTTGGGTGAATGACGGCATTCGAGTGATGTCGTGGCTATTGGCCGGCTTTTTTAGGTGGCAGCAATAAACACAGTCGATAGCAAGTTTACAGAAAACAGCAACAAAAGCAAAGCAGAAACTGGAACTGGAAGTCGCGGCTGCTACGACGAGAAGATCACGCAGTGCCGCTCAGTGCTGTCGATAACTACATTTCTCTGGTCTTCCAGACACGGAGGGAAGAGTGGAAGCTTTTATCGGAAGTGTTTATCGGCAGTGTTTATCGGCTTTCGTCTCAGAGACGCATTGCTAAGATTACCTGACGGAAATAAGTTGCTGTATTTTTGCCTTGTGCACGCCTAAATTATTCTCAGGAGTAGCTCGGGTGAGTTCTAACTGTCTATGGTGGGTAATGGCGCAGACCCTTGGCTGCGGCTACAACGCCGATTCTTGGTCTATCTGGATTCCGCCTACTGGTCCGCCGTACTGCCTTCGCGACAGCCTCGACAAGTCGGACAAGGGCGACTTCGTCTGCTACGCGGTCAACCCGGGCAACTGCCACGCCTCAACGTGAGTGCCGCACTTTGCCGTATGAACATACCGCCCACTTGCTCAGGTATCGAAATCGCGATAGGGCGAGATAACGGGATATTAACGCATTGTTTAGGGAGTTTTTTTTCGGTTACATTACGCTTGAGTTTTTTGCAGGTACATCTATGCTCCTGTGTATAATCAGGTCTACCTAGAAAGACATCTTCAAGACGGAGGTGAGGATGCACTTATTTTTCCTTTTTCTGCATCGTACATTATTCTTTTACTACACAGTATATGTTCTCTTTCCACATGATATATATATATATATATATATATATATATATATATATATATATATATATTAGATGCGACGCTGAGAGCATCTCTTGTCATGGCCCTGTCCTTCCTGCGTGCGTCCGTCGTCGTCGTCGTCGTCGGCGTCCGCACTCTCCTCCGCTCCCCCCTCTCCTCTCCGATAGCGAACACTCTCTCGGAGGGACATTGGATTGGATTCGATTGGATTGGCTTGGCTTGGCTTGGATTGAATTTGGATTGGATTGGATTAAAGTATATTGTGTTGGATTGTGTTGCGTCACAGCCGCGGCAGACGCACTGGCGTCGGCGCGTGCCCAGGTGAGAGCGAACACTCTCTCTCAACATCTGCGGGAGTGCGGCCCAGCGCGCTCTCACTCCGCCGGTGGGCGGCGCTGCGCGCGGTGCTGCGTATGTGCAGTAGTCTCTCTCTAGGCGGTCTCCTCTCCTTCGGGTGCGCTGCGCATATAACCGGTGTGCCGCTCTCCGGCGGCCGTTCGGTCGACGGTTGCTCTCCGCTTGCGCTTGAACCCTCCCTCAGCGTCGCATCACACCAGGGTTCCCGCAGGGGAGGTGGGCGTAATTTTTTTACATGGTCTTAACAAACTAAGTATACTTAATATTAACCCTAATGTTCTAAGTGGGTTGAACGTTTTTAACTAGCCCATCTGAATTCGTTTATGTTAATGTATTGAACTCTCAAACCCTTCTGGTGAATTCAGGCGTCCCACAATGCTCATTACTTGGCCCCTAGCTTTTTCTTAAATATAAGAATGCCCTATAGCTACCGAACAGTTCTAATTCTTCAATGAAGCCCTAGCAGACGACTGTGTCATTTACCCCAGAATCAAAAACATACAAATGATCTTTATTTGCTTCAACAGTATCTTTAAGCCATCGATAATTAATGCCGGATTAGTATATGACATTCAAAATTAGTAAATGCAAAGTAATGCGGTTCTGATG
Source organism: Haemaphysalis longicornis (assembly GCF_048455015.1). Classification (NCBI taxonomy): domain Eukaryota; kingdom Metazoa; phylum Arthropoda; class Arachnida; order Ixodida; family Ixodidae; genus Haemaphysalis; species Haemaphysalis longicornis. The sequence continues at coordinate 123,380,032 of NW_027526295.1, read as the reverse complement.
CCACAGTAACTTGATACTTTCTCCTTTTACTGTTAACAGCTTGGCATTGCTACCAGTGTCGTCTTCTAAATACCTCGGTGTTATTCTAATAGTACACCTTAGTTAGAATATGCCCATATCTTCTATTACCTAGTCGAATGCTTGGATATATTAAGCGAAAATTTTACTTCGCCCCCACTTCCGTTAATCTGGTAATGTATACAAATCACTCGCTCATTCATCACTCGAATACGCGACTTCAGTTCGGGATCTATGCAGTAAATTCCTAATAAACGAAATTGTAGCAAATCAAAGCCCAGCAACACGTTTTACCCTTCCGAATTACGCTCGTTTGTCAAGCGTATCACTGATAAAACGGTCTGTCACTAGCACCACTCTCACTGCTCAGAATGATATCGCGCACGTGTCTTTTCTTTAAACTCTATAAATTTAAAACATTCATAAAATTGTCCTTATTTCACCCCCCCCCCCCTTATGTACCATTGCGAGTAGACCATTTCTGAAAAGTTGCTATCCCCAATGGTCACACACCCGCCCATTCGAATTCGTTTATTCCTAAACTTCAACAGCGTGCGATCGCCTACCGTTGTCAGTAACATTGACGAGTTTAAGGTAGAGGTGCCGGATTACTACAGCCGTCAATGAAAATTTTATGACCCAATTTTCGCCACAGAGTTTATTTTTCTTTTAATATGTTTCATTTCTTTTTAATATACAATTTTCAGTATTTAGTGTCCGCGCTGCCGGCAATAGGCACCTGCATAGATTTTTATTAAGCCTTTGTACATATTTGCGTACTGTCGTATGTTTATTGTTTTATTCTTTATAAATAGTTTTTATATCCCATGTTTGTAATCAGTGGATGTTCCTGATATACCACTCCCCTCAATAACGCCCGTTGGGCCATGACGCTATAGGAAATAAATAGAGAGAAAAATAAATATTGAGCGTGAATCGACAGTGCTTGATCACTCAACTTTAAAATTGTAATAATATGAACACTAGGCTAACCACAGACATTTTGTGCGTTGAAAAAAGCAAGGGCCAATCTCTTCCTTACAGTTTGTGGTTTACGTGTTGCATGACATGAGCACCTACGTGTACATGACCGAATATGTATTTGTACAAATCTCTTCATGCGCACCGTGTTTACCCCCGTACTTTCTGCGCAGGCCGGAGCCGGTGCCTCGTTCTAGACACCGACAACTGCAAATACATGGCGTACATCGAGTGCTTCCCAGACGGAACAGGTATGTATTGACAGGAAGACTGGATGAGCATTTAAAGCAAAATTCTTGCAAATGTTCAACTCACAGTTTTACCCAACACATAAAAGATAATTCCCCACAAGTACTCGTTTATAGGTAGATAGACCCTCTCACGACATAAATCAGAATATTAAACCCGTAAACCCGTCAAATCTCCGCTTTTCTTGGAAGTTGTAACAAAATGTATCGTAATTTTATTTTTTGGCTTCCACTGACTAATCCCTACGTATATATACAGTCGTGACAAGATAAGAAAGAAATATTTTATGTCCTGCGATATTTCACGCATGTTCCACCCCGTCATTCTCAAAGGGAAACGCGGTTTTGCAGCCGTAGGCCTTTATGACATACCGGGGCCATCTGTAAGGCTTTATGGCTTCCAGAGGCACAGTCGTTGTATTGCATTGTATGTTTGTGTTTTTGGAGCAAGAATATCTATGGCCAAAGAGCGCCAATACTATGTTACGGGGCCCTTCAATAGTCAGTAGTAGTAGTATGTTTGTGCTTATTGGTGCAAGGTTGTCTACGACCAAATAGAGCCAAGACTCTATTAGGTGGTCGTTCAATGTCAGGTTTGTGCTTAAAATGTGCGTGAGATGAAGATGGTGCTGCCTAAAAAAGTTGTAGATATGCGTGTAGAGGGCCCGTAGATTAAAACATAAAGATGCTCATAATGGCAGATGAAGGAGCTATGGTTGACACGTGACAGCGCCCGGAGCATCAGAGTCTGCTGTGCTACTGGGGCTCCCTGTGGGCACAGTAGAATCATCAGGAGCTCCATCAAGGATAAGAGGGTCTGAAGTCACGCTCCGTACGATATGAGGTTTAAAAATAATTCATATCTGCAAGATATGTTAAGACGCATTTGTAAGTGAACAACATTGATCCACGTGCGGGGCCCTGACACTTGCGGAATTCCCGCCTGAGCGGATTCCAGGCCCACCAGAACCCAATTTTCGGCCGCCCAGACATGAGCCGCTTTAAATAAAGTTTGATCTCTCTCTTTCCCAATAATAGTGAAGGGTGCAGTGCAATGTTGTATGTGTAGATTCTAGCACAGGCTACTGGGTGAACCAGAAATACGAGAGAGTGAAGAACAGTTACTGCCTTCCAAAGTAAACCACAGTATGCAGTTGATACGAACACATGTTCAGAAATTTTATCGAATGTTTCGGCAACTCATGGGGACTGTAATGTTTATGCTGGATTTATAGATTTGGTGTGCGAAAGAGTGCCTTACGATGCTGCAGAGTACTTGAATTAGGTTACAATCTGTTGTGAAGACATGTTGAACCCCAGCGCAATCCAACGAACCTTATTGTTTTGTTTCGATTGCAGACATTGGGAACAATTTCAGCTCCCGCTGTTGCTGAGTTACAAAACGTGGTAAAAACTAACGACATACAAAGTTAAGCTTCCTTAAAGAGAGGGTTTGGAAGGCCGGGGGGGGGGGGGGGGGGGCGGAGGGGAGTTATTGCTTTCACTAAAAACAGCGAGAGACGGGACGAAGAAAAAATTAAATCGCCCGCAACACTGCCTGGCACCCCCCTGCCGTGTTGCTCAGCTACAAGGCAAGGGCCAAGAGAAGCATGAGTGCGTATAAACGTCCGTTAATTTCAGCCGAGGGTGCGACGACAAGTTGAATGTCGTAGCTGACGCGTCGTCCAGTAGATTATCGGAAAGTCAAAGCTGTTTAAAATTGCTTATAAACGCAGTCCCGTTTCTGATCAATGTTTAAGGAACTGGACCATAATGTTTTTTTAGAACGACATCCCGCAAAAATATTATCGCCGAAGATGAATCTTGCGACTCATTTTGCAGTTTTGATCAATGCTGCCACTAAGAAAGTGTAACAAAGCGTAAGTCTTAAAAACATCATGAGTCATTCCACACTGTAAAAATGGATAACCAATAAAGCTGAGGTTACAGAATTTTGAACGCAGGTACAAACATCTGATGGAAATCATGCCGCGACTAGCCGCTCTTTGGCATCATTCAATGTCGGCAGATTGTATGGAATCTGGGATGTAGAGGTATCCGTTCGTGGGGGAGAATCGGGGCAGGGCACCTTTAAGAAAATACCCTTTACGGGCTCACGCACTTGTAAACTTTTGACGCCCACAGCATCCGGAAGTGGGGACTATATGCGTCAAGTCATGTGTAGTTAAGTCAAGTGAAGTCAAGTCGATGATTGTATTGTATGTATAAGGTTCGGTACATGGTTACCATACCCTTTCCGTTAGGACTACACAGGAAAAATGAAATTCGAAATGTACAACGGCAGCCCGTCGTGTAAGAACCAGGGCAGAGCCAAATAAACGCAAGCAAGCAAGGAAAAAGACAGACAGACAGACAGACAGACAGACAGACAGACAGACAGAGAAAAAAGAAAGAAACACATGCACACACACGAACGTCTCGAGCTGTGGAATGGCTCGCGCTTTTTCACCAAATTCGGTAGCGGAGTTTTTTCCGCCGAGAATCGTTGACCGGAACGACAAATCTGCGCAACCCTAGCCATAAAAAGGTTCACTGTAAAAAATCATTGAAAGTCCCCTTTTTTATGGGACTCCGTCATGCACACAACTGTCCCTAATAACGAACCTCTGAGAGCCTGCAGTATGGGTTGGGATGCCTGAGAGGTATGAAAATGAAAAAGCAGCAAGTGGTAGCTGATGTGACTTCTGGTTATCTTGCCTTTCTCCTTTCGTTGCATTTGAGCTACTATAGGAAATGATTTGTTGGGATTTATGTGCTTTACTTGCCCTATTTCGCGGTTCACGCGAAAAAGAGAATTCGTGCTTTAACCAGAAAATCGACAAGCGCTCATGCTGCTTCAAACTACTTACACAAGCCGCAAAAGCATGCATGAACGTGTGCATATCATAATAAGGCCCCACCCCCTTACGTATGCATTTTACTGGTTTTCCGTAGGCATACGACACAATCTGGGTATGAGGCAAGCTGCCACACCATCGTCTGACTATAAATGACCTGAACTGGTGGCCTGTGCACGGCGCATGCTAAAGCATAGACAAATCCGCATTCACCCGTCTGCAGCGTTGAACAATAGCTTTATCTGGAACAGTAATGTGTTGACATATGCCCACCAAACCCATGACAGAAACGGACACCCTAAAAAAGAAAAACAGACCTACCCCCCAGTGTTTGAAGTGGCTGTATTCTCCCATTGCGTTTTAACATATTTCATTATGCAAAGAAGGTTCACTTTCATTCATTCATTCATTCATTCATTCATTCATTCATTCATTCATTCATTCATTCATTCATTCGTACATTCATTCAATCAATCATTCATTCATATTTACTTGACTTTGGCCCTCCAAAATCGTCTAACGCCCCAATTATGGGCTGTAGGAAAGCAAACGCGCTAACATTGAACATCGTGACATTTTCGATACACTGTCTTGGAAATGTTAAAGAACATAGATATAAAGAGAGAGAGAGAGAGAGAGAGAGAGAGAGAGAGAGAGAGAGAGAGAGAGAGAGAGAGAGAGAGAGAGAGAGAGAGAGAGAGAGAGAGAATGCGCTTTATGGTAACGGTGACGTGAGCCGAGCCACTGCGCCATAGCTTGGAAGTGTGTGTAATAAAAAATAAAAAAACGGAAATGTGACGCGATGCGCACGAATTTCCGAACATTTTCACAGAATGAATGAATGAATGAATGAATGAATGAATGAATGAATGAATGAATGAAATCTTTAATGAGCACAGCATGCGCTGGTGTTCTCTGGCTGCTGTTGGTTGCGCGGGCCCTTTTTAGCGGGTCAGAGTTTGGCACTGAAGTTAGTCACAACACTTCGTCTAAACCTGTGCCGCGTAAAAACACTAAAAGAGCTTTGGTAGCTCCCACGGCCTGGCGCGGACCTGACAAAGGACCCAAAGCTGCCCCCCGTTCGAGACCTGCGTTATGTCAGGAGGCCCTGCCTTGCCACTGTGAATTTTGAGCTTATGCAGAAGGACATGCTGAAAATCTTGAACTGTGTTGAAACGGTGGTTTGGGCTCGTTGGTTCATACTAACTGAAATTCAAAACAGCGCAAAAAAGACGGGACACGAAACGACGACACACGGCGCCGGGTGTCGTCGTTTCTTGTCCCGACTTTTTTTGCTCTGTTTAGAATTTCAAAATCTTACCTTACGTCACATGTCGAACAAAGTGGTAACCAAGCCTGCAAAATGTTTTAAGGGGGAATGCCTTGTGCAGTATAATTAACACAATATCGTTTCTCCTTTTTACTTCTCTCCTTCTTTTCAGTGTGGCGCTATTTCACCTACAAAAGCTCTTGGACTGAGTCTGAGATCAAGGCGTTCAAGAGGAGAATTGAAAAGGAGCCGTCCCTGAGTTTTTTGAGCCCCTACACTTTCAACTGCTCTTTTGGCGAGCTCTGAAGTGGCCACCTACGCACTTCAGTTTTTGTACCTCCGTAAGCCGAAAAACTGAGTCAAGTGTACATAATTTTTACGCTCTAAGCAGCTCCCCTGGGATTATTAAAAATTCAAGAAAAAATAAACCTTCATTTAGAAGCAACGAAACCCTCTGCGGCGAATGAAAGGCAATCCCTGGAAACCCAGTGCTCTAACGCAGCTCCAGAGAAAACCATTTATTCCCACAGTATTTTTGTGCTGAATGATTGCGTGCAAACTCAGGCTCTGTTACAGTAATGTCACTTTTGGGACCGCGTTAACTACGATTTAGTTTTTACATCTCAACGTACACCTGTGTAGGTTTACAACAGCGGGTGCATGGTGACCGAGGCCCTCCAAGCTGTTTAAACAGCTTTATTCCTGGCCTTCCTGCAACATGGTTGTAAAATAAACTCAATTGAATTCAATTCAAATAAAAAATATTGAGTCGATCAAGTTGAGAGTGACAGAATTCCAGCACATGGACGTGGCGCTTTTTTTGTAAAAGAACAGAAATATTGAGTAGGCCATGCATTTTCACCTGGAACAGTTTCACAGACATCTCAATGAGCCTCGTTGTCAGTTTGCGCTTCCCGAATAGTTGCTAGTTCGAAAAGAATCATTTCGAAGAAAATCACCATTGGTAGATGTAAGCCGCAATGAGGCATTTAGTTCGAGGCACAGACTGTGACGAAATCATGAGCAGTGAGCGTTTGGTGTTTGCAGTATTTGTACAAAACAAATGAGGCGCAGGATTATAGCCTTACATGCACAAAACATTTTGGTTTATTTCGGGGTAGGAGAGGAGAAAAGAGGACGGAAAGGCCGAGAGGTTAGCCAGGTGTAGAGCCCGGTTTGCTACTCGGCACTGGGGCAAGGATGTTCAGGGGATGTCGAAGAGGGCAGACGAAAATGAGAGGACAGGAGCGAGCACGCGCTCGCACTCTGGTCTCTTTTTGGGCAATATAGTCGACCGTCTAAGCTTGTGTCGTTCAGCAAACATAGACGGGCTTTTGTCGCCTTGTCAATAGCAGGGATCGATGTCCTGGGATCGTCTCGACTGTGAACACGGTTTATTGTCACGGCTGAGGTCGGTGGAGAGCACACGTCCGTTCTATAAATATGGGAGGCAATGCAAAGAACAGGCTCTGTTGTCTCTTCAGCCCTACAGGCGTCGCAATGGGCGCTACTGGCCATCCCGATGAGGAAGCAGTAGGCTTTCGTGAAGGCCACTTTAAACCACAGTATACAAAGTAGACTGTTCGAGACAGCCCACACTGAAGACGGCGCTGGAGTAGAAGGTTCTGCGTGTAAAGGCGCGGAATCACAGATTCCGGTGTATACCATTACTCATGTCAGTACTACGTCCTAAATGACGAAACATCTTCGAGGTACCGGTCTTTCACATTGTAAGCAAGATGGTGCTTTCACTGCCATGTGCCGTCCGGGCAGCTGCATCATCCGAAATGTTGCCGCTGATTCTACAGTGACTTTGTACCTGTTGGAATAAGATATCACGGCCCTTTACGATGGCCCAATGAAATACTTGAATTTCTGTAACCAGTTTGTGGAAAGGACAGTAGCGCAGGGCTGGTCGTGTACTTTTCGGGGCACCTTCAAAATAAAGAAAACGGCCCATTTTGAAAAGCAGCTTTGTTAATGTATCGAATGGTTGCCAGGTCAGTAGCCGTCCAGCTCCTGGCACGGGAAACACGCACGAAAGTGAATTTTGGGTAATTCTGATGGTATGACTGCGACACCTGCCAAAGTCGACGACGTTACAGAACCATCTGTAACCATATGACTCTGGTTATTGTGCTGCTCATGCAGTAACATCATAGAAAGCTGTTTAAGGGACAGTGGCGGCAATTCGGCCTTCTTCCCAGTGCCCGGAACACGGAGGCGAATTTCGGGGGCCGTCAAGGCGTGTACCTTGATGGTAATTCGGCCCTGTGCGCTGCGACGATCGCTGCAAATGATCTGCGTAGTCGACTTTGAGGGAGCTGCGCAAGTTGGTGACACGGTATTCTTGAGAGGAGCCTGATGGGCAGGTGTAACGTCTATGTGGCCACATAGTTTCTATTGGATGGTCTTGGGCAGTGTAAGTCGTTCCAGCTGTTGCCAGACATCGCGGTAAACCAAGACATGTGTGTACGGCCTGAGCGTGTATGCTCAGGACTGCTGGAAGGTTTCTGGAGCATGTACTGGATATCGTTGGCAAGCTGTAACGCAAACATCCCAATAAAAGTGCCTGGTAAAGCTACCGCCTTCCTCTGACCGATGTGCCCCACGTCTGTTCGGTATGAAATCAGAAAATGTGGGCCGTGGCGTTGAGTTTTTTTTTTTTAAAAGTCACATGTGTGCTCCATGACATTTCCCTGTCGATGACAATTACAAGGAATTTGGGATGTCTGGGGTAAGGTATCTAGTTCCAATTGATCATTATGAGATATCGAAACATGGGTGGCTGGGTAAATTCAACCACCGCTGGCAGGTCGCTAGATATTCTCAGTCCTTACTTTCATAGGTGTTACGTCGTCACATAGGCCGCTTTTTGGAGCTGAGCCGTGCGTAGCTGCTTGTAGCTACGTAGCTACGCTCGTAGCTGAGGCTCTTGCTGAGGTAAATCGTAGCTGAGGTCGATTGACATCTGAGATACAGAGGCAAATGTCGTCGGCATAAATTGAAACGCAGGCACTTTTGGGAAGAGCTTTCACAAGTTCAGTGATCGCTAGATTGGAAAGCTTTGGGCTTAGCACACCACTTTCAGGAACACCACGTTGAATGAAGCGCTGTGATGTTGGGCTGTCCTCTGTAATAAGAAAGAAAAACCTTTGGCCAGAAGCTTTTTACCCGTCGATAAACTTGTCCACCGACACCAAAGGGCTACAGGGCGTCTAGAATAGCCTCAAGAACCACAATGTCGTAGGTACCCTTTACGTCCAGGAATAGGGCAGTGGAAAGGCGTTTTCGGCTTTTTTCTTTCTGCGCAAATGTTACTAAGTACACAATCCTTTCAACGGAGAAACGCCCACATCGAAAACCAGCCATGACTTCAGGGTGTATATTGGGGTATTCAAGGTACCACGGAAGCCGCGTGAGGATCATCTTTTCTGTGACCTTGCCAAGGCAGTTAGCTTGCCAGGCCAGTTGGGCGGTATGATGCAAGGTCAAGGGCAGATTCCTAGTCTTTAGCAATAGAACGACGCGGCTTGTTTTTCACTCGGGGGCTACGACCTTATCCACTTATGTCAGATTAAAATCGTAAAAAAGGGTTTGTCGAGTTCCAGGACCAAGGTGGCATAAGTTGTAGTACGTTACTCGCTCATGACTCGATGAAAAGCTTCGCCTGCAGAATGCCAGGGCTTCCTCTAACCCTCCCATTGAAAAAGGGATGTCCATCCGCTCATCGGGGTGAGGAGCAGCCTGGCTTTTCCACGCAGATCCAACGGGGTCGGTCTCAGTTTCAACCATCTCGCAGAAATCCTCCGCAACTTCCACCTACCCAAAGTTTTTATGGAGTGCCAATGCCTTGAAGGGGAGGGCTGCTGCACAGGCATTGCTAGTCCACGCAGAGGTCTCCACATAGAGGACAGAGACTTTCGAGAGTCGAGAGACTCGCAAAACTATTTCCACCTATGTGCCCGGGGCTGTACGATGCGTCGCTGTATTTTTTGTGTGGTTGCCAACCCTTACACCGTGCACGGATTTTGTACGCCTGTACCATTGCGCGGAGCGCCGTCTAATTGCGCGGAGGCGATCAAGCTCGATGTCAAAATCCGTGACTCTTGGCGGGAACGACGTAGATCGCCTGGATGACTGGGTTGCATTGCTGATAGTGACCTCTGGGCTTGTGGAAAGCCCATCTCGGCAGGCGTCCTCCATCAGGGGTTCGAATTTCGGCTAGTATACTTATGAATCATCTAAGTGGCCAAAAAAGAATGATTGAATCCCTTAATCGTGATGCACGTCGTATTGGTGAATCTTAGTGTGCCGTTAAAGAAAAATCACCAATACTGCATACATTAAAATTAAAAATATTCATCAGATTTTCTCGCCGACCTAAACCCGGGCCCCCTTGGGTTACGAACCTCCTCTTCTCGTTAACAAAGACAATAAATGCGTGAGGGAATATGGTCACTGTCACCAGTTTCAAAATCAGTTAACCAGCGTAGACGGGCAGCCAAAAACTTTGAAGCCAAGGTAAGATCCAGACTGCTCCCTTGTTTCTTTCTGTGAGCGTGCAATAGCATTAGAGCTCACCGTTCATTTCGTTTTTTGTGCCGCCTTAAGCAGGGTTCCGTAAAGGGTATTCAACAATGGACCATATTCACACGATGAATCAGTTGATAGAGAAGTGCGCTGAGTATACTGAACCCCTATATATAGCCTTCATAGATTATGAGAAAGCATTTGACTCGGTCGAAATCCTAGCAGTCATTCAGGCATTACGGAACCAGGGGGCAGATGAGCATTATGTAAGACTACAAGAGGATATCTACAATGGGTCCACAGCAACCATCATCCTCCATAACGAGAGCCGTAAAATACCTATAAGGAACGGTGTCAGACAAGGAGACACAATCTCTCCAATGTTATTCACAGCATGTTTACAAGAAGTATTCAGAACGTTGGATTGGAAACAGGTGGGAGTAAGGGGTAATGGAGAAAACCTCAGTAACCTCAGATTTGCTGATGACGTTGCCTTGCTAAGTAACTCGGGGGACGAATTGCAAAGCATGCTTTCCGCACTGGACGAACAGAGTAGAACCGTGGGCCTGAAAATAATATGCAGAAAACTGAAGTAATGATCAATAACCTCGGGACAGCACAGCGGTTTGAGATAGGTGGCGAGGCAGTGGAAGTGGTAAGCGAATATATCTACTTAGGCCAAGTTGTGACCCCAGATCCCAACCATGAGGCAGAGTTAATTAGAAGGATAAAAATGGGGTGGGGTGCATATGGCAGACATTCTCAGATAATGAATAGCAGCCTACCACTGTCGCTGAAGAAGAAAGTGTATGACAGCTGCATGTTACCGGTACTCACCTACGGGGCAGAAACCTGGAGGCTCACTAAGAGGATTCAACTTAAATTGAGAACGACTCAGCGGGCAATGGAGCGGAAAATGATAGGTGTAACATTAAGGGACAAGAAGAGAGCGGATTGGGTCAGGGAACAAACACGTGTTAAGGACATATCAGTAGAGATTAAGAAAAAGAAATGGACGTGGGCAGGGCATGTAATGCGAAGGCAAGATAACCGCTGGTCATTAAGGGCAACAGAGTGGATCCCTAGCAGGGGGCGGCAGAAAGTTAGATGGGCAGATGAGATCAAGAAGTTTTCGGGGATAAATTGGTCACAGTTGGCACAGGACCGAGGTTATTGGAGAATAATGGGAGATGCCTTTTCCCTGCAGTGGGCGTAGATAGGCTGGTGATGATGATGGTGATGATGATGATATCGCACTAAGCGCCATATCGCAATATGCGCCGACAGTTTTTCAATTACTGCGATTTCCTACTGCTGCTGCTGCGGTATTCGGTCTGGGCACACACCTAGTTGCACGAAATACAGATTTAGGGCAATTGGTACGCTGCTGCAATGAACTATAAGAGGCCGGCGCCATTGAGCGCCTAGCTGCGTTTAAATGATCTGACGTAAAATGGGACTGCGTGGTATGTCTCATAAAGAACACGTAAATTACTCAAATCAAGCGCTTGCTAGCAAAATAACAGGCCATTCCACTCTCCTGAAGTGGATGTCTGTCGGAGCTGGACACAATACACATCACACAGTGGGTTAGATATTGCACAGGTATTTGTCTCATCTTTCGATCATTGTAGTGACTATGACTGTCTGGTTACGTGGAAGGACTGCAGTTTTGTCGTAGCAAACACACATTAGGCAATTCGTTTCCCTGATAGCAGACGAGGAATTTGTGAAGTTACAACTTTACTGTAATCTAATTATGACAAGGGAATAAAATTTCGCGTAATTATAGTCATATATTTCTTTTGGATAAAGTCTTGTCAAAACAACAATTACAGCCGTTTTCTGCTGAAAATTTGCTATAAAGTTGGCATTGCCACAAGGCGTCTTTGTCACCCCAGATTTATCTACGGAACACCATAGAGAGCCAGCTCCACCGTAAAAAAAAAGAAAACGCTACTATGACGCAGAATTTACAGCGGGGACCTTCCATTCGCGGTAGTGAAGGTGGCCGCAATGCGGACTGGGTCACAATGGGTACCGCTTGGGCGGAACACTCATACAAGGGCATCCTGAAGGTGTTGAAACCATATATACGCACCAGTACTAAGATGTACCAGTACTGCAAGGCGGGTGACTATTGCAGCGCCAACACTGAGTTCCTCAAATTCGCTTCTCGTGGTTCATAAATTAGTGTGCAGCGGGCTCTCGTTATACGGAACCTCGAGGGACCGGGTAAACAGGTTTCGTTTGTCAGGAGTATCGTTTCTGATTCCGCATAGTGCCATGCGATATCTGCGTAATCGGGAAAACGGTACACTAAGGGATAAAAATTATTGCACAAAGGTAGCAGTGGGTGGTTAATTTTTTAAGGGTACTATTGGACTTAACACAAGAGTGTCAATATTCCACGCATTCCAGAATCAGTGGCAATGGCGATAATATGGACAAGCGAAAAAATATCTTATATCTGCTTATATTAATTTTCGCAGCCGTTTCTTTTTCTTTTTCTTTAAAGCAAGGCTTTCTTAGTATCACTGATGGCGGTGTCGTAAGAAGAGCGAACTTAAGGAAAGCCAACTTTACACGGTAGGAGTGCACATGACGATGACAGTGATGATAACGATGATGAAAGCGGAAAGAAGCGCTTCCCGTGGTCGGAATCAAATCTGGGTCCCTGCGGTATGAAGCCGACGTCTGCCCGATTTCGGTATAACCGCACTCGGGTCACTCGGCCTTTTGTTTCCATTCAGCGCGGGGGCGTTGGCTTTGGGCTTTCCCTGGATTATGCCTCTGGAGTTAACAGGCTGTAGTCTGTCCTTACTGCTGAGCCGGGTGCGTTTTTTGCGCACCGGTGGCCCAGATCACACTGCCCGCAAATTAACTTACTACCAAGCCTTATTTCCCCGTCAGGTGTCGAAATCAATAGGGTGACTCCCCTCCTTATTAGGACAACTCCCGCCTTTTATAAACTCCCGCAACATCTTACGCAAAAATGTCCAAATCTTAAATTCGCGTATACTCGATGGCCTCCTCTAAGGCCATTTGGCCTTCATGCAGCCAGGAGTTGTAATTTATACAGAAGCCTTTCAGAGTGATGAAAAGTCAGAAATAGGTATATTTTCCTCCTCCCTCCATTGGTCATTTTAAGTCCGTCTGGTAGACTTTGTCCCCATATTCAATGCTGAATTCTTGCCAATCGCCTTGGCTCTATGTGAATTGGATGCCTAAATAGTGTCCCCAGTTACAATTTAACATTCCCTTTCAGCCTGCTCAGCTCTTACTGCCCTTAAAGATACCCCTTTCCAGCTCACGTTTAAATTGCTCCCGCCGTCCCATACGATTGAAATCCACCTTCTACCTGGGCATGCGGGCATCTCTTCAAATGAAGCCGCTATTTTTATAGCAAGAATAGCGCCTTCTGGGCCCATCGCAGATGTCGTTCCGTGAAGGTCTTTTATCACGGCTGCTAGATATCACAGGATTCCAAAGCTACAAGGATAGCAGAAATCAGTTTTTCTGTTCTTGATATATTTCTGCCACCTGTTCTCAGGGAATTCAAAATGGTGCCTTTCGCGCAACATAGAGGTCATACTAACGGATTTTACTGTCGACTTGCCCAACAGGTACCTTCACACTTCTCGTCTGGCTCCAAAACCTCAGTGAAGTTACTGCAACGAAGGAGAGCCCGTCGACCACTACCTGTTGGCGTTTTACCAGACTCAAGTACCGGTTCCAGGAAGAGCCGCTTAGCATCCATGGGTGTGCCATGTCAGTGCCGGAATTACTTTTATTTGGGACTTATGAGACGGGGTTTATCCGCTGTGATGTTTGCTCTACCCTCCTGAGCTTTATTGAAAATGCTAATTAATCATTATTCTAATTTGAATATTCACACACAGTTTGCAATTTTCAGTTCCTTTTTCCCAATTTATAACTGCAAAATGCCTTTCAACATTGTGACATTATCTTTATACAGTGCCCCGTAATTAGATGAAACATTTTTAAGTGCTAATGCACTTCTTAAGCGACCCTGAACCTGCGTCCACCGGCGATGTCCGCGCACGTGGAGATGGGCGCGCAGCCTGGCCGCTGACATGGCACATACCCACGTGGGGGATTGGCCAGGAATCTCCTCGTGTTCCTTGGCAACGGGGGGAGATGGGCGCGCGCTGCCTGGCCGCTGACATGACACATACCCACGTGGGGGATTGGCCAAGAATTGGGCGTGAGAAGGGCTAATGCACCCGCTTAAAGGAGTACTGACACGAAATTTCAAAGCTGAGATCCGCTCTAGCAATCAAGTGCAACGACAACATAAATAGGTGTCTGTGAATAAATGCATCTTTCTTTCTTTGTAGTTGTGTGTGTGTGTGTGATCTCTCTTTCGCGAACATTACCGAACCGCGCAAATTCAACTCGTGCATTCGCACTTTCACATTCTTCCCCTCGGGGAAATGCGGGGCTTTTTTCTTCTCCAACCATTGAGGTTTCGCCGGTCCCCTGATTGGGTATGTCTCATAGCCTAAGGAACAACAACAGAGGGTGTAGCAAGAAATATGCGGGTCCAAGTAATTCCCGCCAAGAGACAAATAAACGAAAGCGGAGAGAGACATATAAGGGCCGCCTATGCTCCTCAGTACCGTCCCTGTAAAAGGTATGGGAAATGCTAGAAGCGGGATCCATCCCCATTGTCATCGTTCAGCCACTATCATTGAAGCGCAGGATGACTACCAACACAACAAGCTCGCTCTGGGTGGTACTGCGTGACAGATCATAAAAGAAAGGATAAAGGAAGTATTTATTTTCCATCTTGTCATCAATCTTCAGGCGGCACTCATCAGTGCTCGAGTTGTCAAAACATGACAGTCAACGCATTCATGTTTAAAACGGGAGGAGAGGTTAGTACAAGAACATGGCAGATCTTCCAAGCAACTTTTCGTGGCCAATACCCCTACAGCTTCTAGCAGAACATGGCACGCATCAAAACGAACAAGGGCGTGCCAGGCACGAGGCAGCTCGTGAAGAAAGAGAAGAAGCGGAAGAAGAAGCGTCTCTCTCTCGTTCAGCTTGCTTCAACCGAGGGGTGCCTTCCGCCTCTGTTTTTACCGACTTGGCCTTCTAGCATCGGCGGCCCAGTTTGCTTTGCTCTACCGCGACACACCACGGGCCTTTAGCCCCCTGCGTAGCGTAATCTCCAACCAGCAGCGGACACGGACGCCGAAGCTGTCACTCCGCACTGCGCCTACAGCCGGTGTTGAGGGGTACCAGTTCTCTCCTGTTTCTGCTGCCTTCGTCCACGATGCCACGGGAGAGCGAGGAACACCCTACGACGCCCAAGGGCAGACGGCAGTCAAGCGGCAGGCGGCTTTCCATTCGGGTGCCCGGTGAAGCTGCCCAGGCGTCACCTGCCGCACAATCGAGCCTCGACGTGGCCTCTGCCCACCCCGACCTGCCAAAAGAGGACCCATCGGTGCCCACCGCCCGTCACCGCAGCAGCAGCCGGGTTCGGCGCCGCCTCAAGGCGGGTCCTGACACAAGGAGCTCGGCTGCGGCGTCATCGACGGTGGACACGGCGGAACATACGACCGGGCAACAGGAGCCCCGCACGCGGACCAGTAACCGGCGGCGTCATCAATCGGGGAAGGTGAGAATCTTTCTGCGTGCAGAACTTGTTGGCTGCAGTCGGATTTTTCTTTGCGCCAGGTTAGAGGTGGGCAAAACGGCTCACTTCAGTGAGCATCTCAGAATTTTCAGTGAACCGGTTTATTTTAATGGCTGAGCGGTTCATTGACCTGTGCTAAGCATAATCTAAACTATTGCTTAATTCAGCGGCGGGATCTTTTCCTTGTTATGGGAACCTTTCTTTTGTTACAATATCCGGTGTATTTGTAGAGAAAAGAATTGGCTTCAACATCATTACAAAGGTTTTTATGTGTCTGGGGTATCTGAAGATCTCGCTCGAATGATATATAAAGAAAGAAATGTAAATGTTTTGTGAATTTTATTAGCTCACAAACACGCTTTCTGCTAGTGAGTTGTGACGCCAGAAAAAAATAATTCTCTGAAGCACGATATAAGAATCTAATTTGAATACATAAAATGTAAATTGCGGTTTATGAACAACACCTTGCTCAGTTTATTCCAAGTAAGACGGCTCCGTGTTTTGCAACTGATAATAGATGATGCCAAAGTTGCAGGCAAAACCCGGCTGCGACCGCCGCTACGCCTCTACTAACTCTACCGGAACGTGCTGACACCATAGATCCACCTTGTTCAGCACGGTTTTCTGATCACGGGAGTAGCCGTTGAGCGGCCGTTGTTTGGGGGAGCCGCTTTGCCAAATAACCGCCGTGAGCCGGAAGCAGAGTACCGCTGCTGAATTGAGCGGCTCAGAAGATCTGGCTCGCTGCACAAATGTAACTGTGGTTAATCACAGGAGTTCATTTTCTTATTTTCAAAAGGCAAAAGCAGTTCGTTCACCGTTGCCACTGCGGCCTCCCGATCTATCATTCACCACCGCCGCTGCGGTCTCTCAACCGTCGTTCTCAAAGAGCGGCTTAGAAAATCCGGGTCTTCGGCACTTCGGCTCAGGAACTGAGCAGAAGAGCCGAAGAACGGCTCAAAAGATCCGGCTCTCCTGACTCGGACTGTCTGCTCCCACGACAGGAGGCGATGGAAAAATTGCCCCGCCTGGCCCGGAAGCGCAGTTGCTTTCTCGCGCTGTAATTGAGAGAAAGAGAGAAAACATCTTTATTCGCAATAAAGAACCGGCTCGTCTGACCCGACTCTTCGGCTCTTGGAGCAGTTGGCTTTCTTCCTCCATGGTTGCCACCATAGCTGTGCTGTTTCTCTCCCCGTTCGACACGCATCACCGAGCGGGCGAGAAGGGCCCCCTCTCTTAGAAAGAACCGTCCCTCACAATTAGTGAGTGGCGGCTCACCCGCTCTTGAAAAAGAGCAGCTCAAAAAAGATCCGGATCGCTCCTGAGCGACGCATCTTTACTCCGAACGTGTGGGTAGTGCTGAAAGAAGTCCGGTTTCCATTGGAGGCATTAAATGACATTTTTTGCGCCCAAGAGCGCTTTGCGGCAGTGATTTTTCCGGCGGAGAGGTTAAGCATAGCAACTGCGCATCCCAACATAAGCTTCCCAATTGAAAAAAAGCTGGAAGCACAGCTCTTTCAGCTCTGCTGGGCGCGCTTCAGTGTACCTTGAGACGATACAAACTCTCTCTCTCACGAAGTACAATGCACCATCAACTAAAGATAAAGATTTCTTCAATTTCTCAACCTGCACTGTTCATAACTGCTCCAGAGCAACTCTCTATTTTCGTCCCGTAAATTTTACGTTCATAAAGAAGTCCTGGGCTGAACGTGAACTGCTTAGAGCGATTCAGCAAGCACAAATAGAGACACCGAGAAATCGTAGACGTGCAAAGTTTGGCGCAATTCATTTGCGGAAATAGCTGCACTAAGTGTAAACGAACACAAGACTGTGATTGCCAGGAATCGGAAAAAATCAAGTTGGCTTTTTCCAAAGCAATATTTAGCCTAAATGGCAGGGCTGCAGACAAATACACTGACTTTGAGGTTGAGTGACGTGCGTAAAAGTTTTCTGGACACAGTTATTTCTTTGTGCTTCTCTCTAGCATAAATTATGCTGTCGCCATAGCTGCGATAAGACTTTTGTACAGCAGCGCGACGCCTTTGCAATTCTGAAGTCGTTGTGAGCCTCTGGTCTTGATCTAGACTGAACAGCGGAGAAGCCTGAAATGGCACTAAAGGCGGAGCCAAACGGTAAAAAAATATTTCTAGGGATCATACGGTCACATCTGTATAAGGACCGGGTGGCCGTTGTATGGTGCCACCATCACTTCACCGAACAGCGCCGCCCGTGACAAACCGCTCGTCAGTGGAATGGCTGTGGCGGTCAGCGCAGCGTTGTTGGGCATGGCTTTCTGTAGTTCTGCTGCGATGCGGCTTGCAAAGCGTACATGAACACACGGAATTTTTCAGATCGTTAAATCTTGAGAGTGGAGGTGACCTTTACGAGGCATGCCATGTGTGTGAATTTACGCCTATACTCAGTAACTACAAATAGCAGATGACGCTCAATGCGCCCAGCTGGAAGTCAAGATGGAAGTAAAAGTCCATTCCTCTGTGCAATTTTTTCATGCCTGCATGCAGCATCGAGGAATATAATGGAGCTAAATGCTCCTATAAAGCCGGTGTGTGCAGCCGATCCAGGCATACTGTGACGCTGACCTTTGGCAGTTGATGACGGAACGGCGTCTGGCACAAGCGAAAGACAAAGTTGGGGTGTGGCTTCTAAGATTTCTAAGATTGTGATGGACCACAATTTCGTAACTTCATTAACTACGGTATAAATGTATCTAATTCAACAGAAATGCGCTAACCACAGTCAGCAGGAATCGTTCGCGGAATAAATACCGGATGATAGTAGAACGTTATTGCTTGTCGTGGACAAGCATTACTTTACAGGAATTGCAATGGTTGTTGGATAGTTGATTAATGGTTTTTAAAGAACCAATTATTGCGTGGCTGAAGGACGAGAGACAGGACGGTGACAAGAGTGACAAGCGGCCATGTTAATGTAGCCCATTCCCCAACTTAGAAGCTTCAAATAGGTTTTCGTAGCAGCCATAGAGAAGAAATGAGTGCTAATAATAGTAGTTTTATTTGTACTCACAACGGGTGGAGCCAAGCGTAGATCGCGGCAAAAAGCCCTCATGTCTGTAGCCCACAGCCAACTTTACGTAGCCCGGCATGTTTACGTAGCCGTTATTGCATCTAAGAACCCAACACATCTTTCTAGACTTCGTTTCACCGCACATATCCGCTCACAACACCACCAAAACATTCAAAGCACGGAATCAAACACGCAAAAGAAAAACGGGAGGTGGAGTCGTCCAATGCACCGGCTCATTCCAATAACGAGGCGGGCGCCGAGTAGTCACGCCACCCAGCCAGCTGCCCGGTTCCAATAAGAAAGGGACGCATTTATTTCCCGGTGATGTGATCCGGGAAGGCCGCCCCTGGAAACTACATTTATTGGAGGAATCAACTGCGGTGCTAGCACCCGATAGGCGTTGCTGGAAATCTTTGGTAGATGCCTTCGTCAAACACTGAACAGACGACAGCAGAATGAGGAAATCAGTTCGGATCCGAAGAATGGATTCGGGCGACGATGTATAGGACTGGTTTGTATTCATTGTTCTGCAGTAGTGATCAATTGGTTAATGATAGTGATGATGATGACAAATATTATTATGCTTTCTTTCTCCTCTTGCAGAGAATACCGCCCACGTCGCTGTCCCCCCTAAAGAGCAGTGAACCGCTTCCCTCCCCAACGACCCTAGGCGGATCTGCAGCCAAGCCAACAAGTTCCACTGCGGCGGTCGACAGTGTCCCTGTACCATCCGAAGCTGAGTGCGGGTAAGGTTTTAAGTGACATTGACAGACAGCCGCTTTTGACTGCCCCATGTAGGTTTCCAGAACAATACAGGTTTCCTTTCTAAACTATGTAGCTTTCCCGAACGATGCATAACACTCTTGGTTATGCGTCCGCAACACCCGATGATCGCAAGTAGTGGTAATGGTGGCAATAAATAAAAATGCTTTGAGGACACAGCAGAAACCGACTAGAGCCCCATAAGCAATGCTTCTGGACATGTGAAAAAGAAGCACGATACGAAAATGTTTTTCTTTTTTTGTGAAGCGAAATCAGGATTACATGAGCATTCGCGCGGCAAGTTCTAATCACGGTCCGAGTATGTCATTCAAAGGTGCTTTGTAGGGATTTAGAAACATGCTGGTTGCACTACATGTTGACATCTTAGTGCGCGTCACCTCTTCCCACCTACTGTCTCGCCTGGCCCAACCAGGCGATGGATGCTCCTGTAAACCTGTACTTCTGAGCATAAGGACTGCTGCAGAGGCATGGAGAGCGAAATATACTCTAATTACAAGGCGTGTATTCCATGATACAAATACCGAAACTTGAACAAATTATACTTACACGTTTTCAGGCTAATTGAACCCTGTGTCGTTCTTTGCTAGCTTCTGTCTTCAGATTCGCACTCTGTGTTGCACAAGCACGTGACTTCGAGTTTCACGTGGTCAATCGTCATAATTCCACCGAGTTGTTCTGCTCCTGATGTAACAAAAATTAAGCGTGTTGACTGTATTCCCTGCATTTCCCATTTCCTCTTCCACCCTCACAGGAAAGAGAAAAACGCCTGTCCAGCGTCTGCTGAGACAGTTCCATCACACCAAGCGACCAGTACCGCAGCCCGTTTAAAAGCAAGCGACGCGCCAAAAAGAGCCCAGCCCAGCCTAGTTAAGGACACGGCGGCCCTGTACGAGCTGTTGGCACAGACCTGCATGGGAAAACCATCCGCGGCGCGCTACCCAGAATCGGAGAGCCAGTACGAGCCCACGGCCGGTGTCAGCAGGGGAGG
This sequence comes from Haemaphysalis longicornis, assembly GCF_048455015.1. NCBI lineage: Eukaryota > Metazoa > Arthropoda > Arachnida > Ixodida > Ixodidae > Haemaphysalis > Haemaphysalis longicornis. Next base: position 123,359,643 of record NW_027526295.1, on the reverse strand, counting down.
CACACAGAGAAGCCGCGCCCGAACTTCGGAAGGAAACTCTGCGAAAGATTTAGTAAGCAGTTTGCTTTCTCTATTCGACATGTCGAAATGCAAAGGATGCTGCCATCGTGTTACAGTGCGGCTGACACTGAATTTCTAAATGCTCTCTCTCATTTAATGAACCTAAAAACACATTTACGAAGCTGCGATATACTTGCGTACAAGTTAAAAGTTAAGAACGGCAGTAGCTCACGTAGTGTATCACGCTGCCGAAGCGACGGACCCAGATGCCGTAGCGCGCGTGCTTTTTAAACTGAGACCGCGCTTTATTCGTGACGTCTAGTTTTGCTCACGTTGTTTGTTTGTCGTCACTGCAGTACTTTATAAGCAGAGTAAGTCAAAGAAATCACGGAAACAACTTGTGTCACGATAAAAACATTCACGGTAACGCACTCTTTCCTCCGCGCGGAGGAACAGCCGGCTATGGAGATGAGGCGCTGAGGCGACTTCCATTGTGGTTCTCACCTTGTACCCGAGTATAGTATATTTTAAAAGAACACGCATGCACAAGCATCTGTACACGACATTTATCGCTTCAATACAAGAAAAGGAATATAAATGCACAATACGGGTGCAAAAAAGTGAGTCGTTGGCGCAGAGGGCCTGCACTCTTCGTAAGAATCTGTTTACGACCTATTAGGGCACTGCTTTATTGGTTGCCGTCTTTAGCGAGTGGGGACATCAAGTTGCCAATTTGGGCTTTACTGGGACAAAATTCTTCTTTCGACTTGTAAAGTTTTCACAGATGTCTCAATAATTGCTCAAAAAACGCGAATTGTAAAAAACGACTTCAAGCTTATAGTTGCAATCACTTTCAAAAACAATGCTTGCGAAGGAGGATTTACCTGATCTGCACAACATGGCCTAATTCTGCTTCACGTTTTATTGTTCAAAGCCATGCGTAGTGCGAGTTCGCGTTGGTGCTGCATAAAAAGTACTGCATTGTAAGGTGAAGGGCAGTGATGAGTGAACGTTCCTGCAGGGGGTAAGAAGCATTCGGTTCCGAGGCAAATACTATTTCAGGATTCACGTACAGTGTATACAAGAAGCACCTGTCAGTATGTACATTCTCGATGGAAACATCGCGTCGGCATGATAGAACCCCTGTATTTACATTAATTTAATGAAAACTGGTTGTTATGGCTGATACCACAACTCATCCTTGCTTCACGTGGGATTTACGATATCCACAATCACGAAGACTCCAGAAGCGATTGCTTTGGGTGTTACTGGTCTATCGTCGTGGATTGCACTTTTTCCAACACCTGAATGCGCATGCCATGATCCAGGAAATACCTTGTCTCTGCCAGGTGACGTTTTGGCCGGCGCATTTGATTCCTAACGATTTTGTCATGCGGAGCAGTATGAGTTTTCAAAAGCACTTGTTTTTCCTCCAAGGTTACACCACTTTGAGGGCACCCCAAGCCCTTTGATGTACTTTTCCCTGAAAATTGGTACTTCTGTTTATGAGCACTGCTGAAGGGTCATTTTGTCTCGCCGACATTCATGTCCATTAAATGTTATGAAGTCCAGCCTGGCACCGTTTGTTTTTTTCTCGTGCTAGTCGCGGCGCTTCGCAAATGGGACTCCTTGGCGTTTCGTTTTCACTGTTTGTTAGTGATTCAGACGCCTGGATTCGCGTCAGCATTTCAGTGCGCTTCATCTGCTTTAGAGGTGTCGCAATGCCATGACATGATGTCCCCTTTTATTTGCATCGCTGGCTATCTGATGACAATTTAGAGTGGACTAACAGTTTGTTGTCCCGTGTTGCTACGTCTTCATGGTTTGCGACTCACAAGGGCCATTTCTTGTACATGTTCCCCAAACTATTCGGGATAAATTACGCACTTAATGAATGCGCGAAAGAAAAACCCTCACAAGTGGAGGTTGTAGGGAATTGCAATTAACCACGCAGATCAGATACAAGTTGTTGAGTGGCTGCGTTTACCATGAAAACATTTGTTGTTTCCACTGCCTTCAACGGTTTGATACCGAGAAAAACGGGGATAAAGCGGGAATGTGGAAACTCATGGCTGCTGTATTTTCCAGGTCACGGGCACTGCCACTAGCCCAAGAGGGCAAATAGCGGCGCTTTGCGCCGGCGTGGTGGCAATCCTCCTGCTAGCCACCCTGCTTGCCCTGCATCCTCTTCGACGGCTGCCACACAGTGAAGTGCTGTGCCACACGGAGGAGTGCCAGCTCCATGACCACCTCCTGCGGCAAGTCATCAGTACGAATGTCGACCCTTGCGAAGACTTCCACGCGTACGTCTGTTCCCGCTGGCTACCACCCAACGTGTACAAGGACCAGATGAAGTCGTTGATGGACCAGCTGCGGTTTGGCTGGTACCGAGCAATTAACATCAGCCTGTACGAAGGAACAAAAATTCTTCCGGCAGGGCGAAAGGCGCGCGCTATGTACGACCGTTGCATGGACAGTAGTGGCTCGCGGTACGGTTCCAACGTGTCTGAATTTCTCGAGATGCTTCCTAAGATCGGACTGCGCTGGCCGGGTGAACCTCTGCCCGGAGGTACTGCTCTTGGCTTGCTCATCTCTATGGACATCAACTGGATGGCGCCCCTTTGGTTCACTGCAAGAGTCACAACATTTCCGTATTCGGAAAGGGGAATTTTGCGGATAACCGCTGGTCCTCATATCGGTGCGCTATATCACCATCACCTCACCGTAAGGCAAGGGTACGCCTACGAGCGCTATTGGCGGGCGTTTCAAAAAATCCTATTCGGCAACACCGCGGCGGCTACGAGTACCGCTGAGATCGAGGATGTGGCTTCAATAGAGGGCGACATTCTCACCCGGCTACACAAAGCGCTCACACTGGAGCCAAAATCACCAGCTGTGTTTTCCCTAGGGGACATTGAGAATTATACTAATCCCTTGTCTTCGACCCAGTGGATCGAACAGCTCAGCAAAAACCCCCAGTATGGGCGACGCTTTGGCAGCAATGACTATGTTTTCGCTGGCGATGTCGGCTTTCTCAAAGCCGTGGGGACCATCTTCGCCACGTACAATGACACAGACATTCAGAGACACGTGGCATGGCTTTTCGTCCAGACGTACGGAATACTCGCGCACTACGACCTATTTCGTCTGCGGTACGGAGAATCACGTCTACTCCACGCGTACCTTCCAATCATCTGCGGCAGGTACCTCGAAGGAACCTACAAGCCGCTTCTTATACCCCTGCATTACGTGGCGCGGATTCCGGAGTTCGAACGTGACCAGGTCAGCAGAGTCTTGGAGAGCCTCAAGCATGCGTTCTCTGGCAAGATCAACGCTTCCAGCTGGATTGATATTGAGAGCAATCACCAGTTTCACAGAAAACTGTCGCGACTTGAAACCCGTCTTTGGCCTCATTCCTCCTTTCTTAGAAATGACGTGCTCGAGGCAACGTACGCCAATTTTCCAGACAACGAAACGTCTTTTGCAAGCTACTGGTTTAAGTCCCACTACTGGCTACGTTACATGAAGAGGACTCCCGAGTATGAATACATGGCGTTGCTGCCTGACAATAGCTCTCCGGCGTATCTACGCTACGACTACCTGGACAACAGCCTTCACATTGCAATAGGTGCAGTAGCGAGACCTTTGTTCTATGCAAACGGCACCGAGGCGATGCTGTACGGGGGATTCGGCTTTTCTTTGGCGCTGCAGTTGGTGAAGTTAATGGACAGCGAAGGGATAAAGTGGCATCCAGACACTGGCAATAGCGATTCTTTCTTCTCGCCAATGTCAGCGGAAGCCCTTAAAGTGAAGGATGCCTGCCTGAAGAAGGATAATATGTCAAGCGTGTTCCCAGAAGTACCGGCTCTCGAGATTACTTACAACGCTTATATTCTTTCGGATCAACGCCGAGCCCAGAAAGCCACAGCCATATCGAAAGACTTCCCGGAGTCCAAAGTATTCTTCCTCACACTGTGTTACATGACATGTGCTTTGCCCGGCATCATACATCCTTCCGTGGCCGATTGCAACAAAGCCTTACGTGGGTTCCGGCCCTTTGCCGAAGCTTTCGCGTGTGAAAAGGGTTCTAAAATGAACCCCCGCAATACGTGTGAATTGTTTTCGTAATTCGGTATCGTGAATTTGCTATCTTTCTTGGTAGTGTTGCGTTAGGGGATCTTAAGGCAACCTCGACCTAGGTTTTCTGCTTAAGGGACTTTTGGCTATTAATATGTGTTATTAATTAAGTTGCGCCTGCTTTCTTGTGTCCTGTAATGTTTTTATATTTGTATATACGCATTTGCACACACAGGGGTTGTTCTGAAATATTAGAAATCTGGAAGCTTTTGCAAAAACACCTGTGATTGTTTCGTTGTCACAAGGCATTTGCGGGTAACTGTGTTCCTCTTGGTTTCTGTAACGGCAAAGAAGCACAAGAGATTGTGCTAGAATACTTTTTATCTACGGATGTGATATTTCTGCTCACTACGAACGATGGTTGCAACGCAGTCATTCGTTTTTTGTCGCCGGGGGTAAGGTTGCTCGTTATGTTCTCTGTCATCCCTGGTCGCGGAGACGCTGACGCCACAAGCTGAAGGTCCACAGCTTAACAAAACACCTCTATTGCATTCATCTTGGGGCAGTGATAGGGGTGGCAGAGCGGCAGGGTTGGGAGGGGGAGATGATGGAGCGTATCCGGGATGCGTATTTCCAAACTCTTCAGTGCCCCACGTCATATGTCTCTTATCGCGATGCAGAACGTCATTTAAACGTGGTCATAGGCGGCAAGCTGAAGCTAAGGCGACGTAAAACATACCAAAGCACCGTAGCTAAGAAAAGCGCTCCTTATAATTCGGTTGAAACCAAATTTTGCAATAATGAATGACTGTGATGCAGAGAAGAGACGATGCTAAACAGCCCGGTAGGTAGGGGATGGCAAAGGGGGTTGGGAAAGACGGCAGAAATCAGTTGTAGTACATGTAACTATGTAATGTTCAAGTAGTTGGTTTTCGAGCCCCCATTGGAGAAACACACACTTTCAGTGGCGTAGACTTCTTATTTTTCCGGGGGGGGGAACCTGCAGTGCGCCTCGAAGCGGCGAAAGGAGGGGGGGAGGAAGCGGTGAGGGGGTCCCTATGAGATGACATGTCGTCACCCCGCTATGTAGAGGCTACCACTAATCATCATCATCATCATCATCATCATCATCATCATCATCATCATAAGGGGCACCTGCAGCAGTGAGGGCCTTTTACATTGTGTCGGCTAACTACGAGGTGTCCCAAATAAGACGTCCCGCAAATCTATGAACCGTGAACTTCAGCGGTTTGACGCATCCAGTAGAAATTTCTTTGAATACGCGTTTTACTGGTCACATTTATTCAAAAATATTGCATGACTGAACCATCAGCACAAAAAAACGAGTCGGTTTGTTTTTCTTTTAATGGGCAGTTCGGGGGTAAAAAGAAAGGGACACGAGAAAGGGACACGACAGGGGCGCTACGCGCTGCTATGTTCATTTCCGTTAAGAGCCCCCGAAACGGCTCTGACTTTGACTACTCATTTTAGTATCCGTGTGTGTGTTGTGCCAGAAAGCCCGACACAAATTCGCTGCACCTGGCGACGTGCCGATGGCGGGGTTGATTCGCGCCTAGGTCAAACCGCCCGCGTCAGACGTGCCGCGACTTGGCGGGAAAGGCGCCGCCGAGTCTGCTCTCCCTTTCCCATTGCGACGGCTGGACCAAATCATGCCTGGGACGGACTTATCCCCGCAGACACGCAGCAAGTAGCGCCTAGAGACGCCGCCGCAGAGTCGCCTTCCCTTTCCCGGTCGTGGAGGCTCGGCTGACGCAATCGCTTCGCCTTCATTCGCCAGATTCATAATGCGGCCAGTGATAGCTCCGACTGGAGGCATTGGAACTGCACGCGGCTGCAACGGAACCCTAGGGGTATAAAACCAGCCCGGAAGCAGCGGTGGTGCGGCGGCATCTCATCGAAGGCCCTGAGTTGACAAGTGCTATCCCGCTTGTCTTAGCCATGTAACGCTCTTGCGACCTTTGTATATATTGTATATAAATGCTGCTTCAAATAACCGTCAGCTCGGCTACTTCGTCGCTATGTTCTGCGCCGCGTCGATAGCGGACTGGGCAGGGCAACGTCGCAAGAGTAGTGACTGAGCTGGGATGGCCCGGTCCCAACAGTGTATGTGTATGTGTTTTGGAGGCTTGGAGCGGGTATCGCTCGCAGTCGACGGCTGCAGTGCACACAGTTGCTGCCGGTGCTTGGCAGCCGTTACAGCACTGTCCAACTGCTCTGGCGTGCTTTGTGACCTAGAAAACAAAGTTTGCAGACAGGCTTTTCGGAGGCGTGATAGCTTGCACTGACGTCACTGTATTCCCGTGTTGGTGCGTTGGTTGCACAGTGAAAATCTGCAGCTCTTGGTTCGAGAAGCGCTGATGAAGCTGAGAGCTATCGATAAAAAAGTGCGGTGGCGTCGTTATGGGCAAGCAACATGTTTTATCAGACGTTCCAAGACGCGAGCTAAAGGTAAAAACCCAACGCCTAGCGTTGGCGTTTATCATATAAAACGGCCCTTTCACGAGGCCTTCCACAGTGCGAGCTTAAACTCGGCACAAGTTGCTAGCGAGGAGTGGTCGCCACGCCAGTAAACAGCAGATGAAGGTAGGGGAAGAACAACCACCGAAATTCACCGTCGTCGTCAGCTTCATCATTACATGGTGGCATAAACGAGAAGCAGCGCATCGGGTTGCCATTCCAAAGCAAAACGCTCCTCCAACAGCAAGATGCCTGCGCTGTTCGACAAAATATGCGAGGCGAAACAAGGCGTCACACGCGTTCGACTGGGCATTATGATGTCCGATTAACAACCCACAACCTGCACGGTGGGGCTATATGCTCCCTTGTAAATGGACAGCGCGAGGACATAGTCCTACCAAACCTGAGCAAAAAGTTTCAAAACGGGAGCCTAATAAAACCATGTGGTTGACACAAACCATGCAGTCAATTTGACGCGAATGACGTAAACTAACTGCGACTGTTAGCGGAACCAAGCAGCTACGCGTTCCCAGGCCGCGCATTTGTAAACAAAAATAACTGCTCTAATCAACAGGTGCAGTAGAAACAGAGCAACTGTGGCCGCGATTCCCACCGGGACCTAACCCCCTCGTTTTTCCCTTTTCACCGCGACCCCTTAGCGAGCGACCGCCGAAAAACGCTAACAGCGCCAAACAAGGACAGGCAAAGGAGGGAGGTGCAGTTTTCGTTGCCTGATTTTACCATCCTTGAGAGTTAAGCAGCACATCGCCACCGCTAAATGTCTGAAACTCGTACACGTGCGTCCAGACTTGAGTTTGTGATAGAACTTGTTTACACTGCTGTACTCACGAGTGCATGTACTCACGAGTGCAAGCACTCGAAAATACACTAGTCATGAGTATTGTACTCATGAGTTCTGTACTCACGAGGAGTGGACTTACTACCCCTGTACTCAATCGTCATCATACTCAATTTTTTAATCTGGGTGTGTACTCACTCATCATCGTACTCACTCGTGAGTTTGAGTACAAATGAGTATAAATGAGTGTACTCACGAGTGAGTGCGCCGACCTATGCTCCCGACAAAATGTCGCTTTGCTGGCGTGCTGCTAAAGCCAAGCTATGGTGGCTAGAAGGGCCACCCTTCTAGCCACCATAGCCAAGCGCAGCGCTACATTGTCAACAATCCGCACACTGAGCACGTTTAACTCACCGTGAAGAAAAGCGACGCGGCTCTGCGTTTCCCCCTGCCCATCGGGAGGACGGAACTGTCTTTCAAGATCCTAACCATCCCAACCCCTATTGTAAACAATAGTTGGCAGACAGGACGGCCAACAGTCCGATGTCGACGGACGCGGAGCCGAGCCAAGCCCTTAAAAAAATCCTCAGCCGGGGCCGGAGGGGGCTCTGCCCCCCTGTAAAGCCATCCGGGGGGGGGGGGGGGGGCACGAGCCCCACTGCCCCCCTGTAGTTGGCGCTTCTGCACCCTTTGGCCTTCCCATGAGGTCAGTGTGTGCCCGGCATAGTTCTTGGAGGCACATTGTGCATGGTGTGCCAAAATTGAAGATCGCCGGGGTTAATTTGTGAGGCTGTCGGTCAGCGACTAAACCATTTTATAGAGACAATTTTTTTTTCTAACGCCGGCGCTGGAACCGTGGCGCTTGCGAGTAACTGCGCACGGCCGTCTTAGACGGTTGCGCATGACCAAATAAGGTGGAGCTAGTTGGGTGTCTCGTTTCCGCCACAGTGGGCGCAGATGAGTTGGGAGGAGCACCTTGGGCTCGGCCACTTAGATATTAGGTCGGCGTTAGAGGCGTAGTGGGTGTACATTTTTGCGTGCAAAGACGTCCTTTGTTCTAGGAAATGTCCTTAGTGAGGCAAGGAAACAAGGTAGTGGAACGTCGGCCAGTCTGTGCCGGCTGAGGACTCTAGATTGACGGTTCTTGCCAAAGTAGTTCAGATGTGCTCGGTGGGTCATATTGCCCTGAAGCAGTGTCGACAACCATGGGAGGATTTACTAGGCACTCCCGGGAAGCGGTGTATGCCATTCGGTTGCCGTCCGCTCCGGAGGTGCCCAGGTGTGCGGATCGCGCGCGTAGCGTGCTTGTTTATGAGAGGTTCCCTATGCGGTAAGGCCCTATTAGGAGGAGGGGCGAACGAGCGAAGCAACTTTATTAACATTCCTGCAGAACGATTAGCCGTCGCACGTAAGGAAGGCGTCACCGCGACGCGGCGATGACGTCTTCCCGGCTGTTGGCGCCTCTACTGCGGCCGCGGCCTCACTACTCCCTTTGGTCGACTGCGCCAGCCCCTGTTTTGGGGTGGCAGCCGCCCTCTGGTTTCGCTCGGTCGTTGCCTTTCGAGGGCCGCCGAGATCTTCTGGACGGCCTGGGCTTGGACTTCTTGATTAATTTATTCTGGGGCAAGGGATCTATTCCGCCTAATCAATAGCACCGAGCAATGGAGGGAGGTGTTGGGTAGCTCTGCTTGTCACAGCAGTTGCCACAGCACTCGCCACCAGCCTTTGGCCGGTGGCCACCGCGCTGGAATGATGAATCCAATCCCGTGCTCCCTTTTTTTCAATATAAAGTTTACTCTCTCTCTCTCTCTGTCTCGAGCGCTGGCTGTCCGGGTGCCGTGAAATACCCCTAGCGGCCAATTTCGAAAGCTGCCGCGGGAGGCTCCAGCCCGCTCCACACCGTCACCGCTGCTTTGGCGGCATACTCTCGACGGAGATTAAACATTTGTATGCGTTAAAAATACATACATATGTTGAGCAGCCACTTTATTTGCAAATGTGGTGTAGTAACGAGAATGTAAACGTTTTCGACGTCATCTTAGTGTAGTACATTCCGTCTGTATACGTTCCAGGTATGTGTTACTGTAGTGCGATGCTGGGTACCAGTATGTCGTAATAAAGATGAAGATGAAGGAGAACACTCGAGGAAAACTTGGCCAATCACCCCTGTGGGGGTACGCGCCAGGGAAAAAAGAGAAGTGCGTGGAAGAGGAAGACGTCGGAACCGTAATTAAATAAGAATTCTATTTATTCTCACTGTCTTTTGTTGATTTTCTTACCCCTGATTGTGTATGTGTCCTACCTAAAGGCGCAACGACAACAACAGGGAAAGCAACACAGGCTGGAGTTGACGTGTGCCAAGAAACCTGACATTCACCCGCCGGCGACGACCCTGCAGCAGCGCTTGGATGTCGCCAGCTATGCCGGCACAGCCAGGCCCGCGCTGTAGGGCCAGACGCTCGGTTAACTCCAGGCACCCGAGCTTTGCGCCGGGTAACCTCGCCATCGTTCCCTTCGGAGTGGGGGCGCCATGTTGTCGGGGAGACTACTTGCTCTTCCCACAAATCGAGGCACCCGTGCCTGGCGCCGGAAAGCCTCGACTTGCGCCAAGTCATCAGGCCACCACAGTTCATGGTGGATCAACCACTCCTGTCAGTCAAGGCAGCGGCACCAAAAGACCCGAACGCTACGCTACCCTCACCGGGAACTCCAGGACGCGAAGCCGTCGGGGAAGTTCAGCTCCACCTCCGGTCTAGACGCAACGTGCAGCGAACCTTGATGCAGCCAGAGCCTCTTGTTTTATGGTCTGATGGTAGCTGCTTTTAGGCTTTCCCCTTCATCCCTCTTTTGGAGATCCTGACCTCGGAACCTAGCAGAGATTAGACCGCGGTAGCTTAGTGGCCAAGGCGTTGCGCTGCTGAGCACGAGGGCGCGGCATGGATTCCCGGTCGCAGCGGCCGCTTTTCCGATCGAGGCTAAAAGCAAAAACGCCCGTGTGCACGAGATTTCGGCTCACGTAACAGATACCCACGTGGTCAAAATATAATTCCCAGCCCTCCACTACGGCGCGCCTCATCGCTTGCGTTGTGTCGGCGCGTTAAACCTTACAATCAAACAATTAAGAAGTGATCAAACTCTTTCACTGTGCAACCGCACGAGGTGCAAGAATTTGGTTGAGCTTGCAAGAGACATCGAAAATATGGGCTGCTTTCTAGGTTTCTCCCAGGAATAATCTAGTAGTTTCGCTGCCGATTACGTCGGAAGACGATAGTTCCTGCCGCCCTACAAACTAACTTCCCCCTCCACACCTTTATGCTTTGCTTCCCCTTTCACACTCCCATTAGGAATACTACTGGTAGTTTGCGCTTAAGGGACACTGAAGTGAATTTGTGAAGCTCCCGTTTTTCCTTGCACTGCGTAGGCTGTCTCAAATGAACACACTGTCCATCGTTTATACGGGCGATAAGGCGGTATTTTTTGTATAAAACCTGAAAGAAGAAAAACTAGTATGAGCGGTTGGAGGCGGCTGCACCAATTAACCGCAGTGACGTCAGGTAAAGGTTCTACGATATTAGACGATGTCCAAGATTAGTTCTCAAAGATTCGGTTCTGTGAAAGAACATGTTTGAAATCCGACGTTATCATTGAATAGGTATTCTAGATGACTGAATAATCGCCATACGGTGCTTCTGTCATGTTTTCAGCTTTAAAATGCCCCAGATAAGCCTACCAGGACGTCTTGGAATCGTAGCAATCACTATCCGAGGCCTACGAAGTGGATGAACGTTTTCCGCGTCACCGAAGATGCTCAAATGCCATGCGATTTTTCCCCATGTTTGGAGCTTGCTTCACTCGTGCCTGTATAGTAAAAAGAGTGTTCACACCAGGCCAATGGTCAGCTGATTCTGGCCTGTGCCCACTGCCTGCAAACAGTTGGTGCTTATGGCAACATCATGTCAAAGAGAACTTGCTGGAGCGTCAGTGTCTGCCTGCGCGCGTCCTTCAAACTCGGTCAGGCCAATGCTACTTTTTCTAGTTTCGGTTCTTATATTCGCGCCTTGAGGCAGTGGCGCTGGAAAACACTCCTCCTCTCATTTTTGTTTCTTTCCGGTTCTCTCCGGCGCGACTGGGGCGCGCATGCGCAAAAACGGTAACCGCAGTTGCTGCTTCCGCACGGCGAGGCCATGCGAGGCAGGAAGGCCGACGCGCGTCTAATGTAGTGGGCGTTTTCTCGTGTGTGCTCCCTCGGGCATTACGGTGCTGATAAAGGGACTCCAAGAACACCAGGATAAATCGTAACGCGAAGTATTTTAAGTGCTGTTAGCGAAAGGTGAGAACCTCGTTCGTATGCCGTGAAGCTGAGCTGAAGGATAGGACTTGTGTCGTGCATGTGCTGTGCTTGATGAGAGACAACTTTGTCGGTGTTGTATTGGTCATCGGCGTTTCTCGCCGCACGTCGGGTTCGCGCACGTAACGCGAATAAAGTGTTCAAGTGATATTCGAGCTGGCGTCGTTATTGCTCAATCGGCGTGGCTTCGCGCCGTCGGAGCGGGGCTTGCCCGGTGGAGGCAGCGGGGGGGCGGCGGCGGCGGCGGTTGGCGGGTGGGAATGGGGTGATACTTGGCTGAGTTTTGCTGCTCCGGGGTGCGGCACTTTGGTGCCAATCCCTCCACCATCTGACAACGGTAGGGGTAGGGACGGGAAGGGGGGAAGGAATCCAACTGGCATGAGAGGTCAGAGCATTACCTCTCCCCCAGGCAAGCTGCGCGCCCTCGCATTGTTGCCATGACAATTATAACGCCTTCAAGGCCAACAAAGCGGTGGCGTTGCTAGAGCAACAACAACGCAGTAATGTTTCTCCAGGCGCACTAGGGGAGATAATGGCGCAAGAATCACAATTAGCCCGGACGCTGGGTTGAAGGCTAAGAGACCGCCTCCTTACTCGGTCGTGGAGCAATGCACGTTACGGCCCAAACATGATGAATTCAGTATATATAACATCGACAGAAAATAAAGAAAACTTACGAAAAAAAAGAATGTACCCTCGGGGGCTCGAACTTGTGACTCGAAAAATAAAATACCGGACGCTCCCGACCACTCGGCCACAACCCCGGGATCCCGGGATGGAAATACAAGGTATATATGTACAACCACGGCACACTTTAGTTTCAGCATTTCAAGCAGCTTAGATGACTATTGCATTACGCTCGTACATAAGCGTCCCCCAAATTTCCACAATATATCACGTATAGGAATTGTATTTCTTTGACGGAAAAGCGTTCGCGGGTGTGTGGTCGTGCTGCTGACCGCTCTGCTTGTACACCCAACGCGAAAAAGTGCTTCCTGCACCGTAGTTTTCCGCTGTCCAATAAAAGCCTGAGTCAATTTTTTTCCTTAGTAACTATATAACTTCGCTGACTCTTCTCCCCCCTTAAATTTCCGTGGATTTTCCTTCTAGGGGGTCACATGTGCGCTTGTGCAGCGCTGGTGTGGAACGATCTGAACTTGGAGCTTGATATAGTGTAGAAACTAGGAAACTAAAGAAAGGCACATTCTTCAATTCACAAACGTGTCGTGGCGTAATTTCAACAGAGCGAACCAATTGCGACGACCCGTCGGCAGCTGCCGGACTAAACGCTGGGCCGTGTGACTCTGTCGCAAGGTCGGCAAGCCCTGCAGTAGCGCAGTCAACCCAAGACATTTTTTTCGTGACGTCAGACGAAACCGGCCCAGAAAATGGGCGAGGATGCAGAGAGGAAGACAGTATTTTCGAATTGAAATTTCTATAAATAAATTAGCGTAAAACGGACCCCGAGTAGTCTGAACATAACCTATGGACTCCGGAGTACAACTTGCGCTAGTAATCCCGCAATGTTTACAAATAACTTCAGTGTCCCTTTAAGATGTTGCGATCTCGCACGCGGTTTCAGCATCTCCGGGACTAGCAAAGAGAGAATATCAACGACCGACCGCGGCACCACCGAAAAAGAACGAGAAACCGTATTGCAACCATGGTCCACCACTTACCCGAACTATGGTGAGTGCAAATATCACATCCAGCTGAAATATCACATCATATATCATATCCAGATTCCCAGCAGCACCCCTTGTGCCCCCGTTACAATTACCCAAACCAGACGGAAACTAGTTACCCGTAAATGCCTTTTGGGAGACGATACTCACATGTTTTTTCCCCAGTAGATTCGAAGTTTCAAACATCTAAGAGCAAGCTGTGCGCCTAGATTTACGCTTAGACAAACTCCAATAGAAAATGGCTACACAAGACAACGACAGTGCCGTGTTTAACAGAACATATAATAAAGTACACAACCTACATAATCCTCGACGTTGCCTTCGCATCTCGTATTGCAACAATGCCAAGGCAGATAGCAGGTTAAACTTGTACGCCTTATGAAAATATTTCACAAGTGTTGTGCGGGTTCGTATTAGAACCTTTTGCACACGCAAAAGATTCGGCAATGGGGTGGAAGCCACGCAAGGCTTTGTTGCAATCGGCCATGGACGGATGTTTGATGCCGGGCAAAGCACATGCCATGTAAGACAGTGTCAGGAAGAATACTTTGGACTCCGGGAAGTTTTTAGATATGGCTGTGACTTTCTTGGCTCGGCGTGGATCCGAAAGAATAAATGCGTTGTGAGCAATCTCGAGAGCCGGTACTTCTGAAAACACACTTGAGATATTGTGCTTTTTCAGGCAGGCATCCTTCGCTTTAAAGGCTTCCGCTGACATTGGCGAGAAGAAAGAATCGGTATTGTCAGTGTCAAGATGCCACTTTATCCCTTCGCTGTCCATTAACTTCACCAACTGCAGCTCTAACGAATAGCCGAATGGCTCGCACAGCATCGCCTCGCTGCCATTTGTGTAGAAAAAAGGTCTCGCTACGGCACCGATTGCGATTTTCATGCTGTTGTCTAGGCAGTCGTAGCGTAGATACGTCGGGAAGTTACTGCCAGGGAGTCAGCGACGCCATGTATTCCTACTCGGGAGTCTTCATGAAACGTAGCCAATAGTGGGACTTAAACCAGTAGCTTGCAAAGGATGTTTCGTTGTCTGTAAAATTGGCGTACGTTGCCTCGAGCACATTATTTCTAAGAAAGGAGTGATGAGGCCAAAGACGGGTTTCAAGTCGGACAGTTTTCTATGAAACCGGTAATTGCTCTCAATATCAATCCACCTGGCAGCGTTTATCTTGCCAGAGAACGCATGCTTGAGGCTTTCCAAGACTGTGTTGACCCGGTCACGTCCGACCTCCGGAATCCGCGCCACGTAATGCAGGGGTATAAGAAGGGGCTTGTAGGTTCCTTCGAGGCACCTGCCGCAGATGATTGGAAGGTACGCGTGGATTAGACGTGATTCTCCGTACCGCAGACGAATTAGCTCGTAGTGCGCCAGTATTCCGTACGTCTGGAAGAAAAGCCATGCTAGGTGTCTCTGAATGTCTGTGTTTATGATGGTCCCTGTAGTTTTCAGACAGCCCATGTCTCTCGCGGAATCATAGTCATTTCTCGCATAGCGTCGCCGATACATGGAATTCTTGTTCTGTTCGATTCACTGGGTGGGAGGCAAATATTTAGTTTAGCTGTTATTGTACCACAGGGGAACCACAGCCGTTGATTTGGGCTGAATCGTGCGATTCGTTTTGCCGTTTTTATCAATTCTGCCACTAAGAAAGTATAGGAAAGTGTTATTCTTAAAAAAAAATCACGACCCATTTCAGTCTGTAAAAATGGAGAAGCAATAATGCTGAGGTGACAGAATTTTGAGCACAGGTACAAACCTTTATTGGAAATCATGCCACGATTAGATGCTCCTTGGCATTACTCAGTGTCGGCAGATTTTATGGAATCGGGGACGTGGAGGTACCCGCTTGTGGTGGCGAATTGGGTCACGGCACCTTTAGGTAGCCTTTGCGCACCCGCTCACTTTGAAATATTTGATGTGGATGGCATCCGGGAGTCTGGACTATATGCGTCAGGTCATATCACGTTAAGCCAAGCCAAGTCAAGCCAAGTCTATGATTTTATAATAAACAGAATGTTGAGTACAAGGTTAGCATATCCTTTCCGCTACGACGACGCAGTAAAAGTGAAATTCAAAATGAGAACGGCAACCTGTCGTGTAAGAGCAAGGGCGGAGCCAAATAAAAGCAAGCAAGCAAGGAAGCAAGCAGGGAAGCAAGCAAGCCCGCAATCAATCAATCAATCAATCAATCAATCAATCAATCAATCAATCAATCAATCAATCAATCAATCAATCAATCAATCAATCAATCAATCAATCAATCAATCAATCAATCAATCAATCAATCAATCAATCACCCAAACAAACAAACTAGCTAAGAAATAATAAACAGACAGGCAGACAGACAGAGAGACCAACAGACAGACTGAGAGACCGACAAAAAGCAAAAAAAACTAAAAAACGCGCACTCACGAACGTCTTGATCTCTGGAAAGTTTGGCGCTTTTTCTTCATGTTCTATAGCGGAGTTTTTGCCTTCGAGCATTTTGACCGACACGACAAATCTGCGCGAGAGAATGAACTTTTATTGAGCAAAATAAGGTAATGGCTAGTGCACGCAGGCACCGGATGGGGTGGAACCCTCTTCTCGGGTCCCATATACGTCTAGCAGCTCCTGGCCCCTGGCTGCCAGCGCGAGCTGGATCGTCAGGTCGGGGCTAGACAACACGGTCTCCCATTGCTCTCCGGGGGGTCGGGTGTGGGAATAGGGGTGGGGGGCGGGCGGATCTCAAGAGACTCGCACTCGGCCAGGACGTGTGCCAGAGTGCCTTGTTTGTCCTTGCAGAACGGGCAAGTACTCTCGTACCTGTCCGGGTACATCTTGTGTTAGATGCGCTAGCGTACCCGTATGTATTCTTCGTATTACGGTCTGATGTTTTCGGCTCAATTGCGGGTGGGGCCTTGGAAATCTGCATCTGCGCTCTCTGTACATTTCAGTAATTTCTCTACAGCTCGTGACGGGGCGCAGCTGTGGCGGCTCGTCCTCGGCCCGGACGGATAACTCTCGGGTGTGGTGGTAGGCGAGTTCGTTTCCTTCCATCCTCGAGTGAGCCGGCACCCACACAAGCTCTAAGGCTTGCCTCGGGGGCCTTCGCTTGGACAATATCGAATGTGCCGCGGAGGACACGCTCCCTTTTCGGACACCTTCCCTTTTCGCCTTCTTAGAGTCCGTGACTATAGTGCCGGCCCTCGGATGTGTTATCGCGAGGGTCTCGGCGACTTCCTCTGCTTCGATCGATTGGGTCGTGAGGACCGATGCGCAAGTCACCAGGGTGTCTACGGTGGTGACTGCTGCCGTAGCCTTGGTTCCCTTCTTGGGAAGCGCCGCGTCCGCGTAGAGGACGTCGGGGTCCTCTTCGAGCTGGCAGGCCAGCGCCCTGGCCCTTGCGGACCGCCTCCCTTCGTTTTTCCCGGGCTGCATGTTCCTGGGAAGGAGCTTCATCTTTACGACGTCCCTCCACTCGGGAGGTAATGTCTCGGTGTCTGGTTGCGGTTCGATGCTCCATTCCACCTTGCGCAGGACAGCCCGTCCGTCTTCAGTCTGACTTCGTCGGAGCGGACGCCTCGCTCCGAAAACACAGCGATCGTGCAGCGGCGGTAGTTACGTCCAGAGACCGGCTGATCGTCAGCGCGTCCCTGAAGACAACAGACCCCGCAGTTGCCGAGGAAGTGGCCGTGGCCCTGGCACTCGCACAGCCATGCGTGCACACCGTGGTCACCGACTCAATGACAGCGTACGGAAGCTTCCGCAGGGGGGTAATCTATTCCGCTTCCCGAGCCATTCTGTCCAAGTGCAAGCCACCGGGAAGAGCCATAGAGCTCGTGTGGGTCCCGGCTCACTCGCGGGTAGCAGGCAACACCATCGCCGACTACCATGCCCGAGAAATGTCAATCCGGGCCGAGAACGAGCCGGAAGAGCTACCGCACCCGGTTACTAGCTTTCGGGACATTACCCAGATGTACCGAGAGGAGAGGCGCAGACTGCCGGAACCGCACCCCAAACTGACTAGGCAGCAACAGACGATCCTGCGTCGAGCGCAGGCGGGATCGCTTGCGCATCCCGTACTGATGAACCTCATGTACCCTGCGGAACACGATACGCTCTGTCCGTTTTGCAAAAGAGAGAGGGGCACCCTGCCACACATCTTGACAGAGTGTACAGAACTCAAGACCCCCCTCCTTCCCTTCCCCACAACACCCCCAATCCCCAACCCCTTGAGCGATGGGAGACCTTGTTGACCAGCCCCGCCCTGCCGACTCAGCTCGCACTGACAGACAGGGGCCAGGAGCTGCTGGGAACATATGGGTCCCGTAACTAGGGAACCACCCCGTCTGGTGCCAGCGCGCACCACCGATTTCTTGGGCTCAGTAAAAGTTGATTCCTCCTCCTCCTCGTCTGATCATTTGTTTAGAGAGGTGAGCCTCCGCCATTTCATCCACAGTGTTGTGCCTGCCCATGCCCAGCAGTTTCTGCGTGGACGATTGGACGGGCACTTCCACAGCGAGCTTGGTCGCCTTCCTGACCACCGTGTCTTGGGCCTCACGGTCCCCCTTCGTCAGCTGGAGGAACGGGGCGGAGTTAGTGATGGGGGACACGATGAATGCCTGCATCAATTTCAGGGCGTCGTCTTCCTTGATTCCTCAGTTCCTGTTGGTGACTCTTCTGATCATGCTCGAGATATGCTCGGAGACGGTCTTGATCTTGTGTGTGGCGGCGGTTGCCTTGCCGTCGTCGTGCAGCAAAAGGCCCAGGATGTGGACCTGCTGCGTGGGCTTGAACTTCGTGCCGTAGATCGGGACGATAACGTTCGGTGGCGGTCCTTTCTTGGGACTACCTGGCTGCACCATCAACAGCTCCGACTTCTGCGGGGCACAGCTCAGCCCGCAGGTCTTGGCGTACTCGTGGACGGTCGTCGCCGCCCTCTGCAAGTTTTTTTCCACCCAGGCTTCGGAACACAAATCTGCGCAACGCTAACCATGAAGAAGTTCACTGTAAAAAAGTTTTTGGAAGTTCCCTTTTCTAGGGGAGTCCGTCATGGACATAACTGTACAAAATAATGAATGTCTCAGAGCCTGGAATACGGTTTGGAGTGCCTCAGAGATATGAAAATGGAAAACCAGCAAGTGGTAGCTAATATGACCTCTGCTTCTCTTGCGTTTCTTCTTTCGTTGGATTTCAGCTCCTATCAAGCAATATTAGTTGGGATATATGGGCTGTGCTTATGTGTATATGTGCTTGTATTTCGGAATTTACGCGAAAAAGAAAGTTTGCGCTGTAACCAGTAAATTGGCAAGCGCTCATGCTGATTCGAACTACATAAACAAGCCGCAAAAGCATGCATGCACTTGCGCATATAATAGGCAGCCCCCACCTCCCCCCATTACGTATGCATTTTATTTCGATAGCAACTTTAAAAATCACGCTTTTCGCTAAAGCTACGCTTCTCATCTAACTCAAGTTTCAAATCCGTTTAATCTTCTCCTAGAAGTCAAACACTGCCCGGTGTCGGCGTCAATCCTTACCTGTCAAGAGTGGAAGGTGGCGTTTATAGGTATTTCATTCTGCCCTCTTTCCATGTGCTAACAGACCGGCTAGAAGTAAGGAACGGCTATAATGACTCAGCGAGTATTGGTAGCACGGTGTAAAAATATTCTTACACCGTGATTGGTAGCCACCTAGCAACTTGCTAATGGTACTTTACCGAGAGGTGACAACGATAGGATTGTAGTAAAGACGGTAGCTTAGTGTAATCACAAGCAGCGGTAATGGTCGTTGGGAGCCCAAGGCTGCAGAACGGTAGCTCAAATGGAGAGAAGGTATTAAAAATGCTAGAGGATTTCCTTCGCATCAAGCCAGTTGATCGCAATTTTTTTTCTTTTAGTTGAGGTGCTTCCTACACGCTTACCTCATATAAATACTTGTTTCGAAAATTCTCGAATGAGCACAAAATATTCATTAGGCAACTTCTTCCTGACTTCATTACGAGATGTAAATCTTACGCTAAAACAACATAACAGTGCCGCACGTGCATAAATTAGGTCATTTAATAGATTTTAGATTGTCGTATTCTAAAAATTTTCCGGCTATTTTGTGTGTAACAAAATTATCGGAATGGTTGAGAGGGGTGCGCTGCGAAATTTGGAAATGCAAAGGGCTCCAAAAATGTTTAGGTTGGTCCAACCTACTCAATATTTTTCCGTTTATTCTTACCGTTCCGAGAACCGTTTCTCTAAACGTTCCTGGAATGTGTTCGGAACGGTTCCTTCGATAGGTACCGTTTCGGGTTCAGTTCCAAATTGGCGGGAAATACAGGTTCGGTTCGGTTTTGGTTCCGGGCAAATATTCGGATTCAGTTCCGGTTTCAAATTGGTTACTGTTCTGGTTTGACACCCTGATGCAGGTCACACTCAATATCTTCTCTTCGTCACACGTCGAACCGAGTGGTAACAAGGCCTGCTAAATTTTGAAGGGGGAATGCCTTGAACAGTATAATTAAAATAACCACTGCGCACAAATTAATTAGAGCGCAGTTGTTATTTTTTAGATAAACCATTACCAAATCGCCAAAGTTTCAAGTCTTTTAATAACCCCTTATCTTCGCTCGTTTACATTTTTCTCCTTTTCAGTATAGCGCAATTTCACCTACACAACCTCCTGGACTGAGTATGAGATCAAGGCTTTCAAGAGGATAATTGAGGAGCAGCCGTCCCTGAGCTTTTTAAAGGAGCCATGAAGACAAAATACAAGTTGGGTTTATTAGAAAGACTGCTTAGTCCCGATAACAATGATCCCAATATCATCGCAATCTTCGAGCAAATAACGGAGATATTAAAGAAAACGTGTGAAGCAGTCGCCACCCCCTAGCCAATTTCCCGCAACTTTTCTATGACGTCACGGAACCTTGTTTGTGCGATTGGCGGCCGCCTAACTGACCTGTCGCGACGACACATGACTGGACGTCTGTAATGGGCCTTTAGTTCCATTTGACCGCATCACTTGAATGCTAACGTGCAGTTAACGCACTGAAAATTATGTTTTATTGTTGGCCCGTATGACGTCATTCTTGCTCATAACACGTCACTGTGGCGCAAAATTTGAAAGTTTTTCAATACTTCTTGCTTTTTTTTTGTTAAAAACATCTTTTGTGGCTCTTATGGAGCTGAGTGTGATACTGAATCCTAGTTCTTTCAAATTACACGAAGTTGTATTTTCTCTTCATGGCTCTTAAGCCCTTACACTTTCAGCTGCTCTCTCGCCGAGCTCTAAAGTGGCCACCTACGCAATTCAGTTTTCGCACCTCTATGAGCCGAACAACTGAGTCAAGTGTACATAAGTTTTCGCTCTTAGCACTTCCCGATGGATATACTAAAAATTCAAGAAGCAAATGAATGTTCTTATTATCAAGCAACCAAACTCCGTGTGATGAATGGACGACAGCCCTTGGATACACAGCGCTCAGAAACAGCTCCAAAGAACGCATATAATCCCACAGTATTTTTGTACTCACTCATGTCATGCAAATTGCGGCTCTGTTAAAGTAACGGCGCTTTTAGGACCATGAGAACTACGATTGAGTTTTCACATCTCAGCGTATACACCTGTGTAGGCTGACTATAGGGGGTGTGTAGAGTGGCCAGGGGCTTCCAAGGTGTTTTAACTGCTCTATTCCAGTTCTTCCTGCAACATGGTTGTAAAATAAACACAATTCAATTCAATTTCATCCAAAATTGCTGAGTCTAGTTTCTTGAGAACGACAGATATCCCTAGCATACGGACATGCGCACTTTTTTTGTAAAAGAACAGATAAATAGACCATGCATTTATACCTGGAAAAGTTTCACAGACATCTCAATCAGCCTTGTTGTCATTTTGCGCTTCTGGAATGGCTGCTATAGTTGGTGACAGCTTAACTCTGCAGCGGCTTTTCAAGATCAAAGGGATTTTGTGTTCATCCGCAACCAATGGCGTGTAGCCGTTTGTGTGACGCCTGCGACGTACGTTTGAAAGGAGAAATACTTCCACTATGGCCGCGCTCGCTTCCCCACCGCTGCGGCGGTGTCGAGCGACAACGACGTTGCCGAGAATCAACACCTCTGTAGGCGATTTGTGTAACGAATGGGCTGTAGTGCATCAAGAAGCCGCTTATCGTCACCTGTCGCGTGTGTGTCTTGCCGCGTCGTGGTTTGTACGTACGTGAAGAAATCGTGGTGGCACTGGTGGGCTGTTTTACGTACTCGGAACGTCGTCAACGAACTCGATCTGAGAACGGCAAAGCGTCGAAGCTGCATCTGTTGCTGGTGTGATTGTGGAAATTGTGTCGGTGTAACGCAACCTTTGTGAAGAAATAATGCGATTTGCTCTCGTTTACGGCAGTAGCGGTGACAAGTTGCAAGCGTTTTCGTTTGTTGCTGTGAGCGTAGGCTGCGCCCGATGTCGACCGCAGGCCTACGTGGTGTCCGTCCGGCCCGACGCGGATCGTGCAAACGTGTGCGGCGTGTTTTTTGGCCGGATACTGCCGCTCGTACAGCCGAACACGTTATTAAGACGATTGCCAAATCTTACAATGTAAGGTATGTTTCCTTGCCGATTCGCGCATTGCTTTAGCCTGCCGGGGTACGAACGGAGCAGCGGTGTGGCGTTTTTTCCCCCCTGGCGTAAACAGGTATGATTAAACCATTATTGCCGAGACTCGCGAAGAAGTAAAGTTCATGCACAATTATCCGAGACTGGGTTGGGTAGCTTTAAGAAAATCGGTAGGAACCTGCCTTCCTACGAGAGACGGGTGCCTATGGCGTTCTGTTTGTGCCAATGGGCACATCATCTAACATACAAAAGTATGAACGTGTGCGAGTATTGTTGAGGTAATCAAATGTGGTTGCGTTTTGTTTCTTGACTGTCATTGGTTGGTCGTAATCATCAGTAGCATTTCTGAAACGTATAAGAGGGCTAAATAAACATCGAAACTGCATGATTCGTGGATTTTGAACCACGCCGTTGAAGGCAGCCGGAAAAGTGTGGTCCCGCACATGACCACGTATTTTTTTATACATTGCCAAAAATACACACGCGCGCAGCTTTTTATTATGCCTGCTAAGCTTATGGTGCGTATGTTCCCATCGCTACACTAAGCGGCATCAGAGAAACTGACTATGCATGTACTGAGGCTGCGTATTTCGTGTGCTGTGTGGAATTTCTCATAAGTGTCGTGAGCTGTTAAAGTTGTTTTGAAATAGCTGAATGCGTTTAGTAGGAATGAACCAATAGTTTATCTTCCCTTTATTTTCATGCAGTTTGTGTGATGGGCTTTATGAGTTATAAAAATTTGTCTATTGCAGCTATGTTTCATAGTGATGGCTGTAGTTTAATTATTGAATTTTGGTGCTCGTGCAGTTTAAGTTTCAAGAAAGGGGTTACAGTGTATTGGCAGACATTCAGATTTTCAGTGTCTCTGTCACGATAGACTGTTATTATACAGAGTGGAGGACATGTTTGAACGTCTTATCATGGAGCAAACTTTAATTTAGATTCAACACTGCTTCCCACTTTTAGATGTTTTTATTGTTCCAGCAACTGTGGAGAGCCTTCAAACAGTGACTGAAGGTGGTTCAGGTTGAAGAGCTGCAGTAATAATTGCTAACACTTGTGTATCAGGTAGAAATGAGGTATGTCACCCCTTCAGAATGCTAGGTTCATACTTTTCAAGCATGCACTGTTGATTCTGGTTATACAGCTGCAAGAATAATAGAAAGCAGTGATGCGGCATATCAAAATGGTTCAACTTCAGGCCTCCAGGGTGTCATGTCGCTGCTTTCTGTGCGCACTGTTGCTTCCGGCTGGTTCAGACGCAGTAAAAATTGGAAAAACTTACTCAGCAGGTCGCAACGATTTTACGTCACTCTTCAAGATGCTATGTAACTCCTTTGCAAGGTTGAACTGTTCCTTCTGACTAGAAAGCTATGGTAAGAAGTGAAAGCTCTAATAAAATACGTTGGATTGTGTTTATGCCAGCCCTTCAAGCTGTGATGTCGCTGCTTTTTAAGCACACATTGTAGCTTCTAGCCATGAAGTTGCGGTGAGGGTTGAAGAAACTTACATATTAAAATGGAATAAATTCATGCCACACTTTCAGGCTATAAAATTGCTGCTTCTCTCGCACACACATTGTAGTTTCTGGCCATGAAGTTGTGGTGAGAGTTGAAGATGCTTATGTAGTACGTTAGAATGAATCCATGCCACACCTTCATGCTGTGAAGTCACTGCTTTTCACGTTCACACTGTTGCTTTTGGCTTTAAAGCTGCATTAGGCACACTGGTGCAGCAAATCAAAATGGATCCAATGTCAGGCTTTCAGGGTGCCACTTTGCTGCTGCTGGCTGGAAAGTGTGGTAAGAATAGAAAATGCTCGTGCAGTAGCCCATGACACCTTGACAAGGGGCAGTGAGAATTAAATATTTCTTCTCCGTGTTCCAGTTTCGTGCTCTGATTGGTTGCAGAAGTGGATAAAATGGAAATGCTTGCATGGAGATGTCGGCACATTTTAAAATAATTCACTTAGATCTCACGTTCATACTCATATCTTTGGGCCTGTTGAGTGTGGTTGTCTAAATAGGTGCAGTATGAATTGAGTGCACTTGTGTAGTTGTTCGTTCAAGTTTCGTATGGGGCAGCCAGTGTTCGACGTCACTGTTTGGTGTACATAGGGGAAGGTTATTGGTTTGGGGAAGATTATCAGAAATTAAAATGCTTCCACAAAAGCTTGACATGACATGGCTTCAAAGCAACTATATGTTGAACCGAATATTTTCTTTATGTATGCTATTTCAAAAGCCTTATGAACAATAAAAATATCTTCACGGTAGGCTGCTGCACATCAGTGTAAAGCCAATGAAAGTTGAATGTAGCACAACTTGGGAACGAACTTCGGACGGATGCATATGTCGGTCACTATTCGTTTTTTTCCATAAAAGCTCGCAACAGTAATTTTTTTAGGCGGCTGCTAGTGCTTAAGGGTGTTTTTCTATCAATTCTCACCGTCAGTTGGGGTTCTCTGCGTTATCATTCCACTGTAAACTTCGCGGTGGTGATATGACACTAAAGAAACGCCGCCAGCTCTTTTATTACATCGCCGGGAAACACCTCGGAAATGGTCGCCTGGATTGAAAGCATGACACTGTATACTGTCAATCTAACCAACTGACGTAGAGCGTCTTGCCACTCGCGTGTCTCGTGAAGTAGAAATGATTAGTCTTGTAACGTTTCACATCCCGCAGTTCTCTGCTCGCGCTATACATTATTGTCGTCTCGTTTAGGCGGAATAAAATAACGCTTGTTTCTTCGTACCTACAGCTGATTTCGCAAGGCAGGACACCTTATGCGGCATCGCGACCTCCATGGGTGCGTGCGTCGCCGCGATAGGTGTTTGCAGTGCGTCACTACGTTCGAAACAGTCGCATAGAACAATGCGTGGCCCGTTGATATAGCGGCCGATTTCTGAAAGACACCGATGAATTTTCGCCGCTGGTTTCCTTTTCCCCCTGGGCTTACACAGTCCGTGCACTGCATCCAGCCATTGCGGCGACGAACCGCCCCTTTCTTCCACCCTGCGTTTACGACGCTTGATTTAGCGGTGATGATGGCTGTGGAAGATATTGTACCGACTACATTTCTTGACAATGATTGCACACGCGAAGTGAAGAAATAGTCGAACTGCGACGAGCCCGACAAAATTTGACGACGACCATTATGTTGATTATGTTTCTCCAAGCAGACGACGGCTAAGCGACGTGCAGCGGTCGAAAGTCGAACTATTCACACCCACAAAATCGTGTGTGCGTTGTTTATATGTTTATTTCTGTTGTCTAACCGTAAAACAATCACAGATAGCTTTGATTTAAGTATAAAATACACCGGGAATAGTTCCTATCAAGAATACCCATTGTTTTAGTGAGTAATTTTTTTTTCTCCTGAGGCAGTTTTCAATGAGGACGACTTTTTCTTTTTCCTGTGAAAATCATTCATTCTTCGGAATGAAACATATATAAACGACATCATAATGAGATGGTTATACTGTCAGCCGCTCATATTAGTAATCATGGGTATAAACAGCTGCAATATAACGAACTATTTTTTCTAACCGAGGAAAGTCAGCTAGCGGCCAAACAACGCTTGTGGGCGGAGCTGCACTCTTACCCTGTCATCGACTATAGTTTGAACAGAATCAGTTTGGAGAAAATCACCATTGGAGGACGTCAGCGGCCATAAGGTATTTAGTTCCCGGCACAGACTGGGACGAAATCGTGGATATTGAGGGTTCGTTGTTTGCAGTATTTGTACAGAACAAATTAGACGCACGATTATGCCTTACATGCACAAAACATTTCGATTTATTTTGGGAGAGGAGAACGCAAGAGGCCGGAGGTTCGCCAGGCGTAGAGCCCGGTTTACATTACTCGGCACTGCGCGAAGGATGTTCAGGGGATGACAAAGAGGGCAGGCGAATGGGGGATAACAGGAGGGGGCACGCCCACGCACTCTAGTTCCTTTTTGGGCACTATAGTCAACCGTCTAAGCTTGTGTCTTTCAGCAAACATAGAAGGGCTTTTGTCGCCTTGTCTATGGTACGGATCGATGTTTTAAGATGGTTTCGACTGTGAATGTTTTTCACTGACATCTCTGCTGAGGTAGGTGGAGAGCACGCCTCCTTGCTATAAATATTGGGGGCAACGTAAAGCACACGCTCTAATCAGTGGTTCTCAAGAATGAGTGTACCGGCGAATTTTTGCGAGCTTGCGAGAGCGATGGGGGACCCCACGATGAACTATGTTGATCGTGTCCTAAAGTTAAATAATATGCACTGGCAGCTAAAGTCACCAACGGGCTTATTAAATGCCCAATTTTTATTTTTATTACGCTTATGCGTGTCAAATTTCCAACAATTTTTTTCGCAGCTGTCACCCATCCTCTTGTGGGTCTGGCTTTGCCGGAAAGCTGGTGCGTTGGGCAAAAAGTCAACGTTAGAACATGTGCTACGTGGAGAAAACGGCACAAGTCGTGTATCGAAACCACCTTTTTTTCATTTCCAGCCAGGTATAGAAAAAGGAAGAAATAAATGGGGAATAAGACATTCGGGTAGGGCTTCACAGACCCCTGAAATGGACTCGCGGACCCCAGTTTGAGAACCACTGCTCTGTTGTCTCTTCAGTCCTACACGTGTCGCATTTGGGCCCTACTGACCATCCCGATGAGGAAGCCGTAAGCTTTCCTGAAGGCCACTCCACAATAGAGTCCACAAAATATAGCCGACTGTTATCGAGACAGGCCACACGGAAAACGGCGCTGGAGCAGAGTGTTCTCGTTGTAAATGCGCGGAATCACAATGCCAGTGTATACCATTGACGAATGGTAGTACTACTTCCGAAATGACAAAGCATCTTCGCGGCAGCGGTCCTTGAGATCGGAAGCAAGATGGTGCTTTTACTGCCATATCCCGTCCGGACAGCTGCATCATCCAAAACGTTGTCGCTGATTCCACAGTGACTTTGCAGCCATTGAAATAATATATCATGGCCCTATACGACGGCCCGATGCAAGAAGTCCTGAATTTTTGTAATAAGTTGGTGGAAAGGACAGTCGCACAGGTGGAAAGGACCGCACGGCGGAGTCAAGTGGTGGGAGTAAGTGGAAGGCATGCTTCGCGACGCTGCGCAGGACTGCTCATGTACTTTTTAGGGTAGCTTTGGAATCAGAATAAAAGGCACAATTTTAGGGAAGCAGCTTCGATAATGTATCTAAGAGCCCCACGAATGCTTTCCAGTTCAGCGGCCGTCAAGCTTGTGGCAGTGGCAACACGGACGGAATCAAATTCGAGAGAGTGAAGAACAGTTACTGCCTTCCAAAGTAAACGACAGTATACAGTTGATAGAACACATGTTCAGAAGTTTTATCGAATGTTTCGGCAACTCATGGGGACTGTAATGTTTATGCTGGATTTATAGATTTGGTGTGCGAAAGAGTGCCTTACGATGCTGCAGAATACTTGAATTAGGTTACAATCTGTTGTGAAGACATGTTGAACCCCAGCGCAATCGGACGAACGTTATTGTTTTGGTTTCGATTGCACGACATTGGTAACATTTTGAGCTCCCGCTGTTGCCGAGTTACAAAACGTGGTAAACACTAACGACATACAAAGTTAAGCTTCCTTAAAGAGGGAGTTTGGAAGGCCGGAGGGGGGGGGGGGGGAGGTTGGGGGAGTTATTGCGTTTACTAAAACGGCGACAGACGGGACTAAGAAAAAATGAGATCACCCGGAACACTGCCTGGTACTTCCCAGCCGTATTGCTCAGCTACAAGGCAAGGGCCACGAGAAACAGGAGTGCGTATAAAATTTGAACTTCCGTTAATTTCAGCCGAGGGAGCGACGACAAGTTGAATGTTGTAGCTGACGCTTGGTCCAGTAGATTGTCGGAAGTCGAAGCTGTTCATAAAATTGCTTATAAACTCAGGCTCATTCCTGATCAATGTATAAGGAACTGGACCATAATGAATTTTTGCAAAACATCCCGCAAAAATAATATCGCCGAAGGTGAATCCGGCGACTCATTTTGCAGTTTTTATCAATGCTGCCACTAAGAAAGTGTAACAAAGTGTAAGTCTTAAAAACATCAAGAGTCATTCCACTCTGTAAAAAGGGCTAACCAATAAAGCTGGGGTTACAGAATTTTGAACGCAGGTACAAACCTTTGATAGAAATTATGCCGCGACTAGCCACTCTTTCCGTCATTCAATATCGGCAGATTGTATGAAATCGGGGACGTAGAGGTTCGTGGGTTCGTGGGGGAGAATCGGGTCATGGCACCTTTAAGAAAAGAGCCTTTACGGGCTCACGCACTTGTAAACTTTTGACGTCCACAGCTTCTGGAAGTGGGGACTATATGCGTCATGTCAAGTTAAGTCAAGTCAAGTCAAGTCAAGTCGACGATTGTATTGTATACATAAGGTTCAGTACATGGTTACCCTGTCCTTTCCGTTACGACTACACAGGAAAAGTGAAATTCGAAATGCACAACGGCAGCCCGAATAAACGCAAGCAAGCAGGAAGCAAGGAAAAAGACAGGCAGACAGACAGACAGACAGACAGACAGACAGACACAGACAGACAGAGAAAAAAGAAAGAAACACACGCGCACACACGAACGTCTCGAGCTCTGGAATGGCTCGCCCTTTTTCACCAAATTCGGTAGCGGAGTTTTTTCAGCCGAGAATCGCTGACCGGAACGACAGATCTGCGCAACCCTAGCCAGAAAAAGGTTCACTATAAAAAATCATTGAAGGTCCCCTTTTTTAGGGGAGTCCGTCATGCACACAACTGTGCCTAATAACGAACATCTGAGAGCGTGCAGTATGGGTTGGGATGCCTGAGAGGTATGAAAATGAAAAACCAGCAAGTGGTAGCTGATGTAAGCTTTGCTTACCTTGCCTTTCTCCGTTCGTTGCATTTGAGCTACTATAAAAATGATTTGTTAGGATTTATGTGCTTTACTTGCTCTATTTCGCGGTTCACGTGAAAAAGAGAATTCGTGCTTCAACCAGAAAATCGACAAGCGCTCATGCTACTTCAAACTACTTACACAAGCCGCAAAAGCATGCATGAACGTGTGCATATCATAATAAGCCCCCACCCCCTTACGTATGCATTTTATTGGCTTTCCGTAGGCATACGACACAATCTGGGTATGAGGAAATCTACACACCATCGTCTGACTATAAATGACCTGAACTGGTGGCCTGTGCACGGCGCATGCTAAAGCATAGACAAATCCGCATCCACCCGTCTGCAGCGTAGAACAATAGCTTTATCTGGAACGGTTAATGTGTTGACAGACGCCCACCAAACCCATGACATAAACGGAGACCCCAAAAAAGACAAACAGACCCTACCCTCCACTGTTTAAAGTGGCTCTATTCTCCCATTGTGTTTTAAAATATTTCTTTATGCAAAGAAGTTCACTCTCATTAATTAATTAATTAATTAATTAATTCATTCATTCATCATTCATTCATTCATTTAATCGTACATTCATTCAATCAATCATTCATTCATAGTTACTTGACTTTGGCCCTCTAAAATCGTCTAACGCCCCAATTATGGGCTGTAGGAAAGCAAACGCGCTAACATTGAACATCGTGACATTTTCGATACACTGTCTTGTAAATGTTAAAAAACATAATAGAAAGAGAGAGAGAGAGAGAGAGAGAGAGAGAGAGAGAGAGAGAGAGAGAGAGAGAGAGAGAGAGAGAGAGAGAGAGAGAGAGAGAGAGAGAGAGAGAATGCGCTTTATGGTAACGGTGACGTGAGCCGAGCCACTGCGCCATAGCTTGGAAGTGTGTGTAATAAAAAATAAAAAAACGGAAATGTGACGTGATGCGCACGAATTCCCGAACATATTCACAGAATGAATTAATGAATGACAGAATGAATGAATGAACGAATGAAATCTTTAATGAGCACAACAGGCGCTGGTGTTCTCTGGCTGGTGTGTGTTGCGCGGGCCCTTTTTAGCGGGTCATGCACTGAAGTTAGTCACAACACTTCGTCTGAACCTGTGCCGCGTAAAAACACTAAAAGAGCTTTGGTAGCTCCCATGGCCTGGCGTGGACCTGACAAAGGACCCAAAGCTGCCCCCAGTTCGAGACCTACGTTATATCAAGAGGCCCTGCCTTGCCACTGTGAATTTTGAGCTTATGCAGAAGGACATGCTGAAAATCTTGAACTGTGTTGAAACGGTGGTTTGGGCTAGTTGGTTCATAATAACTGAAATTCAAAACAGCGCAAAAAAGACGCGACAAGAAACGACGACACACGGCGCCGGGTGTCGTCATTTCTTGTCTCGTCTTTTTTGCTCTGTTTCGAATTGCAAAATCTTACCTTACGTCACATGTCGAACAAGGTGGTAACCAAGCCTGCAAAATTTTTTAAGGGGGAATGCCTTGTGCAGTATAATTAACACAATATCTTTTCTCCTTTTCACTTCTCTCCTTCTTTTAAGTGTGGCGCTATTTCACATACAAAAGCTCTTGGACTGAGTCTGAGATCAAGGAGTTCAAAAGGAGAATTGAGAAGGAGCCGTCCCTGAGTTTTTTGAGCCCCTACACTTTCAACTGCTCTTCTGGCGAGCTCTGAAGTGGCCACCTACGCACTTCAGTTTTTGTACCTCCATAAGGCGAAAAACTGAGTCAAGTGTACATAATTTTTACGCTCTAAGCAGCTCCCCTGGGATTGTTAAAAATTCAAGAAAAAATAAACCTTCATTCAGAAGCAACGAAACCCTCTGCGACGAATGAAAGGCAATCCCTGGACACCCAGTGCTCTAACACAGCTCCAGAGAAACGCATTTATTCCCACAGTATTTTTGTGCTCAATGATTGCGTGCAAATTCAGGCTCTGTTACAGTAATGTCACTTTTAGGACCGCGTTAACTGCGATTTAGTTTTTACATCTCAACGTACACCTGTGTAGGTTTACAACAGCGGTGCATGGCGACAGAGGCCCTCCAAGCTGTTTAAACAGCTTTATTCCTGGTCTTCCTGCAACATGGTTGTAAAATAAACTCAATTGAATTAAATTCAAATAAAAAATATTGGGTCGAGCAAGTTGAGAGTGACAGAATTCCAGCACATGGACGTCGCGCTTGAAGGAAGGAAGGATTTGAAGGAAGGATTTATTGAACATTTTTCGGTACATACACATTGCACGTAGTTATTAGTACAGAAGGAGGTCCCAAAGTAAAACTGTCGGGGGGACCTCCTGTTTATAAATGCGAAAATGTTGTTAAAAAATATGTAGGCAGTCGAGGTACGGGTCAGCTTAGCACGCTAATTGGATATGCAAACACTATTAAAAAAGTCTGCAATTATATCTCAGAAAAAAAAAGGTTTGAGTACTATAAACAGGGGAAGCACAAAAAGTATTATTCAGAAAAAAAGAAAAAAAAGTTAGCAAGTATGGTCTTAAATTACTGTGCAATTAAGAAGCAATATTTTGTACAAGTACTAAAATTTCGCAGTTAGGTACGGATCAGTGTAACACGCCAATAAAGTATGGAAGCACTTGAACAAGAAATTATACAATATTAGCTCTGGAAAAACAGGATTAACTACGATACGAGACTTTATTATTCGGAAAGATTGTTAAGCAAAAACGATCTTAAACTACTGTTGAATGAACGCATAGAATAAGACAATTTAATTGTTATTGGTAATGAATTCCATAGTTGAATGGCTGCGAAAATGGCTGTTTGTTTGCAGTAGTTAGTGTAGACCTTAGGCAGCAGTAGGTTAAGGCCTTGTGCAAATCTTGTGGGGTTGGTGTTTGTTAGGTGGGAATCTAAGAAGCTACTAATAATTATGCCATGTGTGCGAGCCCGAAAGATGATAGCACCCAGTTTTAGTTGAAAAGCAACTTTTAGCGGTGGAATCTTCACACTGGTGTAGATGGGAAGCGCCGATGCGTTGTAAGGGCTGAATGTAATTAGGCGAACTGCTTGGTTTTGTAAATGATGGAGACATGACAAATGAGTAGAATATGTGTTTCCCGTTGACGATACGCAGTAATTAAGATGACTGTGAACAAATGCATAGTATAGAGATATCAGGATATGTTTCTGAAAATAGCTTCGAGATCTAATTAGTACGCGTATGCCAAAACCAATTTTTTTTGTAAGTGATTTCACGTGGAGATTAAATTTCAGATGAGTGTCGAGTAGAACTCCGAGGAATGTTACTGTGCGTGACACAGGAATGGCGGTGCGTTCAAAGCAAAGGCTTGGAACTGAAACTGGATGCTTATTAGAGGTATGAAATGTTAAATATTTTGTTTTTGTGGGGTTTATCTGGAGTGCGTTTTTATTACACCATGCTGCAATATTTTCGAGGTTTTTGTTTAGCCTTGCTGTTAGGGCGTCTAGATTAGGATCACCTGTTAGTATTGTTGTGTCGTCGGCGTAAAGAATACAAGTTGTGTTATTTAGGCACGTAGGCAAGTCATTAATATACACTAAGAAGAGAAGTGGACCTAAAATTGACCCTTGCGGAACGCCTTGATTTACAGTTATAGGTTGGGAAGTTGCGTCTAAAAGACGTACCACTTGGGTCCTGTCTGCTAAATAGCTCCGCAAAAGTGTTAGAGGTGGCCCACAAATTCCGAGTGGTTCTAATTTAGAAAAAAGAATTTCATGATTAATGGTATCGAAAGCTTTCGTGAAATCAATAAATACCGCTCCAGCCCAGTGTCCTTTGTCAATGAGCTGTTTAATTTTATCTGTAAATTCTATAAGCGCAAGTTCTGTTGAAAGATTAGGGCGAAAACCAAACTGGCAGTTGGTTAGAAGGTTGAATTTAGCAAAATATGCCATTAGACGATCTGAAATAAGCTTCTCGATTAATTTACTAAAGAACGGAAGAATAGTTATAGGGCGGTAATTAGCTAAAAAATTACGCTCTCCTTTTTTGAAGACTGGAACAATTTTGCCACGTTTAAGTTCAGACGGAAAGACGCCGGTCGTAAATATTTTATTGATTATGCTAGCAAGTACGGCGGACACGTCACGAGAAACTAGCTTTATTTTAAATGGGTGAATTAAATCTAACCCGGGGCCGGTGGTTTTTAAATTTTGAATTACATTATGGACTTCGTCAGCTGAGGTAGGACGCAGGTAAAAACTATGGGGACATCTAGGGAGGCATGCAACGTTACTAGCCTGTGTTACATTCACTTTAGAAAAGAAAGTGTTAAATGAGTCAGCAATGTCCATAGGATTCGTTAAAGTCTGCATACCATCGTGAATTTCAGTTATAGAGGATTGCTCGGCACCCAGCTTAAGGAATTCTCTGATTAGTTGCCAGTTCTTATGGGTGTTGTTACCGTTTTGAAGAATTTTATTTTGGTAGTAGTTCTTTTTAGCTTGCTTCAACGTTGCATCGAGGGTTTGCGAATACTTTTTATGACGAATTTTAAGAGGAATATTGAAGGGCCGAGCTTTAACTTTCTTGTAAAGGTTGTCTCTTTTAGGAATGCTGCGTAGGAGACCATTCGTTATCCATGGGTTCCTGGGGGCAGAGTATCGCTTATGAACGGGAGTCAGTGACGTGCATAGGGTAATTGATTCTACTATTTTAGAAGAGAATAAGTTGAATGCCACTTCTGGGCAATGTTCCTCCAACACGTCCCTCCAGTCAATAAGCGATATGATTTCGGTAAATTTACTGGAGTCAAACGAGTGTCTTGTTATGGTCTGAGGTTTAGATTGGGTACGACTTTCGAGCAGTAAAAAAATAGGGTAATGGTCTGTGATATTAAAGTCGACAATTCCAGGAACTTGAGGGGAAACTAAGTTAGATAAGATGTGGTCAATAAGCGTGTGCGGACCATTTGGCACGCACCGAGTAGCTGATTGTATTAAAGATTCTGAACCGTTACCAACGCAGCAGTTATTGTACTCTGAGCATGCGCCATCTGTTACGTCAGTGATGTCAATGTTTATGTCACCTACAATAATGATGTTTTTGTTTTTAGATTTAATTTGTTTAAGATTTGTTCCAGTTCTTTGCAGAAGTCAATGTAACAGGCGGACGGTGAGCGGTAGATGGATGCTATGATAGTGTTTCTTGCAAATGGAAAGGCAACGCGGTCGAATTCAATCCAGACTGATTCAATTTTTGCTGTGCTAAAACCTATGTCATTGCGACGTTTGTAAGATAATGCGTTTGAAATGAATATAGCTGAACCGCCATGACGGTCATTCGGGCGGTGATTGAATTCAGCATGGTGATTCGGCAAAGAAAACAGCCTGTCATCACTAGATGATAACCAGGTTTCCGACATGCAAATAACGGAAAAGTTGTGGTTGGAGAGTGTTAAAAAGTTGACGAGATCGTCGTAATGTTTAGGTAGGCTACGGATGTTAAAGTGAATAACGGATATGTGGGATGTGGCTGAATTTTTTAGTATGGTATTTAGCCGGTGTACAGTGTAATACATGATCGCATTAGCGACGTGATGCGCGATTGCGTTCATGCAAAGATGGCAAGATCACTGACCCCCGAGATTCGATAGACGTGGCTATCCTTCGTCTTGCGCGCTTTGATTTTGCAGTTTTCGACCCAGAGGAACTGCCATCCTTTTGTTTTTTTTGAGAGCCAATGCTTGCGCGAAGAGTCGTTTGTTCTCGGGAGTCAGGTGATCGTTGACGAAGACCGGCTTGAGACTGTTATTTTCTGACGTGAATCCAATAGAGCCAGCCGTGAGTCGTGCCTTTCTTGCCTTCGCTATGAATTCCGCTTTCTTTGTCCGCAAGCAGAACCGAGCGAGAATGTGCGGTCCGTCCTTTGCGGGTATGCGATGAACAACCTCAATATCAGACGCTGTAACAGGGCACTCAATTTTTTCTCCAATTTTCTCGAGAATTTCTGCGCAATCTTCCCCCTGCGTCGAGGGTACGCCTTTGATTTCCACATTGTTAATGCGGGAATACTGTTCCAGCTCTGCGACGCGCCGCGCTAGCTGGTGGTTTTCGCGAGCAAGTTCTTTGTTTTCTTTTATTAGCCCAGCTTGCTGTGCTTTCATTGTTTCTACGATGGTGTTGAACATGCTGAGACTAGATTTCATGCTTTCAACTTCTTTGTGCAATTCAGCAACATCCTTCGCTAACTCGGCATTAGTTACCACCGCGACACACAACGCGTTAGAACAGGGCAGCAGTAGAAGCGGCAGTATAGAAAAGCAATCAACCCAAATCGAAGTACTCAAAACAGACCTGCGTACGGTAGGATGTCTGGATTAGGTGTTGTCACACCACCGCAGCCACAGCCAGGGGCCGGAAACTTCAGCTAGTTTCGGTATCGCAAAATTAAGTGCCGCCATGACGCTGGTAGCCAAGCGAAAATTCAGCAACTTAGCATATGTGGCTTTATCTTTTCAACATATCCAGCAATAAAGTAAAGCGATTCCATTGTGTGTAGAAATAAAATGTGTTCTTGGCTGTTTCCTTTCTTGGCACCCTATTTATTTATTTAGTCGCTTCATTCGTTGCGCCGACGGGCGGCGCTTTCGCTCTTATTTCTTCTGCTGCCATCCTGCCCGTCTGCTCCTGCCGCTTTCACTGTGTGCACGTGTAGAAGTTTTGTAGTATGCCTTGAAGGTGAAAATTTTGGTGTTTGTAAGTGCGAACGGGCTCAAAATCTCAGAGAAACTGAGAAAAGGACACAACGCGCGCTTCGATGCTGTGCGGTGCGACAACTCGGGAAGGAATAACGCAGCGAAAATTTTCCGCTTCGCAGCGGACGGCATGCAGGTCAGCACACTTTTGATTCAGTGAAAGTTATGATGAAGCAAGCGCTATCCTTATCAAAAAAGCTGCTGGGCGAACCGAATCATCTATTGGTGTTGCTTTACAGTGAATTTCTTTTTGTTTGGTACAACGCATTTGTCTGTAATGTTGTAAGCATGTGAAGCTACTTGTCGGCAGTTTCTCATGAGCCGATTGATGCCAGCGGACACGCAGACGGAAATTTCGCTTCAGTATCGGTTTGGTGAGTGGTTGCTCTTCATTTTCTTTCCACCAGAGAAAAGCTTGGAAGTTATGTTCGCCTAATGTGCCTAAATGCTTCTTCGACGAACTGGTTTGGCTTTAGAGCGTTCCGACGATCAGTTTCTCTGAATGCTTATTAGCACGAAAGATGCCCCAAAAATTATTTACATGGCAGCTGACCGCTCGCATTCCGTGTTACGAGAAGTTCGAATTACCTGCGCGACGGCCGAGCAGCGCTTCGCTTTTCAACCTGTGCTAGTACACATTTTTTGTACCTTGTTTCCACTCTCAATATTTGTTTCGCTTTTACTTGTTTCTTGATATCCATGGTGGTATTTGTTCCAATTACCAAGTGTAATGTATGGCGAAATTGCGCAGAAAATTTGCTAGCTATAAAGGGTTTTTTGGGCTAGCAAGTTTGCGAGAATAAGAATATGGACGGTTGTTAATGGTGGCGAAATGAGCTGGTCATCTCACGTAATAATCATTTTATTATTCACAAACGCGTGTTTTATGAAACATCGTTTCTGTAGAATTGTATTGTGTACAGAAAATGAACGCGGTGACCTCTGCAGCAATTTTGTATATTCGACGAATTGTTCGAAGATTTCTGTTATGTTTGTGTAACCGACACAGAATGCGGACGTTTGTACTTACTATACGAGATACACAGCTATGTGCTTTTGTGGCATGTATTGAACTTCACTTGCCATACGTTGCTAATAAAATCAGTGAATGAACCACATTTCCCGCCTACTACTTTTTGTGCCCGAAACAAAACTGCCACGCTTCAGGGCGTGCTGCCTCACGCGTATTCAACTAAGAAATATATCCAAACAAATGTTTTCTGCACGTGTTGAGAGTCCAAGCAAATTAGCTACTGAACGCTGTCGAAAACAAGATGTGCAGCAGCAACCCTATCTGAAAAGCGAAATGTAAGCGGTGTTTGTTCACGCTTGCGACACACAAAGACAAGCGCGCTCGTTCAGACCATAGCAGACGATAAGCGGCACGGCGTTTCCTCCTCGCGCATCAACGAAAGCGTTGCCATAGCAGCATCAGTGATTTTTTTTATGTTTTTTAGTTGGACAGTTCGGCCTACCAAGCACCAGGGGACAAATTGGCGCTAGTGGCGCAATTATCGGTTACCTGGGGGGTATACCAGCTGACCTAGCCGTGCCACAGCTGCCAAGTGGCAATCCCTCCGATGCGTCGTCCTTTTGTAGCCGAAAGGCACGGTGGGGACTGGTGGCGCTGGCGGATGTCACGTGTCCAGGCTTGAAGATCGCCGGCTACGTCAGACGTTGTTCGCCACACGTGTCGAAACGGTGATAGCTGTGTCGCTGTCGAGGTGCGTGGAAAACAGGAACGTGCAGGGCCTGCGTACGGTAGGATGTCTGGATTAGGTGTTGTCACACCGCCGCAACCACAGCTGCCAAGTGGCAATCCCTCCGATGCGTCGTCCTTTTTTAGCCGAAAGGCACGGTGGGGACTGGTGGCGCTGGCGGTTGTCACGTGTCCAGGCTTGAAGATCGCCGGCTACGTCAGACGTTGTTCGCCACACGTGTCGAAACGGTGATAGCTGTGTCGCTGTCGAGGTGCGTGGAAAACAGGAACGTGCAGGGCCTGCTTACGGTAGGATGTCTGGATTAGGTGTTGTCACACCGCCGCAACCACAGCTGCCAAGTCTTTTTTTTTAAGTGCGAATGCACTTTATAAGCGACCCGAAACCATCCACCGCCGGTGGCGGCGGCGGCTGCGTCCGCAGTGCTCCTCTATATTTAAAAAAGAAACAGCATCCGGCGCCAGGTTTCGGTCCGAGGACTTTGCGGGCCGCAGCTCGACGCTCTACCGAATAAGCCACGGACGCGACGCTGATATCGGTGTCAGTAACGCGCCTTATATCTTTAACGCATTCAAACTACGTCGTCAGCGGCGTGAGTTGGCGACTCAGCGGCGTTATAGCGGCTTGATAACTGCGTTGTGTACACGTGATACTACAAACCCGATGGAAGAGATGGAAGAGAAGGCGGCGAGGCGGTGGGCTGCGGGGGCCGAGCGCAAGCGCCGCAAGCGGGCCGACAACCGTGCATTCGCACTTTCACATTCTCCCCCTCGGGGAAATGCGGGGGAATTTTTTGTAAAAGAACAGAAATATTGAGTAGGCCATGCATTTTCACCTGGAACAGTTTCACAGACATCTCAATGAGCCTCGTTGTCAGTTTGCGCTTCCCGAATAGTTGCTAGTTCGAAAAGAATCATTTCGAAGAAAATCACCATTGGTAGATATAAGCCGCAATGAGGCATTTAGTTCGAGGCACAGACTGGGACGAAATCATGAGCAGTGAGAATTTGGTGTTCGCAGTATTTGTACAAAACAAATGAGGCGCAGGATTATAGCCTTACATGCACAAAACATTTTGTTTTTTTTTCGGGGTAGGAGAGGAGAAAAGAGGATGGAAAGGCCGAGAGGTTAGCCAGGTGTAGAGCCCGGTTTGCTACTCGGCACTGGGGCAAGGATGTTCAGGGGATGACGAAGAGGGCAGGCGAAAATGAGAGGACAGGAGCGGGCACGCGCTCGCACTCTGGTCTCTTTTTGGGCAATATAGTCGACCGTCTAAGCTTGTGTCGTTCAGCAAACATAGACGGGGTTTTGTCGCCTTGTCAATAGCAGGGATCGATGTCCTGAGATCGTCTCGACTGTGAACACGGTTTATTGTCACGGCTGAGGTCGGTGGAGAGCACACGTCCGTTCTATAAATAGGGGAGGCAACGCAAAGAACAGGCTCTGTTGTCTCTTCAGCCCTACAGGCGTCGCAATGGGCGCTACTAGCCATCCCGATGAGGAAGCAGTAGGCCTTCGTGAAGGCCACTTTAAACCACAGTATACAAAGTAGACTGTTCGAGACAGCCCACACTGAAGACGGCGCTGGAGTAGAGGGTTCTGCGTGTAAAGGCGCGGAATCACAGATTCCGGTGTTTACCGTTTCTAATGTCAGTACTACGTCCTAAATGACGAAACATCTGCGAGGTACCGGTCTTTCACATTGTAAGCAAAATGGTGCTTTCACTGCCATGTGCCGTCCGGGCAGCTGCATCATCCGAAATGTTGCCGCTGATTCTACAGTGACTTTGTACCTGTTGGAATAAGATATCACGGCCCTTTACGATGTTCCAATGAAATACTTGAATTTCTGTAACCAGTTTGTGGAAAGGACAGTAGCGCAGGGCTGGTCGTGTGCTTTTCGAGGCACCTTCAAAATAAAGAAAACGGCCCATTTCGAAAAGCAGCTTTGGTAATGTATAGAATGGTTGCCAGGTCAGTAGCCGTCCAGCTCCTGGCACGGGAAACACGCAAGAAACTGAATTGTGGTTAATTCTGGTGGTATGACTGCGACACCTGCCAAAGTCGACGACGTTACAGAACCATCTGTAACCATATGAATCTGGTTATTGTGCTGCTCATGCAGTAACATCATAGAAAGCTGTTTAAGGGACAGTGGCGGCAATTCGGCCTTCTTCCCAGTGCCCGGAACACGGAGGCGAATTTCGGGGGCCGTCAAGGCGTGTACCTTGATGGTAATTCGGCCCTGTGCGCTGCGACGATCGCTGCAAATGATCGGCGTAGTCGACTTTGAGGGAGCTGCGCAAGTTGGTGACACGGCATTCTTGAGAGGAGCCTGATGGGCAGGTGTAACGTCTCAGTGGCCACATAGTTTCTATTGGATGGTCTTGGGCAGTAGTTTCTATTGGATGGTCTTGGGCAGTGTAAGTCGTTCCAGCTGTTGCCGGACATCGCGGTAAACCAAGGCATGTGCGTACGGCCTGCGCGTGTATGCTCAGGACTGCTGGAAGGTTTCTGGAGCATGTACTGGATATCGTTGGCAAGCTGTAACGCAAACATCCCAATAAAAGTGCCTGGTAAAGCTGCCGCCTTCCTCTGACCGATGTGCCCCACGTCTGTTCGGTATGAAATCAGAAAATGTGGGCCGTGGCGGTGAGTTTCTTTTTTAAAAAAGTCACATGTGTGCTCCATGACATTTCCCTGTCGATGAGAATTACAAGGAATTTGGGATGTCTGGGGTAAGGTATCTAGTTCCAATTGATCATTATGAGATATCGAAACATGGGTGGCTGGGTAAATTCAACCACCGCTGCCAGGTCGCTAGATATTCTCAGTCCTTACTTTCATAGGTGTTACGTCGTCACATAGGCCACTTTTTGAAGCTGAGCCGTGCGTAGCTGCTTGTAGCTACGTAGCTACGCTCGTAGCTGAGGCTCTTGCTGAGGTAAATCGTAGCTGAGGTCGATTGATATCTGGACGAACAGAGTAGAACCGTGGGCCTGAAAATAATATGCAGAAAACTAAAGTAATGATCAATAACCTCGGGACAGCAAAGCGGTTTGAGATAGGTGGCGAGGCAGTGGAAGTGGTGAGCGAATATATCTACTTAGGCCAAGTTGTGACCCCAGATCCCAACCATGAGGCAGAGTTAATTAGAAGGATAAAAATGGGGTGGGGTGCATATGGCAGACATTTTTAGATAATGAATAGCAGCCTACTATTGTCGCTGAAGAAGAAAGTGTATGACAGCTGCATATTACCGGTACTCACCTACGGGGCAGAAACCTGGAGGCTCCCTAAGAGGATTCAACTTAAATTGAGAACGACTCAGCGCGCAATAGAGCGGAAAATGATAGGTGTAACATTAAGGGACAAGAAGAGGGCGGAGTGGGTCAGGGAACAAACACGCGTTAAGGACATATTAGTAGAGATTAAGAAAAAGAAATGGACGTGGGCAGGGCATGTAATGCGAAGGCAAGATAACCGCTGGTCATTAAGGGCAACAGAGTGGATCCCTAGCAGGGGGCGGCAGAAAGTTAGATGGGCAGATGAGATCAAGCAGTTTGCTTGGATAAATTGGTCACAGTTGGCACAGGACCGAGGTAATTGGAGAATAATGTGATAGGTCTTTGCCCTGCAGTGGGCGTAGATAGGCTGCTGCTGCTGCTGCTGCTGCTGCTGATGATGATATCGCACTAAGCGCCATATCGCAATATGCGCCGACAGGCTTTCAATTACTGCGATTTCCTGCTGCTGCTGCTGCGGTATTCGGTCTGGGCACACACCTAGTTGCACCAAATACAGATTTAGTGGAATTGGTACGCTGCTGCAATGAACTATAAGAGGCCGGCGCAACGGAGCGCCTAGCTGCGTTTAAATCATCTGACGTAAAATGGGACTGAGTGGTATGTCTCATGAAGAACAAGTTAATTACTCAAATCAAGCGCTTGCTAGCAAAATAACAGGCCATTCCACTCTCGTGAAGTGGATGTCTGTCGGAGCTGGACACAATACACATCACACAAAGGGTTAGATATTGCACAGGTATTTTTATGTCTCATCTTTCGGTCATTGTAGTGACTATGACTGTCTGGTTACGTGGAAGGACTGCAGTTTTGTCGTAGCAAACACACATAAGGCAATTCGTTTCCCTGATAGCAGACGAGGAATTTGTGAAGTTACAACTTTACTGTAATCTAATTATGACAAGGGAATAAAACTTCGCGTAATTATAGTCATATATTTCTTTTGGGTAAAGTCTTGTCAAAACAACAATTAGAGCCGTTTTCTGCTGAAAATTCGCGATAAAGTTGGCATTGCCACAAGGCGTCTTTGTCACCCCAGATTTGTTTATGGACAGGTAAATCTACGGAACACCATAGAGAGTCAGCTCCGCCGTAAGCAAAAAGGAAAACGCTACTATGACGCAGAATTTACAGCGGGGACCTTCCAGTCCCGGTAGTGAAGGTGGCCGCAATGCGGACTGGGTCACAATTGGTACTGTGAAATAACGTCCAGGGAGGCAAGGGAGGAGGTCGTCGTCTGTAGAAAGCAAATATATTTACACTATTTACACAGAACCGTCAATAAAGCGTCCATCTTGTAGCCGCACCTGGTCGTCTTCGTCTTCTTTTCTATGCGTTTGTTGACCTCGGTGCCAGCTTCCTCTTCGTCTTCTACAAAAGTTTCAACATCTTCCCGCCCCAAACAGTTCATATGACCGTTCAGTGCCTGTAGTCAGTTTGCCGTTGGTGTCCAGTCCGTGTCCGATCTTCGCATTTTTTTCTTATTTTCGGCCTTCTCTTTCTCCTCGACTAAACCTTTCTCCTTACTTTCGCCCAATATTTCTTCATGATCATCCGGCCTGGCAAGGACCCACAGGCATATTTTTCTGCGTAGTTCTGTGTGCGCGTAGTTTTCGGAGATGGTTTCATCGAGGTCCGGTGTTTGCACCTAACACCCAGGTTCGAAACATCTATATTCACGTTGTGTGCAGCGAAAACTGCCAGGGAACCAGCTCTTGCGTTTCTTCTTGATCTCTGAACCAGTTCAGTGGCCTTGCTAATCGTCGATTTCATCATGATCGGTGCAGAATTCTTCTTTGATCCCTTTCCTGGCGATGTGCCGTGTTTTACAGAAGGTTTTCGGCCAATGGGAAGTTTTGCAGGCCCTGTTGAATGACCCGTGCTTTTATGGGCAACTATATTAACCAGACTGTTTTTTGAGGCCGTTCCTTCATAAAGGTGAAGCTGATGCACTTTTCCCGCGGAAGGTCATCGAACCTCATAACGACAGCAGAATCTCCGTATGGCGAATATATCAAGCGGGAGACCATGGATTTGGAAACTGGAGAGCTTCA
This sequence comes from Haemaphysalis longicornis, assembly GCF_048455015.1. Classification (NCBI taxonomy): domain Eukaryota; kingdom Metazoa; phylum Arthropoda; class Arachnida; order Ixodida; family Ixodidae; genus Haemaphysalis; species Haemaphysalis longicornis. Next base: position 123,316,956 of record NW_027526295.1, on the reverse strand, counting down.
AGGGCAAGATACGACACATAAAGGTAAAGCTGATGCACTTTTCCCGCCTCTGTCGTAGCTGAAAGCACATCTTGGGGCATGAGAGTGGTTTCCTTTGGTATCTCAGAAAATATGCTGCGTGAATTGGTGAGTAGGCTGTGTTTACGTCTTGTGCCATACGTACCTCCGGTGCAGCCACACATCTCGGTCACACGATCAGGCTTGGCTGGTAGTAGCGAATCTCGGTTGTTGTTCGTAGAACTCAGCTCAACTATTTCGCTTAGCCCATCTTCATGTAGCGCCACATATATCTCGTCATGAAGGCCCTTCCGCATAATATCTGTGCGATGCCTTGAGGCCGCAGGGGTGCTCTCAAAGACCTCAAGGGCGGAGTCTTCGCTGGTAACACCTTGCGAAGTCGGTGCGTCTTCCGAGATGTTATCTTCTGGCGCTGATGTGGTTGTCATTGATTTCGGGAACATAAAATGGCCTGCATTTTGTTCCTGCTCTGGTGCTTCCGGCATCATGGCGTCTTCAATTCCAAGCGAGATGTGTGCAGTGGTCTCCCCAAGAGCCTTCTCATTTGAGTGGCCGCTCATAGAGGTGTTTGGCATTGTTCGAACTGGCGAGATATCCATTAGTGACAATTCTTGGGGCCGATGGCCTATTACGGTAGTACCCAGCGATGACGTTGTAGTAGCTGGTGCGCTGTAAGTTCCGGTCTCTTCGTTAGGTTCATTACTGTCTGTGGTACTAATCGATCCACCTTCGGGTCGGTCTTGCTGTTCTATCACAACTTTCTTGGGTGGTGCGTTCTCCTTTCGCTCCTGAAGTCCTATTTCTAGTAAGGCGACAATTCTGCGCGCTTTTTTCAATGGCTCCAGAGCGTCTTCATTTTGGCCGTCGAGTTTGGCTCCGCGAGCCAGAGCTTCCAGCATATCATTGATTCTATGTAGTCGGTCGGCGCTATGCTGAAGCCTGGCTAACGAAAGTGCGGCCTCGACGTCTTTGGTTTTTCCTAGAGTGGGCGTTATTTCGGCGATCAGCGTCTGATTGAATCCGACAAGGCTTTTCTGAACAAGTTTCAACCGATTCATCTGTTTCGACGCCTCCTCCTCGCTTCGGGGTGAGCAATGCGGTCGAAGAGTAGATTTCCGCTCCTTGGCTCACCTCGTCGTGTCCCTTGACGTCCCGGGGTTTCGGCACCATGTGAAATAACGTCCAGGGAGGAAAGGGAGGAGGTCGTCGTCTGTAGAAAGCAAATATATTTACACTATTTACACAGAACCGTCAATAAAGCGTCCATCTTGTAGCCGCGCCAGGTCGTCTTCGTCTTCTTTTCTATGCGTTTGTTGACCTCGGTGCCAGCTTCCTCTTCGTCTTCTACAAAAGTTTCAACATACCGCTTGGGCGGAACACTCATACAAGTGCATCCTGAAGGTGTTGAAACCATATATACGCACCAGTACTAAGATCTACCAGTACTGCAAGGCGGGTGACTATTGCAGCGCCACCACTGAGTACCTCAAATTCGCTCCTCGTGGTTCATAAATTAGTGTGCAGCGGGCTCTCGTTATACGGAACCTCGAGGGACCGGGTAAACAGGTTTCGTTTATCAGGAGTATCGTTTCTTAGAGAATAAATTCCGCATAGTGCCATGCGATATCTGCGTAATCGGGAAAACGGCACACTAAGGGATAAAAATTATTGCACAAAGGTAGCAGTGGGTGGTTAATTTTTTAGGGTACTATTGGACTTAACACAAGAGTGTCAATAGTCCACGCACTCCAGAATCAGTGGCAATTGTGATAATATGGAGAAGCGAAAAAATACCTTATATCTGCTTATATTAATTTTCGCAGCCGTTTTTCTTTTTCTTTTCTTTTAAAGCAAGGCTTTATTAGTGTAACTGATGGCGGTGTCGTAATAAGAGCGAACTTAAGGAAAGCCAACTTTACACGGTAGGAGTGCACGTGATGATGATAGTGATGATAACGTTGATGAAAGCGGAAAGACGCGCTTCCCGTGGTCGGAATCAAATCTGGGTCCCTGCGTTATGAAGCCGACGTCTGCTCCGATTGCGGCATCACCGCACTCGGGTCACAGCCTTTTGCTTCCATTCAGCGCGGGGGCGTTGGCTTTGGGCTTTAGCTGGCTTATGCCTCTGGAGTTAACAGGCTGTAGTCTGTCTTTACTGCTGAGCCGGGTGCGTTTTTTACGCACCGGTGGCCCAGATCACACTGCCCGCAAAGTAACTTACTAGAAAGCCTTATTTCCCCGTTAGGTGTCGAAATCAATAGGGTGACTCCCCTCCTTATTAGGACAACTCCCGCCTTTTATAAACTCCGGCAACATCTTACGCAAAAATGCCCAAAACTTAAATCCGCGTATACTCGATGGCCTCCTCAAAGGCCATTTGGCCTTCATGCAGCCAGGAGTTGTAATTTATACAGAAGCCTCTCAGAGCGATGAAAAGTCAGAAATAGGTATATTTTAATTCTCCCTCCATTGGTCATTTTAAGTCCGTCTGGTAGACTTTGTCCCTATATTCAATGCTGAATTCTCGCCAATCGCCTTGGCTCTATGTGAATTGGATGGCTAAATAGTGTCCCCAGTTACAATTTAACATTCCCTTTCAGCCTGCTCAGCTCTTACTGCCCTTAAAGATACCCCTTTCCAGCTCACGTTTAAATCGCTCCTGCCGTCCCATACGATTGAAATGCACCTTATACCTGGGCATGCGGGCATCTCTTCAAATGAAGCCGGTAATTTTATAGCAAGAATAGCGCCTTCTGGGCCCGTCGCAGATGTCGTTCCGTGAAGGTCTTTTAACACGGCTGCTAGATATCACAGGATTCCAAAGCTACAAGGATAGCAGAAATCAGTTTTTCTGTTCTTGATATATTTCTGCCACCTGTTCTCAGGGGATTCAAAATGGCGCCTTTCGCGCAACATACAGGTCATACTAACGGCTTTTACTGTCGACTTGCCCAACAGGTACCTTCACACTTCTCGTCTGGCTCCAAAACCTCAGTGTAGTTACTGCAACGAAGGAGAGCCCGTCGACCACTACCTGTTGGCGTTTTACCAGACTCAAGTACCGGTTCCTGGAAGAGCCGCTTAGCAGCTATGGGTGTGCCATGTCAGTGCCGGAATTTCTTTTATTTGGGACTTATGAGATGGGGTTTATCTGCCGTGATGTTTGCTTTGCCCTCCTGAGCTTTATTGAAAATGCTAATTTATCACTATTCTAATTTGAATATTCACACACAGTTTGGATATTTCAATCCCTTTTTCCCAATTTATAACTGCAAAATGCCTTTCAACATTGTGACATTATCTTTATACAGTGCCCCATAATTAGATGAAACATTTTTTTCTTCTCCAACCATTGAGGTTTCGCCGGTTCCCTGATTGGCTATGTCTCATAGCCTGAGGAACAACAACAGAGGGTGTAGCAAGAAATATGCGGGTCCAAGTAATTCCCGCCAAGAGACAAATAAACGAAAGCGGAGAGAGACATATAAGGGACGCCTATGCTGCTCAGTACCGTCCCTGTAAGAGGTATGGCAAATGCTAGAAGCCGGATCCATCCCCATTGTCATCGTTCAGCCACTATCATTGAAGCGCAGGATGACTACCGACATAACAAGCTCGCTCTGGGTGGTACTGCGTGACAGATCATAAAAGAAAGGATAAAGGAAGTATTTATTTTCCATCTTGTCATCAATCTTCAGGCGGCACTAATCCTTGCTCGAGTTGTCAAAACATGACAGTCAACGCATTCATGTTTAAATTGGGAGGAGAGGTTAGTACAAGAACATGGCAGATCTTCCAAGCAACTTTTCGTGGCCAATACCCCTCCAGCTTCTAGCAGAACATGGCGCGCATCAAAAAGAACAAGGGCGTGCCAGGCACGAGGCAGCTCGTGAAGAAAGAGAAGAAGCGGAAGAAGAAGCGTCTCTCTCTCGTTCGGCTTGCTTCAACCGAGAGGTGCCTTCCGCCTCTGTTTTTACCGACTTGGCCTTCTAGCATCGGCGGCCCAGTTTGCTTTGCTCTACCGCGACACACCACGGGCCTTTAGCCCCCTGCGTAGCGTAATATCCAACCAGCAGCGGACACGGACGCCGAAGCTGTCACTCCGCACTGCGTCTACAGCCGGTGTTGAGGGGTACCAGTTCCCTCCTGTTTCTGCAGCCTTCGTCCACGATGCCACGGGAGAGCGAGGAACACCCTACGACTCCCAAGGGCAGACGGCAGTCAAGCGGCAGGCGGCTTTCCATTCGGGTGCCCGGTGAAGCAGCCCAGGCGTCACCTGCCGCACAATCGAGCCTCGACGCGGCCTCTGCCCACCCCGACCTGCCAAAAGAGGACTCATCGGTGCCCACCGCCCGTCACCGCAGCAGCAGCCGGGTTCGGCGCCGCCTCAAGGGGGTTCCTGACACAAGGAGCTCGGCTGCGGCGTCATCGACGGTGGACACGGCGGAACATACGACCTGGCAACAGGAGCCCCGCACGCGGACCACTAACCGGCGGCGTCATCAATCGGGGAAGGTGAGGATCTTTCTGCGTGCATAACTTGTTGGCTGCAGTCGGATTTTTCTTTGCGCCAGGTTAGAGGTGGGCCAAACGGCTCACTTCAGTGAGCAGCTCAGAATGGGTCGCTTCACTGCAGTGAACCGGTTTATTTGAACGGCTCAGCGGTTTATTGACCTGTGCTAAGCATAATCTAAATTATTGCTTAATTCAGCGGCGGGATCTTTTCCTTGTTATGGGAACATTTCTCTTGTCTCAGCATCAGGTGTATTTGTAGAGAAAAGAATTGGCTTCAACATGATTACAAAGGTTTTTATGTATCTGGGGTATTTGAAGATCTCGCTCGGTCGATATATAAAGAAAGAAATGTAAATGTTTTGTCTACTGCTTTAGCTCACAAACACGCTCTCTGCTAGTGAGTTGTGACGCCAGAAAAAAAATAATTCTCTGAAACACGATATAAGAATCTAAGTTGAATACATAAAATGTAAATTGCGGTTTATGAACAACACTTTGCTTAATTTATTCCCAGTAACACGGCTCCGTGTTTTGAAACTGATAATAGATGATGCCAAAGTTGCAGGCAAGACCAGGCTGTGTCCGCCGCTACGCCTCTACTAACTCTACCGGAACGTGCTTACACCATAGAGCCACCTGGTTCAGCACGGTTTTCTGATCACGCGAAGAGCCGTTGAGCGGCCGTTGTTTAAGGAAGCCGCTTTGGCAAAGAAACGTCGTGAGCCGGGAGCCGAGTAGCGCCGCTGAACTGAACGGCTCAGAACATCTGGCTCGTTGCACAAATGTAACTGTGGTCAATCACAGGAGTTCATGTTCTTATTTTCAAATGGCAAAAGCAGTTCGTTCACCGTTGCCATTGCGGCCTCCCGATCTATCATTCACCACCGCCGCTGCGGTCTCTCAACCGTCGTTCTCAAGGAGCGGCTTGGAAAATCCAGGTCTTCGGCTCTTCGGCTCAGGAACTGAGCAGAAGAGCCGAAGAACGGCTCAAAAGATCCGGCTCTCCTGACTCGGACTGTCTGTCACACGACAGGAGGCGATGGAGGAATTTGAAAAAATTGCCCCGCCTGGCCCGGAACCGCAGTTGCTTTCTCGCGATGGTAATAGATGGTGCAGAATTCGCAAAAAAGAACCGGCTCGTTTGACCCGGCTCTTCGGCTCTTGGACCAGTTGGCTTTTTTCCTCCATGGTTGCCACCATAGCTGTGCTGTTGCTCGCCCCGTTCGACACGCATCACTGAGCGGGCGAGAAGTGCCCCCTCTCTTAGAAAGAACCGACGCTCACAATTACTGAGTGACGGCTCACCCGCTCTTCAAAAAGAGCAGCTCAAAAAAAGATCCCGATCGCTCCTGAGCGACGCATCTTTACTCCGAACGTGTGGGTAGTGCTGAAAGAAGTCCGGTTTCCATTGGAGGCATTAAATGACATTTTTTTGCGCTCAAGAGCGCTTTGCGGCAGCGATTTTTCCGGCGGCGAAGTTAAGCATAGCAACTGCGCATCCCAACATAAGCTTCCCAATTGCAAAAAAGCTGGAAGCACAGCTCTTTCAGCTCTGCTGGGCGCGCTTCAGTGTACCTTGAGACGATACAAACTCTCTCTCTCACGAAGTACAATGCACCATCAACTAAAGATAAAGATTTCTTCAATTTCTCAACCTGCATTGTCCATAACTGCTCCAGAGCAACTCTCTATTTTCGTCCCGTAAAATTTACGTTTATAAAGAAGTCCTGGGCTGAACGTGAACTGCTTAGAGCGATTCAGGAAGGACAAATAATGACACCGAGAAATCTTCGACGAGCAAAGTTTGGCTCAATTCATTTGCGAAAATAGCTGCACTAAGTGTAAACGAACACAACACTGTGATTGCCAGCAATCGGAAAAGAGCAAGTTGGCTTTTTCCAAAGCATTATTTAGCCTAAATGGCAGGGCTGCAGACAAATAAACTGACTTTGAGGTTGAGTGACGTGCGTAAGAGTTTTCTGGACACAGTTATTTCTTTGTGCTTCTCTCCAGCATAAATTATGCTATCGCCATAGCTGCGATAAAACTTTTGTACAGCAGCGCGACGCCTTTGCAATTCCGAATTCGTTGTGAGCCTCTGGTCTTGATGTAGACTGAACAGCGGAGAAGCCTGAACTGGCACTAAACGCGGAGCCAAACGGTAAAAAATATTTCTAGGGATCATACGGTCACATCTGTATAGGGACCGGGCGGCCGTTGTATGGTGCCAACATCACCGAACAGCGCCGCCCGTGACAAACCGCTCGTCAGTGGAATGGCTGTGGCGGTCAACGCTGCGTTGTTGGGCATGGCCTTCTGTAGTTCTGCTGCGATGCGGCTTGCAAAGCGTACATGAATACACGGAATTTTTCAGATCGTTAAATCTTGAGAGTGTGGGTGACCTTTACGAGGCATGCCATGTGTGTGAATTTACGCCTATACTCAGTAACTACAAATAGCCGATGACGCTCAATGCGCCCAGCTGGAAGTCACGATGGAAGTAAAAGTCCATTCCTCTGTGCAATTTTTTTATGCCTGCGGGCAGCATCGAGGAATATAATGGAGCTAAATGCTCCTATAAAGCCGGTATGTGCAGCCGATCCAGGCATACTGCGGCGCTGACCTTTGGCAGTTGAGGACGGAACGGCGTCTTGCACAAGCGAAAGACAAAGTTGGGGTGTGGCTTCTAAGATTTCTAACATTGTGATGGACGACAATTTCGTAACTTCATTAACTACGGTATAAATGTATCTAATTCAACAGAAATGCGCTAACCACAGTCAGCAGGAATCGTTTGCAGAATAAATACCGCATGATAGTAGAACGTTATTGCTTGTCGTGGACAAGCATTACTTTACAGGAATTGCAATGGTTGTTGGATAGTTGATTAATGGTTTTTCAAGAACCAATTAGTGCGTGGCTGAAGGACGAGAGACAGGACGGTGACAAGAGAGACAAGCGGTCATGTTAATGTAGCCCATTCCCCAACTTAGAAGCTTCAAATAGGTTTTCGTAGCAGCCATAGAGAAGAAATGAGTACTAATAATAGTAGTTTTATTTGTACTCACAACGGGTGGAGCCAAGCGTAGATCGCGGCAAAAAGCCCTCATGTCTGTAGCCCATAGCCAACTTTAGGAGCGTCCGGCAAGTTTACGTAGCCGTTATTTCATCTAAGAACCCAACACATCTTTCTAGACTTCGTTTCACCGCACATATCCGCTCACAACACCACCAAAACATTCAAAGCACGGAATCAAACACGCAAAAGAAAAACGGGAGGCGGAGTCGTCCAATGCACCGGCTCATTCCAGTAACGAGGCGGGCGCCGAGTAGTCACGCCACCCACCCAGCTGCCCGGTTCCTATAAGAAAGGGACGCATTTATTTCCCGGTGATGTGATCCGGGAAGGCTGCCTCTGGAAACTATATTTATTGGAGGAATCAACTGCGGTGCTAGCACCCGATAGGCGTTGCTGGAAATCTTTGGTTGATGCCTTCGTCAAACACTGAACAGACGACAGCAGAATGGGGAAATCATTTCGGAGCCGAAGAATGGACTTGGGCGACGATGTATAGGACTGGTTTGTATTGATTGTTCTGCAGTAGTGATCGATTGGTTAATGATAGTGATGATGATGATAAATAATATTATGCTTTCTTTCTCCTCTTGCAGAGAATGCCGCCCACGTCGTTGTCCCCCCTAAAGAGCAGTGAACCGCTTCCCTCCCCAACGAACCTAGGCGGAGCTGCAGCTAAGCCAACAAGTTCCACTGCGGCAGTCGACAGTGTCCCTGTACCATCTGAAGCTGAGTTCGGGTAAGGTTCAAAGTGACATTGACAGACAGCCGCTTTTGACTGCCCCATGTAGGTTTCCAGAACAATACAGGTTTCCAATGTAGGTTTTCTAAACTCTGTAGCTTTCCCGAACGATGCATAGCACTCTTGGTTATGCGTCCGCAACACCCGATGATCGCAATTAGTGGTAATGGTGGCAATAAATAAAAATGCTTTGAGGACACAGCAGAAACCGACTAGAGCCCCATAAGCAATGCTTCTGGACATGTGAAAAAGAAGCACGATACGAAAATGTTTTTTTTTGTGAAGCGAAATCAGGATTACATGAGCATTCGCGCGGCAAGTTCTAATCACGGGCCGAGTATGTCATTCAAAGGTGCTTTGTAGAGATTTAGGAACCTGCGCATTGCAGTACATGTTGACATCTTAGTGCGCGTCACCTCTTCCCACCTACTGTCTCGCCTGGCCCAACAAGGCGTTGGATGCTCCTGTAAACCTGTACTTCTGAGCATAAGGACTGCTGCAGAGGCATGGAGAGCGAAATATACTCTAAATAACAGCGTGTATTCCATGATATAAATACCGAAACTTGAACAAATTATACTTACACGTTCTCACGCTTATTGAACCCTGTGTCGTTCTTTGCTAGCTTCTGTCTTCAGATTCGCACTCTGTGTTGCACAAGCACGTGACTTCGAGTTTCACGCGGTCAATCGTCATAATTTCACCGAGTTGTTCTGCTCCATATGTAACAAAAATTAAGCGTGTTGACTGTATTCACTGTATTTCCCATTTCCTCTTCCACCCTCACAGGAAAGAGAAAAACGCCAGTCCAGCGTCGGCTAAGACAGTTCTATCACACCAAGCGACCAGTACCACAGCCCGTTTCAAAGCGAGCGACACCCCAGAAAGAGCCCAGCCCAGCCAAGTTAAGGACACGGCAGCGCTGTACCAGCTGTTGGCTCAGACCTGCATGGGAAAACCGTCCGCGGCGCGCTATCCTGAATCGGACAGCCAGTACGAGCCCACGGCCGGTGTCAGCAGGGGAGGCACACTGAGAAGACGCGCCCGAACTTCGGAAGGAAACTCTGCGAAAGATTTCGTAAGCAGTTTGCTTTCTCTATTCGACATGTTGAAAGGCAAAGGATGCTGCCGTCGTGTTACAGCGCGGCTGACACTGAATTTCTAATTGCTCTCTCTCTCATTTAATGACCCTACAAACACATTTACGAAGCTGCGATATACTTGCGTACAAGTTAAGAACAGCAGTAGCTCACGTAGTGTATCACGCTGCCTAAGTGGCGTACCCAGATGCCGAAGCACGCCCGCGTTTTAAACCGAGACCGCGCTTTATTCGTAACGTCTATTTTTGCTCACCTTGTTTGTATGTCGTCACTGCAGTAGTTTATAAGAAGAGTAAGTCCAAGAAATCACGGAAACAACTTGTGCCACGATAAAAACACTCACGGTAACGCACTCTTTCCTCCGCGCGGAGGAACAGCCGGCTATGGAGATGAGGCGCTGAGGCGACTTCCATTGTCGTTCTCACCTTGTACCCGAGTATAGTGTATTTTAAAAGATCACGCATGCACAAGCATCTGTACACGACATTTATGGCTTCAATACAAGAAAAGGAATATAAATGCACAATACGGGTGCAAAAAAGTGAGTCGTTGGCGTAGAGGGTCTGCAGCTTTCGTAATAATCTGTTTACGACCTATTAGGGCACTGCTTTATTGGTTCGTGTCTTTAGCGGGTGGGGACATCAAGTTGCCAATTTGGGCTTTACTGGGACAAAATTCTTCTTTCGACTTGTAAAGTTTTCACAGATGTCTCAATAATTGCTCAAAAAACGCGAATTGTAAAAAACGACTTCAAGCTTATAGTTGCAATCACTTTCAAAAACAATGCTTGCGAAGGAGGATTTACCTGATCTGCACAACATGGCCTAATTCTGCTTCACGTTTTATTGTTCAAAGCCATGCGTAGTGTGAGTTCGCGTTGGTGCTGCATAAAAAGTACTGCATTGTAAGGTGAAGGGCAGTGATGAGTGAATGTTCCTGCAGGGGGTAAGAAGCATTCGGTTCCCAGACAAATACTATTTCAGGATTCACGTACAATGTATACAAGAAGCACCTGTCTGTATGTACATTCTCGATGGAAACATCGCGTCGGCATGATAGAACCCCTGTATTTACATTAATTTAATGAAAACTGGTTGTTATGTCTCATACCACAACTCATCCTTGCTTCACGTGGGATTTACGATATCCACAATCACGAAGACTCCAGAAGCGATTGCTTTGGGTGTTACTGGTCTATCGTCGTGGATTGCACTTTTTCCAACACCTGAATGCGCATGCCATGATCCAGGGAATACCTTGTCTCTGTCAGGTGAAGTTTTGGCCGGCGCATTTGATTCCTAACGATTTTGTCATGCGGAGCAGTATGAGTTTTCAAAAGCACTTGTTTTTCCTCCAAGGTTACACCACTTTGAGGGGCACCCCAAGCCCTCTGATGTACTTTTCCCTGAAAATTGGTACTTCTGTTTATGAGCACTGCTGAAGGGTCATTTTGTCTTGCCGACATCCATGTCCATTAAATGATATGAAGTCCAGCCTGGCACCGTTTGTTTTTTTCTCGTGCTAGTCGTGGCGCTTCTCAAATGGGACTCCTTGGCGTTTTGTTGTCACTGTTTGTTAGTGATTCGGACGCCTGGCTTCGCGTCAGCAGCTCAGTGCGCTCCATCTTCTTTAGAGGTGTCGCAATGCCATGACATGATGTCCCCTTTTATTTGCATCGTTGGCTATCTGATGACAATTTAGAGTGGACTAACAGTTTGTTGTCCCGTGTTGCTACGTCTTCATGGTTTGCGACTCACAAGGGCCATTTCTTGTAGATGTTCCCCAAACTATTCGGGATAAATTACGCACTTAATGAATGCGCGAAAGAAAAACCCTCACAAGTGGAGGTTGTACGGAATTGCAATTAACCACGCAGATCAGATACAAGTTGTTGAGTGGCTGCGTTTACCGTGAATCATTTGTTGTTTCCACTGCGTTCAACGGTTTGATACCGAGAAAAGCGGGGATAAAGAGGGAATGTGGAAACTTATGGCTGCTGTATTTTCCAGGTCACGGGCATTGCCACTAGCCTAAGAGGGCAAATAGCGGCGCTTTGCGCCGGCGTGGTGGCAATCCTCCTGGTAGCCACCCTGCTTGCCCTGCATCCTCTTCGACGGTTGCAACACAGTGAAGTGCTGTGCCACACGGAGGAGTGCCAGCTCCATGACCACCTCCTGCGGCAAGTCATCCGTACGAATGTCGACCCTTGCGAAGACTTCCACGCGTACGTCTGTTCCGGCTGGCTACCGCCCAACGAGTACCAGGACCAGGTGAAGTCGTTGATGGACCAGCTGCGGTTTGGCTGGTACCGCGCAATCAACATCAGCCTGTACGAAGGAACAAAAATGCTTCCCGCAGGGCGAAAGGCGCGCGCTATGTACGACCATTGCATGGACAGTAGTGGCTCGCGGTACGGTTCCAACGTGTCCGAATTTCTCGAGATGCTTCTTAAGATCGGACTGCGCTGGCCGGGTGAACCTCTGCCCGGAGGTACTGCTCTTGGCTTGCTCATCTCTATGGACATCAACTGGATGGCTCCCCTTTGGTTCACTGCAAGAGTCACAACATTTCCGTATTCGGAAAGGGGCATTTTGCGGTTGACCCCTGGTCCTCATATCGGTGCCCTATATCACCATCACCTCACTGTAAGGCAAGGGTACGCCTACGAACGCTATTGGCGGGCGTTTCAAAAAGTCCTATTCGGCAACACCGCGGCGGCTACGAGTACCGCTGAGATCGAGGATGTGGCTTCAATAGAGGGCGACATTCTCACCCGGCTACACAAAGCGCTCACACTGGAGCCGAAATCACCAGCTGTGTTTTCCCTAGGGGACATTGAGAGTTATACTAATCCCTTGTCTTCGACCCAGTGGATCGACCAGCTCAGCAAAAACCCCCAGTATGGGCGACGCTTTGGCAGCAATGACTATGTTTTCGCTGGCGATGTCGGCTTTCTCAAAGCCGTGGGGTTCATCTTCGCCACGTACAATGACACAGACATTCAGAAACACGTGGCATGGCTTTTCGTCCAGACGTACGGAATACTCGCGCACTACGACCTATTTCGTCTGCGGTACGGAGAATCACGTCTACTCCACGCGTACCTTCCAATCATCTGCGGCAGGTACCTCGAAGGAACCTACAAGCCGCTTCTTATACCGCTGCATTACGTGGCGCGGATTCCAGAGTTCGAACGTGACCAGGTCAGCAGAGTGTTGGAGAGCCTCAAGCATGCGTTCTCTGGCAAGATCAACGCTTCCAGCTGGATTGATACTGAGAGCAATCACCAGTTTCACAGAAAACTGTCGAGACTTGAAACCCGGCTTTGGCCTCATTCCTCCTTTCTTAGAAATGATGTGCTCGAGGCAACGTACGCCAATTTTCCAGACAACGAAACGTCTTTTGCAAGCTACTGGTTTAAGTCCCACTATTGGCTACGTTACATGAAGAGGACTCCCGAGTATGAATACATGGCGTTGCTGCCTGACAATAGCTCTCCGGCGTATCTACGCTACGACTACCTGGACAACAGCCTTCACATTGCAATAGGTGCAGTAGCGAGACCTTTGTTCTATGCAAACGGCACGGAGGCGATGCTGTACGGGGGATTCGGCTTTTCTTTGGCGCTGCAGTTGGTGAAGTTAATGGACAGCGAAGGGATAAAGTGGCATCCAGATACTGGCAATACCGATTCTTTCTTCTTGCCGATGTCAGCGGAAGCCCTTAAAGTGAAGGATGCCTGCCTGAAGAAGGATAATATGTCAAGCGTGTTCCCAGAAGTACCGGCTCTCGAGATTACTTACAACGCTTATATTCTTTCGGATCGACGCCGAGCCCAGAAAGCCACAGCCATATCGAAAGACTTCCCGGAGTCCAAAGTATTCTTCCTCACACTGTGTTACATGACATGTGCTTTGCCCGGCATCAGACATCCTTCCGTGGCTGATTGCAACAAAGCCTTACGTGGGTTCCGGCCCTTTGCCGAAGCTTTCGCTTGTGAAAAGGGTTCTAAAATGAACCCCCGCAATACGTGTGAATTGTTTTCGTAATTCGGTATCTTGAATTTGCCATCTTTCTTGGTAGAGTTGCGTTAGGGGATCTTAAGGCAACCTCGACCTAGGTTTTCTGCTTAAGGGACTTTTGGCTATTAATATGTGTTGTTAATCAAGTTGCGCCTGCTTTCTTGTGTCCTGTGATGTATTTATATTTGTACATGCGCATTTGCACACACACGGGTTGTTCTGAAATATTAAAAATCTGAAAGCTTTTGCAAAAACACCTGTGATTGTTTCGCTGTCACAAGGCATTTGCGGGTAACTGTGTTCCTCTTGGTTTCTGTAACGGCAAAGAAGCACAAGAGATTGTGCTAGAATACTTTTTATCTACGGATGTGATATTTCTGCTCACTACGAACGATGGTTGCAACGCTGTCATTCGTTTTTTGTCACCGGGGGTAAGGTTGCTCGTTATGTTCTCTGTCATCCCTGGTCGCGGAGACGCTGCCGCCACAAGCTGAAGGTCCACAGCTTAACAAAACACCCCTATTGCATTCATCTTGGGGCAGTGATAGGGGTGGCAGAGCGGGAGGGGTGGGAGGGGGAGATGATGGAGCGTATCCGGGATGCGTATTTCCAAACTCTTTAGTGCCCCACGTGATATGTCTCTTTGGGCGATGCAGAACGTCATCTAAACGTGGTCATAGGCGGCAAGCTGAAGCTAAGGCGACGTAAAACATACCAAAGCACCGTAGCTAAGAAAAGCGCTCCTTATAATTCGGTTGAAACAAAATTTTGCAATAATGAATGACTGTGATGCAGAGAAGAGACGATGCTAAACAGCCCGGTAGGTAGGGGATGGCAAAGGGGATTGGGAAAGGCGGCAGAAATCAGTTGTAGTACATGTAACTATGTAATGTTCAAGTAGTTAGTTTTCGAGCCCCCATTGGAGAAACACACACTTTGGCCTTCCCATGAGGTCAGTGTGTGCCCGCCATAGTTCTTGGAGGCACATTGTGCTTGGTGTGCCAAAATTGAAGATCGCCGGGGTTAATTTGTGAGGCTGTCGGTCAGCGACTAAACCATTTTATAGAGACAATTTTTTTTCCTAACGCCGGCGCTGGAACCGTGGCGCTTGCGAGTAACTGCGCACGGCCGTTTTAGACGGTTGCGCATGACCAAATAAGGTGGAGCTAGTTGGGTGTCTCGTTTCCGCCACAGTGGGCGCAGATGAGTTGGGAGGAACGCCTTGGGCTCGGCCACTTAGATATTAGGTCGGCGTTTGAGGCGTAGTGGGCGTACATTTTTGCGTGCAAAGACGTCCCCTGTTCTAGGAAATGTCCTTAGTAAGGCAAGGAAACAAGGTGGTGGAACGTCGGCCAGTCTGTGCCGGCTGAGGACTCTAGATTGACGGTTGTTGCCAAAGTAGTTCAGATGTGCTCGGTGGGTCATACTGCCGTGAAGCGGTGTCGACAAGCATGGGAGTATTTAGTAGGCACTCGCGGGAAGCGGTGTATGCCATTCGGTTGCCGTCCGCTCTAGGAGTGGCCAGGTGTGCGGACAGCGCGCGTAGCGTGCTTGTTTATGAGAGGTTCCCTATGCGGGAAGGCCCTATTAGGAGGAGGGGCGAACGAGCGAAGCAACTTTATTGAAATTCCTGCAGAACGATTAGCCGTCGCGTGTAAGGAAGGCGTCACCGTGACGCGGCCATGACGTCTTCCCGGCTGTTGGCGCCTCTACTCCGGCCGCGGCCTCACTACTCCCTTTGGTCGACTGCGCCAGCCCCTGTTTTGGGGTGGCAGCCTCCCTCTGGTTTCGCTCGGTCGTTGACTTTCGAGGGCCGCCGAGATCTCTGGACGGCCTGGGCTTGGACTTCTTGATCAATTTATTGTGGAGCAAGGGATGGCGTTTTCTGACTCTCCCATACCTTGTGGTACGGGGTGCGAGGAATATCCGCGCATGTCCAAGCAACAGCGGCTGTTGTGTCGTGGTTAGCGGCATCGGTGAAGACATCAACTTCCTCGTCGGCTTTATCGTTCGCCAGGGTGTGGACGTACTGCTCCCTTGCTACTCGTTGACCTGAGGAACGGGTCGTCGTCAAATAGTGCCGATCACAGGTCTGTCTCAAGGTGGAAGATAGCAGGGTCGACATTGCTATTTAAAGGAGCCATGAAGAGAAAACACAAGTTTGGGTCATTCAAAAGATTGTCTCGTTAGAATCATACTGACACCACTTTTAACGTAAACTTCGCTCAAATAAGCTACATAATTAGGAAAAACGGGAATGGTCATGCGACCCACCAGCTCATTTCCCGCAACAGAACCTGTGATGTCACATGGGCTAAGCTCTGCGATTGGCGGAGGCTGGCAGAAGCAGACGCAAATTAGGTAGAGCTTACAAACTAGACGAACGAGCGATTTGCGCTTAAATTTAGGGCACATTCTTTACAAAGCAATAGGAATGATGGGACAAACAGTGGAAGTTACGAAAGCACATGTAAACATAGAAGTACTGATGCGTTCTGCTGTTCGTACTGCGCACAGCATGCTTTGGTTTAGCTGCACAGTACTACGGGGCTTGGGGTTGTCTCAGACGACACTGGCCGATTGACGCAAGCAACGGTGTCTTACGCGACCCCATTTGTCGAGCGAGCACTGTTTCAGGGAACGAATATTTTCTCCCAGAACAAAAACAAGCCAGGTTTAAATGCGGGCAAAAACAAACCAAACGCTTGCCACGGTATGGTGGCGCCATCTAGGTTACGGAACGTAAAGAAACGCGGGAACAAACCAAAACCCTTACAGGGTGGAGACAACCTTTGAACGGTCCCGTGCCGCCGCAATTGGGCCAACGGGCTCAACGCGTTATTCTTTTCGTTTCCCACGAGACCTAGCAACGCGAAACAGACAATATGATTCAAACTTCTTCAGTAAACCGCGTTGCGGCGATAATTTTAGCGCGGTTTTGACACAATGACTTGCTTCGGCGGCGAGCGAGCAACCGAACATGGCGGCGCCAGCGTTACGTGTCTCTACCCTGTACGGCGGATGCGTGAATGAAGTATTCTAGGCTGCAGAGCGGTCGGTTCCCGTGATGTCAGTTGGGACCACGAAAACGCACGATTGAGCGGGAAAATCAAACTTTTAACCTAAATTGTTTAATTTCTCAGTGAATAAAGCACCGTTTGTATCCGGACAAGCGCTGGGGGCACTATAAAACACGAAATCTTTCGAATAAAACCAACTTGCATTTTCTCTTCATGGCTCCTTTAAGCTGTCCCATTTAAGAAAAAATGTCGCACCTGTCCATCTGACGATGACGATGGTTTAACGCGGAGCTTCCTCGTGATGGATTATTTGGTTGGCCAATCGCACACTGCGAGTATGTGCTACTCTGGATGTACGCATCCCTTTATTAGAATCTCCTTAGCAACTCCCGGGTGTGCGCTCCGTAGACCTAACGTTCGCGTTTCGGGTGTACGGCGCGAAGCAATTCCTGCTGCTTGGCGTTGGCTTCGACCGTGTAGAAGTGGAGCAAGCGGATAGACGTTGACTTCCAAACGCGGGGGACTCAGGTTCGATGCCGATTACAGGAAGCGTTTTTTTTTTACTTCTCCCACGATCATTCATCACCATCGTCAGAGAAAGTTGGCTTTTCTGCAGGGCGTATTATCATGAAACGGCATCAGCTTCGCTTTAACAGCTCGTCTGTGCCGGATGTATTCGAGGTGCTTCAGCAAATTCAGCTTGATGTCTTCGACTAGTTTGTGATGCGAGGAAGTGGCACTGCCTGTTCCAGTACGCCCGTCGTAGTGAGGCGTGTTAAATTTATTGTACGTGGTGTTATTACCGGAGATACCGGGGACGGAATGCATATACGAGAAATCCGTAAGAGATTCGGCCGTGTGCAACGGAAAGCTCAAGCTTAGGAAAAGCGTCCTAGTGTGAGGAGCCGTACTTATAGGATTGATGGGTTATGAGGTGCAAAGTTGAGCGCCAAGTTGTCCGAAGATTACTGATTCAGGAAGTTGGGCTTTGCAGCTGCTCACATGAATGACAGGTAATTTGATACTACCAATTTTTGATTGCAGAATCGCATTGGTGAAATATATTTTTTTTAATTTCGAGTTTTTCCCGCGCGGCTAACGAGGGGCGGTTTAAAGCAGCCATGAAGAGAAAACAAAAGTTTGTTTTATTCGAAAGATTAGGTGTTTCATAGTACCCTAAGCGCTTTCCCAGAAGCAAATGATGTTTTATTCACTGAGAAATAAGGCAATTTAAGCCAAAATTTTAAATATCCTGCTAAATTGCACATTTCGTGACGTGAACAATGGCGTCATACGAGCCGGTCCATGAAACAGATACTTAGTATGTCGACTCCATACAGCACCCACACGCGGGAATCAAACAGGAACCCGAACTCGTGCCGAAACCGAGACGGCGGCCATTTTAAAAATACTAGTAAAACCAGTGCACCCGCAGCCCTAGTCATGGAATCGCCTGATCCGCGGAACAAAACTCTCGCCGAGAAGCTCGGGCTAGCATTTAACAACCTCACACCACTTGAACGCTCAATGCTTCTTTGTGCACGAGCGGCAGGAGTTGTGGGATACTCGGATGGACCGGAAAGCGACCATTCCGCGATAGCCACAACAGACGAACGCCCAGCCATCGGCACCGCGGCCGACCCCCATCCCGAATCCAACTCTAGCATCCTGGGAGGCAAGTCTGGCTGACCCCAGCGCTGCGACACAGCTCCTGCTGACGTCCAGAGCGGAGGAAGCCATGGCCACGGCTTCCCAAGACGGCGCCCTGGACTAAGGGTGCTCAGGAAAATAAAGTTTACTTCCTTCCTTCCTTCGTCAGCCCCGTCGCGACGGACAAATACAGACTCCTACGTATGTGCCGTATTTTTATTATGGTTAATAATTGTTCAATTTCAGTAGCAGTATCGCTTATGCCAGTTGGCCGGTGTCGCGTATGGAAGGCCGTTCGCGCAAGCTCTCTGCTCCAAGCAGAAAGATACGAGCATCCATGCGCTGTGTGTACGGCATTTTCCCCCAAGGTCAGAACGCTTTGACGGCGATTTGACGAAGTCGGCGACGAGCGCCAGCATGTCCCAGGAGTGAGCTAACGTAAGCGTCCCTGCCGTAATCACTTCCTCGGAAATGAAGCGAGCCCACTCGTACTTCCTTTAGCTCTCTTTCTCATCCGTTTGCAAAGTTCACAAAACGTAGCCACTTGCTTCGCCGAGGTTCGTCGTTGGGCAGTACACGAAAGGAGATCTCCTCTCCGGCGGGGATGTCGCACTCCCTCGACGATTTGCCAGTACTACATGGGCATTTCAAAACGCAGCAACGAAATTTTATTGTAAATTACTCGAACAAACTGAAGTTTTCAGTGGTTGTAAACTGTAAACGAGGTCATAACGACAGCAGCAAGCCAACACGACCTCCATACCGAAACCTGTACGACGAGTGGCACTATCTCGTTGCTGCTCTCTGTTCCTTACTCCCCTCGTTTCTATTTTTACCATTGCTGGTTGGCGATATGACGGCCAACCTCCTGTGAAGGGATTACGATACCAAGCAAG
The DNA here is from genome assembly GCF_048455015.1 of Haemaphysalis longicornis. Taxonomy (NCBI): domain Eukaryota; kingdom Metazoa; phylum Arthropoda; class Arachnida; order Ixodida; family Ixodidae; genus Haemaphysalis; species Haemaphysalis longicornis. Next base: position 123,297,917 of record NW_027526295.1, on the reverse strand, counting down.
GTCGCGGCTGTGCGTGCTGGGACGGTTCGTTGGCCCCGAAGAGCCTCGAACCCGAAAATTCGTCTGCGCGACGGTGGCGACGGCGAGATGTCGAGTTCTGCTGGCGGTAGTTTCGTACGCATTGGCATACACGCTTGCGTGTTTATTCGGAACTGCAATCGTTTACTCCACCGTTCTTAGTGTCATAAAAGGTATGTGCAGTATGTTTAACGGGCATATAGTTCACTATGCAAACTGGTAAGCCCTGCTTTACTTGAGTTTGCTTTTGCCGGCCTCTGCCAATCGCAGAGCATTCTCGTGGGACATTTTAGGTTCTGTTACGGGAAATGAGCTGGTGGGTCGCATGGTCATTCCCTTTTTCCTAATTATGTAGCTTATTTGAGCGAAGTTTGTGTTAAAAGTGGTGTCAGTATGGTTTTAATGAGGCAATCTTTCGAATGAACCAAACTTGTGTTTTAAATGCGAATGCATTTATTAGCCGGGGGTTGTCTTGCTCCGTTGGTGGTGGTGGTGGTGGCCCATAAAGTGACGCATACCCACTCAGGGGGATTGGCCAAGAATAGTGTTTTTTTTTAACTAAAAAATCAGATTGGCAAAAAGGTGCAGTCGAAGAAAGAATTTAGAATATAGGTTGAAGGCACAACAAGAAAGAGGAGCGAGAGAGCCTGATCAGAATCATTTCAACAAGTCAGATGAGCCGTCTCTGAAATGAAGGAATGAATGGCTTGACAGACATCCCCATGGCAGTGGCCTAGCTGCGTGCCTCCAAACGACAAAAGCACTGGCAAGGTTAGTGGCATTCCAAGACGCCGCAGGGGAGCCTCCAGCAGCCTTCTCCGGTGATGCGAGAATCGGCGGCAAAAAAGGAAGAAATGCTCATCCGATTCAATTTCATGGCAGAAGTGGCACAAGGGTGAGGTTTCTAGATCTGCCCGGTATAGATACCTGCTAAGTGGGGGAACACCACACCGAAACGAAATCAGCGAAACTTCGCACGAGCGAGTTGGCAGTGGCTTGTTTTCCACCGAAACCTGAGGTGTTCGAGTTCCGGAGAGGTGTGCAGCCCGTGATCGGACACGTCCTGGGCCTGCAGGTATTGTCGATAACGGGCTAGCAACACGCAAGCAAACGGGGGAAGCACCTCCACAATAGGTAACGAAAATGCCATTTTTGCTAATGTATCCGCGGCTTCATTAAGGGCTAATCCACAGTGGCCAGGCAGCCAGACAAGCCTAATTGCCCGCACATGCGTGGGAACGAAGGAATAAAGTTTTAAGCATGGGACTGACAGTTTCTGAAGAAAGGACCATGCACACGGAGAGGAAATCCGTGAGTATCATCACTGAAGATTGCGCCGAATCGAGTTTCAGAACAGCAAGAAGAATAGCCAGAAATTCTTCATAAAATATGGGAATATAATCTGGTAGACGCAATGAAAAAGACCAATTCAATGCCGGAGAGAAGATACCCACCCCAACTTTTTCATTTTTTCCAGAGGCGTCGGTTACAATAACCACGTGCGATGGGTATTCAGACTGGTGAGCCAGGAGAATGTTTTTAATTAAGTTGGTTGGAAGCAACTTAGCATGTTTTGGGAAAATGTTATCAAAAGAAACCTCCACTACTGTGGGTTGAGACTGCAAAACGGGAACTGATAGGAGCATGAAGTTTAATGGTTGAAGTAAAGAATTGGCAAAAATGACCTGCGGGCGCCGGATACAAGACCAATTACAGCCGAAAAAAAATTCCCCGCATTTCCCCGAGGGGAAGAATGTGAAAGTGCGAATGCACGAGTTGAATTTGCGCAGTTCGGTAATGTTCGCGAAAGAGAGATCACACACACACACACAACTACAAAGAAAGAAAGATGCATTTATTCACAGACACCTATTTGTGTTGTCGTTGTACTTGATTGCTAGAGCGGATCTCAGCTTTGAAATTTCGTGTCAGTACTCCTTTAAGCGGGTGCATTAGCCCTTCTCACGCCCGATTCCTGGCCAATCCCCCACGTGGGTATGTGCCATGTCAGCAGGAACAACAACAAGAATGAGCCATGGGGACGCGGCCAGGCAGCGCGCGCCCATCTCCCCCCGTTGCTATGGAAGACGAGGAGCGCGCGCACCCGCAGCTGTTGCTATGCGGACTACGGCGGCGGACGATTCAGGCTCGCTTAAGAAGTGCATTCGCACTTAAAACGCAAATGCGTGTTGGACAAACACAGCCTGTGATCTGGCCAGCGGTGACTCTAGGAACTTTGGAAATGTATTGATGGTGAGATATTTGAACCTGGAATTCAGCGTTGGGACTCCGGTCTCCAAGTACAATACCCGAATAGGGACGTAACCGGGTAGGCCTAAGCAGCAACGCAAAGCTTGTCGTTCCAGCTTCACCAAAGGCATGAGCTTATATGTCGCAGCGCCAGAGAATACAACACACCCAAATTCTAAAATTGGTCGAACATACATGCTGTAAATCATCAAGAGCGTATCTGCCCTCAGACCTGTTCTTTTGTGGCTAAGACCCCTCAGTAGAGCCACAGCACGGGAGCCTTTTGCAGCTATATGTTCAATGTGTAGGCGCCAATTCAATTTTCTGTCATATATGACCCCAAGATATTTTAGCGAATCAACCTGACGAATGGTTTGTTGGTGATACGATAACGAAATCGATATTTGGTCCGTAAGAGGGAACACGAGGATGGCACACTTATCAATGTTTAAAGAAAATTTCAAAGTATCCAACCACGCTTCCAGGGCATTCAAATATGATTGAAGGGAATGAAATAAGGAATGGATGTCTTGCGATGAAGAGAAAAAGGCGATGTCATCTGCATAGACATATGTATGCACATCTCAGTGAATGGGTATGGAGCTCAAAAGCACATTGAATAACACTGGGGAGATAACAGACCCCTGGGGTACTCCACGTGTCTGCTTATACCGGGAAGAGGCGTAACCATTTTGGGAACAGAAAAACTCTCTGCTTTCCAGAAAAGCCGCTACCCACGCAGTAATGTACTCCGGAAACGAATAGCGAGCTAGGAGATCTGGATGTCATATTCCACACTGTCGTAGGCTTTCGAAATGTCCACGGTGACCAATGCAGCGATCTGCTTATTTTGTCGGGCCCAGTCTATATGCGCCCACCAGATAGAGCATCCTTCCCTAAAACCAATTTGTCTGCAGTTGAGTATGTTCCTTGTACGCAAAAACTTGTTAATACGGAGAAGCAAAACGCGCTCAATTACTTTTACAACGGTGGATGTTAGTGCTATTGGCCTAATATTATCAATTGTATATCCAAGATCCGGTTTCTTTAAAAAGAAGTAAAATCTTGGCCAAGCGCCATTCAGGAAGTATCCACGCGTTTTTAAGAGAAATATTAACCACATTCAACAGGTCTGCCGGGGCTTAATTGTACAACAGTTTAATCATCGCTGCGGTGATACCGTCTGGACCAGGCGCAGACGCTGGAAGACGGGAAATTACGCTATCTAGCTCGCCTATAGCGACCTCTTCAAAGTCAGCCGTGCCGAAATTTCGAGAGCCTGTCGACGGAATCCTTGTCGCAAACCGCAGCTGTATATCACTCGCTATGGTCTCTAAGAATTCAACGGATTCTTCTGGTGTACGAACCAGGGAGGGTGTGTTCGGAGAGACGGGAGATGATTTCCTAGACCTGAGAAACTTGAATAAAGCTTGTCTACGATTCGGTTGTGATAGGGCGGAAAATCGGCCAATAATAAATGTTTCCTTCGCACGTGATACAGTTCGCTTTGGCCGGCGTGCGCCTGCATTCCTCCAGCGCGAGCGCACGTGAGCGCGCGCCTCGTAGTTCTGCCTTCGTCGTCGTCGTCGTCGTAAATGCGAATGCATTTCTTAGTCGGGGGTTGTCGTGCTCGGTCGGCGTGCGCCTTCAGGTGTTATCTCTCCGCGCTCCTCCTCGCCCCTAGCAACAGCTGTGGCCGCCTAGCCCTCGCTCGAGACGCCGTTGCCGCGCAGCTGGACGCGGCTATGAAAAGTGTTCGCGTGCGCTCCAAACCCTCTGACCCCATAGTATTGGTTGGCGACTTCAACGTTGACGTGCGCAAGAAGAGTGGTGAGTGGCTGGTCGAGTACATGCAGACCAGGCACTCTATGCATTGTCTCTCTGCCGGCTTCGACACGTGCCCCACTACCATTCACGGGAGTTGCATTGATCTGGTCTTTACGCGAAACTGTGACGCGCGTATGCTTCTCAAAGACCCTTTGACCGTGCACTTTAGCGATCACAAGGCAGTGATTGTGGCCATCAGGTACAACGATAACACAAACAGGTGCTGATGAATAAATGATTACATTCACACTCTCGTCATTAATTACGCCATTACTCGCAACACACTCGTCGGTGCACCCAATGCATTCGCATTTCTGCACGATTCCCTTCGGGGAGGTGCGGGGGAATTTTTTTTCTCTTCATGGCTCCTTTCAAGATGGGAGGAGGGAAGAAAGTAGGAAGGAAAGAGCAAGAGAAGAAAACAGGGAGAGAGGGGCTGCCAAGAGCACAGAAGGTCACGAAACCGACAGGTTTTCAAGTCTACAGGTATGCATGCAGTCCAGTGGCGTGCAGAAAGTCCATCAGTGACCTGCAGTATTTATCGTCCTGCACCCAGCGGTTGTAGTTATCCGGTTTATCCCACCGGAGACCAACCTTTCTGAACGCAGCGTCTCGAGCTGTCCTTGTCCCCGCGTACGTCCACAAAAGATGCTTGGCGTCAGCTTCAACCGCCGGAGACGGACACTTGGGACCCGTTCTAGTGCCCCCAAGTCCGAGTGACTGAAGGTGTGAGGGCCACCCCAGCCCAAAGCCTCCTGAGAAACTTCCTCCACCCGGGAAAGATTACGGGGCAGGGAGCAGACACACGGGGGAATTAGGGCACGTGCGTCCCTTCTAAGGAGAGATTTCCGGGCTATTGAGGAGGAGGATTCTTCACAGGGCCAGAGGTGCATCAAGGTGGCGTACACAACGGGTCGCTGCGGGATGTGGTCGTGTGGCGTGCTGCAGTGCGGCTTCTTTTAATCCTATACATTGAAAAGCCAAGAACTGCTGGAGTCAGGGATTAACATTGCCAAGTAATTATCAATCTGTGTCCAGCTGTACGCTGCTAAGATTAACCGTAAAAGGCCGGTTCAATTTGCGGCTGGGAGCGCTGTAGATTTTAGTTGCCTGAGGAACACGTCGTTTCTATAGCTGCAACATCACAGAATGAGGGAACGGCGCACTTCAAGACCGAAACGTCGCCGCCGGTGCTTAGGGTGCGTTCCAATTGCCCTTTTAGATGGCTTAGTTGCCGTCTTTGTGTACCGTCCGTCATGTTAAGCCCAGTTTTAATTCTAACAAAGCAGTCAACGAAGGCTGCTTCGAAGAAACAGCATGGAAGTCGGTCACGATGCAGGCTACCTTCCTGTCTAAACTATTAAGTGACTCCAGCGCCACCTTTTTTTGTACGAGTGTTGCGACAAATGAAATTGTTATTATAAGGAAATATTTAGTGTAATAGACAGGTGGTGAAGACGCTTTGCTTAGCTTTTACATCACACAATGTTTGTAAAACAACGGTACTATTTTTTACGAAATCTATACGGCTATCGTTTCTCAACATGTCTGCTAGGAAGTTGTCGTCTGCATTGGTGACCGCTGCGCCGTTCAAATTTTGCTTCCTGTAGTCGTGTAATTATACTGCTTCGTGACATGTCTACCAGCTGTCGACGAATTGGAACGCAGCCTATGTCGGTGGAATACTTTAGAAAGGACGAGGAGGAATGAACGGCTATTTGGAGCAACACGGAAGATGGTTCCGTCATTTGAAAGCACAAACGACAGTCTCAGCGCCGCTGGCCAGCCGGTCCTCCCGCTGCCATTGGTAAGGCTTTGGAGAGGAGGCGAAACTGGCGCCTCAGAGCACGTTTATACCGCATGGCGTACAGTGCAATGGAGGGGGGTATAATGTGCATGCTGTTGGAACACGGAGGGATCACTGCATGAGTGGAGTCGTGCATTGAGGAGTGAGGTGTTCCATTTTTTCTAAGCATTTTTAATCATTTCTACGCATCTTGAAGTGAGAGAGAAGTGCCCGCCATTGAAACCAATGATAAGTCAGAGTGCCGTTGTATCCGCATGGCATGGATTGCTGATGCTGTGTATGGTCGTACGAGCGAGCAAGTCCAAGGAATTTGCGGGCAGAGTCCCGAGCTGCCTGATTTACTCAGAGGGATGCGTGACTCGGAGGCCGCATGATTACACAATCTGGCTGGTTCATCTCTATTGAAACGGTAAACATTAGAGGAGACGGCCGCACTTGGCTCAGGTAGCGGGAGAAGGTTCCAGTGGATCCTCAAGCACATCTTTATGAGATGAGAACGCGAAAGATTCCTACCGATAAAATTTTGGGAGGTGAAGACTCTATAGCGTTAACACTGGCGCCCCTTCTGAACCCACCAGAGGACTCCGTGTAGCTCTAATAAATGCGAGCCCACACTGGCCTGGAGGAAATCGCGATAAGCACAATTAATGGCTCGGGAGCTCGCACATCGAACTGTCGTTAGCATCGTTCCGCACCACTGGGTTTACATACCTGGCGCCTCTCACGATACGCCAGGTATGTATTAGGTGACTCCTTCAAGCGAACGCTTTGCCAAGCAGACCTCACCTCCGTCGCATCCATCCATCAGAATTCCCTTCATTCGCATGCCCCGCATGTGGGGAGCCCGCCTCACTGTGTCGCTCAATCTGGTTCATGATGGAAAAACAGCGCATAGACGACGGTCTTAGAAAAGAATGGAGAGAGAACACGCGCTGACAGCAGCCTGAATCTTTATTGCGCGCAAAAAATATGTATACACTCATGAAAAATAACAATTGACATATAGCGCATTCATTTGTGCATACTGACAGCCAAACAAAAGGTAAAAAAAGACATCCCCCTCGCGAGGGGCACGATCAAATGCACAGCATTTCCGAGGGGGTGTGCCGGCAAGTCGTATCTCTCGATCGCGGGACCCTTGTCGCCATATTTTGGAGGCGCGGGACAACTTGTGGCGCTTTCGAAACAAACGAGAAATGAGTGAAGGATATAAGGCGCGTTCGGTGCATCGAAATCTGTGTCGGTTTCGTGGCTCGGTCGGTAGTGCGCCGGGCACCTTGCGTTCCGCCCGCGGCGTCATGGGTTCGAAACCGGGCGCCGGAAACTTATCCTGGCTGCGGACTACGACAAGGCGCGCATGCGGACTACGACAAGGCGCGCATGCGGACTACGACAAGACGCGCATGCGGACTACGACAAGGCACGCCAACGCCGCGTGACATTGTGAGTTACTAAAATGCTATGCATTTAAAACACAAGCGGCTTGTGTGCGTACATAACCAAACAGCCTTGGCTAGAAAGTCATGCACCGGTACTCACTCGCCCAATTGACAATCCTGCGCTTAATATGGGACTGCCCTCAAGACCTCTTTCGTGTAATCAATAGCACTGAGCAGTGGAGGGAGGTGTTGGGTAGCTCTGCTCTTCACAGCAGTCGCCACAGCACTCGCCACCAGCCTTTGGCCGGTGGCCACCGCGCTGAAATGAGGAATCCGATCCCGTGCTCCCTTTTTTTAATATTAAGTTTTTACTCTCTCTCGCTCTCTGTCTCGAGCGCTGGATGTCCGGGCGCCGTGAAATCCCCCTAGCGGCCAGTTTCGAAAGCTGCCGCGGTAGGCTCCGGCCCGCTCCACACCGTCACCGCTGCTTTGGCGGTATACTCTCGACGGAGATTAACCATTTGTATGCGTTAAAATACATACATATGTTGAGCAGCCACTCTATTTGCAAATGGGGTGTAGTAACGAGAGTGTAAACGTTTTTGACTCATTCCGTCTGTATGAGTGCCAGGTATCTGTCACTGTATATTGAGTAACTCTGACCAGTATGTCGTAATGAAGATGAAGATAAAGGAGAACACTAGAGGAAAACTTGGCCAACCACCCCTGTGGGGGTACGCGCCAGGGAAAAAGAGAAGTGCGTGGAAGAGGGAGAGGAAGACGTCGGAACCGTAATTAAAGAAGAATTCTATTTATTCTCACTGCCTTTTGTTGATTTGCTTACCCCTGATTGTGTATGTGTCCTGCCTAAAGGCGCAACGACAACAACAGGGAAAGCAACACCGGCTGGAGTTGACGTGTGCCAAGAAACCTAACATTCACCCGCGGGCGACGACCATGCAGCAGCGCTTGGATGTCGCCAGCTATGCCGGCACAGCCAGGCCCGCGCTGTAGGGCCGGACACTCGGTCAACTCCAGGCACCCGAGCTTTGCACCGGGTAACCTCACCATCGTTCCCTTCTGGGGGGGCCGCCTTGGTGTCGGGCAGACTACTTGCTCTTCCCACAAATCGAGGCACCCGTGCCTGGCGCCGGAAAGCCTCAATTTGCGCCAAGTCATCAGGCCACCACAGTTCATGGTGGATCAACCACTCCTGTCAGTCAAGGCAGCGGCACCAAAAGACCCGAACGCTACGCTACGCTCACCGGGCACTCCAGGACGCGAAGCCATCGGGGAAGTTCAGCTCCGCCTCCGGTCTAGACGCAACGTGCAGCGAACCTTGATGCAGCCAGAGAACCCTTGTTTTATGGTCTGATGGGAGCTGCTTTTAGGCTTTCCCCTTCATCCCTCTTTTGGCGATCCTGACCTCGGAACCTAGCAGAGATTAGACCGCGGTAGCTCAGTGGCTAAGGCGTTGCGCTGCTGAGCACGAGGTCGCGGCTTGGATTCCCGGGCGCAGCGGCCGCTTTTCTGATCGAGGCTAAAAGCAAAAACGCCCGTGTGTATGAGATTTCGGCTCACGTAAAAGATCCCCACGTGGTCAAAATTAATCCCTAGCCCTCCACTACGCGCGCCTCATCGCTTGTGTTGTGTCGGCGCGTTAAACCCTACAATCGACCAATGAAGAAGCGATTAAAATCTAAAGCGATTAAAATAAAATCATGTTTTCAGCTGTGAAGGGCCTCAAGTAAGCCTACCAGGACGTCTTGGAATCGTAGCAATCACTACCCGAGGCCTACGAAGTGGATGAACGTTCTCCGCGTCACCGAAGATGCTCAAATGCCATGCGCTTTTTCCCCATGTTTGGAGCTTGCTTCAGTCATGCCTGTATAGTAAAAAGCGTGTTCGCACCAGGCCAATGGTCAGCTGATTCTGGCCTGTGCCCACTGCCCGCAAGCAGTTGGTGCTAATGGCAACATCACGTCAAAGAGAACTCGCTGGAGCGTCAGTGTCTGCCTGCGCGCGTCCTTCAAACTCGGTCAGGCCAGTGCTACTTTTTCTAGTTTCGGTTCTAATATTCGCGCCTAGAGGAAGAGGCGCTGGAAAACACTCCTCCTCTCATTTTGTTTTCTTTCCACTTCTCTCCGGCGCGACTGGGGGCGCGCATGCGCAAAAACGGTAACCGCAGTTGCTCCAAGGTAAATATAAATGGCAGCGAAGCTTCGGGCGAAAGGCGGTTCAGAACCTATTGCCAGCGACATCAGCATGGGGGCTGATGGGAGTGGCGATTGAGGCGCGACTAGGCGAGGAGGGAACAAACACTAATAACAAAAAACCAAGTTTTATTCAACAATAAAACAATATTTCTATTTTACGAACAATATTTATTTCTCAGTCCCATTTATTTAGGCACAATGTGCAAATAATTTATGAAAATGTTGTTCATTCTCAAAAACCCTTTTTGTAGCGCCTTCTGAAGAATGGCACGTCATAGCTCTGTGATGCAGTCCTTGTAGTGTTCGGAAAGGCGCGCCTAAAGTTCGTCTGCTAGGAAACGCCCCTCACATGTTTTGGTGGTGCGCATTCGCACTCGTTTTTTCTTGTTAATTTGGTGCGGAATTAATTATTCCTGTGCGTGGAGTTGCGAAGTGCGTTGTATCGTGGGTGGACACGTTTAATACCGTGCCCGGCGGGCACGGTGTCTTACGGGATGATGCTGCCAAAGGTTGGAGTGGAGCGCTTTCCTCTGTACCTACGGAAACGATGTGCTGTACAAGGTCGCAACAGCAACTCCCGTACGCCTGGCGTTTCGCTGCACCATTTTCCTCTCATTTCCACAGGTAACGCGAAACTATAGCACTATTAATACGTGCACAGGTGGTTGTGTAAGGGGACGCGGCGGTGCTTCGAAAAAAATGGGTCTAAAGCTTTGTTATATCCCAATTATATCTTGATTTCACCTCAGGTTGGCTCGGAGCAAGTGGTGTCAATTATCTAGGACTTCTCAGCGTATTCAAATAGCGGAAATATTGTGCGCCACTCGAATTCAAACGATTCGCTTTAATTGGCGATATCAGTGCCTTCTCTATTGCATTACAACGCTTGTAGTGATCGCTCCTTCCCGAGCTTGCATGTGCAAGCAATATTTCCATCGCAGTACTGTGTTGTGCTGAGATATTTCCTGCTATGTGTTTTTACTTACTGCAGTCGCTTTCTTTTGCATTGATCCATTTTTTCTCTTTTTACTTATCTGTTGCGACACTTGCCTAAACAATGCAACCAGGAAATTCTGCAATGCAGCCAGGAAGTTCTGTAGAAACCCATGTCTAATTGATAAGACGCTGGTACACCTGCGGTGTGCTCGCTGCACTTTCGTGAATCGGCATTCCTGCGGCCCGGTTTTCGGCGTCAAGATGCAGTGCCTAGTTCTTTTCTCTTGTTGGGAAGTAGTTCTTCTGTTGAGGCTTTCATTGCTCATAATGCTATGTGTTACGGGTAAAGTCAATTTTTCGGCGCGTAAAGAAAATCATAATGTATGTAGTGCCCACGAACAATTTGTACTTCTTTGTATGCGTGCTGATTTTGTACAGTGTGGTAAAGTTGTTTTATGTTTATCCCGGAATAAAATTCAAATGTCTTCATTATAGCATGACTATGCGTTATTTCTTCTCTTAGAACTGAAGCACACACACCGAGCAGGCATAACCTTGATCTATTCTTAAAGCGCGCATGCAACCTGCGTATGTGCGACGCAGTTAAACAACCCAGCAGTGGCGTTGGTAGAAATTTGTATCGCGGTGAGGAGGGGGCACGTTTTTGGTATGAAGGGGGGCCGTGCAGAGTGGTGGAGTGCCATTTTCTGCTCTGTATTCCATGGCAGAAAAAAAATCCCGGGAGGAGGGGAAGAGGGAGGGGGGTACGTGCCTGGTTCCCAGTTTGCCACCCGCTGCAATCAAGGTAAACAACTGATTGCTTTTATACTGCAGTGGAAGTAATGAATACAGAATAAAGTTTCAGAGAAAATGCAAGCCGTTTTTATCAAAACCGAGTCGAATCATATGACAGTATGTATGCTTAAGAACGTTTCTCTAGTCACGAGTATGTTCTAGTTAAGCTAGCGTTGACTTGAAGCACACACGCCAAGGGCTCGCCAACTTGCATCAGATGGCAATGACATGAGCCGTCAGCGATCACAGTCCTGCTAAAGCTATTTTGAAGTCAAATTTTCGCGCTAATGCCACCGAAATGTCGTCACTTTTTGACCAGATCTTGCGTCACGTCCGGTTTATTTTTTGTTCCGTCGGAAGTGTTCCCTCCTCACACAGATGGCGGTAAGCCCCATGAGCCAACGTTGCCATGAGCAGCTTAAGAGACGCCATTTTCGGAACGTATGGGCTTCTATGGAAGCTTCGCTACCAGTTACATTTACCTTGGTTGCTGCTTCCGCACGGCGAGGCCATGCGATGCAGCAAGGTCGACGCGCGTCTAATGTAGCGGGCGATTTCTCGTGTGTGCTCCCTCGGACATTACGGTGCTGCTAAAGGGACTCCAAGAAAACCTGGATAAATCGTAACGCGAAGCCTTTTTAAGTGCTGTTAGCAAAAGGTGAGAACCTTGTTCGTATGCCGTGAAGCTGAGCTGAAGGATAGGACTTGTGTCGTGCGTGTGCTGAGCTTGATGACAGTCAACATTGTCGGTGTTGCATTGGTCATCGGCGTTTCTCGCCGCACGTCGCGTTCGCGCACGTAACGCGAATAAAGTGTTCAAGTGCTGTTCGAGCTAACGTCGTTACTGCTGAAGCGGCGTGGATTTGCGCCGTCGGAGCGGGGCTTGCCCGGTGGAGGCAGCGGGGTGGCGATGGCGGCGGCGGCGGTTGCCGGGTGGGACTGGGGTGATGGTTGGTTGAGTTTTGCTGCTCCGGGGTGCGGCACTTTGTTGCCAAGCCCTCCACCATCTGACAACGGTAGGGGGGGGGGGGGGAGTGAGGAAGGAATCAAAACGGCATGAGACGTGAGTGCATTACCTCTCCCCCAAGCAAGCTGCGCGCCCTCACATTGTTGCCATGACAATTATAACGGATACAAGGCCAACATGGCGGTGGCGTTGCTAGGGCAACAACAACGCAGTAATGTTTCTCCAGGCTCAAGAGGGGAGAATATGGCTCAAGAATCACAATTAGCCCGGACGTTGGATTGAAGGCTAAGAGACCGCCTCCTGACTCGGTCATGGAGCAATACACGTTACGGCCCAAACATGATGAATTCAGTATGTATAACATCGACAGAAAACAAAGAAAACTTACGAAAAAAAAGAATGTACCCTTGGGGGTTCGAACTTGTGACTTGAAAAATAAAATACCGGACGCTCCCGACCACTCGGCCACAACCCCGGGATCCCGGGATGGTAATACAAGGTATATATGTACAACCAGTGTACACTTTACTTTCAGATGACTATTGTATTACGCTCGTACATAAGCGTCCCCCAAATTTCCACAATATATCACGTATAGCAATTGTATTTCTTTGACGGAAAAGCGTTCGCGGATGTGTGGTCGTGCTGCTGACGGCTGTGCTTGTTCACCTAGCGCGAAAAAGTGCTTCCTGCACCCTAGTTTCCGCTGTACAGTAAAAGTCTCAGTTAATTTCATTTCCTTAGTAGCTATTTTAACTCCGCTGACTCTTATCCCCACTTCGATTTCGTTAGATTTTCCTACTAGTGGGTCACATGTGCGCTTGTGCAGCGCTGGTGTGGAACGACCTGAACTTGGAGCTTGATATAGTGTAGAAACTAGGAAACTAAAGAAAGGCACATTCTTCAATTCACAAACGTGAAACGCATCTCTGGATTGCTTTGAAGTTGAATAAAATGTATGCGTCAAACCCGGGCATTTGGCTCAGGGCGTTCTCTGCGATTGCACGAAAGAAGTGCCACGGGGCTTCAACACTTTCTTTATGGAACGTACTCAGGTAACAGAATATCCATGTCGTGTTATGGCCGTCTTGCATTCAATACAAACGGCTAAGCGTTTGTTTTACACTTGTTTCGTTTGTCGTAAAATGCCAAGCACTCCGGCACTCCGCTGGCAGATCAGACGGTGAGCCGACGCTGAGCAGACGACTCATCTCTTTGCCGGAAGTGCGTGAAAAAGCCGCCCAATAGCAGGGTGTCTCGCTCATGACGAACATGTGGGAATCGATGATGTAGACATGTGAAGATGGCGGCGTCCAAAAACACGAAGGAAAGGGTGAGAAAAAAAAAGGGTGAGAAAAAGCTGTCAGCTGCGCGTAAAAGAGTAATACTTGGCACAAAGGACGTTGACGACCCAATCTAACGGTTGCGCTAGTTCATTTAGTGTGCTGAAAATGCCTTTCAGGGCCCCTTTAAACCAGTATCTTGCAAAAGACGTTTCGTTGTCTGGAAAACTGGCGTACGTTGCCTCGAGCACAATATTTCTAAGAATGGAGGGATGAGGCCAAAGACCGGTTTCAAGTCGCGACAGTTTTCTGTGAAACCGGTAATTACTTTCAATATCAATCCAGCTGGAAGCGTTGATCTTGCCAAAGAACGCATGCTTGAGGCACTCCAAGACTGTGCTGACCCGGTCACGTCCGACCACCGGAATTCGCGTCACGTAATGCAGGGGTATAAGAAGTGGCTTGTAGGTTCCTTCGAGGTACCTGCCGCAGATGATTGGAAGGTACGCGGGGAGTAAACGTGATTCTCCGTACCGCATACGAATTAGCTAGTAGTTCACGAGTATTCCGTACGTCTGGAAGAAAAGCCATGTCACGTGTCTCTGAATGTCTGTGTTTATGATGGTCCCTGTAGTTATCAGAAAGCCCATGTCTCTCACGGAATCATAGTCATTTCTCGCATAGCGTCGCCGATACATGGAATTCTTGTTCAGCTGTTCGATTCACTGGGTAGGAGGCAAAGATTTAGTTTAGCTGTTATTGTTCCACAGGGAAACCACAGCCGTTGATTTGGACTGAATCGGGCGATTCGTTTTGCCGTTTTTATCAATTCTGCCACTAAGAAAGTATACGAAAGTGTTATTCTTAAAAAAAATCACGACCCATTTCAGTCTGTAAAAATGGAGAAGCAATAATGCTGAGGTGACAGAATTTTGAACACAGGTACAAACCTTTAGTAGAAATCATGCCACGATTAGATGCTCCTTGGCATTACTCAGTGTCGGCAGATTTTATGGAATCGGGGACGTGGAGGTACCCGCTTGTGGTGGCGAATAGGGTCACGGCACCTTTAGGCAGCCTTTGCGCACCCGCTCACTTTAAAATATTTGATGTGGATGGCATCTGGGAGTCTGGACTATATGAGTCAAGTCATATCAAGTTAAGTCAAGGCAAGTCTATGATTTTATAATAAACAGAAGGTTGAGTACAAGGTTAGCATATCCTTTCCGCTACGACGACGCAGTAAAAGTGAAATTCAAAATGAGAACGGCAACCTGTCGTGTAAGAGCAAGGGCGGAGCCAAATCAAAGCAAGCAAGCAAGCCCACAATCAATCAATCAATCAATCAATCAATCAATCAATCAATCAATCAATCAATCAATCAATCAATCAATCAATCAATCAATCAATCAATCAATCAATCAATCAATCAATCAATCAATCAATCAATCAATCAATCAATCAAACACACAAACGAACAAACTAGCTAAGAAATAATAAACAGACAGGCAGACAGACAGACAGTGAGACCAACACACAGACTGAAAGACCGACAAAAAGCAAAAAAAAAAAAAAACTAAAAACCGCGCACTCACGAACGTCTTGATCTCTGGAAAGTTTGGCGCTATTTCCTCATGTTCTATAGCGGTGTTTTTGCCTCCGAGAATTGTTGACCGACACGACAAATCTGCGCGAGAGAATGAACTTTTATTGAGCAAAATTAGGTAATGGCTAGTGCACGCAGGCACCGGATGGGGTGGAACCCTCTTCTCGGGTCCCAGATACGTCTAGCAGCTCCTGGCCCCTGGCTGCCAGCGCGAGCTGGATCGTCAGGTCGGGGCTAGACAACACGGTCTCCCATTGCTGCCGGGGGGTCGGGTGTGGGAATAGGGGTGGGGGGCGGGCGGATCTCAAGAGACTCGCACTCGGCCAGGACGTGTGCCAGAGTGCCTTCTTTGTCCTTGCAGAACGGGCAAGTACTCTCGTACCTGTCCGAGTACATCTTGTTTAGAAGTGTGGGATGCGCTAGCGTACCCGTATGTATTCTTCGTATTACGGTCTGATGTTTTCGGCTCAATTGCGGGTGGGGCCTTCGAAATCTGCATATGCGCTCTCTGTACATATCAGTAATTTCTCTACAGCTCGTGACGGGGCGCAGCTGTGGCGGATCGTCCTCGGCCCGGACGGATAACTCTCGGGTGTGGTGGTAGGCGAGTTCGTTTCCTTCCACTCTCGAGTGAGCCGGCACCCACACAAGCTCTAATGCTCGCCTCGGGGGCCTTCACTTGGACAATATCGCATGTGCCGCGGAGGACACGCTCCCTTTTCGGACACCTTCCCTTTTCGCCTTCGTAGAGTCCGTGACTATAGTGCCGGCCCTCGGATGTGTTATCGCGAGGGCCTCGGCAACTTCCTCTGCTTCGATCGATTGGGTCGTGAGGACCGATGCGCAGGTCACCAGGGTGTCTATGGTGGCGACTGCCGCCGTAGCCTTGGTTCCCTACTTGGGAAGCGCCGCGTCCGCGTAGAGGACGTCGGGGTGCTCTTTGAGCTGACAGGCCAGCGCCCTTGCCCTTGCAAACCGCCTCCCTTCGTTTTCCCCGGGCTGCATGTTCCTGGGAAGGAGCTTCGTCTTTACGACGTCCCTCCACTCGGGAGGTAATGTCTCGGTGTCTGGTTGCGGTTCGATGGTCCATCCCACCTTGCGGAGGACAGCCCGTCCGTCTTCAGTCGGACCTAGTCTGATCATTTGTTTAGAGAGGTGAGCCTCCGCCATTTCATTCACAGTGTTGTGCCTGCCCATGCCCAGCAGTTTCTGCGTGGACGATTGAACGGGCACTCCCACGGCGAGCTTGGTCGCCTTCCTGACCACCGTGTCCAGGGCCTCACGGTCCCCCTTCGTCAGCTGGAGGAACGGGGCGGAGTAAGTGATGCGGGACACGATGAATGCCTGCACCAATTTCAGGGCGTCGTCTTCCTTGATTCCTCGGTTCCTGTTGGTGACTCTTCTGATCATGCTCGAGATCTGCTCGGAGACGGTCTTTATCTTGTGTGTGACGGCGGTTGCCTTGCAGTTGTTCGGGACGATAACGTTCGGTGGCGGTCCCTTCTGGGACTGCCTGGCTGCACGATCAACAGCTATGACTTCTGCGGGGCACAGCTCAGCCCGCAGGTCTTGGCGTACTCGTGGACGGTCGTCGCCGCCCTCTGCAAGGTTTCTTCCACCCAGGCTTCGGAACACCCAGGCTTCGGAACACTACCCGGCGTCGGCGTCAACCCTTACCTGTCAAGAGTTGCAGGTGGCGTTTATAGGGATTTCATTCTGCCCTCTTTCCATGTGCTAACAGACCGGCTAGAATGATGGAACGGCTGTAATGACTCACTGAGTATTGGTAGCCAGCTAGCAATTTGCTAATGGTACCTTACCGAGAGGTGACAACGATGGGATTGTAGTAAAGATGGTAGCTTAGTGTAATCACAAGCAGCGGTAATGGTCGCTGGGAGTCCAAGGCTGCAAAACGGTAGCTCAAATGGAGAGAAGGTATTGAAAATGCTAGAGGATTTCCTTCGCATCAAACCAGTTGATCGCAATTTTTTTCTTTTACTTGAGACGCTTCCTACATGCATACCTCATATGAATACTTGTTTCAAAAATTCTCGAATGAACACAAAATATGCATTAGGCAACTTCTTCCTGACTTCATTACGAAGTGTAAATCTTACGCTTAAAACAACATAACAGTGGCGCACTAGTGGTGCACTTCATTTATTAGCATTTAGATTGTCGTCTTCCAAAAAAATTCCGGCTATTTTGTGTGTAACTAAATTATCGGAATGATTGAGAGGGGTGCGCTGCGAAATTTGGAAATGCAAACGGCTCCAAAAATGTTTAGGTTGGTCCAACCTACTCGATGTTTTTCCGTTTATTCTAACCGTTCTGAGAACCGTTTCACTAAACGTTCCTGGAATTTGTTCGGAACGGTTCCTTCGATAGGTACCGTTTTGGGTTCAGTTCCAAATTGGCGGGAAATACTGGTTCGGTTCGGTTTTGGTTCCGGGCAAATATTTGGATTCAGTTGCCGTTTCAATTCGGTTACTGTTCTGGTTTGACACCCTGATGCAGATCACACTCAATATCTTCCCTTCGTCACACGTCGAACCGAGTGGTAACAAGGCATGCTAAATTTTGAAGGGGGAATGCCTTTAATGGTATAATTAAAATAACCACTGCGCACAAATTAATTAGAGCGCAGTTGTTATTTTTTAGATGAACCATTACCAACTCGCCCAAGTTTCAAGTCTTTTAATAACCCCATATTTTCCCTCGTTTGCATTTTTCTCATTTTCAGTATAGCGCATTTTCACCTACAAAAGCTTATGCACTGAGTCTGAGATCAAGGCTTTCAAGAGGATAATTGAGAAACAGCCGTCCCTGAGCTTTTTAAGATCTTACACTTTCAGCTGCTCCCTGGGGGATCTCTTAAGTAGCCACTTACGCTCTTCAGTTTTTGTACCTCCATGAGCCGAAAACTGAGTCAAGTGTACACAAGGTTTCGCTCTAAGCACTTCCCGATGGATATAATGAAAACTCCAGAAAAAATAAATGTTCTTATTATCAAGCAACGAAACTCCCTGTGATGAGTGGACAGCCCTTGGATACACATCGCTGGGAAACAGCTCCAAAGAAACTCATGTACTCCCACAATATTTTTGTACTCACTCATGCCATGCAAATTGTGGCTCTGTTAAAGTAACGGCACGTTTAGGACCATGAAAACTACGATTTAGTTTTGTCATCTCAACGTATACACCTGTGTAGGCTGACAATAGGGGGTGTGTAGAGTGGCCAGGGGCTTCCAAGGTGTTTTAACTGCTCTATTCCGGTTCTTCCTGCAACATGGTTGTAAAATAAATACAATTCAGTTCAATTAGATTCAATTCAAAATTGCTGAGTCTAGTAGGTTGAGAGCGACAGGTATAGCACACGGAAGTGCGCACTTTTTTCTAAAAGAACAGATAAACAGGCCATGCAGAACGTGGCAAAGTTTCACAGACATCTCAATCAGCCTTATGGTCATTTTGCGTTTTTGGAATGACTCCTAGTTCGAACAGAATCAGTTTGGAGAAAATCACCATTGGTTGATGTAGGGCATTTAGTTACAGGCGCAGGCTGCGAGGAAATCATGGATAGTGAGGGCTTGCAGCATGGAGGAAAGAAAAGATTAGGAGAGGCCCTGACGTCACATTTGTGAAGCCGAGTCCCGCCATGACTTGAGCCGACGGAGCCCAGCACTCTACCCCATCATTCTTTGCTATCTCCGGTTTGATTTGACTAACATGGCGTCGCCCTGCCCTCCCACTTCGAAGCTAAAACAGCTTCGTCGCTAATTCCTCGGAGAGATGTGATGTTCTAAGCTGTTGATTTCGCCTTCAATTTGCCAATTCTAACCCTCACCCAAAGTTTTAATCGAAAAACGGCCTTCGTTTTTGAGATAGAAGAATTATTTTTCAGCTCTTGAGCCTGGCAAAGTAGCGTTTGTCGTCGTCATAGCAACAGGCTCGCGGGATGGCGAACGCAGACGACGGGAGCATTGTTTGGGGTGGTACATCACTGCGGTCTTTGCGCACTACGTCTCAGCAGCGATAAATTTCACTTCACTTCACAACGAAGAAACACAGTGAGCAAAGAACGAACTGCGGCTCTCGCCATCGGTGAGCGAAGGGGATTTTCCCGGCAGGTCGCTGGCGGCGGCAGCGGCTAGCTCCGCCGATCTCGACGCGACGTAAGCGCCGCTGCGGCCGGGGTATGAGTTAAGGCCGCCTCCGACAGCGGAGTTTTCAAACTGGCCTAGTCTAAAAACATTTGTCGGAGCGACTCCGCTGGTTTGCAAGCGTAGCGAGACAGCCACATACCAAGCGCCTTAAAAATTTGTCCGTTCTATTCGCCCAAATTTGGCAGCCGCAGTTGTAAACAAGTAAGCAACATCGTACACGGGCTCAAGAAAAATGACATCACTTCCTCCACACTTTTCGCAATGCATTGGGATGCTAGGTGCCTCTCCTGAGTATTCGTTCCTCCATGGTTTGCAGTATTTGTACAGAACAAATGAGACGCACGATTATGCCTTACATGCACAAAGCATTTTGATTTATTTCGGGAAAGGAGAATGGAAGGGGCCAGAGGTTAGCCAGGCTTAGAGCTCGGTTCAAGAGATGACAAAGAGGGCAGGCGAAAGGGGGAGAACAGGAGGGGGCACGACCACGCACTCTAGTTCCTTTTTGGGCACTATAGTCGACTGTTTATGCTTGTGTCTTTCCGCAAACATAGAAGCGCATGTCTCCTTGTGAATGGTAGGGATCGATGTCCTAAGATGGTCTCGACTGTGAACGCATTTTATTGTCAAATCTGCTGAGGTAGGTGGAGAGCACGCCTCGTTTCTATAACTACTGTAGGCAACGAAATCCACATGCTCTGTTGCAATGATTCTCAGGAATGAGTGTACCGGCGAATTTCTGCGGGCTTGCTAGAGCGATGGGGGACCCCACGATGAACTATGTTCATCGTGTCCTCATGTCAAATAATATGCACTGGCAGCTAAATTCGCCAAAATTCCTATTCAATACTAACCTTTTATTTCTATTCCGCTTATGCGTGTCAAATTTCCAACAATTTTCTTTTGCAGATCTCACCCACCCTCTTGTGTGTGTGGCTTTGTCGCATAGCCGGTGTGTTGGGCAAAACGGCAAAGTTAGAACATGTGCTACACGAAGAAAACCGTACAAGTCATGTAGCGAAACCACCTTTTTTTTTCATTTCCAGCAAGGTCTCGCAAAAAGAAGAAATAATTGGGGGAGTAAACATGCGGGGAGGGCTTCGCGGACCCCTGAAGTGGCCTCGCGGACCCCCGTTTCAGAACCACTGCTGTGTTGTCTCTTCAGCCCTACAGGTGTCGCATTTAGGCCCTACTGACCATCCCGATGAGGAAGCAGTGGGATTTCGTGAAGGCCACTCCAAGGTCGAGTCCACAAAGTATAGCCGACTGTGATCGAGACAGCCCACACGGAAGACGGCGCTGGAGCAGAGGGTTCTGGTTGTAAATGCGCGGAATCACAATTCCGCTGTATACCATTGACTAATGGTAGTACTACTTCCGAAATGACAAAGCATCTTCGCGGCAGCCGTCCTTGAGATCGTAAGCACGATAGTGGTTTCACTGCCATGTCCAATCCGGACAGCTGCATCATCCCGAACGTTTCCGCTGATTCCACAGTGATTTTGCAGCCATTGAAATAATATATCATGGCCCTCTACGACGGGCCGATGCAATTATTCCTGAATTTTTGTAACAAGTTGGTGGAAAGGACAGTCGCACAGGTGGAAAGGACCGCACGGCGGAGTCAAGAGGTGGGAGTAAGTGGAAAGCGTGCTTCGCGACGCTGCGCGTGTACTTTTTACTGTACCTTTGGAATCACAATAAAATGCACAATTTTAGGGAATCAGCTTCGATAATGTGTCTAAGAGCCCCACGAATGCTTTCCAGTTCAGAAGCAGTCAAGCTTGTGGCAGTCGCAACACGCACGGAATCAAATTGGAGTTAATTCTGATAGTATAGCCACCGCACCTGCTAAACTCGAGGACGTTACGAACCATCTGTAACCGTATGTTTCTGGTTGATGTGCCGTTCATTCAATAACATCTTGGAAAGTTGTTTCAGGGCCAGGGACGGAAAGTCGGCCTTCTTCTGAGTCCCCGGAACACGGAGACGAGTTCCGGGGGTTGCCATGTATCGTAACGGGGAACAAGGTGTGACCGTGGGCGTATCTGTGCGCGGCGACGATCGCTGCAAATGAACAGCGTGGTCGAATTAGAGGGAGCTGCACGAGCGAGTGACACGGTAGTCTGTAATGTCTCAGTGGCCCCGTAGATTCAATAGGATGGCCTTGGGCAATGCAGGTTGTTACAACTGTTGCCGCACATCGCGGCAAACGAAGACACGAGCGTAGAAGATGCCCTTGAATATTCGGGATTTCTCGAAGGTTTTTAGAGCTTGTACTGGATAGCGCTGGCAACTGTAGCGCAAGCCGCCAAAGAAAAGTGCGCGGTACAGCGGTTGCACTCCCCTGATCGACTTGCCCTACGTCTTTCTAGTCAGAATCGAGAAAATTTGGATAACGCCGGTGGGTTTCTTTGTCAAAAAAGTCACAGGTGCGCTTCATGACATGTCTTTGTTGAAGACAATTACAAGGAATTAGTGATGTCTGGAGTAAGGTATCGAGTTTCAATTCATCGAATTGGGATACCGGAACTTGGGCTTGCGGCTAAATCCAACCTCAGCGGACTTGTCGCTAGATATTCTCAGTCCTTGCTTTCATAGGTGTGACCAAATCGCATAGGTGTGACCTCGTCATACGTGTGACCTCGTCAGCAGCCACACGTAGCTTCTCGTAGCTACGTAGCTGCGCTCCCAGGTGACGTCAATCGTAGCTGAGGTGGATTGACACCCGAAGTCGAGAGGCAACTGTCGTCGGAATAAATGCAGATGCAGACACTTCTTGGGCTGAGATTTCACAAGTTCAATTATTGCTAGATTGAAAAGCGTTGGGTTCTGCACACCACCTTGAGGAGCACCACGTTGAATGAATTGCTTTGATGTTGGGCTGTCCTCTGCCATAAGAAAAAAAAAAACCTTTGGGCTAGAAGCGTTTTACCCGTCGGTAAACGTGCCCACATATCCTTAAGTGCTCTAGAGAGTCTAGAATAGCCTCTAGAACCTCATTGTCGTAGGTGCCGTTTACATCAAGGAATAGGGTTGTGGAAAGGCGGTTCCAGTTTTTTATTTCTGCGCAAATGTGACTAAGTCCACAACGCATTTGAAGGGGGAACACCCCATCTTTCAAATACCTTGCCAAGGCAGCTTGCCAGGACAGTTGGGCGCACTGCGACGCAAGGTCAACCGTAGATTTGCAAGTCTTTAGCAGTAGAACAAGACGGCTTGTTTTCCACTCTGGCGGTATGACCCTATCCACCCATGTCTGATTAAAAGGTACAGAAGGGTTTGATGAGCTCCATAACCGAAGTGGCATAAGTTGGAGTACGTTACTCCATCATGACTCGGTGAAGAGCTTCGCCTGCAGAATGCCAGGGCTCCCTCTAATCCTTCCATTGAAAAACGAACTTTCAAACGCTCATCGGGGGAAGGTGTAGCTTGGTAGTTCCACGCAGATCCAACGGAGTCGGGCTCGGTTTCATCCGTCTCGCAGAAATCCTCTGCAAATTCCACCTCCCCAAATATTTCGCGGAGTGACACTGCCTTGAACGGGTAGCGCTGGAGCCCGGGCGTTGCTAGTCCACGCGCTGTTCTCCACATAGAGGGCAGAAATTTCCGAGGGTAGATGGACTCCCAAAACTATTTCTACCATTGAGCCCGGAGCCAACGATGCGTCGCTGTATTTTTTGTGTGTCTGGAAGCCCTTATGTCGTGCATGGATTTTGTACGCCTGTACCATCGCGCGCAGCACCGTCTAATTGCGCGGAGGTGGTCAAGCTTGTTCTGAAAATTCGAAAATCTTGGCGGCAACGAGCTAGATCGGCGGGATGACTGCATTGCATTGCTGATAGCGACCTCTGTGCTTCTGGAAAGCCCATCTACGGAGGTTTCCGCCATCAGGAATTCGAATTTCGGCCAGTCAATATGAGTTGTCACAGTAGGCGAAAAAAGTGATAGAATCCCTTAATCTTGATGTATGTCGTACTGGTGATTCTCGTGTGCCGTTTAAGAAGAATGACCGAATCGACATACATTAAAATGAAGGAATTCCATCGCTGTTTCTTGCCTACCTAACCCCCTTGGGATTCGAGCCCTTTCTTCTGGTTAATAAAGACAAAAAATGTGTAAGGTAATATGGTCACTGCCATAGGTTTTAATATGAGCAAACCAGCACTGACGGCCAGCCAAAAACTTCGAAACCAGGGTATAGATCCAGACTTCTCCCTTTGTTTTTTTCTGTGAGCGTGCAATAGCATTTGAACTCACCGTTCATTTTGTTTTTTTTGTGCCGCCTAATATCTCACTCAGTGCCATATCGCAATATGCGCCAACAGTTTTTCACTTGCTGCAATTTCCTGCTGCTGCTGCGCTGTCCGGACTGGGCACACACCTAGTTGCACCAAATACAGATTAAGTGGCACTGGTACGCTGCTGTGGTGAAATATAAGCGGCCACCACATTTTAGCGCCTAGCTGTCCTTAAATGATCTGACGTAAAATGGGACTGCGGGGTATGTCTGATAAAAAAACACGTTCTTAACTCAAATCGAGCGCTTACTAGCAAACATAACTGGCCATTCCACTCTCCGAAAGTTGATGTCCGTCGGAGCCGTATACAATACACATCACACTCAGGTTTAGATAATGCGTACGAATTTACTTTAGATGCGAAGCTACGCATGGTCGGGGCTTTGTCCCTACCTAGTCGTTTTCGTTGTTGTTGCGTCGTCAACTTCCCCACTGCGCATGCTCAGGCTTCTGAACGCGCGGTCCCTTCTATGGCTCCTGGAGCGACAGTGTTGCCAGTGTCTTCCTGGGCTGGCACGAGACGAGCACGTTTCACGCACCTTCGCGTTTCATCGTCGTCAGCAGCGGCGTGCGTCGGCGAGTCTCGACGGGCCGTGATTACAAGCAGCCCACAACCATCTGGGGAACGTGCATCGACCTCATCTTCAGAAACTTTAGGGTTTATCCACTACAACAGCCCTTGACGCTACATTTGACCGACAATAAGACATTCATAATCAAAGCGGAACGCCAACTACAGCTCGACGTCAACTAAGTTGAGCATTATGATGATAATGCTTAAATAAAGACAAACTCATACCACGTACAACGTCTCTCTCTCTCTCTCTCTCTCTCTCTCTCTCTCTCTCTCTCTCTTAAATGCCTCTCCACTCTGACACCCCCCCCCCTCCAATAAAACTACACCATCCTCCCGTAGGGGAACCCTGACCAGTATACGAAAAAGCCATGGGGTCAACGCAATTACCAATTTCGTAGTTCCAGTAAGTGAAAAGTGTCGTAGTTACCATGAAAACCAAACGGTAAATATAACGGTAGCTACGTACCTCAACCTAACGAAAACGACGAACTGAAAACTTATGGGCACTTGAATCGACCTCCTGCCTGCTTCGCATTCTACTCAGAGTTCCCCTACGTGAAGATGGTGTAATTTTTTATGGCTACTACTGGATTTAAAATAAGAGTGTGGATGATTCATATACTCTCATCGCCTCCAGAATGCAGTGGCAAGTGCGGTAATATAGACAATTAAAAAAAGTCCTTATATTTGCGTATTTTGTATTAGCAACTGTTTCTTTTTTTTTAAAGCTACGCTTTTTTGGTCCCACTGATTGCGGTGTCGTAACAACAACGAACTGAAGGAGAGCCAACTTTACACGGTAGTAGTGCACATCATGGTGATAGTGATGATAATTATGATGCTGAAACCACAAAGAAGCGCTTCCCGTGGTCGGAATTAAATCTGGGTCCCTGCGTAATGAAGCCGACGTCTACCGGACTGCGCCATCACCGCAATCAGGTGATGGCGTCTGCTGTGCGGACGTTGACGTTGTGCTTTGACTGACCTATAGAGTTAACAGGCCGCAGTCTGTCTTCATCGTTGAGGCAGGCGCGTTTTTGACGCACCAGCGGCCCAGGTAAGACTACCGCAAAGTACCTTAATACAAAGTTTTATCTCCCTGTTAGGTGTTCAAATCAATAGGGTGACTTCCCTCCTTAGTAGGAGAACTTTGTCTGTGTAAACGTCCGCAACATCTTCCCCAAAAATTCCCAACACTTACATCCGTGTATACTCGATGGCCTCCTGGAAGAGAATGTGGCTTCCATGGAGAGAGTAGCTTTAATTTATACAGGAGCATTTTGTAGCGATGAATTCAAGAATAGGTATAGTTTCCCCCTCCCTCAATTGGTCGTTTTAAGTCCATCTGGTAGACTTTGTCCCTATAGTCCATGATGAATTCTTGGCAATCGCCTTGGCGCTACATAAATTGGATGCCTCAATTTTGTTCCTATTTACAAGTTGAGATTTGCTTTCATCTGCTTAGCTCTTACTGCCCCTAAATACACCCCTCTCAAACGCACGTTTAAACCACTCCTTCAACCTCATCTGATAGAAATTCACCTTCTATAGGCACCTCGACATGCGGGAAAACTCTTCAAATGAAGCCGCTGATTCTATCGCAAGAATAGCGCTCTGCGGCCCCGTCGCAGATGTCATTCCTCCAACGTCTTTTGTCACGGTTGCTGGTAGATATCGCAGGATTCTAAGGATACAAGGGCAGAAGGAATCAGTTTTATTGACCTTAAAATATTTCTACCAACTTAAGTTCGCATGGGTATCCGAGTGGTGCCCTTCACGCAACTTTAGAGGTCATACTAACGGGTTTTTTCTCTCGAGTTCCCCTACAGGTACCTCTGTACGTACCGTCTGGCTCCAACACCTCAGCTACTGCAACGAAGGAAAGTCCATTCACCATTACCTACTATCATATCGACGTTTTACCAAACTCAGATACCAGCTCCTGGATTTGCCGCTTAACAGCCGTGGGTTTGCCGTGTCACTGCTAGCCAGATGTTTCCTCTGCCCTCATGTTCTTTATGGAAAATGCTAATAGATTATCATTTTATTTTGCATATTACAGCTCTAACTTTACTTTTTCAGTCATTCCTTCCCTAATTTAAATCGAAAATGCTTTCCAACCTTGTGAAATAATCTTTATACAGTGCCCCGTAATAACATGAAACACTTTTTTCTTCTCCAACCTCTGAGATTTCGCCGATCCCCTGATTGGGTATGTGTCATACCCCAAGGAACAACAACAGAGGATATGTAGCAGGAAATATGCGGGTCCAACTAATTCGCGCCAAGAGGTAAAAATCGAAAGCGGAGAGATAGACATATAAGGGCCGCCTATGCTGCGCAGAACAGTCCCTGTAAGAGGTATGGGAAATGCTAGAAGCAGGATCCATCCTCATTGTAACCGTTCAGTCGCTATGATTGAAGCACAGGATCACTACCGAAAAACAAGCTCACTCTGGGTGATACTGCGTGACAGATCAATAAGGAAAGGGTGGAGGAAGTATTATTTTCCCATCTTGTCATCAATCTTCAGGCGGCACTCATCAGTGCTCGAGCAGTCAAAACATGGCAGTCGACGAATTCATGTTTAAAACGGGCCGAGAGCTTAGTACAGGAACATGGGAAATCTTCCAAGCAACTTTTCATGGCCAATACCCCTCCAGCTTCTAGCAGGACACGGCGCGCATAAAAAAGAACAAGGGCGTCCCAGGCACGAGGCAGCTCGCGAAGAAAGAGAAGAAGACGAACCTCTGTATCTCTCTCGTTCGGCTTGCTTCAACCTAGAGGTGCCTTCCGCATCTGTTCTTACTGACTTGGCTTTCTAGCATCGGCGGCCCAGTTTGCTCTACCGCGACACACCACGTGCCTCTAGCCCCGTGCGCAGCGTAATCTCCAACCAGCCGCGGACACGGACGCCGAAGCCGCCGCTTCGTACTGCGCCTACAGCCGCTGTTGAGGGGTACCTGTTCTCTCCTGCTTCTGCTGCCTTCATCCACGATGCCACGGGAGAGCGAGGAACACCCTACCACGTCCAAAGGCAGGCGGCAGTCAAGCGGCAGGCGGCTTTCCATTCGGGTGCCCGGTGAAGCTGCCCAGGCGTCACCTGCCACGCAATCGCGCCCCGACGCGGCCTATGCCCACCCCGACCTGCCAAACGAGGACCCATCGGTGCCCACCGCTCGTCACCGCAGCAGCAGTCGGGTTCGGCGCCGCCCCATTGCGATTCCTGTCACAAGGAGCTCGGCTGCGGCGTCATCGACGGTGGACAAAGCAGAACATGCGACCGGGCAACAAGAGCCCCGCACGCGGACCAGTAACCGGCGGCGTCATCAATCGGGGAAGGTGAGCATCTTTCTGCGTGCATAACTTGTTGGCTGCAGTCGGATTTTTCATCGCGCCAGGTTAGAGGTGGGCAAAATGGACGACTTCAGTGAGGAGCTCAGGATTGGTCGGTTCACTGAAGTGAACTGGTTCATTTGAACGGCTGAGTGGTTCATTGACCTGTGCTAAGCATAATCTAAATTATTGCTTCATTCAGGGGCGGGATCATTTCCTTGTTATGGGAACCTTTCTTTTGTCAGAGCATGCGGTGTATTTGTAGAGGAAAGAATTGTCTTCAACGTCATCACAAAGGCTTTTATGTGTCGGCGGTGTTTGTATATCTCTCTCGGTCGATATATAAAGAAAAAAATGTAAATGTTTTGTCAACTCTGTTAGCTCGCAAACATGCTTTCTGCAAGAGAGTTGTAACCCCAGAAAAAATGATTCTCTAAAACACGATATAAGAATCTAATTTTAATACATAAAATGTAAGTTGCGGTTTATGAACAACACCTTGCTCAGTTTATTCCAAGTAAGACGGCTCCGCGTTTTGGCACTGATAATAGATGGCGCGAAATTTGTACACAAAACCCGGCTGTGTCCGCCGCTACGCCTCTACTAACTCTACCGTAACGTGGTGACACGATGGAGCCACCTGGTTTAGCACGGTTTTCTGATCACGCGGGGAGCCGTTGAGCGGAAGTTGTTTGGGTAGACGCTTTGCCAAATAACCGCCGTGAGCCGGAAACTGAGCCGGTAACCGCTGCCGCAGCAGTCTCTCAACCGTCGTTCTCAAAGAGCGGCTTAGAAGATCCCGCTCTTCGGCTCTTCGGCTAAGTAACTGAGTGGAAGAGCCGAAGAACGGCTAAAGAGATCCGGCTCTCCTGACTCGGACTGTCTGCTCACACGACAGGAGGCGATGGAGCAATTTAAATAATTAGCCCCACCTTGCCCAGAAGGGCAGTTGCTTTCTCGCGATTGTAATAGATGGCGCAGAATTTGCAACAAAGAAACTGCTCACTTAACCCGGCTCTTCGGCTCTTGGGGCAGTTGGCTTTCGTCCTTCATGGTTGGCACCATAGGTTTGCTGTTGCTCGCCCCGTTCGACACGGATCACTGAGCGGGCGAGTAGGGGCTCCCTCCCTCCAAAAGAACCGTCGCTTACTTTTACTGAACCACGGCTCACCCGCTCTTCAAAAACAGCGGCTCAAAAAAGATCCGTATCGCTCCAGAGCGACGCATCTTTACTCTGAACGTGTGGGTAGTGCTGAAAGAAGTCGAGTTTCTATTGGAGGCATTAAATGACATTTTTTGTGCCCAAGTGCGCTTCCCGCCAGCGATTTTTCCAGCGGATAGGTTAATCATAGCAACTGCAGATCCCAACATAAACATGCTTTTTTATTAAAAAAAAACGGCAAGCTGTGCTGCGCATGCTTCAGTGTACCTTGAGACGAGAGAAACTCTCCCTCTCACGAAATACAATGCACCATCAACTAAAGATAAAGATTTCATCAATTTCCCAACCTGCACTGTCCATAACTGCTCCAGAGCAACTCTCTAGTTTCGTCCCGTAAAATTTACTTTCACAAAGGAGTCCTTGACTGAACGTGAACTGCTTAGATTGATTCAGGAATGACAAAAAGAGACACCAAGTAATCGTAGACGTGCAAAGTTTGGCGCAATTCATTTGCGAAAACAGCTGCACTAAGTGTCAATGAACACGTGACTGTGATTGCCAGGGATCAGAAAAGGCCAAATTGGATTTTTCCAATTCAATATTTAGCGTAAATGGGAAGGCTGCAGACCAATACACTGACTTTGAGGTTGAGTAATGGAAACTGAAAGCGCAAAATAGACACGGACAAAGAAAGGGGACAACAGGACGAGCGCTAACTACCAACAAAATGTATTTGGAAAAAACCACAATATATACATGCCACGCTTTCCACTTGCATACTACCACACATGCGCAGAGACACTTATAATCGCCTGAGATAACAGAGTTCTTTTTGAGAAAGGATAGATACAGAGGGTGTGCTCACGCAGTGAGACTGCAACCTATCTATTTTTTCAGCTTCTATAATTTCTCTTGTTAATCTATCTTTATTCTTGCCGATTATGATACATTTGTCGAAGAGCGGTTCGCAGTGCGGTTTGTGGTGACACGTGGAACAGTGATGCGCTAACCATCCGCCACTCCCGTTTTTGACATTGCTAGAGTGCTCGCGAAGCCGGTCATTAACACAGCGACCAGTCTGCCCAATGTAACGTTTGCCGCAAGAAAGAGGAATTTCATATACCACGTTTTCTGCGCACGTTGTGCGCTTACATTTATGTTTTATACCGCAACGGCTACGGCGTTGACCCCAGGGATTACTCATTATGCATAACTTGCCCAGTTTTTCTGGGGCAGAAAAAACCACTCTAATATTGGTACGTCCGGCAATTTTCTTCAAGTTGTGGGAAATATTGTGGAGGTAAGGTATAACCGCATACTTTGGACGGTTTTCGAGTGAGGCCGGCTGCTCTCCCTGCGTTCGGGCTCGCAACTTTTTTAGCAGGGACTCAGCAACAGCGATTTGCAACAGAGCCGGATACCCCGAGTTTGACAATCTTTGCGATTGTTGACGGAGGCTGGTAGCCATTAAATGGTCACACGATTTCTTGATAGCGTTCTTAAAACACATGTTTATGATTCCCCTCTTCACCAATTTAGAGTGCGCGGAATGAAAAACTGGGCAAGAAAAACTGGGCAAGTTATGCATAATGAGTAATCCCTGGGGTCAACGCCGTAGCCGTTGCGGTATAAAACATAAATGTAAGCGCACAACATGCACAGAAAACGTGGTATATGAAATTCCTCTTTCTTGCGGCAAACGTTACATTGGGCAGACTGGTCGCTGTGTTAATGACCGGCTTCGCGAGCACTCTAGCAATGTCAAAAACGGGAGTGGCGGATGGTTAGCGCATCACTGTTCCACGTGTCACCACAAACCGCACTGCGAACCGCTCTTCGACAAATGTATCATAATCGGCAAGAATAAAGATAGATTAACAAGAGAAATTATAGAAGCTGAAAAAATAGATAGGTTGCAGTCTCACTGCCTGAGCACACCCTCTGTATCCCTTTCTCAAAAAGAACTCTGTTATCTCAGGCGATTATAAGTGTCTCTGCGCATGTGTGGTAGTATGCAAGTGCAAAGCGTGGCATGTATATATTGTGGTTTTTTCCAAATACATTTTGTTGGTAGTTAGCGCTCGTCCTGTTGTCCCCTTTCTTTGTCCGTGTCTATTTTGCGCTTTCAGTTTACATTATGCATCACCAACAGGCCCAAACCATGACCCTTTTGAGGTTGAGTGTCGTGCGTGAAAGTTTTCTGAACACAGACGCGTTTTTGTGTTTCTCTCCTGCATAAATTATGCTATCGCCATAGCTGCGATAAGGCTTGTATACAGCAGCGCGACGCCTTTGCCATTCCGAAGTCGTTGTGGACCTCCGGTCTTGATCTAAACTAAAAGCGGAGAAGCCTGAACCGCTACTTCAAACGCGGAGCCAAACTGTAACAGATATTTATAAAGACCATACGGTCACATGGGTATATCGACTGGGCGGCCGTTGTATGGCGCAACCGTCACTTCACCGGACAGCGCCGTCCGTGACGAACCACTGGTCAGTGGAATGACTGTGGCGATCAGCGCAGCGTTGTCGTGCGTGGCTTTCTGACGTTCTGCTGTGATGCGGCTTAGGAAGCGTACATGACCACACGAACTTTTTTCAGATCGTTAAATATTGAGAGTGGAGGGCACCTTCAGGAGGAATGCCATGTGTGTGAATTTACTCCTATACTCAGTAACTACAAATAGCAGAAGACGCTCAATGCGTCAAGCTGGAAGTTAAGACGGAAGTGAAAGTCTATTCCTTCGTGCAATTTTTCATGCCTGCATGCATTATCGAGGCATATAATGCAGCTAAATGCTCCTGGGAAGCCGGTGTGTGCAGCCGATCCAGGAATACTGCGGAGCTACCCTTGGGAGTTGATGACTAAACGGCGTCTTGCACAAGCGAAAGACAAAGTTAGGGGTGGCTTCTAAGATTTCTAAGATTCTGATGGACGACGCTTCCGCGTGTTCATTAACTACGGTATAAACTTGTTTAATTTAACAGAAATGTGCTAACCACAATCAGCCGGAATCGTTTGCGAATAAATACCGCATAATAAAAAGTTATTGCTTGTCGTGGAATCGCATTGCTTCACATAAATTGCAATGGTTGTTGGATAGTTGATTAATGTTTTTTCAAGAACCAATTCGTGCGTGGCTGAAGGACGAGAGGCAGGAGGGTTCCGAAAACGTGTACTCTGTTTCAGAGGTGAATGCTGCAGTCGGTTTACAAGGTGCCACTTGCATTCATGCACTCCTCCGCCATGCATCATGCACTCGTGCACTCTTCCGCCTAACGACGATGAAGGTTTACAGCAAAGCCTTCTCCTTTGGGTTTCATTGGGTGCCTTCTGGATTTAAACTTTGACTAGTTGAGCTTTGAATTTGACCAGTATGCAGTTTGGCCTTTTGATCGCAGCTTCATTGAGTTCGATCATTTCCTCTTCGATTTCGCACAAAAAAACAATCGCCGTCGTTAAAAAGAGGGCTGGATGACCTTGCTGTTTAATTTTGCACTTCAATGCAACCCTCTCCACGTCCTAACCGCTTCTAGCATGTCGGAAATGCATCTGTGCTGGAGGACGCGGGCTGATGCACCCTTATTTGGGGCATCTACTCGCGCGTTCTTGGTGTCTTGACGAGGCTAACAGGATTTTTTAGGCAATCAATACAGAATAGTTAAGCATAAAAAAACCACAAGCTCCAGTTCAAACTGCCACATTTTTAACTGTCGGTGCCAGCCTTTATTCCATGGAGGTGGTAAAATGGGGAGAGGATGGGGGATGGTTTGTAGCTTGGGGTGTTCTGCTTCTGCTCTCAGGTTCTCATGCTGTCACAGTGTCGCCCACAAAAACCGAAGGCACAAAGCTCAGGGTTACAAAAAGAAAGGATAAACTGGCACGAAGTTTCCGCGGTCATACAGTAATCGTTCTCGTACCTAAGTGCCTTTTTCTTTAAAGCACACGTATCGAGGTATCACAGCGTGAAGGCTGACTTGGAATCCGTAGTAACTAAAAGCCCTGAAAATAGTTCTCCAAATTAGTAGCTTCAAATAGTCAAATAGGATTTCGTAGTCGTAATTGCATTTAAGAAGAAATGAATGCTAAAAATTACGGCCACATTTCCTCGCGGGAACCCTGGTGTGATGCGACGCTGAGGGGGGTTCAAGCGCAAGTGGAGAGCAACCGTCGAACGAAAGGCCGCCGGAGAGCGGCACACCGGTTATATGCGCAGCGCGCCCGAAGGAGAGGAGACCGCGGAAAGAGAGAGAGTACTGCACATGCGCAGCACCGCGGGCAGCGCCGCCCACCGGCGGAGTGAGAGCGCGCTGGGCTGCACACGCTCTCACCTGGGCACGCGCAGCGCCAGTGCGTCTGCCGCGGCTATGACGCAACACAATCCAACACAATCCACTCTAATCCAATCCAATCCAATCCAATCCAAATCCAATCCAATCGAGTCCAATCTAATGCCCGTCGCGAGAGAGTGTTCGCTATCGGAGAATAGAGCTGCAGAGTGGCTGCGGACAACAACGGACGCACGCGGACAACAACGGACGCACGCAGGAAGGACAGGGCCGCCGACAAGAGATGCTCTGAGCGTCGCATCTAATAATAGTAGTTTTACTCGTACTCAGAACGGTTGGAGCCAAGCGTCGGTCGCTGCAAAAAGCCGATAGCCAACTTTAGGAGCGTCCGGAAAGTTTACATAGCCGTTAATAGATGCGACTGCATCTCATTCACTCGCCTTGTCCCTGCATCCGGCATCGTCGGCGTTGTCGTCGCAGTCCGCCCCTCCCCCATTTTCCTCGAGGGGCGAGCAGCGCTCTCCGCCGCTCACCACCTCTCCTCTCCGATGCCCCTCTCTCGCGAGGGGCATTGGATTGGATTCGAATGGATTGGCTTGGCTTGGGTTGGGTTGGGTTGAAGTGGAATGGATTGGACAGTGGATTATGTTGGATTGTGTTGCGTCATAGCCGCGGCAGACACATTGGCGCCGGCGCGTCCCCTCACCGTTATTCCACCGCCGTTCCTCCGCTGTCCAACGCTGGAACGTGAACCCCCTATGCGTCGCATCTACACAGTGGTTCCCGCGAGGGGAGGTGGGAGTTTTTTTCCATCTAAGAACCCAGCACATCTTTCTAGACTTCATTTCACCGCAAATATCCACTCACTACACTACCAATACTTTCAAAGCACCCAATCAAACATGCCAAAAAAACGGGAGGTGGCGTCGTGTAATGCACTGGCTCATTCCAGTAACGAGGGGAGCGCCGAGGGGTTGCGCCACCCGTCCAGGCGCCCAGTTCCCATAAGAAAGGGCCGCATTTATTTCCCGGTAACGTGATCCAGGCAGGCCGCCTCTGGAAACTATATTAATTGGAGGAATCAACAGCGGAGCTAGCACCCGCAAGGCGTTGTGGAAATCTTTGGTAGATAACTTCGTCAAACACTGAACAGACAACAGCAGAAGTAGGAAATCAGTTCGGAGGCGAAGAATGGATTCGAGCGACAATGTAAAGGACTGTTTTGTATTCATTGTCCTGCAGTAGTGATCAATTGGTGAATGAGAGTGATGATGGTGATGCTCTCTTTCTCCTCTTGCAGAGAATACCGCCCACGTCGCTGTCCCCCCGAAAGAGCAGTGAACTGCTTCCCTCCCCAACGACCCTAGGCGGAGCTGCAGCCAAGCCTACAAGTTCCACTGCTGCGGTCGACAGCGTCCCTGTAATATCTGCAGCTGAGTGCGAGTAAGGTTCTAAGTGACATTGACAGAGAGCCACTTTTGACTGCCGTATGTAGGTTTCCAGAACAATACAGGTTTTCCATGTAGGTTGCCTAAGCTATGTAGGTTTCCAGAACAATGAAGGTTTCCCATGTAGGTTTCCTAAACTATGTAGGTTTCCAGAACAATGCAGGTTTCCCATGTAGGCTTCGTAAACTATGTAGCTTTCCTGAACGACGCATAACACTCTTGGTTATGCGTCCGCAGCACCCGATGATCGCAAGTAGTGGTAGTGGTGGCAATAAAAAAGAATGCTTATGGGTACACAGCAGAAACCCACTAGAGCCCCGTAAGCAAGACTTCGGAACATGTGAAAAAGACGGACGAAACAAAAATGTTTTTTCAACCAAATCAGGATTACACACGCCTTCGCGCAGCAAGTTCAAATCTCGGGCCGAGTATGTCGTTCAAAGGTGCTTTGTAGGGATTTAGAAACCTGCTCGTTGCACTATATGTTGACATCTGAGTGCACGTCACCTCTTCCCACCTGCTGTCTCGCCTGGCCCAACCAGGCATTAGATGCTCCTGAAAACCTGTACTTCTGAGCACAAGGACTGCTGCACAGGCATGGAGAGCGGAATACACTCTAATTAACAGCGTCTATTCCATGCTACAAATACCGAAACTAGAACAAATTATCCTTAAACGTTTTTACGCCAGTTGAACCCTGTGTCGATCTTTGCTAGGCTCTGTCTTCAGATTCGCACTTTGTGTGGCACAAGCACGTGACTTCGAGTTTCACGCGGTCAATCGTCGTAATTCCGCCGAGTTGTTCTCCTCCTGATGTAACAAAAATTAAACGTGTTGACTATATTCCGTGTATTTACCATTTCCTCTTCCATCCCCACAGGAGAGAGAAAAGCGCCGGTCGAGCGTCTGCTAAGACAGATCCGTCACGCCAAGCGACCAGTACCACGGCGCCTTTCGATGCGAGCGACGCGCCAAAAAGAGCCCGGCCCAGCCTAGTTAAGGACACGGCGGCCCTGTACGAGCAGTTGGCACAGACCTGCATGGGAAAACCATCCGCGGCGCGCTATCCTGAATCGGACAGCCAGTACGAGCCCACGGCCGGTGTCAGCAGGGGAGGCACACTGAGAAGCCGCGCCCGAACTTCGGAAGAAAACAACTCTGCGAAAGATTTCGTAAGCAGTTTGCTATCTCTATTCGACATGTTGAAAGCTAAAGGATGCTGTCGTCGTGTTACAGCACGGCTGACACTGAATTTTTAATTGCTATCTCTCATTTATTCACCCTACAAACACAGTTACGAAGCTGCGGTATTCTCGCGTACAAGTTAAGAACGGCAGTAGCTCATGTAGTGTATCACGCGCGCCTAAGCGACAGGCCCAGATATCTAAGCGAGCATGCTTTTCAAACTGAGACCGCGCTTTATTCATGGCGTCTAGTTTTTCTTACCTAGTTTGTTCGTCGCGACTGCAGTAGCTTATAAGCAGAGTAAGTCCAAGAAATCATGGAAAAAACTCGCGTCACGATCAAAACACTCGCGGAAGCGCACTCTTTTCTCCGCGCGGAGCAACAACCGGCTATGGAGATGAGGCGCTGAGGCGACTTCCATTGTTATTCTCACCTTGTACCGGAGTATAGTATGTTTAAAAGAACACGCATGCACAAGCATCTGTACACTACATTTATCACTATAAGAATCTGTTTACGACCAATTAGGGCACTGCTTTATTCCTTGCGTCTTTAGCGGGCGGGGACATCAAGTTGCCAATTTGGGCTTCACTGGGGCAAAATTCTTCTTTCGACTTGTAAAGTTTTCACACGTCTCAAAAAATGGGCAAAAAAACGCGAAATATAAAAAAACAACTTCAAGCCTATAGTTGCAGTCACTTTCAAAAACAATTCTTTCGAAGGAGGATTTACCTGATTTGCACAACATGGCCCAATTCTGCTTCACGTTTTGTTGTTCAAAGCCATGCGTAGTGTGAGTTCGCGTTCGTGCTGCATAAGAAGTACTGCATTGTAAGGTGAAGGGTAGTGATGAGTAAAAGTTCCTGCAGGTGGTAAGAAGCGTTCGGTTTCGAGACAAATACTATTTTAGGATTCACGTACAATGTATACAACAAGCACCTGTCAGTATGTACATTCTCGATGGAAACATCCCTTCGTCATGATGGAACCTCTGTATTTACATTAATTTAATAAAAACTGGTTGTTATTGCCGATACCACAACTCGTCCTTGCTTCACGTGGGACTTACCATATCCACAATCACGATGAATCCAGCAGCGATTGCTTTGGGTGTCACTGGTCTATCGTCGTGGATTGCACTTTTTCCAACACTCCGATGCTTATGCCATGATCCAGGACAAACCTTGTCTTTGTCCGGTGACGGTTGTAGCCGGCGCATTTGATCCCCAACGATTTTGTCATGCGGAGCTGTATACGATTTCAAAAGCACTTGTTTTTCATCCGAGGTTACACCACTTTGAGGCGCACCCAAAGGCCTTTGATGTAGTTTTCATTGAAAATTGGTTCTTCTGTTTATGAGCGCTGCTGCAGGGGTATTTTGTATCGGTGACATTCATGTCAATTAAATGATACAAAGTCGAGCCTGGCACCGTTTGTTTTTTCCTTGTGCTAGTCGCGGCACTTCGCAAATGGGACTCCTTGGCGTTCCGTTGTCACTGTTTGTTAGTGATTCAGACACCTGGCTTCGCGTCAGCAGTTCAGTGCGCTCCATCTTCTTTACAGGTGTCAGAATGCCGCGATTTCATATCCCCTTTTATTCGCATCAGCGGCTGTCTGATGACAAGTAAGAGTGCACTTACAGTTTGTTGTCCCGTGCTGCTATGTCTTCATGGTTTGCAACCCACAGGGGCCATTTCTTGTAGAGGTTCCTCAAACTACTGGGGATAAATTACGCACCTAATGGATGCGTGAAAGAAAAACCCTCACAAGTGGAGGTTTTACAGAATTGCAATGAACCAGGCAGATCAGATACAAGTTGTTGAGTGGCTTTGTTTACCGTGAAAACACTTGTTGTTTCCATTGCCTTCAACGGTTTGATACCTAGAAAAGCAGGGATAAAGCGGGAATGTGGATACTCATGACGGCTGTACTTTCCAGGTCACGGGCACTGCCACTAGCCCAAGAGGGCAAATAGCCGCGCTTTGCGCCGGAGTGGTTGTAATCTTCCTGGTAGCCACCGTGCTTGCCCTGCATCCTCTTCGACGGCTGCCACACGTGGAAGTGCTGTGCCAGACCGAGGACTGCCAGCTCCATGACCACCTCCTGCGGCAAGTCATCAGTACGAATGTCGACCCTTGCGAAGACTTCCACGCGTACGTCTGTTCCCGCTGGCTACCGCCCAACGAGTACCAGGACCAGGTAAAGTCGTTGATGGACCAGCTGCGCTTTGACTGGTACCGCACAATCAACATCAGCCTGTACGAAGGAACAAAAGTGCTTCCAGCCGGGCGAAAGGCGCGCGCTATGTACGACCGCTGCATGGACAGTAGTGGCTCGCGGTACGGTTCCAACGTGCCCGAATTTCTCGAAATTCTTTCTAAGATCGGACTGCGCTGGCCGGGTGAACCATTGCCCGGATTCACTGCTCTTGGCTTGCTCATCTCTATGGATATCAACTGGATGGCGCCCCTTTGGTTCACTGCAAGATTCACAACAGTTCCATATTCGGAAAAGCGCATTTTGCGGATAACCCCTGGTCCTCATATCGGTGCGCTGTATCGCCATCACCTCACCGTAAGGCAAGGGTACGCTTACGATCGCTATTGGCGGGCGTTTCAAAAAGTACTATTCGGCAACACCGCGACGGCTACGAGTATTGCTGAGATCGATGATGTGGCTTCAATAGAGGGCGATATTCTCACCCGGCTACACAAAGCGCTCACAGTGGAGCCGAAATCAGCGGCTGTGTTTTCCCTAGGGAGCATTGACAGTTATACTAATCCTTTGTCTTCTACCCAGTGGATCGAACAGCTCAGCAAAAACACCCAGTATGGGCGACGCTTTGGCACCAATGACTATGCTTTCGCTAGCGACGTCGGCTTTCTCAAAGCCATGGGGACCATCTTCGCCACGTACAATGACACAGATATTCAGAGACACGTGGCATGGCTTTTCGTCCAGACGTACGGAATACTCGCGCACTACGACCTAATTAGCTTGCGGTATGGAGATTCACGTCTACTCCACGCGTACCTTCCAATCGTCTGCGCGAGTCACCTCGAAGGATCCTACAAGCCACTTCTAATACCCTTGCATTATGTGGCGCGGATTCCGGAGGTCGGACGTGACCGGGTCAGCACAGTCTTGGAGAGCCTCAAGCGTGCGTTCTCTAGCAAGATCAACGCTTCCAGCTGGATTGATATTGAGAGCAATCACCGGTTTCACAGAAAACTGTTGCGACTTGAAACCCATCTCTGGCCTCATCCCTCCTTTCTTAGAAATAATGTGCTCGAGGCAACGTACGCCAATTTTCCAGACAACGAAACATCTTTTCAAAGCTATTGGTTTTGGTCCCACTATTGGCTACGTTTCATGAAGAGGACTCCCGAGTATGAATATATGGCGTTGCTGCCTGACAATAACTCCCCGGCGTATCTACGCTACGACTACCTGGACAACAGCCTTCAAATCGCAATAGGTGCAATAGCGAGACCTTTGTTCTATGCAAACGGCACCGAGGCGATGCTGTATGGGGGATTCGGCTTCTCCTTGGCGCTGCAGTTGGTGAAGTTAATGGACAGCGAAGGGATAAAGTGGCATCCAGACACTGGCAATACCGATTCGTTCTTCTCGCGAATGTCAGCGGAGGCCTTTAAAGATAAGGATGCCTGCCTGAAAAAGGATAATATGTCAAGTGTGTTCCCAGAAGTACCAGCTCTCGAGATTGCTTACAACGCATTTAATCTTTCGGATCAACGCCGAGCCCAAAAAGCCACAGCAATATCGAAAGACTTCCCGGAGTCCAAGGTATTCTTCCTAACACTGTGTTACATGACATGTGGTTTACCCGGCATCAGACAACCTTCCATGGCCGATTGCAACAAAGCCTTACGTGGCTTCCGGCCCTTTACCGAAGCTTTCGCGTGTGCAAAGGGTTCTAAAATGAACCCCGCCAATACGTGTGAATTCTTTTCGTAATTGGGGTATCTTGAATTTGCTATCTTCCTTGGTAGTGTTCCGTTACGGGATCTTAAGGAACCTGGACCTATGTTGTGTGCTTAAGTGACTTTATCCATTAAATGTGTTGTGTTAATCCAGTTGCGGCTGCTTTCTTGTATAGCTGTTATATATTTATATTTGTATCAGCGTATTTGCACTTACACGGGTTGTTGTGAAATGTTAGAGATCTGCATTCTTTTGGAAAAAAAACCTGGATTGTTTCGGCTGTCACAAGGCATTTGCGGGTAACTGTGATCCTCTTGGTTTCTGTAATGGCAAAGAAGCACAAGATATTGTGCTAGAGGACTTTTTAATATTCGGATGTGATATTTCTGCTCA
Source organism: Haemaphysalis longicornis (assembly GCF_048455015.1). Lineage (NCBI taxonomy): Eukaryota > Metazoa > Arthropoda > Arachnida > Ixodida > Ixodidae > Haemaphysalis > Haemaphysalis longicornis. The sequence continues at coordinate 123,258,028 of NW_027526295.1, read as the reverse complement.
CTACAAACGATGGTTGCAACGCAGTCGTTCGTTTTTTGCCACCGGCGGTAAGGTTTCTCGTTATGTTCCCTGTCATCCCTGGTCCCGGAGACGCTGCCGCCGCACGCTGAAGCTCTGCACCTTAACAAAACACCTCTATTGCATTCCTAATGGGGCAGTGATAGGGGAGGAACAGCGGGAGGGGGGAGTGCAAGATGATGGAGAGTATCCGGGATACATACTTCCAAACGCTTCACTGCACAGCGCCCCACGTGACATGTCTGTTTGGCCGATGCAGAACGGTAATTAAACACGGTCATAGGCTGCACGCTGAAGCTAAGGTGACGTAAAACATACCAAATCAGCGTTATTGACAAAAACGTTCATTATGATTGGGCTTAAACAGAATTTTGATTAAAGAGTGACTTTGATGCAGAGAGGATGCTGAATACCCTGGTGTGTAGGGAACGGCAAAGGGGATTGGGAAAGACGTCGCAAATCAGTGTTAGTACATGTAACTATGTAGTGTTCAAGTAGTTGGCTTTCGACGTCCCATTTGAGAAACACACACTGTGGCCTCCCCATGAGGGCAGTGGGTGCCCCGCATAGATCTTGGAGGCACATTGTGGTTGGTGTGCCAAAATAGAAACACGCCGGGGTTAATTGGTGTGGTGGCGGGCAGCGACTAAACCGTTTTATAGAGATAATTTTGGATGCGAAGCATCTCATGCTCGGGGCTATATCCCTCCCTCCCTTGTAGTCGTTGCTCGCCGTCCACACACCTACTGCGCATTCCTGGCCATGCACCGCTGATGATGATTCTGGCAGGATGCCCCCAGGGATTGACCAACCAAAGAATCCACCACGAGATAGCTTCGCGGTCAACCACCGTCGTCATCTTCCCGTAGGGGAACCCCGACTGCCACACCCCCACTGCGCATGCCTGGCCATGCACCGCTGATGATGATTGTGGCAGGATGCCCCTAGGGATTGGCCATCCGATAATGCGAAGCAGCTCATGGTGAGAGACGTGACAGTAGCCGCTGCATACTCCGCTAGGGGCGCCATTAGAGAGCTATAGCAGATCGGAAAAACGGTTCTGGTACGGTACACGGTACCCATTACGGGACCATACGGGGAAGGCTCGTTTTAAGAGTTATAGCAGACGGTAACTACCTGCCATGCTACTGTGACTGGGAGCGACTTGTGTTGTACGTTGTTTGGCAATTTTTTGTGAGTATGTGGCGTTTCCTGTGCTGAAATATTAGTTTTCAGTTCTCAAAAGAGCTAAAGACAGTATTAAAAACGAGAAAAAAAACATCTAACACCGCTACGGAGATTCGAACGGCGGCTGCGTGAACGTAAAGCGGGCATTTCACCTCTATGCCATTTCAATAGATGGCGCCAGCAGGTCAAGCTGCACTCTGAGTACATACGGCCGGCTGTTTCTAGTTTTTCGTTATATTTCAGAGTCCTTCGCACTGATACCACCTGTTCCTCACTCTACGATTTATAGACGGGCCCCATGTTGCTGTTAATACTAGTGATGTAGCCGTATCGCCCTTATTTTACCTAAAAAAAAGCTATCGGACATGCGTCGCTCGACGACACAAGCCACGGCAGTTGGCCCGGGACCGTGTTTCGCTTGCAGCTTGAGCTGTCAGAATCACGCGGATTTCACTTGTTGCAACCTCATTTTTCATAAAAGATCACATATTTACAATGCGTTCGACTAGGCGTGAGCCAATCGTGCGTCTCCCAAACTCTTCCAATGCGCCCGCCCGCTTTCGAACGACGGACACGGTACGCCTCGGTACCGTGCGGTCAAGTCGCTCCGGTATACGGTAGGGTTTTGCGCATGCGCGGTAGCATCCAGACAGTACGCGTTACCGTACCGAAACCGTTTTTCCGATCAGCTATAACTCTATATTGTAGCTCCGCGGTATAAATGACGCGTGCGCGCCCTCCGCTCTCCTCATTCTCCTCCGCAACGCCACGATCGAACTGAAAACTAATGGGAACTTGAGTCGACCCCATGACTGCTTCGCATACTACTCAGGGTTTCCCTACGGGAAAATGGTGAATTGTTTCCGAATGCCTACGTTCGAACCATTTTATAGAGACAATTTTTTTTCTAACGCCGGCGCTGGAAGCGTGGCGCTTGCGAGTAACTGCGCACGGCCGTCTAAGAAGGTTGCGCATGACCAAATAAGGTGGAAAAATTTGGGTGTCTCGTTTCTGCCACAGTGGGCGCAGCTGAGTTGAGAGGAACGCCTTGGGCTCGGCCACTTCGATATTAGGTCCGGGTTAGAGGCCGAGTAGCGCAGCATGTCCAGCTTTCCGGCTCATGGCCAGTAGTACTGGCTTTGCCCACCACGTGCAGCATTGACTTCAGTTTTTAAAATTCCCGGTTTCAGCGTCTACGTATGTTTATCAAGCATAAATGTAGAAAGAAAAGAGCCGAATTCCTCGTGGCAACGCGATGGTCGAGTCCCGCTCAGTCGACTGCGAATGATTAGGCAGCTGTAGCGAAGCACTGCCAAATAGTAGCCATTACACGGCGTGTTGATGGCGAAGCGTGGGTAGAGATGAATTGTTGGCCAGACGAAGATGGTTGCTTTGGTGGTCGAAATTTTTCCATGTTTTTTTGTCTAGTTAAAACAAGAGCGCACACTTGAGCCAACCTCTCATAGAAAATGCAGGCAAACGTTAAAGGTTGCCGGATACTGGGTTGAGCCTAGCTGAACTGGGGTCTTCCCTCTTACTCTCGATGTGCTAAACATGACGTTAGACCCTTTGAGAACCAGATGGTTTTTGCTGTACAACTTGCTACATGTCGCGGGCACAGTCCCGGGGCGCCGGTTAGAGCACGGCAAGCGCGTTCTAAGGCCCACTACGCGCTACCTCAGTTGTCTTGTATATATGCTCTATATATATATCCGTATACATACAGTGTGCATAATTTGGGCCCCAAAGTTTGCCACGTCCCTTACAGCGACACGAGACACGGCGGTGCGTTCCTGGAAGAGGAAAAGTCCTGAAATTTACCGTTATGTATACACGATGCGAGATATACGATGAATACGGGTCTTGTCACACTCGTCACAAGTCCACTCGTCCTATAGGCCACCTCGTCATGGGAAAACTGGTCGGGAATATTTCGCAGGGTATTTCGCCCGAGGAATACTTGTGTTTCGGGAATGGTCATCACACGGAAAACTCTCATTAAGAGCTTGTTTTCGATAGTTTAAACATTGTTTGCGCCTGCTACCACCTTTATAAAAATGTATAGGGGAGTGTGAATAGAATAGCTTGTTACGTAGGAAGTTAGGCTGTATGTATTGTCACACCTTATTAGTTATATTGAAATGGTAATTTGATTCAAGATTTTATTATGACACAGAATAGTTAATAAATAATGGTACATATGACGCAGTAAACAAGTTGAGCGTGAAATTAACAAATCTGTTTATTGCTCTCGGTTAATACGTCAACTCAGAAGCGGATGTTTCTGGCAACATTGCGAATCGTGTTGACTGGGGCTCCGCTGAAAGCCATAAAGGTTGACTTGGTTCTTGTTGACGTGATTTGGCCGTACCGTATTCTTTCCCGCACTTCCCAGTCAGGGCTCTGTTTAAAATGTCGCAGAGCAATGAAATTTATGAAGGGAACACTAACGCGTAAGATTTGAAGGTAGCGCAGCTGTGCGCAACCTTCAGTACCATCAAAATGTTAAAGTCCACGACTGCAGCGGATCTGCTTCTTCTTCGCTGCCACAACGACCTTTACCCCTTTCTTGTTGCTTTAAGTGCGAGCTTCCTTCAGTTTTTTTGGAAGTGTTGCCCCGATTATGGTGAACACTGCAGTTTTTTTGGCAATCTTGAATAATATTGGCCATTACTTGGCTTAATATACATGCGCCGGGAACTCAGGGCCGTCGCCGCGAGGCACGTGCTCACGAGTGCTCGGCATATTTTGTTTTTTTAACGGTCGGTTGGCCGCTGCAAGGTACGCGCTCACGTGCGCTAGGTATTTTTTATTTGTCAGAGATTTTCGGATGCCGAGAGAGAGAGAGAGAGAGAGAGAGAGAGAGAGAGAGAGAGAGAGAGAGAGAGAGAGAGAGAGAGAGAGAGAGAGAGAGAGAGAGAGAGAGAGAGGGAGAGAGAGAGAGAGAGAGAGAGAGAGAGAGAGAGAGAGAGAGAGAGAGAGAGAGAACACTTTATTCGAGCACTAGTTGTGCTAACTACGAAAGCTGACCAGTGCTTGTAGGGTGCCGGTGACCTGAGCTGCTCGTTCAGCAAGTCCTTGCTGCGTAACGCCGCCTCCCAGTGCTTCTCAGAAGAGATGAGAGGGCATGGCTTGTGGGGCATTGCCAAATAATATGAGAGACAGTTTCGGGGGCTCCGCAGTCTGGGCATTGGGGAGAAGGATATATTGAGGGATAAATTGCATGTAGTCTGGCGAGACAAAGGAGCGTATTGGTTTGGAGAAGGCGCCAGTAATCGTTCCTCTGCGATAGGACGTGACCAGTGGGGTGAAGGGTAGCGCCGGCGAGAGAGGCGGTAGTGGCAGGTAATTTCCTGGAAAGTTAAGAGGCTGTCACGGGCTGATTGGGCTCCATGGGAAGGGGTGCGACTTACCATGGGTTGTCCGGCAGCTTCTGTGTTAAAAAGGCGCTATTCCAGGTGGACATACTTTATGTGCGCAAATTTCCAATGCGGACTTCCTCTGGTATCAGCCCCTCTTCCACACACACGTGCAGGACGCAACTGATTTCTCCGCCACCCCCCTCATATGAAGAGTGCTTATTTATTTATCAATACTGCAAGCCTTGTCAGACTCTTACAGGAAATGGGCGCTCGCGGTGCGCTATATGCATGAATACAAAAAATTGGTACACTGCGCATGGGTAAAGCAACGGGCGCACTGCGCGTTGCTATTTACTCAACGGTAAAATAAAAAAAAAACATCACAAATCGACCACGTCACTGCAAAAGCACAAACAAAAAAATATGCGCTTTTTAAGCTGTGTGATTCAGGTACCACACAGTTGTGGGGAAAATGAGTAATAATAACATTGTACAGACTATTGTAACACACATAACACAGTGAGACACTCCTAACGGTACACATCACCTCGTAAAACAAAGCGATAAATAGTAAAAGCAAAACCATGCACGCACGAACAGGCGACGACGTGCTTGCCTTGTAATCTCGGCTGTATTAGGCATGAAATAGGATGAAAAAATGTTCAGGTGCCTTCATAAGTAACTGGAACAAGGATTTGTGAATATCACAATCCAGGTGTCTTACTCGCTTTTTGACAGCCATAACCTGTTTACAGGAAGCTTTTTCTATTTGGGAGGACTCATTTAAACGCAAACCAGTGCATGCAGGCAGTTTCCGGAAGAGGAAATGTTTGTAAATTCACGAGACGTGTTCTAGTTACTTTTGACGGCACCTGCACACATTTTTCAAACGCCTTTACTGCTCCAGGAATGAAGTGAGCCCCGATTCTGCCTTCTTAACAAAGCGGTCAACCGTTCCGGCATTAATAATAACGTCGGGTGGTAATACGCTCCACGCTTCAATGCATGACGAAAAACAATTCTTGAATGTATTTTTACACGTGTTAAATGGCCTTAAATGTTTTTCAATGATTGGTTGTAGTCGAGTGCCGATTTGGAGGTTGGATGCAAGACAACAACGTGACGACAAGGTTACAATTCGTGCTCGAATGCTAAGTGAAATTGCACTGTCGTGTCTAGAATATTTAGTGTAAATAAAAACGCGCTGAGCACGAGGAGACGGTGCGCTTCTCGGCCTTGGCGTCCGCTTTTCTGATGGAGGCGAAAAGCAAAAACGCCGGAGTGTACGAGATTTCAGGGCACGTTAAAGATCTCCATGTGGTCAAAACTAATCCGGACCATACGGCGCGCCTGATCGCCTGCGTTGCGTCGGCGCGTTAAACCCTACAATCAATAAACCAGAGTAAATAAATCGGAGTGACTTATTCTGATTTTTTTTCTAATTTGTGTACAAAATATTGTTGATGTGGGTTCTAAACTATACTTCCATACTCGAGGATGGGTTTTAAAAGCGTATTATATGCTGTTCATACGCTGTTCACAGCGTATTAAACGCTGTGCTGCCGACAATTTTCTACGGATGAAGCACTATTGTCTAAATGCTTTGGTGCACGTGTTTTCAATATGAGTATCCCATTTCAACATATACGTGAAAGTTATAAGCCTAAATATTTTATAGAGTTTGTGCGCGACACTTCGGAGCCATTCCGTGTGTAGGCAAATTCTAGTGGTGACCTTCTCTGAGTTATGCTCACACAGTTTGTTTTACTAGTGTTAATTTTTAAGTTTCAGCTGTCACACCAACGAGATCTTCCACAGAGAAAAGAATTTAGTGGTAAATATTATGATGTCTCACGCACGATTGAATAAACAACTCAATCGTCAGCAAACAGTCGAACGGTAACCCTAGTGTAACGAGATAGGGTCACAGATGAACGGCACTCTTTTCTACTATTGTTCCGTGCCTCCGCCGTGATCGTTGGTCAGTTCGGATCACGCGGTATTTGTTTACAGTGCGACGGTTTATGGGCACCGCAATTTTGTTGCTTATGCGTTTCCTGTCGGTCAACTGTGGCGGTCTCAGTGTGTCCACCGGCTCTGAGGCCACGCGCGACTGGCCTCGTTCCGAACGCGAATCAAAGATAACGCGCTTAGCAGCACTTCAGCTGCTTAAGTGTCTTCGAAGATGCAGTGTTGCTGCGTCTTTGCCAGTGTTGTTTGCAAATTACATAGTCAAGGTTAGCGGTGAGGCGGCACTTTGGCAACACTGATGGACACCAAAATGGCTACGTTTGCTCACTTGCGTGCCTCATTGACGGTACTCTGTATTTTATCGAGCGACACTAGGTAACTCCATCTACAACGCAGTAAGCAACGTCATTAAACGTACAGGAAAAAAATACGTTTGTGAAGGCGTACACAAGCACTGCTGCAAACATGAAATTCAAATACGTCGCATTGCTGCACTACTTGCGAGATGATCCATCTGAAATACAAAAAGTCAAACCCTGCCGTAACCGGCATGTAGTAAGTGAAACGATCCTGGCCAATCCCCCAAGTGGGTATGCGCCACAAACTGCGCAGGAGGCCGCCTGGTTCTTGCTGCGGCAGGAAACTAAACATCCCCCTCGCGAGGGGCACGATCAAATGCAGAGCATTTCCGGGGGCGCACAACGTTAAGTAGTTTGCGTTACGTTAATGTTGTTGCACTTGTTGCTGTTGGTTGTTGTAGTGTAATTAACTGAGGAGACGTAATTACGTGGTCACGTGACATCATTTATTAGCAGGTGGGTATGACATCATTTATTAGCAGGTGGGTATGATTATTGTGGCGCAGTGGGAAGAGCACCATGTACCTCGCGTTCAGCCCACAGGCAGTGAATGCGTTGTATCAGCAGCTTCTTGACGTAGTTTGAATGAGTCATGGATATAAGGCGCGTTCGTAGCCCTCCATTCTGTGTCGGCTTTGTGGCGCAGTGGGTAGAGCACCATGTACCTTGCGTTCCGCCCGCAGGGTCGTGGGATCGAAACCAGGCGCCCGTAAGTATTATTTTTTTATATTGTGTAGGGGGAGGGGTGCCGACTACGATGGACAACTAGAACGGGTGACATCGTGAGTTAAAGAAATGCTCTGCATTTAAAAGTAAGGGGCCGAAGACGGAAGCCTGTGGGACCCCTGAAAAAACGTCAGGACGGTCAGATCCCGAATTGGTGATGGCTACGTACAACTGTGGTTGGATAAATTGGTTGTTTCCCATGGTATTTGATAATATATGTTAATTTACTTCACATTTCCTAAATTTGCTAGGCCGTACACGGTCAAAGGCGTCAGTGAACTCAATACATATTGTATAAACTTGTAGATTGGAATCTATTGGTGAGGCAAAATCATGGGTTATTTCAAGAGGCTGAACCACCGGGGACAAACCCTTGCGAAAGCCGTGTTGCTTTAGGTGTAGAACATTGTTTTATTGTTAGTAATATATTATTGCTTTCTTTAGAATCTGTTCCGCCAATCTCCAGCAACAACTTGTTAGTGAGATTGGCCTGCGTGCAGTTTGTTGCAGCCTTTATGTGCCGCCTTTGTATATAGGAGCGATGTTTGCACAAAGCCAATCTTCGGACAGGGTGGCCGTCTTGAGGGACGTTGTAAAGATTGCATACAAGAATGAAACTAGCTGTTCAAAGTATTGTCTAAAGAAAACACTCGATATATTATCAGTTTGCAATTGCAAACTGATAATATAATATGATTTTGCAAACGTCAATTTGCAAAATCAAGTTTCAAATGCCCGACTTTTTTATGTCTATCCCTGGCATTCCTGAGGGAGACGTCGGCGGTGCTACTGCGACAGTAACACGTGTTAAAACAATTGGAAATACTTATTGCAGAAGTTGGAGAATCATTTTGCGTCGCTGAATACGGCACCTGCCACTTCCAATGTGCTGATGTGTCAACTGGCTTAGACAAATACCTGTCAAAACGTCTGTCGCTGATTTATCATAAAACTTGCAAGCGTTGTTGAAAAAAATTATCTCTGGCTTTTTTTTTCGGACCTTCAAAGTTCATGCGACGTGACTTTTGTATGCTGAATAATTTCTCTTTTCTTGTATTCTTTCTAAATTTATTTTAATATCCATGATAGCACATGTAATCTAAGGCGTTTTCCGCTATGTGGGATTCCAGTTAGTAGGAATGAAGTAGGTGTCGCAGAACTCCGATCCTTATGACTAATTAATGCTTGTATCAGAATCACATAAAAATTCCTCTGACATTATTTCTAGAAGATCGATAATGCTTTCGTCGTTTGCGCGGTTATACTGCTTGATTAGAACCCTTACGATAATATTGTTACGGCTGGAATTCAGATTTTGGTCACCAAATGTAAGTAAAAGGATTTGTCGATAAGAAATGCCTTCTTGTATGCTTACTTCAGGGGTTAATCGTCGGGATACAGACCCAGATGAAGTACTGAATGAGCGCTAACTTTAATGCACGTGGGTTCTTTTACCAAGCGAGGTAGCAGAAATCGATACATTATATTTAAAAGCCACTCACAGCTTTCCACTTCGTGACTACCAGTTGTAAGCTGATCCCAGTCAATATCACCGAGGTAGAAAACACTAGTTATGAAAAGTTTTAGTGCGCTCAGTTTCATTCTGGTAAAGTAAATCCTGCATTCGATTGAGGTAATCTTCAATTGTCGTTTGATTTTCTATAGATTCCACCCGTAAGAATTGAAATATTGTTAACCTTATAGTGCACCAAGCACTTTTGTGGTTAGGGATGACTTGATGGGCGAAAAATGCAAGATTATTTTTTATGGCAATAGGTTTTTGACTGTCACTATCCGTACGTCGCACGGCATACGACAAGGGAATTCGAAATTATGTCGGCTATCGGGATTTATCGGCGTGCTGCCAAGTTGAAAGGCTACAGTTTAGCGATGCAGGCGTTGGCTTTGCCATTTACGCCAGCGATGTGCTCCCCTCGCGACAGTTTGTTATATAGATAAGCACAGGCAACGGTTATAGCTCGCGTCGCTGACCTGTCGCTTTTAGGGCGGCAGCACGCCTGTGTCTGCTTGTGCACCGAACCTCCATGCCCCGAACGTTTGGGAGCACCGCAATAACGACGCGCAAGCAGGCATGTCACGTAGTGTTTTTGTATATCAGGTATGAGTAAGATGAAAAATTCTTCGGAAACTATTTATTCGGAAGTTTTGCAAACCGCTAGGCAACTTTAGAATTTTTTGCCTAGCTTTCCTGTTTTGAAAGTTGGCTAAATACCCTTCACTAATCATCTAATTAGGCAAAATACAAAAAATTATTGCTCCAAATCACGCTGTGAATGTGGTTGGACTGCGAAGCTTTAAGCGAGACCCGCAACGATTACAAATGTGACGTCACTTGAACTCTCACTCCGGGCTGTACAAAGAAGGAAACCAGAGACAAGTATAATGTACTTAACCAAACCTTCTGTTGCAGCACGGTGACATTCATGACTGCTTTACATTCTTCTTCTTCTTCTGGCTGTTCTACTGCTGTCTTTACTTTCCGTAGTCTACCTAATGTAGCCCGGAATGAAATTAAGGAGGTGCACGCACGCACCTACACACACACACACACACACGCACACACACACACACGCACGCACGCACGCACACAGACACACACGCGCTGACGCACACACGCACGCACACACAGGCACACATATACACATACAAACACACGTACACACGCACGCAAGCACACGCACACACACACACGCGCCCACGTACGCGCGCACACACACACCCACACGCGCACGCGCACATGCACACACACACACACGCACGCCACGCACGCACACTCACGCATGCACACAAGCGGGCGCGCACTCACACAGCGACGATTTGTAACAGCACCCAGAACTCGCACTACCGCATCGCTTTAGCCTCACACTATCATTTTCTTATCCATCGCACCAGTAACGCGCGTAGGCATAAAAAATGCGACTTATTTGGAAGTCGGCCTCATACAACAACGAGGTGAAGCACCCACGGAGTTTTCAACGCGTGGTCTGCTCCGGGAACGATGGGGCTTTTCCGCAGTGCTTGAAGCTTCTCCGCAATACTCCCAATTTAAACCCTTCAGGAACCTAGTGGAACCAATTTACTGGAGCAATATTTTATAGACTGGTAGTTTTCACTCCCAGGATAACATGATATTAAAAACAATGCAGACCATTTCGAAAATTATGAGTAATCGTGCTGAAAAGATCGCCGCCCATAGAGTGACGCTCGTTACTGAGCGCCTGGCGGCGGATGGCTGAACTAACCGTGAGCCGGAAATCTGGGGATGAATTTTTGTGCGCAAAGACGTCCCTTGTTCTAAGAAGGGTCCTTAGTGAGGCAAGGAAACCAGGGGGTGGAACCTCGGCCAGCCGGTGCCGGCTCAGGGCTCTAGATTGACGGTTTTGTTGCCAATGTGGTTCATATGTGCTCGTTGGGTCAGATTGCGCTGAAGCGGTGTCGAGAACAGTGGGAGGATTTAGTAGGCACTCCCGTTATACGCCATTTGGTTGCCGTCCGCTCCAGAGATGTCCAGCAGTGCAGACCGCGCGCGTGGCGTGTCTGTTTATGAGCGAGGTTCTGTATGCGGAAAGCCCTATTTGGAGGAGAAAGGAAAATTTATTCAATTTATTGAAGGACAAGGGATGGTGTTTTCTGACTATCCCATACGATGTGATACGCAGTGCCAGGATTATCGGGGCATGTCCAAGCAACAGCGGCTGTTGTGCCGTGGTTAGCGGCATAGGTGAAGACATCAACTCCAACGTCAGCTTTATCGTTGACCAGGGTGTGGACGCACTTATCCCTTGCTGCTCGTTGACGTGGGGGAATGGGTAGTCGTCAAATAGGGGCGATCGCAGGTCTCTCTCACGGTGGGATAGTCTCGGGGAAGATAGCAGGGTTGACAATGCTGTTTAACGTGTCGCCTTTAAGAAAAAAATGTCGCACCTCTCCATCTGACGATGAGGATGGGTGAACACGGAGCTGAACACGGCCAATTCTACACTGCGAGTATGTGGTACTCCGGAGGTACGCATCCATTTACGGAAATCTTCTCAGCAACTCTGCGTTTCGCTTCGACCATGTAGAAGGGGAGCAATTGGATAGTCGTCGACTTCCAACGGCTGGGGACTCAGGTTCTATACCGATTACAGGAAGCGTTTTTTCTTTCACTTCTCCCACGATCATTCATCACCATCTTCAGAGAAAATTGGCTTTTCTGCAGGGAGTAATATCGTACAACGGCATGAGCTTCGCTTTAATAGCGCGTCCATGCGCATGTGTTCGAGGTGCTTCAGCAAACTCAGCTTGATCTCTTCGACTAGTTTGGTGATCGGAGGAAGCGGTACTGCCTGCTCGAGTCTAGTCTAATCACATATATTTCCAAGCTACTTTTAAATATTCTCCTGCTTTGGTCTCCTCTGCAAGCTCCGTTTGGCAAACGACGTAGAATGCCATGCGGCAAAATTAAAAATCATCGTACACCAGGTAACGATGTCCTCCCAGAGAACACTCACGTATGAATGTTGACGTGGTTCTACAGTCAAGTGGCACAGCTAAACTAACATTCAAGAAAAAAGAGAAAAAAATTAACAAATTCCCACACTATTCCTGCAGCGCAGGACAACAGCAGTAAAGGTCATTGGGAGAGGCCCTCTTCCTGCAGTCGGCCTGAATAGGATGGTGACGTTTATGTCGATAAATAGGCCCACAAATTTTGTCTTCATAATGCTCTTGAAGAAATCAGAGAAACTACTCTCCTAGCCCCAAGAGAAGAGCTGGGTAAACAAAATAGGGACCTGCTTCTTATGGAAGATAGGCTACCACTGTGAAAAAAAACGACTGCGCGCCATGATATACATGTCACCAATCCTGGAGCTCCGCATAATAACTCTCTTCTATGAAAAGACATGCTTCAAAACCTACAAAAGATTAGGCGATGTGGCAGGATCAAGTTCATTTGAGGAAATTTCGAAAATTATGCGACCACAGTATACACCGACTATGGCATCGACGAAAGTACTACGACGCAGCCATTGTTATAGTTCAAAATTCAGCCCTTCTCTGTACATGGCCCTTCTACGTACAGGATCAAATAAATGACAGTTGAAGACATCCCCTTGGCAATCCGACAATTGGACGAATCGAATAGAATCGTAAACATCATTACAGACTCTCAACGTGCATTCGACTGTTTTCTGCAGCCTTCGTTAAGATACTCCCCTCTCCAATTCAGCAAATTAACGTTTCCTGGACTCCCGGCCACAAGGGCCTGGAAGAGAACGAGGCACCGACCAAGAGGCACGCGAGGTCACATATGCTCCATGCAACCATGAATATCCACTCTCCTCAAAGAAAACCACTAAGAGCGTCTGCTCATCCTACGCCTAGGAACCCGATTTGCCCCGTTCCTTCAAAATTGTTTCTTTCTTCAAAAGACTCGCAAACACTGTGGAGGATAAACCAACACAAGCATCTAACATCTATGTGTTACTCGAACAGATTTAGGGGCATTCCACAAGGTGGAGTACGTTTCTGCGAAGGAAAGCTTGACATCCACCTGAATGCAGCCCATCGGCTACAAAGAAAAGCTATACCGTTTCCTCGGACACTTCGCAGTTGAAGAAAAATTCGTCCTGGTCCAGGATTCGAACACGGGACGACCGCTTAACCGGAGCAGTCGCTCTACCAACAGATGCTAACCTGGAGGACAGTCGTTTGTAGCGCGAGAGCGAATTGATGAAGAACTCGAAATAATCGAGAGGTGTTAATCGAACCGATTTAGGGGAAATCCCCAAGGTGGAGTAAGTTACAAACGACGTGAAGGGGAACGTGGAACCGCGTTTTCGTGTCCTTCGAAAGGGGTCAAAAAATCCTGCCACGGAGAGCCTTAGCCAATCATGGAAAGCCTTAGCTTCCAAGTCAACATGCTTAAGAAAAGTGGTTGTCGAAACAGGTTGCTAGTTTCTGTTGCAGAAAAAGTCCTCAGAACTGTTGTCAAAGGAAAAGGTGTAGAAGTAGGAGGTGTAAAAGAACGCATCCGACCTGCCGTCTTGCAATACGTTCACGGCGTTTACTACAGGTTAAAAAAAAGTCGGGGGAAAGCATAAAGTACCAGTTGTTTTCACTGCACCTTTATAGCTAGGTGGCCTTTGTAAGGCTATGCAGTTAGGAAAAGAAAAGGGAGCATCTAAGGCAACATGCAAGGTTCGACAAGTGCGAAAATTTGGGAATTACGCGCAGGGTGTTATATAGAAGATACCTTTGTCTTGCGGTCCTTTCTACATCGGACAATCAGGCCGATGTATCAACGAAAGTCTGCGTAAACATAGATATGCCGGCCACAAGTGAGCACAGCGGGAAATCTTGCGGCACACCGTGCGAAGTGCAAGTGTGAGGTCCCATTTCACAAAACTACCATATTGTTCCGCGCTTAATATAAAATGTCCAAAGATATTTACGAAGCGTTTTCAATGATTTCAGGACGTGAGGGTGAATGCATGAGCACCCCTTCGATTGCGCTCACCCAGCGCGAGATTAAGTTTTTAGAATCATCTTTCTAACGACTGCACGTGGACCCGCTTCGACCACCGCTATCTTTGTATCTCTTTTTTCAGTATATTTCACCCGTCTGACTTGCCCTCCCCATCTATAAGAAATTTGTTGTTGCTGTTGTGTCATTTGAACCGTGTCCTTGCGCATGCGCCCGCTCAGGGAGTGCCACTATCTGCCCTGTTCTCTGCTGCGGCTATCGCTTATAAGCAGCCGCGCCTAATCCTCTGCGTTCTTCGACTAACATCTGGTGACCAATAAACATGGTCTGCTCGTCCCGGTTGACTACTGCCTCCGTCTAGTCAAGAACACAACAGTGGCGACGAGGATGGGATTGCCGTGACCAGGAATCAACGGAGGCAGCCGGGTCGATACAGCGACATGGCTTCGCTAGGCCAGTTCGAGCGATTCGACGAAGATGAGGACGAAGACTTTGAATCATACGTGGAGCGGTTTGAACACTACGTCCGCGCCGTGAAGGTGAGCGATGATTTGAAAGTCTCGACATTCGTGACCGCCATGGGCAAGAAGACTTACCGCACGTTAAAGAACCTGCTCGCCCCAGCAAAGCCTGAGGAGAAGGAATACAGTCAGCTCGTCACCGTTCTCAAGGAGCATTACGCCCCCAAGCGAATGGTGATTGCGGAACGGTTCCGGTTTAATCGCCGGTCCCAGCATGAAGGTGAGAGTGTGGCTGCATTCGCCGTGGAATTAAAAAGGCTGGCGTCGTCGTGTGAATTTGGGCCCTTTCTGGAAGAAGCGTTGCGGGACCGGTTTGTGGCCGGCTTAAAAGACCAACCGACCCAAGCGGAACTTCTCAAGAAGAGCACATTGACCTTTGACACAGCGTGCGACATTGCCAAAAGTGTTGAACTAGCTCGGGCCGAGACTAAAAAGTTTCAACCAGCTACGAGACAACCGGAGGAAGTGCATGATGTTCGCCACACCTACCGGGCCAAGCCCGCAGCTAGAGCTTCAGCCAAGCCAGCAGCAGCAGCCTACGGAGCGGAACACCCCATCGAAACGCCAGACTGTTTCCGCTGCGGTGGATCATCCCACGACTGAAGGTCCTGCCCGTTCCGGAAATACAAGTGCCATCTATGCAAGCGGATGGGTCATCTGTCGAGGGTCTGCAAGGCTGCCTCATCGCGCGCGGTGCGGGCCGTGGACGACGTCCGTGACAACCTAGAGACAATGAACGGTGAGGACGAACTTGTGCTGCATAACATATTTGCCTGCGACAGTAGCCATCCTAGCTATACTGTGAACGTTAAGGTGGCAGGTAGAAATGTGCGAATGCAAATCGACACGGGGGCATCTGTTTCGATTGTACCTGAAAGTGTGTTTGTGAAGTATTGGCCAGACCTAGCCCTGGAAAGTTGTCGAATTAGGCTACGAACGTACGGGGGCGTTCCCCTGCAGACCGTGGGGAGGGTGAAGGTACCGGTCGAGCACCATGGTCAGGCGGTCACCCTCCCGCTAGTTGTCGTGCGGACGCCACAGAAATGTGAGACGGTGCTGATGGGTCGAGATTGGCTGGAGGCTCTTAAGCTGGACTGGTTGAGCGTGTGCGGTGTCAGCGTAGACAAGGTAGCACAACTGGTAGAAAAATTTCTAGAGGTGTTCGAGCCCGAACTTGGGTTGATAAAAGGCACCCCGGTAAAACTGCTTTTGAAAGAAGGAGCACGCCGGTGTTCTGCAAGCATCGAGCTGTGCCTTTCGCGATGCGAGACGCGGTGTCAAAAGAATTGCAGGCGCTGGTAGGAGCTGGGGTCCTAATTCCGGTTCAACGTAGCGACTGGGCAACGCCTCTAGTGGTTGTTTATAAACCCAACGGGGAGGTCAGAATTTGCGGGGATTATAAAATGACAGTAAACCAGTCTCTCCGAACGGACCATTACCCGTTGCCAGTAATGGAAGATATCTTCGCAACGTTGCACGGGTGTAAATACTTCACAGTCCTAGATCTCTCAACGGCCTACCAGCAACTAGAACTTGATCCGGACTCGCAGAGTTTGGTCACCGTGAATACGCATCTTGGCTTGTTTCAGTATACACGGCTACCCTATGGGATCACGAGTGCCCCGTCTATTTTTCAGGCGGTAATGGATGACCTGTTAAAAGGCCCAGATAGAGTATCCTGTTATATTGATGATGTGTTAATCGCTGGGGAAACCTTCGAGGAGTGCTATCAGAAGGTGGAAAGCGTGCTAGCTAGGTTTAAGGAACATGGAATTAAACTGAAAAAAGAAAAATGTAAGTTCTTTGAGACGTCACTGACCTACTTGGGCCACGTGACAGACGGGAACGGAATTAGGCCTTCAGACGTAAAAATAGCAGCAATCAAGGAAGCGCCAGCCCCAAAGAATAAACAGGAACTCCGGGCGTATCTGGGACTGTTGAATTTCTATGGCAAGTTCGTTCCCAACCTATCAGCAGAACTAAAACCGCTATACGACCTACTCAGAGATAGCACAAAATGGAAATGGACAGCTGAGGCCGAGCGAGTGTTCCAAACAAGCAAAGGATGGCTTACGCAAAACACGGTATTAGCCCACTACGACCCATCGAAGGATCTCGGCCTCGTCTGTGACGCGTCAGCCTACGGAGTGGGAGCTATACTGTTCCACAAAGAAGGCCCAGTGGAAAGGCCGATAGCCTTTGCGTCGAGGATTCTCAGTAAATCCGAGCAGGCGTATGCGCACATCGAAAAAGAGGCATTGGCAGTAGTGTTCGGGCTGCGCAGATTTCACAAATACTTGTTTGGTCGATCCTTTAGCATATACTCTGATCACCAGCCATTGCTGGGCCTGCTCGCGCATGATAAGCCAGTTCCCGCAATGGCAGCAGCGCGTGTTCAGCGTTGGGCTTTGCTTCTTGCAGCCTATAACTACCGCTGGGTTTATCGCAAGGCTAGCGAGATTGCAAATGCTGACGCACTGTCGCTGTTGCCTTTGCAGCTGTCGAGCCAAGCACCCGAGTCGGAAGAGGTACATTTTTTTTCTGTGCTCGATGAAACCCCGCTGTCTGCAAAAGAGATTAGAATGGAAACGAAAAGGGACAAGGTCCTATCAAAAGTTCTGTTTTACACTCAAAACGGCTGGCCTTCGCATGTGGCAGAAGATACACTTGCCCCTTATTTTGTACGGCGTAGCGAACTGTCTGTTGACCAGGATTGTGTAACCTGGGGAAATCGCGTGATAGTGCCTGTTGCGCTTCGTGAAAAGGTGTTATCAATGCTGCATGAGGGCCACCCGGGAATGACGCGCATGAAAATGTTATCTAGAAGTCACGTGTGGTGGCCGAGGTTAACTCAAGACATAGAACGAGCAGTGAAAGAGTGTATGACGTGTCAACTGGCGCAAAACTCAGCACCCAGCGTCCCATTGTTGTCGTGGGGCTGGCCGACGCGAAGGTGGGAGAGAGTGCATTTGGACTTCGCGTATCGAGAGCAACAGTGGTTTCTGGTGCTGGTGGATGCGCATTCAAAGTGGGTGGAAGTGTTTGTGATGAAAGCGACGAACAGTGAAAAGACGGTGGAAAAACTGCGTAGTGTGTTCGCTGCTTATGGATTGCCGGAAGTAGTGGTTACGGACAATGGCCCGCAATTCACGTCAACTCAGTTTGCAACGTTTTTGAGCAGGAATGGCATTCGGCATGTGAAGTCGCCTCCTTATCATCCAGCATCAAACGGCAGCGCTGAACGGTGTGTGCAAACAATAAAAAGAGATCTCTTCAAGCAGGTCCTCGACGAACAGCGGACTGGGGAATCAAAGACTCTCCAGCATCGCATTGACCAGTTCCTGTTCAGGTACCGCAACACCCCAACCGGTACTACAGATGAAACTCCAGCGCAACGGTTCTTGTCGTGGAAGCCGCGGACGCGGTTGAGCCTTTTGCATCCAGATATGGAGAAAAGAATGACCGAAAAATTGGAACGAATAAGGGAGTCGGCGAACCAAACGCGAGGAGGCTGCAGAGAATTCAGTGAAGGCTCCCGCGTATTAGTGAAAGGCTTGCGCCCGGGTGACGCCCGATGGCTCGAAGGAACCGTGCTCAGACGTGTGAGCATCAGCACATACGTTGTCTACGGGAGGAGAGGAGCGCTATGTTCATGCCGATGACTTACGCCCATGTACCTTCCAGGAGGGCCCGAGGTACCATCAGGCCCCGGAATGTGAGCTTCCGGACGTCTAGAATCCCATGGCACACCAACAAATCCCACTCGGGACTCCGGGCTGGGCAAGCACCGCAGCTCCAGGGGAGCTCATGCCGGTCCCGGTTACCAAGGCGGTCCAGCCGGCCTCGAGTCAGCCCTCGACCGAGGACACTGTGGTCCTACCGCCGGCTACGGTGAAGCCAATCGCAGCCCATAGCCCCACGTCTGCAGATCAGGCCTCCGTGCCAGGTCTTACCTATCCCGAAGCCCGCGCATCAGAACCGGAGAGGGACAAGGATCCCCAACCAGTCCTCCGACGCGGCACGCAGAAAAGACAACCCCCGGAACGCTACAAGCCGTAGCACCGACTAATGAACCTTGTGTTGGGGAAGGGATGTTGTGTCATTTGAACCGTGTCCTTGCGCATGCGCCCGCTCAGGGAGTGCCACTATCTGCCCTGTTCTCTGCTGCGGCTATCGCTTATAAGCAGCCGCGCCTAATCCTCTGCGTTCTTCGACTAACATCTGGTGACCAATAAACATGGTCTGCTCGTCCCGGTTGACTACTGCCTCCGTCTAGTCAAGAACACAACAGTTGCTTTCTGTGTTTTCTATATATATGTTTTTGTATTGTTTCGAATAAAACAGTTGTTAGTGCGCCGTCTTCTCGTGAAAGTCTACGTTTTTTTTCGTGCCCGTCTTTGTGTTCACACCAAGCACAACGTACCTTCAAAACCATTTTCCTGAACTGCATCTATTTCTTCTGTAGGAAAGATCTTCACTCTCTCTCTCTCTCTATCTCTCTCTTTCTCTCTTTCTCGTCGCAAGAGGCGAAAAGGTTCGGTCGGGCATGCACACAAGATAATAAACACCTTGAAGCACTGGCATGGATACCTTCTTGCTCAAACTGACCAACACCCCACAGCCGCAACCTTTCAAGCTCACATCTCAACATCTCAAGCCACACAAGCGCTCAGAGCCCTTGTCTCTCCTGGGCCATGGCCATTAAAAACCCTCGTCACTAGTCTTTTTCTCAGCGCTGACCTTCAGTGCTTGTGAAGCATAGCTCGCAAATACAGAAACTGCGCTCGAAAACGCTCCCTTGGTGTAGAATTAACGCTACCGCGTCTTGCATCTTAAGACCCAAACGTAGATGTCACCTTAACTTCTTTGAATTAGAAATTGTGCACCTTGTCACTGTGAATAAGCGTCCAATTTGACTGCTTCTAGCGGTTGTTATCCGTGAGTTTAACTACAGTACTACGTAGAACCACATAAAATTTTGAGCAGTCAGTGCTGCTCGGTAACATAACGATCTCAAACTGCACACAGACGCAAACGTTGAGGCTACACTCTATCGAAAAAAGGACTACAATTTCGTCTTCTGGGGGACTAAAGCCTTCGTCACAATCATTGCCCCCTTTAAAGACTAAATGTGAGCGGACGAACGGTTAGACGGCCACCCGGTTGGTCCGTTCCGATACTCTCCAAGGACGTAGTGCTGAAAGGGAGTCGCAAAAAAAAATGCATCAGCAGCGATTGTACCACCGACTCCTCCAACAATCCCCAAGGAATCGAATACGCCACCACTAGGCCACGCCGCCGGAAAGAAGTTTTAAGAGAAAATATGTACTCAAGTGTACAGCGTGGACTACTGTGCACAACGCGACAGATTCGTTGCAACTCGTAGCCGAATTTCTATCCGTGCAAGAAAACGTTAACGCGATTGGCGCTTTGCGCTTTGCTAACGGCAGGGGATATCGCTCAGTTCTATTCTAAGTAGAGCCTCACTATCATAGTTTTTTCTCGTAAAGAACAATAAACTCTTCGCCTACTTGAGACAGGTAGCTGGGTGATAGGACGGCTCATTTGTGTCCGCAAAAATTACCGCAAACTAAGTATATTTTAGTTGTCGCTGCATATTAAATGCTCTAGGCATGGTATGTGAAAGCGGTCGTCTTTGTCACTGCCAGGATGGGGAAACAGACCATATTTTCCAGCATAAGCGAAACCAAATTCGGTGTTGCTTAGCTGTGGATACTGCAATTTAAAGTTGTTTGACGACCGAGACCGGGAAACGCATCCGAGTTATCCGAGTTTCACAGCAGTTGCAGCATTGTCACAGCTTTGGTGCTCAAGCCAATTACGTACTGAATGTAAAGTATAACATCAGGAGGGTTTGCTGTAGCGAGCATTATCAATTTGCAGTGGCTGTCATCAGCAACTAATGCGTTTTTATCGTCTGTTATACATACACATATTCATTACGCTTGGGGATCAACGTTTGCTATTGTCACTAATATTTGTCCAAGTGTTGACGGCCTTTAAATCATTGAAATCTTTTAAATCATTGAAATGTTTCATTGGCCGTTATAACCTCGCGCGAATCGTATGGAACACAGCTTATTAACATAACCCCACCGAGAAGCGTTTGTCCATCGCACTTCGCCACTCCTTGCCATTACCCGCAGCTCGACTAACCCTAAGCGCTGTTCTTATAACTAGCATCGATATTTTTTGGTAAAGCTACTTAAGGAGAATGCTACCTAAAGCTTCCAAGGATACCAAACTGCTACCTTTGAAAACTTATATCTGACCACTATTAGAATATGCTTCCATCATCTGGGACACATACAACTCGGTTAATACCAGTAAGCTTGAGGGCATACAAAAGAATGACCGCGTATCTGCTCCTTTTTTTGCAAATGTAGTCAAAAGACGATAGTCTTTGTACACCTTTGCCAAGGAAATGCCTCCCTTTGCTCCCCCGCTCACCTCTCATGCTGTTCCTGTACCGTCGCGCTCATTCCAAGGTAAACACACTAAAGGCTTGCGCGAGGCGATTTGAATTTACCGCGTTCCACTGCTACAGGCCGGGTTCCTCGATGCCAGCGCTGCAGTACGGCGGAGACGCGCGTGAATGGAGGCGGCAGACTGCAAGGTTTATAGAGCCGCGTGGCCGTGCTCCACGTGCGTTCCAAGCAGAACGTGGAACCTAGCTAGTGGAACCTTTCGTTGCTGTTGTCGCGTGATTTTTCATATGCCGCCACGAGGCGGCGGTTTTCTGCAGTAAATGTAGAATATCATTTGCTATGGAAATAATAAGCATCCATGAATTTTTTTAATAAAGGAACACCGTAAATATCCCTTGTGTACTAATTGCCCGTCTTATATTTGCGTAATGTGTTGTTCTTGTTCAACAAAGTTGACCAGTATGAACGCATAAACAGGGCTTAGACGTTTACATGTGGCTGTGAGTATATATGACTATTGCGTAATATCCATTTTACTTTGGCCGGGTGGCTGAATCGAGTCACAGACAAGCAGACGGACAGGCGTACAGACAGACCACAATTTCTGGGTTTAAGTTCCCCAAAAAACTATCGTCTTTAAAAAACGCGCCATTTGTTTGTAATTCATACGGCTGGATAACGTCTCCTACGCGCCTTCTCCGCAGGGCTGGTTTGGAAAGCCTTGAGGTACGACGTTATTATGATCAACTAATTTTTTTTACTTGTTGTATAGCGATAGACTTCATACGGACAAGGAAGCATACATCCAGCCAGCCATTCGCCACCGAACTCGTTCGAAGTTCAATGAAAGTCGCTGAATTTTTATGCAAAGCAAACATTTTTGAAAATTACTTTTTCCCTGTACGTGCCATAAATGTAACCTGTCATCTACTGATGTGCAATGCAATGGTGTCTTATCATTTATTCGTGCCTTGTTGAATTCAGCGCGATATATTCTTCTTGTTTAGTTCTTACCTTACCGATTGTACTTGTGCAGTTTTTTTCTTGAAAGCGTTGTACTCATATAAGTGTACATTTATGCTAGTATGTTATCCCGTTTTTTCTGTCTCCCTTTTGTATCATTCACACCTGCTCAAAGCCTGGCATCCAAGCTAGCGTTAACCTGTAAATAAAAAAAAACCAACCAACCAATAAATAAATAAATATATTAATAAATCTGAACCTGCCCTGATGAACGATTCCGACGGGTAATGGTCATCGTCCTGGTCTCCTGTTGCCCAGACGCATGTCTCGCCCGATTTCTCGTCGGTGACTCCACGTTATGCTCCTTGAGAGAGGAACCACCTTGTCGCGGCGCCAAACCCGGCTGCTGCTACGTTAACGGGCGGTGGGCGCCGATGGGTCCTGGTTAAGGAGGTCGGTGTCGCGTTAGGACTCGACCGTGTGGCAGATGATGTGGGCGCCTGGGCAGCTGCGCTGGGCAATCCGATGGACAGGCGATCGCCGCTGAACTAACTTGTCTCCTTCGGCATCGCAGGGTTTTCCTCGCTTTGCCGTGGCACCGTGGACGAAGGTAGCAGGAACAGGAGTAGGACTGGTGCTCTACGCCGGCTGTAAAAGCAGTTTGGGTCTCGTGTCCACTGCTGGCTGGAAATTTCGCTGGGCTCGAAGCTAGCTGCATGTGATGGGGCCGTCGATGGTTGAAAGTCGAGTCGGCAAGGAAAGATGCGTAGGGCCCCTCTCAGAGGTGGTGGTGTTATGGTGGCCCAAACAATGGCGCATACCCACTTGGGGGATTCCATTGATTACAATACGAGGCAAAATAGAAGAATTTTAGTCTAAGTCAAGAGAAAAAGAGTACAAACAAGAAAAAATAACGGAAAGGATAGTAGAAATACTAGGCAAAAGTCAGCCTAATAAGAATATTTTAGCACGGCAGAGGAGCTGTCTCCGAAATGAAAAAGTGGATGGCATTGTACACGTCCCTGTAGAATCGGCCCAGCTTAGTGTCCCAAAACGACACAAGCACTGTTACAGTCAAGGGCAGTCCAAGACGTCGCAAGAGAGCCCCCAGAAGCCTTCTCCACTGATTACAAAATCAGTGGCAAAAAAGGAAGAAATTTTGTTCGGTTTCAAATTCGTGGCAAAAGTGGCACAAGGGGGCGGTTGCCAGATCTGCCCGTGATAGGTACTGATTAAGTGGAGGCACACCACAGCGAATAGAAGTCAGCGATACTTCGGCCAAGCGAGTGGAGAGACCTCTTTTCCAGCGGAACCTGAGATCTTCAAGTTACGGAAAAGTGTACAGCCCGTAATCAGAGGCATCCTATTCATTAGGTATTGGTGATAACGTGCCAGCAGCACGCAAGCAAACGGGGGAAGCACCTCTACAATCTGTAACGCCAATGCTGTTTTAGCGACGTGTCAGCGGTTTCATTCAGGGTTAACTCGAAGTGGCCGCGAAGCAAACCGAGCCGAATCTCTCTCAGGTGAATGGGGGCGTGGGAATAAAAAGTTTTAGTAATATGATTTAACGTTTCTGAGGAGAGAGCAGTGCACACTGACAGGGAGTCGGTGAGCAACATCATAAAAAAGTGCACCGAATCAAGTTTCAGGATTGCCAGAAGAAGGGCAAGAAATTCTGCATAAAAATGTGGATGAAATCTGGTAATCGCAATGAAAACGGCCAATTCCATTCGAGAGAGAAAATACCCACCCCGAGCTCCTCATCTTTTTTCGAAGCGTCTGTTGCAATGACCACGTGGGGTGGGTATTCAGACTGGTGAGCCAGGAGAATGTTATTGATTACGTTAATCGGGGGAAACAGCGAGTTTCGGGAAAAATGTTATCGAATGAAATCCTTACTACTGTTGATGATAACTGCAAGGCGGGAACTGAAAGAAGGGTGGTGTTGCAAAATGATCTGTGCAAAAATGACCTGTGTGCATTGGCAAAAATGACCTGTGTGCGCCGGATACGAGATTAATAAGAACCAAAAAACGACATTGCATGTTGGAGGAAACAGCCTGTGGTCTCGCCAGCGGGGACTCAAGCAACTTTGCGAATGCATTGACTGTTGATTATTTGAACCCGGAGTTCAGCGTTGGGACTCTGACTTCTAAATACAACACCCGAATCGCGACGTAACCGGGCAGTCCTAAGCAGCAGCGCAATGCTTGTCGTGCAAGCTTCACCAAAGGCAAGAGCTTTGCCTTTGATCGATATTTGGTCTGGATGGGGGAACACGACATGGATATTGGGTCTGGAAGGGGGAACACGAGAGTGGCACACTTATTAATATTTAACGAAATTTTCAAATTGTCCAGCCAGAATTCCGCGGCGTTCAGATATGACTGAAGAGAATGAAACAGACAATGAGGGAATGGATATCCTGCGAAGAAGAGAAAAAGGCAATATCATCCTCATAAACATATGTCTGTACAACAGGTTGAATAGGTATGGAGTTCAAGAGCGCATTGAGTAACAGTGATTGGTGAAGCAAGTCGAATGACAGAAAACGGTCCTTCTTCTTCACGAGCTGCTCGTTTCTAGCACGCCCTTGCTGCTTGGGTGCGTGCCATGTCGAGGTAGGATTAGGAGGGGCACTGATCATGAGAATAGGCTCGGTAGAAATGCTTGAATTGTTGCATAATCTTGGAGTAGTGTAGAATGACCAGGCAAAACTTACCATCGACTGTGCGCAGTTACTTTTCAGGCAAGTCTATTGTCCCAGCATTATGCTCCCGCAAGAATAACAAAAATCCGTTCAGTATCACCGGAGCTACGCGAAGCAAAAAAAGCGGGGACAATTGCGTTTGCGCCATTCCCTGTTATTCGCCCTTGGACAACGCGATGAAGGCTGCGTGTTACCTCCCGGGGATAGCGCGGCACCAGACGTTGTATGCGGGGGCTCGATGTGTCATCCGCCGGCGAGTTTTTTTCGGGTTTTCCGCGACCTGGAGTTGTCGCTTTACAGTGCGGTAGGTGCGGTGCGAGACAGGGCAGACATTGGTGCTTGCTGGAAAGCGTGCGCTCAGCACGTAAACGCTTGTAACAAGCAGTAAACGCTTGTTGTTGAGTGGCATGGTCGGAAGTTACGTCGTGAATTTGTCCTTGTTGTTGTTGTTCCTTTTTTTTTGTGGCGCATACCCACTTGGTGGATTTGCCAGGATCTGGAGATATATTGGGGCTAATGCCCCGATTTAGGAGACTAAATTTGGAGAAAAAAAATTGTTGAAAAGAATAATTGCACAACAAAGACAGGAATTTTCAGAAGTCTGCACTATGCAGGAATTTGCAAGAAAAGGCTATGCGGGAATTTGCAATAGGCTTTTATTTCGTCTGTGTACAAGAAGAGAGGCTAACAGGGTAGGCGCCTAGTCTCTGAGACGTAGGTGTGGACGGCTGTAACCAAATTCCTGTGGGGAAACCCAAGTGAAATGGCACCAAACGACAGTAAGACCGGCATTCAAAGGGTGAGTCCAAGGCGGTGAATTGGCTCCACGAGGTATTTTCTTCTCATTGAAAAGAAGCCGCGGCAATGTAAGAAAAAATGCTCTAGGGTTTCGGGTTCATCACAAAGAGCACAATGACGAGAGGAGGTGAGCCCAGCGCGGTGCATATAGAAGTTGAGCTGCGGAACTCTACAACGTAAGCTAGTTAAAGTAACCTCGCATTGGCGAGATTCGCAACATCGCGAGTCCTACGCATATGCCAAATGGGCGTAATCATCGAGGGAGGTGATGGGATCCTCCTGCCTCCTCGCCAGATGTTGATGCCGAAGGATCCGTGCTCCGGCCAGTATGGAGGGAAATGGACAGACGCTGATCGGAGGGCTCCTAGTGATGACCTCGCTAAAGAGTCTGCTTCTCCATTCAGATATAAACCCTTATGCCCAGGCACCCATATCAAGCGGATTTCTCACAAGTGGGAAGGAACTAAAAAAACCAAATGTGAAAAGAAGAGCAGAATTTTTCTCGGATATCATAGCGGAGCAAACAGCTAATAAATCAGACACAATTACGACATTTAATATCTGGGGAGATAAGTATTTTAATGCTATGACCACTATGACTATTGCCTTAAACTCAGCATAGAAGACTGGGGTGAAGTCCGGTTGGCGAATCGAAAGCGACCATTTGAGTTGTGGACTGAAAATACCCACACTCGCTCTCTCCTCAAGTTGAGACACACCAGTCGCTACAACCACATATGTATCCAAGCTGGACAGATAGTCGTTCAACAAACCGGTTAGTAGACGTGTAGGCAGCCTTTTCGCATTGTTAGGAAAAATGTTATTAAATGTTACGGGAACAGGGACAGCTTCCCAGGACATCTGCATAACGGACGGAATGTTAATATTACGATGTGAAAGTAATGTCTGGGCGTACACACATTGAGGGCGGTATTGGTGGGGCCACCACGAGTTAAAAAATAAAACCGGTCGAGCCACCATCAGCGACAAATTTCTGCTGAGGGGCGATTCGAAAATCCCAAGCATCGTCAGAGCAGTTAAAAGCTTAAACCGAGACTCTAGTGCAGGCAGCCGGGACTCCAAGTACAGGATGTTATGTGCTATTAGCTGTGTATTTTGGAAGGCCGAGACATAATCTCAGGGCACGTCGCTCTGGCAATATAAGCGGATTGAGTTTGTACATTGGAGATCCAGAAAAGAGAGCACAGCCAAATTATAAGATAGGGCGCACGTACCCGCGGTAAATGAATATTAAGGTTCTCTTCACATCACAAAATTCCGAAATTCCGGTTGCTAATTCTTCGCAACAGGTCAAGCGCCCGTTCCCCCTTCGTCGTAATGTGCTTTATATGATGCCGCCAATCAAGCTTATTCTCATAAATAATACCCAAGTATTTTAAAGTTGTCACTTGCGGTATAAAATCATCCCGGTATCCATGGCAGAGGGTTACGGGCACTGATACGGGGAATACCAGGACCACGCACTTGGCAACGCTAATCGACAAATTCAGACTTTACAGACACCTTTCGAGATAATCCAAATAATTTTATGACGCCTGATATAGCTCATGTATGTCCCGTGCTGCTGCAAAAAAGGCTATATCGTCCGCATAAACGTAACCGCACACTTCATTGCTGGTAGGAATGCATCTCATCAGTATGTTAAACAGAACCGGACAAAGCACTGACCCTTGTAGAACGCCCCTTGTCTGATCTGGTGTGGAAGTCTTAAAACCATTTTTCGAGCATAAGAACTTGCGGCCAGATAGAAACTGCTGAATCCATGAAATAATATAATTGGTTATCCCGCATTCTTTACGTTTAGCTATAAGGACGCTGTATTCTACACTGCCGTATGCTTTCGCAATGTCCAGTGTGACAAGCGTGCAGATTAGTTTGTTTCTACGGGCAAACTGGATACGACTCTCCAGGTCCACATGGGCGGACCAAATGAAGCAGCCTGGACGGAAGCCAATCTGATGTGCACGCAGTAAATTTTCCCTAGATAGGAGTAGAAGTAAAGTAAACGGCCGTATACAACTCTTTCGATCAATTTGACTAAGTTACTGGTCGAAGCAATTGCTCCGCACGCACTCAACCCACACGCACGCACACAGACGAACGGGCACACACGCGCATAAAACCTCCCCCCCCCCCCCACAGACACACACCCACGCATCCGCACAACCACACCCCACCCACGCGTACCCCCACACAACTCCTCCATACACCCCCACACTAACCCACGCCACCGTGCGCACACACACGCACGCGCACAGGCACACTGCAAACCTATACCTACAGGTTGACGCATAGAAGAGGTTGGGGCACAGCACCGACGACAGCGGATCGTCATCATCTCAGCATGCGCCGCACATGTGCCATATTACGGCATATGCGTGACCCCATTAAGTATAATCTGGCCAACAGGAACCGACTCACCGGAACGATCTAAGAGTTTCCCTTGAATAACGTCAACTCACGACTAGAATTTAAGAACTGCACTCCACCAAGGCACCTGTGAAGCCCTCCCCGACTGGCAGAACACCACCTATGATGTCGTGAATGGTGCAATTAGCGTGTAAGCGGCTCGTGTGGCTTTACGCAAGAGAAGCACGGCCCGGCAGCCGAGATGGATGACGTTACTAATAAGCTACTTCCTAACCTTAATGATCGCTCAACAGAAATTCTGACAGCTTACTACAATCGTTACTGGGCGGCTGGGGCATATGCCACGCGAGCGGAAACTCAGTGTTTTTTTTTTCATCCTGAAACCATACAAACCGCTGCCGCTTAAGGTATACCTTCCAATCATCCCTTCACATCTTGCGTGGGCAAAGTGTTAGAGCATGTCGTCCATGGGAGACTTGTGAGCCACATGAATCCGACCGAAACACTTCTCCGCACCGTGTTCGGCTTCTGGGTCGCACTTTAAGTTCAAAACCCACCCTTCCAACTAAAACACGAAATCAACGCGACCTGTACCCCCCTTCAAGGTAGATCACGCAGTGGATCTCGAGGAAGCTTTTTATACGGTGTCGCACACCAGGCCATCTTGTGTAACGTTGGCAGATTTGGGCACCGGGTAGCCGCATGTACACCTTCATCGCATCTTCCTTTCCAACCGTACGGCTGGTACAAATCAGCACGAAGTGTTTTGCCGTTACGCTATTTGCGCGAGGTACAACGGCTGCAGTGAAGTTCTGTGCATTGCGGAAAAGTTCCACGTGCGGCGGTGAAGCCAGTTCATTAGTAGCTTTCCCGGTTGTACAAGCCGGCGACTGAGTGCCACCCGGCCGCTCGGTGGCCCGTGAATCACGGACGCAGCCATTGCGAGGACCGGCTCAAACTGGGTTCAGCAGAGGCATTTTCGACCAGGTACTGACTACAGTGACGGGGCCCCGTCACTTTAAAATCTGCACTACAGCGACGGGGCCCCCTAAAGTTCCGTCCAGAGGAAACGCAACTCGCGTTGAGAGCAGTCTCTCTTGATTTTTACCCAACCGTCCAAACCGCTACCGCTCACTGACTAGCCAGAATCACTGATAATTATGAATCATTATTAATAATACAGACGGTCGGACTAACTCTAGCTCTATCCGAACGGATCTCCAAGCCGCCACCCGACGCCCGCTTCACAATATTTCAGCGAGAGCAGTTGGTCTTGTTTTTTACCTATCCGACCAAACCTCTTCCGCTCACTGACTAGCCAGAGTCACTGTTAATTCTCAATCACTGGTAATAATTACAGGATATCGGGCGTAACTGGCGATGGCTACGTCGGCCTTGGCTCCAGTGAGCGGGAGCGGTTCGGCCGCTTGAGTAAAAAACGAAGACCGACTGCTCTCACCACGTGAATTGTTTTGCTGTTACAAAACGCTGCTGCTGCTGATGATTTTGGGTTTAATGGCGCAAGGCCGACAAAGGCAAAGAGCGCCATGACAATGATGAAAGAGATGAGAAAGATTTGTAAAGGAGGCACTAGTTTAAAAAACTTTACTCAGGGGGTTGGAGTATAGGGCCATTATAAAGCATAGTGAGTATACTAAGATAAATGGCGTATAGGGTCATATTAAAACAGTGAGTGCAAGCACCTAAGATGTAAAGTCTCAGGTTCCACCACTGTTTTAAAACACATAATGAACACAGGTGAGGTTATGGTCTATATGATATGTATTTTAAAAAGTCTACATCTGCTAGGTAACTAAAAACTTTTTTGTATTGGAACATTGGATGGTCTGATAAAAATAGTGAAGGGTGCAAGGGATTGTTATATGTGTAAGCTTCATTAAAATGACGTTTCCTTTCAATGATGCACATGTCACACTCAATAAGCATATGAAGGACAGAAAGCTGACCCCCACATCGATGGCACTGTGGCTTGTTTGCATCTGTTAAAAGGTATGAGTGTGTGATGTGTGTCTGGCCAATTCTAAGTCTGCATAAGGCTACTTCTATTGATCTAGCATGTTTCTCAGAGGGAGGTTTTTCAATTTTAGGTTTAATGACATGTAATTTGTTGCCTATTTCTTTATCCCACTGTTGTTGCCAGTGCTCTCGCAGCTTCCTCCTCACATAAGGTTTGAGGTCTTCATATGAAACCAGCTTAATATCTATGCTTTCGCGAAGGGCATCAGCTGCAGCACTTTGGTCAGCGGCTTCATTTCCAGCAATGCCACAGTGGCCCGGAACCCAGCACACTGTGACAGCAAGCTAGAGACTATAAGCCGAGTACAGAGCTCTTAGAACATCATTAAAAGTTGGGTTTTTACTAGCCTTCAGAGATTAAAGCTTTGTAACAACACTCAGTGAGTCTGTGTATATAACTGAGCTCTTAATTTTGTTTTGGAGAATGTGGTTCAAAGCTAGCAGGATACCATATGCCTCTGCAGTAAATATACTAGTGTTCGTGTTCATTGCTTTGGAAAAAGTGAATATGGGGCCAATTGCAGCACAAGACACCGCTGCAGAAGTCTTCGAGGCATCTGTGTAGAATTCAGCTGCCTTGTATTTGTCCCTGAGTGACAGAAAGTGCTGTGTAATAACAAAGTTTGGCACATTTTTCTTTTGCAGTTCTCTGAAAGACATGTCGCACTGAATTGGGCAAATGTCCCACGAAGCAACCAACTCATGAATGGAGGTGCAGTAAACTTCAGCAAGAGGAGATCCTTTGAGCGGCGTGATACTGCCAAAGAGAAGGGTGGTGCTACGGATGGTCGATTTTCAAAAAGTTTATTATTAGTGTTATTTTTCATAATTGCGTTCAAAGGGTGTTCCTTCATAGAAGTAATCTTTGCAGCACACATCAGAGCTGTGTAAGTGCGCTGGTACTCCAAGCACCACTGATTATATTCAACGTGAAGGGATGGAATGGGGCTTGTTCGATATGCACCTGTTGCCAAACGAAGCCCCAAGTTGTATACTGGGTCTAACATTTTCAGTGCTGTTGTGGTTGCAGACTGGTATACAATGCATCCATAGTCAATTCTTGACCTTACTAGGCTATTTAGAAGTGAAAGCAGACACTTTGTGTCCGTTCCCCATGACTGATGCGATAGTACCTTTAAAATGTTCATCGTTTTCAGGCATTTCGTTTTTGGTAATTTAATATGTGGTATAAATGTGAGTTTGTGGTCAAGTAAAATACCCAGAAACTTGTGTTCATTTTTATTGGTATGGGCTGACCTTGTAATGTAATACAAGGAGGGGGCTGGACACCACGCCGCCTGGAAAATACCAAAACAGCACTTTTATCAGCATTAAACATAAACCCGTTCTTGTTAGCCCATGTAACCAGTCTGTTTACAGTTAATTGGATTTGGCGTTCACATATCGATAAATTACAGGACTTAAAACTAACTTGAATGTCATCAACATAAGTGGAGTATGAGACAGTTCGTGGCAGAACATTTTTTAGTGAACTCATTTTAACAAGAAAAAGTGCGCAGCTCAGCACTCCCCCCTGGGGTACACCATTTTCTTGAACAAAGGTTCTAGACAGCACATTACCCACACGAACACGAAATGTGCGATCAGAGAGATAGTCCTTAATAACGTTGAGCATATTACCAGTAAGGCCAAATGACTGCAAATCTAGCAATATACCGTATCGCCATGTTCTATCATACGCCTTCTCCATGTCAAAGAACACATTAGCAGTGTTGCTTATGGATGAAGGCGCCTTTCACATATGATTCAAATGCAACCAGGCTATCTGTAGTTGACCTTCCAGACCTGAAGCCTGTCTGATTTTTGTCTAACAGACCATTAAACTCGAGAAAGTACAATAGTCGCCGATTTATCATTTTTTCGAGCAGCTTACATAAACAACTCGTTAAGGCGATAAGTCTGTAACTCGCAGCAAGACAGGATTCTTTTCCTTCTTTTAGAAGCGGTACAACGATAGCCTCTTTCCATGTTCTTGGAAAACGACCTGTTTGCCATATTTTGTTAAAGAGAGAGAGTATTGCATGCAGGGTTTCACTGTGTAGGTGTCTGATCATGTCATAGCTGATTCGGTCAGCTCCAGGGGCTGACTTACCACATGTCGAGAGTGCACTCATCAATTCAAGCATGGTAAATGAAGCATTATAGCCCTCATTTGAGCGTTGGTTCACACGAAGGGGCTGACGCTCTGCTGCCTCCTTATGCTGTAAAAATGTTTGTGTATAATGTGAAGAGCTGAATACATGCTCAAAGTGTTTCCCAAGAGCATCTGCTTGATCTTCTACTGAGTTACCCACACTACTTACAAGGGGAATAGGATGACTCTTGTATCCTTTTAGCTTCTTTATTCTAGTCCAGACTTTCCTACAATCCGTATAAGAATTTATAGATGATATAAACCTGGTCCAACTTTCGTTTTTTGCCATACGTCCCGTACGCTTCCCTTTAGCTTTTGCCTGCTTAAACTTGAGAAGGTTGTCGGCCGTGGAATAGCGGCGTAAAAGTGCCCACGCCTTGTTCTGTTCAGACCGTGCACGCGCGCAGTCCTCATTCCACCATGGTCTGGGTTTTGGGAGAGTTTTAAAAGTAGTCTCTGGAATGCTTTTCTGAGCAGAGTCAAGAATGTGGGCTGTAATCAGTGAACTTGCTGCTTCAACATCTAAATGGCATATTGTTGTAGGGGGTAGCCTGGAAAGTTCTTTGTATGTTTTTCAGTCAGCTGCTTGTAATTTACATGTTCGAAGTGGTTCTGTGCCTTGAGAGTCATTGTTTACAGCAGTTAGTTTTGCAGGAGAATGATCACTGCCATACGGGTTGTTAAATACACTCCATTCAAGCATAGGCAGCAAGATTGCAGAGACAATTGCAAGGTCTATTGCTGAGTATGTGTGGTGTGTGGAGTTGTAATATGTGGGGCGTTTCTTATTAAGGATGCAACATCCGGATGTCGTGACAAACCTTTCAATGAGCCGCCCTCGAGCATCGGCTCGCACAGATCCCCAGATGGGGTTGTGAGCATTAAAATCACAGGTTATGATGTAAGGTTCAGGTAGTACATTGATTAGGTTTTCAAATTCGACGTTGGAAAGGCGGTAGTCGGGTGAAATGTAGAGAGAGCAAACTGAAACTAGTATGCCAAAAACTATGGCTCTGACAGCTACAGCTTCGAGTGACATCTGTAGCTGGAGGTACTGAAAGGCCACAGATTTTTGGAGTAATATTGCCACACCACCAGACGGCTGGATGCAATTTTGTCTGTCCTTACGGTAAACAATGTACTGTGTTAGGAAGTTTGTCTGTGATGGGCGCAGGTGTGTTTCTTGGAGACACAGTATTTGTGGTTTGTGATTGGTGAGGATGTCATAAATATCGTCTAGATTTCTTAACAACCCCCTACAATTCCAGTACACAACACTTTCAGCAGCCATGAAAATTAGCAAAAGAGAAAAAAGGATCATGTTCTGAATCATGTTTTTTCCCTTCTTTTTAGCAGGCCGTGTTTGGGGGCCCTTCTGAGCAGGTTCACTTAGGTTTTGGGGT
Organism: Haemaphysalis longicornis; assembly: GCF_048455015.1. Taxonomy (NCBI): domain Eukaryota; kingdom Metazoa; phylum Arthropoda; class Arachnida; order Ixodida; family Ixodidae; genus Haemaphysalis; species Haemaphysalis longicornis. The sequence goes on along the minus strand of NW_027526295.1, from coordinate 123,224,484 downwards.
AATTTCCAGGGGCAGCGACTTTACTGGCCTTTGGGTTGGTCGGTTTGCCACGACCTGTGGCACCGCGGCGCTCCTGTGATGCCTCAGGAGCAGACGTACTTGGAGAGACATCCATAGCCTCAACCACGGTTTCTGAAGTTGAAAGATTGTCAGAACCAGACTTTGTGCTCGAGGCCGTAGCCGCAGCACTGGGCACAGCTGGAACAGCAGTAGCCACAGGAGCAGTCTTCTGCTGTTCACAGGTGCCTGAGACGAGGCCAGGTCAACATCGCTGACCTGTACAGGAGTCGTGCTGGCGGCCTCTCGCCCAGCACTAGGTCGGAGTGCAGCAGCAGAAGCCACGGTAGCGACTTTCTGCTGCTGAATGGGGGGCTGCGACGGGACCAGGTCAGCCTCGCTGTACTGGGTGCCCGCATCTACCAGACGACGCCCCATCCCCCGGCGAGCTGCGTCTGCGTAACTTTTGCCCGATAGCAAGGCAAGCTTCAGGCGGGCTTGTGGGAACGTTAGGTTCTCAGTGACTTTCAGTTTGATTATTTCTTTTTCTTTTTTGAATGATGGACATGCACGTGAGAAGGCAGAGTGTGATCGACTGCAGTTTGGGCATTTCACTTGTTGCTTCAGTTGTTCACTTGTGGCCGATCCATCTGTTGCAGTGAGCACAGATGGATCGGCCACGGCACGACAGAGTTCCATGGCCATACTTCTGGCACTTGAAACACCTTCGCGGATTAGGTATGTATGGACGCACTGGACAGGAAATAAATGCAGCATGGACCGATTCGGGAAGTGTTGGACGGTTGAAAGTCAAAACAATGTGCTTAGTTCGGATTGACTCACCTGCGCGACGTATAGTTATCCTCCGCACAGCATTTACGCCTTGGTCTTTGAGCCCTTCGAGGAGATCGTCTTCAGTCTCATGAAGTAGTTCTCATTCAGAGATGACGCCTTGGGTTGTGTTTAGGCTACGATGTGGCGTGACCGTCACTTTTAGTTGAGCCAGGGTGTCCTGTTTCAGGAGGTTTTCACTTTGGTTTGTCCTTTGTACTTCTACCAGCAGGTCACCTGAGGCAAGTTTTTTTGCATGGTAGTCTTTCCCAACGATGTTCTCGAGGCATTTTGCAATGAGGAACACCGATTTTTTTGCTAGGGGTGCATTTGCTTCTTCAGAGTGTACCACAAGGTATTTGTTAAAGGTTTCGACAGGTGGAGCTGCTCTGATGCTAAGTACTTCGGTGCGGCCCCTTTTCAGGGACCGATCAGGTTTTTTTGGGATGGAAAAAGAAGCCATAAATACATGGTGTACATTCGGTAGCAAGGCCGGCCGCCCACCACCGAGCCCAACAAGGGAACGTGACTTAACACGCTAGCCGTACCTTGCCACTATATTCCTATGCTCGGGATCGAGGGTGACGTCTTTGCACAGGATTAACCCTCGCCGCCTGGAAAAACTTAGAAATAAGGAAGAACTGAGATGACAGGACAGTGTTAGGAAAGGAAATAGGAAAGAGAAAGAGCTGAGAGGAGGACAGGAGAAGGCGACTGGCTGATTCCCCCGGGCGGGTCAGACCGGGGGCACCGTCTGCGAGAAGCGGGGGCCGAAGTGGCGTGTTGCCGCTGCTGGGGGTCCGTAAAGGACCAAAACAACCCCAACTTTGGCTCAGCCACCAGGTTCCCCTTTTCGCCGGACACGGCAAAGCCACGCACAGCCGGCGGGACGTGGGTGGGTCCAACCCACATGTGCTCGGGTCCGTGGTGTTGCAAGACACCAAGTGCCTACGGCAGTAGGCACCCCTGCGGAGCTCGGGACCGTGGTGGCGCTACTCACCAAAACACCTTGAGTACACAGGTGCCCCCTGCGGGGTGTACAAAACGCTAACCACACACACACACACACACACACACACACACACACACACACACACACACACACACACACACACACACACACACACACACACACACACACACACACACACACACACACACACACACACACACACACACACACACACACACACACACACACACACACACACACACACACACACACACACACACACACACACACACACACACACACACACACACACACACACACACACACACACACACACACACACACACACACACACACACACACACACACACACACACACACACACACACACACACACACACACACACACACACACACACACACACACACACACACACACACACACACACACACACACACACACACACACACACACACACACACACACACACACACACACACACACACACACACACACACACACACACACACACACACACACACACACACACACACACACACACACACACACACACACACACACACACACACACACACACACACACACACACACACACACACACACACACACACACACACACACACACACACACACACACACACACACACACACACACACACACACACACACACACACACACACACACACACACACACACACACACACACACACACACACACACACACACACACACACACACACACACACACACACACACACACACACACACACACACACACACACACACACACACACACACACACACACACACACACACACACACACACACACACACACACACACACACACACACACACACACACACACACACACACACACACACACACACACACACACACACACACACACACACACACACACACACACACACACACACACACACACACACACACACACACACACACACACACACACACACACACACACACACACACACACACACACACACACACACACACACACACACACACACACACACACACACACACACACACACACACACACACACACACACACACACACACACACACACACACACACACACACACACACACACACACACACACACACACACACACACACACACACACACACACACACACACACACACACACACACACACACACACACACACACACACACACACACACACACACACACACACACACACACACACACACACACACACACACACACACACACACACACACACACACACACACACACACACACACACACACACACACACACACACACACACACACACACACACACACACACACACACACACACACACACACACACACACACACACACACACACACACACACACACACACACACACACACACACACACACACACACACACACACACACACACACACACACACACACACACACACACACACACACACACACACACACACACACACACACACACACACACACACACACACACACACACACACACACACACACACACACACACACACACACACACACACACACACACACACACACACACACACACACACACACACACACACACACACACACACACACACACACACACACACACACACACACACACACACACACACACACACACACACACACACACACACACACACACACGCGCACGCGCACGCGCACGCGCACGCACGCACACACAAAACACGGTGGGAGAATCGAATCACAGACTACAACGTTCGTAGTCAGCGGCTGAACCACTACACTAAATCCCAGAATTTGTTTTAATAACAAACACTTTATTTACAGAGATATATACAGGATCACATCAGATGATTGCAGGGTATTCGCCGTGCACAATAGTAGCATTACTCATGTAGAAAAATAGGCGCATACTGCCTTTACGCTAGCATGGCGTAAGCATGTTCTGCCGTCAAGTGTAAGCTAGTGGCATCGTAATGCTGGCACAGCCGCGGAGTTCGGACGGTAATTACACCAGCACGAACGTTGTCGAATGGATGACGGTGCCTTTTGTACACCGCTTGAAGGGAACGGGATGGGAGCGAAGGGAGGGGAAGGGCATTCTGGGCAAGCAGAGGTGAGCAGGAGTGTTTCCCGGTCCTAGCCATCAAATTGAGTCCCATCTCCTCCGCTCCTTCACCTTAAATTCTGAAAGGACATGCGAACCCTGCGCCAGTGCATCACGCAACCCGGAGTCTGAGTCAGGCCCGTCAAGGGCGGCCACTGCCCACTGCGCCTTCTGAACAAAATGCATCCACGCCGGCCGAGGGTGTTCAGCGCATTCAACAGCATCCACTCTTGCCATCCAAAGCGAGTGGAGGCCCGTGATGTGGATGCAATCTAGGAGGTGTGAGAGTTCCGTGTCTGCATCCAAGAACCTTAAGTTGGTTCATGTGAGCTGCCATTGTGTGCCAAAGGAGCACTGCAGCTCGTCCCAGAAATACGATTCCGTATTTCACTCTAAGAATACATGCTCGCCCGTCTCCCGCCTTCCGCACAGCGCACAGTTGGCCCCTCCAGGGAGGAAGAAACCCCGCTCTTCCTGCCTTGCCTTAGTTGTGAGTATCCCAGCGTGCAGACGGAAGAAGAAATCTTTCGAATTTGTTGGGACGGGGAGCTTCCGCACACGCCGTAGGACGTCACTTCTTAGGTGGCCTAAAGGTGGGGAGCGATACAAGGGGGGTGGGCGGGTCTGTTCCACCAAATCCTAGTAGAGCTTCCTCGGCTTCACTGCGCACAAATACTCCCAGGAGAAGAGTTCCTGCAAGAGGGCCAGAGCCCCCGCCACTTCCCTGTAAAAGCCTGTTGCACGGGCGTCATGTGCGAGCTCTGCTGTTGTAACGAGCCAAGGGGCCAGGTGTAGGGCGCCTACAGTTTGGAGAACCACCTGGAGAAAGCCATCACTGCGATCTCGGAACTACACAAATCTCTGTACAACCAGTTTAAGTTCCATGTTAACGAGCCCAAGGCCCCCGGCTTCGGCCCTCCAGAAAATGTTAGTGCGGCGCATGGCTTCATACGTGGATCTCCAGACGAAAACAGCAAACAACCGGTTTTCTTGGCCATTGAGCCTGCACCAAGAGTCGAGACACGGGCCGCGTACAAGATGGCCGGATATACCACGACGTTGCAAACATGCGCCCTAGAAAAGAGGGCAATATGTCGCGCTATCCAGGGCTCCAAGTTCCTTCCAGCAGCTGCCAGTTTCGTCTGCCACCGGGGGGCGATGGCTGCGCCGGTATCGTATCTAGGTTTGCCCCAAGGTAGCGGGCGATGGCCCCCCTCCATCGAACTCCGTAGAGTTGGGGTTTGGTGAGCCATTCGCCTAGCCATGCTCCCTCTGACTTCGAAAGGTTGAGCTGAGCCCCGGAGAATCGACAAAATTCTCCGGCCAGTGCAACAACCTCCCCCGCCTGCTCTCTCGATGTGCGCACAACGAGAAACGGCGGCTAATCGGCTGGTTTTGATTTTGTTATATTGAGGGGGCCACGTCACTGTAGTGCAGATTTTAAAGCGACGGGGCCCCGTCACTGTAGTGCAGATTTTAAAGCGACGGGCCCCGTCACTGTAGTCAGTACCTTTCGACCAAGCCTTGTGCACATGCTGGCCGTCTGGTGGAGTCCCCGCTTTCCCCCTCCCTCCTGCACAGCGCGCACCGGCTTCTAAGCAAATCACCACAAGAGCGCTGGAGGGATTGTGTATATATATAGTTTTGGGAGCCGCGCGCAGCACGCTGAATGCCTGCTGACGGCTCTGAATTCAGAGTATTTATGCTGGCCTGTAAGCGACCCTCGTCAGTGCGTATTAGGGCACGCCGGAGAACGTGCCTAAACAGGTAACTTTGGCCTTTAACTTATCGTCGTGGGAGTGAAATGAGCTCTCCTGCTAGCGGCTCAACATCCACGCAATCCCAGCAAAACGGGGGGCCGCAATCGTATGCCTTCGTTCTGTAACAGCTATCATTCAATTCGGCGACCTGCAATCCGAGCCCGACGCCATTCATCTCTCATCCGCGGGTAGCCCGCAAGGCGCGGAATTATCTCCGTTCCTCTTTAACATTGCCCTACGACATGCATTCCAGTAAGCTAGCTACTATTCCTCTCTTACGCCGCAGCATATGGGGCTCCTGTGCTGGAATTTTGGTGACATGCAGCGCCCCTAGTGGCCGATGCATCTGGGTTATACAAAAGCAGACGACCCTCACAGCTCTCCGTGTGTTTTCAATTACAAGCGAGAAAGAAAGTTGGTTGCACTTAACTTAATCACATTGTGGTGCATTTAAATGACTGCATACTGAATAAAATGTCATGAAAGTAGTTGCAGAGGCTAAACAAAATAATATCCGCAACAACAAGCCGATTTATCGGCTTTCTTTTGAGCGAGCTGTCGCGATTTTATCAACATGGGACAGTATCCCCAAGTCGGATGGTGTAACCTAATTCCTGACAATCATTATCGTTCTTTCTTCTCGCGTACCGTTTACAAAGAAATAGTTCGCATGTATACCATGTTTTTCGCGCTCTTCACTTATTTATTGCCGCAACAGGTCGCTTGCCTTGTTAATCAATAGCAGCAACCCATTTTTAATTGTTTATTGAAGTACGTGTTCGTACAGTAGTATTAAATTTCCTTTGGTTCCGAAATTGTTAGCATCACTGTACCCTATTTTCCCTTCGTTTGAAACTAATTACTAAGCTTCTTCAGCAGTGAAATCACAATAAGACTAGGCCAATCGCCCAGATTGGGTACGCGCCCTTCTTGTTCCGGATCCAACCAACCAACCAACCTACCATAAACACAGAATGCTGTCATACTATAGCCTGAGGTAACTCTAAATGGTTGTTTCAGCGGGAGCATTATAATGCAATACCGACTCAACTGACACTGCTGGCCTGGCCCCCCCCTTCAAAACGAGTGGAAATGTTATTTTGTATTTTCGCAAACTAAATTATTCTTGTACGCCATTCGATTTACGAACAGCAGGGTACATGTATATTAGCGAGTAGGTGATGCAATAGCGTCAAATAAACAACTTAAGCGCAATTAACGAACGCAAATCAAGCACCAAATCACACGTCCGCTATTGCAGAGATGTTTAATTCTATACTTACATAACATAACACAGCCACATACATCGTGCGTGGCCCAAATATTTACATGCGACAGTCACTGACTGTGTTGGTTATATCTACTTCAGGGATCGGCAACCTACAACTCGCAGGCCGAACGTGGCTCGCGGGCTGTATTATGCGGCCCCCAGCACGTCGTCAGAACCCCCAACCCTCCCCCTGTCACTAACAATCTGAACGTCGTCACGCCAGTTTCGACCTCGAGTAGTGTTTGACGGGGAGACAAGGAATAAAAATTGATCGCTTCCAGCTGCATTGTTCCCCATATTCACACTTTGCCAGATTACTGTCAAATATTATTTGCGATCCGTCGAATTTTTTCTCTTTGCCTTCAAAGCCCCAGTCCCACTCCCACGTGATTTGCCATCCAGCCCTCCGCCGTGTCGACTTCATGCAACTCGGCCCTACACCTGAATACGTTGCCGACCCTTATTCTAATCTAGTAAGTGCAAACCGGGGGTATATGATCCAAAGCGTTATTAAATAAAGTGTGAGCAAACAAGGAAACAGGAGGGTCACTAAGTTCGCCCGACTACTTTGTTTTACGGCCACTACTTTTGGAATCACAAAACAGATTTCGCGCTTCTGACGCTCGCCGCATTTTGTCCCTGAGCCATGCAATGAAACAGCAAGCTAGCGCTGGACCATGTAGTCGTAACGGCGACGCAAACCAGCAGTGTTTAATGAAAGTACACGCACAGTTCGCATGCACGCCCACGCGCTAATCGCCAATTGCGTTACTTTTTTTTATCTTTGCCGTCAATACGCAGACCTACCACGTGTGAGTTGGTCCTGTAAAGAAAAACCCCTTCAAACTCTTAAAAAGCGCCCCATTTTATTACTAATTACGAACGAGGAGCAGTGGGAGGCGACGCTGCTCAGCACAGACCCAATGACCCAGGTCTCACTACCCCAGGTTGCCGAAGACGCCGCAGAGATCTACATGAATTTTGCCGTCGCCAGAAGGACACTGAAGTCGACCTGAAAACAATTCCACCCGTGGTAACAATAAAGTCTAATCTGATCTGATTTGATCGCCTTCTGTTGAAACATCCTTGTCACGAAAGTATTAGTTTAACCAAGAAGCTTTCACTTTAAATTTCACTTCATGCGACCATCGATCGATCAGCCTGCGAGTGGTAGAGCGCCGTCACCGTCCCAGCACTTTTGTTGACGCTCAGAACGTACTTAACGCTGCAAAGCTTTTTTTTCTAAAGTCAAGTGTATAGTCGGAAGGGTTCGGACGTGTCGGGGATGGATTGGAGACCATGTCGCAAACCAATCGGGAGTATCGAGCTCATTTTGCTTCTGTCAACACGGGATCCTATGGAACCCCCCCAGGTTTTTACTCCCCGGAAGTCCGGCCCTAAGTCGGTTTTGCAGCGCCATCTGTGGACTTCGGAACGGAACTAAACTCATGTTGAGGCGGCTCTCCGACAGGGATAAGTCGTATTTTTGTTCCCTTTTCTGCCAAATGGATAATTTAGCTTTATTATAATGCCATCTTGTCTCACGCCAATCTATGCGCCATTTCTTTTGGTTATTGCCAAACAAATAATGAGCACCTTTGGCCACGAAGAAAAGGACGACGAAGAAGCTCTCACGTTCCGACCCAACCGGCACGCTCTACACGCCTCCCGCTGCTACAACGGTATCTCGTCAGAGATGAAGTCTCCCCCTCTTCCCACGCACCGACACGAGTTCCACCCTACCCATGCGGTGAGTTTCACTAGCGACGCTAGCCGTCGGCGTCGGGCAAGAATTCATCGGACCGCGTTCGCTTGCACTGATGCTCCGCTGGCTCTGCGGTGCCATGGTGGCATGGCGCTGCTCAAGAAACAGCGAGTTGATATCGTCGGCCACAATTCGGGGCGTGAATATGCCACCCCCAGGCACTATTATAGAACTTAAAAATCACAGGGGCTCCTTGGTATGAGTTTACATTGCTTAGAACGCAATTGACAAAGCATGTTTTGACGCCTTGTCAAGTTCAAATGGAGATATGTAGCCGTACTCTGGAAAGAGTCAAGCGTATTATGATTTACCGATTCCGCTTCCCCGCATTCATTACCTTCATTTCTAATCCATGCCCACTTCTTACTCCAAGCTAAACAACCAGTTACCCGACCCATATACGTTCCCATTTCATGAGGTGGAGACATATCTACCAGGATATTCAGCCGTCCTCTAGCAGCATGGCTATAGCTACAATCCGCAAGTGTGCTACCTCTTTGTCTAATATACCTTTAGGCGGGTTTCGGGTTTCGTTATTCCGCATTGTCATCGAAAGGGTGAAAAACACTGGAGGAAAATACGCGTCTGCGCACGCGCGAGGTGGTTTGGATGGCCGAAGTCCCAACCTGCTAGATATTTTGCCGCGCCGCTTCTGTAGCCGAATAGCTCGGACGCCCTTGTCTCTAAAGCTTCTGGCGGTCAATCCCCGCGCTGTTGTCTTTGAACTGGCTGCTGCACCACGCTTTAGTTTCCATGCATTGTTGCTTCACTGCTGTGCGAGACACTGATGTAACTGGCGATTACGTCATGCCAGGTGACGCGGAGAATCGCGCCTAAACTTGAATTATCAGCTTCGCTTCAGTATATGATCATTGTTGTCGGTGCATATCCCAATGGCAGATGTTTATGCATTGCTTCTTCCTGGCCAAGTGCGAATCGTGATACAATTGGGCGTTGTGGGGGCCAAACGAGCGCGTGCGAACGTTCGGGGCCGTCACGCAGTGTCGCTGTGCTGTCATGTTGGTTTTTACAAGCTTTGGAGGCAAGGTTTCTTCTGTTATCGCGCGAACAAACATGTACAATATACAGCCTAAAACAGCGTAATCGTGATTAGGTTAACCTAATTGCTATTACTGAAATAAAATTCACTTACAAAACATGGAGAAATTCAATCTCCTAATGGCAAAGGCAGTGCGCCCTCACCGTTGGAAGTCGTGGCAGGGTTAAATGCCGCTGTCTCTGGTTAAGTTTAGGAGAAGGCGCAGAAAGGGCCTTCCGAAGACTTTTCTGGTTAAAGAAAAGAAGGATGATGTCGCCTTCGAGGACACAAGGCAGGATTAAATTACGGCCTTTTCCAACCACGAGATCATTTATATTTCCTCCTTCTGCTTTCCAATCACACTGTTAGCCTGAACTTTCAGCGATTCGAACTCAGACAGCTTCAATGAAATTTGACTCCGCAGAAAAATTAATGTCCAAATCAGTACATCATTACCCATAGCTCCATTCAGCTCTTCCATATCACACAAGCATCATTTTATTCAGAATACGTTTCGCCTGTGCCCATATACCCCTCAAGTAAAGGACAGGGTAGCCAGAGCGCTACTGCCGTTCCTACTGTCTGTAGACTGTCGCCGGAAAAGTGCTACTCACATGATAATCCACATTCTAATTTCTAAAAGTAACGCGTGCACTCTATATCGCTTGAAAAACAGCGCGGGAAATTTGGTTAAAGTGAGAGACAACCACAAACGCTGACGAACAGCTCGGGAAATATTATTGGGGTTGACAACATATAGAAGACGCCAACGTGATCTTCTGACGGTGCGGGGTCAAAAGCTCTAGATAGTGGAAAGAGCTAATAAACTGCAACCTCCAGAAACCGCGCAGTTGATATCGAGAAAACACCAATTCTTTTCCTTTGTAACTGCCAGGATACGCTATCTCCCGCTAAAAGAGTAGCGTGTCTCAGCGTAAAGGAAATAGAACACAGGAGACAAAGTAGAGTAGATAAAGAAGATAAAATACCGTAAAAGAGATCTTGGCAGCCTAAAAGAAAAAGAAAGAATGTTGGTGTTTTGTAGATATTAACATCGTTCGCCGTAGGTCGTTGCCGTTTGTTTTTCTTTTGGCTCTCAGGTTTCCGGAGCTTCTCTTGTATTCGCACCATCGTAAGATTACGTTTCTTCGTCCTTCCATATGTTCTCAACTGCAATAAAATTTCCTTCGCTGTTGCTCACTCCTTGTTGCTCACTCCTAAAAAAAGGTTGGGGCATTCACTAATGAAACACTAACAAGTTATTTGTCCCAGTTTACACTAGGTACTTAGTAACTGGTGGTAGTAAATTAGCACTAGCCAGGGTTACTAAATAAAGCAGGCAGTAAGCACCACTACCTCCACTAGTACTAGCGATAACATTTTTCTGAGCTACATGCGTTTACTGATTAACCATGCATAACCTAGTGATAAGCACAACCTTAAACTCGTGCGTGCTACTTCGTACACTCAGTTAATTTCCTAACCATGCAATTGTTAGTGGCAGAGCCTACGTACAAAACCCCGGGGTAGTAAGGTTCGTAAGGAGTTAGTAAATGCGGCGGTTACTACATTTTTGAGACCTTTTCATTAAGAGCGCTGTCTCCTACTTCGTCCAAGTATTTCGTGCTGTTTTTGAAGCGTATTGTAGCCCACCAGCCCAAAGACAAACTTCAGAATGCTTACTCTGTACCACGGGGTCCAATCAGGAAGGGGATCACGTCGCGAACGCGCGAGAAACACCGTCCATTGCATCTAAGAATAAATATACCCGTTCGGTACATTGACCGAGGTAGTTTACACTGACTCGCTCTGGAGGGCCAATTGAATTGCATGCATCAAGGAAGAGGCCATCATGGCATGGTCGCGTGCCGTGGTTCTTCCTCTGTCGCTGCCCTATTGGCAGCACATCAATCGACGTAGCGTTCACTTGCTGCAGCCACTACCGTGGTATAGGAGTGACGGACGACGACGCTCCTTTGGGGTATCCACGAACTGCGGATGGCCCTAGTGGAACTGCCCGCGTTCACCACAACTGGCGTTACACACGAGTTGAGACGGCCTCGTTTCCTCCGTAGAAACCGTGCAAATGAGCAGGCTCGACGGGACTTTTATAACGACGATCCACGGTTTCAATTCCAGTCAGCCTGAGCAGTGCAGCATACTGACGCATGCACAGGGACCCCAAAGAGAGTGCACACGCTAACCACTTTGCAAAAGTCACGCTGAAATATTCCCACTGGTGCAGTTGACACACAAAAGGCCTAACAATGATACTAGCTGTGGGAGAGCGATGCGCAGCCGTGTATAGCCACGACAGGTTGCGTTTGTCGACCCGCGCAATCCCCGCATGCTTGGCCATGCTCCGATTACCGGTCGAGTGTGCATTTACACCACCCCATGGCGTTTCCGCGCTGTGATGAACAGCTCACTGAATGTGCAAGCATGGCATAGTGGAGTCTGACAAAGAACTCTTTACTAGCTCTATCGCTGAGCGATTTTGATTGCTGTCATTTCCGTCTGCCCCTTTTTAGAGGTCTCTTCGGGCATCACTCGAGGAACCACTGGCGGCCCCATGTCCGCTGAGCCACGCCTCCCGGGTCGCCCTCGTAAGCGGAATCATTCTCGTCGCTGTGGTGGTGGTCGTGTTTTATTTTTCGACAAGATCAAGCGGCGACGCCCCACAGTTGTTCCACTTCACTGACGAATCGCGCGGCCTTTCCGACGCGTGCCTCAAATACGGCAAGCTACTCGCGGCCACCCTCGACCGGAAGGTTGATCCGTGCGACGACTTCACGGCGTTCGTCACTTCCAGATGGGCGTCTCCCAAAGAACAAAGGCTCGAGGAGGGGTGGAAACTTCAGTGGAACCTCAAGTACGCCTTTATCAACACTCTGATGAATGAGCTCAGATCAGCGGGCTCGTCCTCTGCGTATCCTTTGATGCGCGTGGCCGAAGCTTTTTTCACCAGCTGCAAGGGAGACACAACCAGGAACCCTGTGGAGACGCACAAGTTCTTCAAGGAGCTCCTGCGCAACATCAATATTCCCTGGCCTGAACGGCCCCCGAGTGGAGTCGACCCTCTCGACGCTTTCTTGAACTTGTGCATAAGATTTCAAGTCGCTCTCTGGTTCGACATCAAAATGGCCCCCGGAAAGAGTGTCAAAGGTCGCAAGGCTGTTTACATCACACCCAGTGCACAACACAAATATTTGAACGCTAAATACAAAAAAATGATGAGAAAAGATGATTTTACAGTAACAAAATACATCGACAACCTCCTAAAGTACTTTCCGTACCAGGGTGACGCAAACAAATCAAAAGACATAGTGGACTTCTACAAAGTTTTCAACATCACTAAGGACTTTGCCTTGAGGTTGGACTCCGTGACCGAAGAAAAAGCCTCCGTCCTGGTGCGGCTAGGCGAAATCGGTCGCGATATGAATGTTGCTACGGATCGCATAATAGCCCCCCTGAATAAGTACTTCCATCCGGTAGACCGCTTTGGTGTCGATGACTTCGCAGTTATGAAAGGCAAAGGGATAATCAATGCAGTGCGGGACTTGCTGAAAGACCACGACCCGACCGATGTCCTGAGCCATCTGGGCTGGTGGATGATTGAGGTGTACTCACCAATAGTATACCGGGACCTCTTTGAGCTGAAGTACGGCGACAGAAACTACGGGCACAAAGTGGGATCTCTCTTCTGCACGACACAAGTGGAGAGCGGGTTCAAGATCATGCTGCTCGCGAATCATGTGCGCCTGAACTTCCCGCCGGAGATAAAGGCGGATGTCGACCGGCTTCTCGACGCCGTTCGGGAAGCGGCGATTGCGCTGTACGAGGAGTCATACCTTCCGCCTAGTAACAAAGCGCACATTACACAAAAGATTCGTGCAGTGAGAGTCAACCTATGGCCAGATGAACAGTACCAGTCGGAAAAACGAATCCGACAAATTTACGCCCACGTCAACACTAATCAGGATTCGACTCTGGGGTACTGGTACACAACTCGCCTCGCCAGCGCCTTACTCATCGGTACCGACGCGTACTTTGAGGAAAAGAGGCTGCCGCGTTCCTTTGCCGACGCCGCGTTCTCGTATGACGATGTCCTCAACAGCGTCACGATGTCCATGCTAGCCGCGCACGAACCCTTATTTTACCCTGACCACATTCTCCTCGCCGCAAGCTATGGTGGCATCGGAACGCAGTTCGCGAAGCAACTGCTCCTGGGTGTGGACACGGAGACTGTACTCAATGACACGCACTTCGATTCTTATGGTGCAGGCAGAAGGTACGAAAATGCACCGAGTCCGCAAATTGCCAGCAAACCGGGTGTCAACATAACCCACTGGTTGGCGGCCCTTCGTGCTTTCCAAGCCCAAAACATCACCTCGTTGAACGTGAGAGGCTTCAGCAATCACCGGCTATTCTTCATCAGCTTTTGCCACACGCAGACCAGGCTGTCGACAGACTTCGACTGCAACCAAGAACTGCAAGGGGCGGCGGCTTTCGTCGATGCTTTTAGCTGCAAGAAGGGCTCGCGCATGAATCCGCAACCCTGAGCGTATAAAGCACGAGCACATTGTACGCGCTCATCCGTACGGTTGCTTCCTTTGTTGGCCCAAATAATCTCATGACAAAAGGTAATTTAATATATAAAGGCAGCGGCAACAAAGCCGGTGTTGATTCATACAGAGCACTCACAGTCAAGTCCGTGGTGTATAGATTCCTATTGCAGGCGATAAAATCAGAAATACAAGCATGTATGAAAGAAAATGAAATCCTTGAGGAACTGCAGAATGGATTTTGACAAGACAGGTGCTTGGATCATAATTTATTCATGAAAGCACAGTGCACTCAAATTTCGAAAGCTCCGGATAGATAACTATGGATTACATTTTTGGACATCAAATGGGAATATGACACTGTAAACAGAGAACTGCTGTGGAGATTGCTGAAACTTCGGAGATTAGATGAGGATTTAATACAGTTCGTTTATAAAGATAATAGAGTGACCTGACATGGGAAAGGCAGAAACGCCCACAGCAGTTCAACATGCATCGTTGACTGAAACAGGGAAGCCATTTGAACCCAGCATACTATTTATGGTTTACATGGCGGGATTAAAATAAGCGAAGAAAATCAAGGTTCAACCTAACACATATGTTGCAAGGCGGAGTGGTACAACAGCGTATTCCGGGAACGCTACACGCAGACGGCATTGTTCTCTTAGCTGATAACCAGAACGATATGCAATGGCACTTAAATATTAGCGGTTAGGAAGCCAGCGACCTCGGTTTACATTTTAGCGCACAAAAATCGGGAATAATGGTTTTCAATGACACTACCACTGACGCAGTGTCTATCCAGCATGGCGAATTACCCAGAGTGAAGGAATATAAATATTTGGGAGTGTGGATAAACGCAGGGGACAACTACTTAAGAACTCACGAGGAGCAACTTACGAGTAAAGGAAGGCGTAACGCATCCGTAATGAAGCATAGAGCTGTGTGGGGGTATAAAAAACACCCGCATTTCCCCGAAGGGGAGCATGGGGAAGTGCGAATGCACGGGTGATGCTATGAGGGGGAGTTATGTTGAACTGTGTTGGCATTCGCCCGTTAGTTGCATTTAACACCCCCGCGTGATCAAGTGGGGATTCACACACCCCGTTAGTCGTTCTCTGGAAATCTTGGTGAATTAAAGGGTATGTTCGAGGAGATCACACACACACGCAAGTAAAGTGAAACGACAGTATTCTTTATTCAGCACTTGTTGGTGTTGTCGTTGTAGTTGACGGTCATTATGACCGCCTTGTGGTCACTGAAATGTACGATCAAGAGTTGTTGCAAGACCGCGCGTATGAGACAGTTCCTCGCAAAGTCCAGGTCGATGTAGCTGCCGTTGATGGTGGTGGGAGCCTCTAGCGGTAGGCACGTCATGGAGTGGTTGGCGAGCATGTATTCCATCAACCACTCGCCGCCCTTTCGCACGTCCACGTTAAAGTCCCAACAACCACGACCGGGTCCAAGAGCTTTACGCGCCTGGCCACACTCTCCATCGCCGCGTCCACGTATTCGACGACGTCGTCGCGCGAGATGTTTGGCGCGAGGTAGAGGGTGACGACCACGATTCCGTCGCCCGAGTACGCGTCGGTGTAGACGGCACTGTACGGCGACTCGACCCTGACCGGCGAGGTGGACACGGCGTGCGACACGAGGTTCGCGTAGACGTGACCGACGAGGTAGACGCCGCAGTACTCGCCCCGATTTCCGCTCCTGGCGAAGCAGCACTCGTCGATGGGGAAGTGGGAATGCACGAGTGATCTGAAAAAATTCTTCTTGGCCAATCGCCCTAAGTGGGTATGTGCTAAAGAAATAAGGAACTCTTCTTGGCCAATCGCCCTAAGTGGGTATGTGGTGCGGACGGACGGACGGCGGTGGACGCGTGATTCAGGGTCGCTTAAGAAGTGCATTCGCACTTAAAAAAATATGAAGTAGTAAGAGGAATGTGGAAAGGAGTAGTGGTTTCGAGTCCCACATTTGCGAATGCAGCACTGTGCTTAAAATCACACGCTCTAGTATGTCTTGAAGTGAGCCAGAGAACGGTAGGCCGTTTGGCCTTAGGAACGCACGGTAAAACAACTAACGAAGCAGCGCAGGGAGATATGGGCTGGGCGTCGTTTGAAGTTCGAGAAGCTCAGTGTGAAATATGTTTGGAGAGGAGGTTGAGAGCAATGGATCAAAGTAGGGGGACAACTAAAGCTTTTAGGTGCGTATACTTGAAAAGCGTGGACACGCAGTGGCTAAGGAAGATTAGAAGGCTAACGATGAAACACGGAAAGAACAGTGGAGAATACAAGACAGCCAAGCTAACCAAAAAAGGGGAAATGCAGATGGAAACAAATAAATAGAGATAAAAAATGGAAGCTAACACGTCGTTAGAGATGTCCCGGGCTGAGAAATTGTACGCCAGCAAGGAAAATTTCTACGATAAATTCAAGGGCAGTGCTTTGCTTATTGAGGTACAGCATGTTAGTTGCAAACTTTGAGCTTTGTGGGGAACTATACCCAAAATGAGGGGGTATAAACAGGAACTATGTGGGGCATAGTGTTGGAATGCGAGTCTTCCATGGTCTACTGGGCCGGCGGCGGCGACGGTTTTGCGGTATGGTGGCTAGCGGCCGGAGGGGCTAGGAGGAAAAAAATCCTTAAATCACGTGAGCAAAACGTGATGTCATTTGGAGTGCCTAAGGACAACGACGAAATAGGTGGAGTGTTTCTCTGTGTCCCCACGTGAACGCTTTGCGCGCTTAGTATTTGTGTTGATTGCCACGTAAGTATGACCAAAGGAAGCTGCAGCTGCGCAAATAGATCTTATGCAAAAACTGGCGCCATCTCCCGGGAACCGCGTGCGCTTCCGCCATGTTGGGGGATTCATGGATCTCCGGATACCACAGTATACACGATAGCCCGGGGTTAGCGACGCGCACGTCGGCATTTATTGTTGTCCAAGATGCTTAAGTACTGCCGTGTAACTTGCTGTGCACAAAGATGATACGAGGACGACCACGGAAAAAGCGTACACATCTTTTTTTTCCAACACTTCCAACTCGTGTCCAGTTCAGCACACTACACAAACACTTTCATGAAACACAAACAAACGGCGGAAAAGAAGCCTATACAAGATAACAATAGGTCAACATCTTATAACTCAGAGTTTTCACTGTATGAGCTGAGGGCTGCTTTGAGCACGTGTAAACCCTCAGCTCCAGGCCCAGACAACATCACATACACAATGATACAACACCTGCACGCAGACACTCTTCTAACACTCTTACACCTATATAACAAGATATCGCTTTCGGGGCACATTCCAAACTCTTGGAAGGAGGCTATAGTTGTAGCTTTCCTGAAAGAGGGAAAGGACCCGTCGTCCCCTTCAAGCTACCCTCCTATAGCCCTGACGAGCTGCCTGTGCAAGCTCTTCCAGAAGATGGTAAATCGCAGGCTCGTGTACTTCCTCGAGTACAACGGTCTTGTCGAGAGCTGCCAGGCAGGCTTTAGGGTGAGGCGATAGACGAACGATCAACTGGTAGCTCTTGACTCGTACATCAAGGATGCCTTCGCCCATAAGTATTATTGTTTAACTGTGTTTTTCTACCTTGAGAAGGCATACGACACCGCTTGGCGTTATGGGATCCTTAGTGACCTCAAGTCATTCGGTGTTTCGGGTAACATGGTGAACAATCTTGTTAGATACTTGTCAGACTGAACGTTTCGAGTAAGAGTTGGTTGTGCACTCTCAAAGGTTCACGTGCAAGAAAATGGCGTGCCAAAGGGTGGCATGTTGAGCTGCACTCTCTTCATAGTAAAAATAAACTCTCTTGGTAAGGCACTGACACCTACAATCTCTTATTCCATGTATATAGATGACGTGCAGATATCCTATAAATCATGCAATATGTCAATCTGACGTCAAGTCCAGCTTGGTGTAAAGAAACTTGCCGGCTGGGCAGACAAGAATGGTTTTAAATTGAACCCTGTAAAAAGCTCCTGCGTTGTGTTCTTCAGGGGGCCAATTCTCCAAAACGGCGGGCCGTCGCTTTGAAACGACGGGGTAGCGCCATTGAAATGTATGTGTTCTGTGGTTGGGGCCGCCGCTTTGAGGTGGGCAGCATGAAGTAGGAGCTGCAAGAAAAGCACTGTGGCAAGGACGCGAAGCGACACCCACTGCCCTCCGTCATTTCACTTGTCGCTTCGCGTCCTTGCCACAGTGCTTTTCTTGCAGCTCCTACTTCATGCTGCCCACCTCAAAGCGGCGGCCCCAACCACAGAACACATACATTTCAATGGCGCTACCCCGTCATTTCAAAGCGACGGCCGTTTTTTAGAGAATTCGGCCCCAGGAAGCGCGGTTTTCATATGGACCCAGACATTACTCTTAATGGCGTGTCGCTTCCTGTGAACAAGGAGCACAAGTTCTTAAGTGTTGTGTTTGACCAGAAACTCACATTCATTCCACACATCAAGGAACTTAATCAAAAATGTCTGAAAACAATGAATATACTGAAGGTTCTCTCCCATCAATCGTATGGTTCCGACAAAGAACTCCTACTACGGCTCTATACTGCTTTGGTTGGTTTGAAGTTTAGTTTAGTTTGAAGTTTATTAGGAAGATTGCATATAATACAGTACATACATTGGTAAAGAATACAGAAAGAGGTCCCATAGTTTATCACTGTGGGGGGACCTCTTGTTAAAAAATACATAAAAGTTCCCTCGCACTTCCCCGAGGGGGAGAGTGTGTAAGTGCGA
This sequence comes from Haemaphysalis longicornis, assembly GCF_048455015.1. Classification (NCBI taxonomy): domain Eukaryota; kingdom Metazoa; phylum Arthropoda; class Arachnida; order Ixodida; family Ixodidae; genus Haemaphysalis; species Haemaphysalis longicornis. The sequence goes on along the minus strand of NW_027526295.1, from coordinate 123,205,412 downwards.
ATGCCTGGTTGTTGATTGCGCGATTACGGTGGATATCGTGATCTTGGAGTGGAGAGGAGGCGCCCAACACCCGCATTCACTGAGCGGAGAGAGGAGGAGGAAAGTAGCGCCCGCCGTTACGGCGAGGGCTACACGAGCGCCCTCACGCGTCGGAATGCGGAGCGCCCGCTAAGCGAGCGAGAGCTCTCCCGCCCGAAGTGGAGAGGAGGCGCCCAACACCTGCAGTCTCTGAGCGGAGAGAGGAGGAGGAGAGTAGCGCGCGCCCATCTCCCCCCGTTGCTAGGGAAGACGAGGAGGAAGACGAGGAGCGCGCGCACCCGCAGCTGTTGCTATGCGGACGACGGCGGCGGACGATTCAGGCTCGCCTAAGAAGTGCATTCGCACTTAAAAACGGTAAAACAAGAGCAGTCAGAAGAGATAAGCATAAATATAATGTAGATTTATACACAAACCAAATGGACACGGTATAACGGTATAAAGAACAATTGCGATGATCGTTCATTACTGATTAGGCCAAAATTTCAGAGCGGAGGTAAAAAAAAATGACGCTTCACTGGACATCAGCAGTGTCGAAATATAGAACAAAACAGCTTAACTGTGGCAAAACAGCCTAGGCTGATTTGTTCAGCCTTCATAAAGAAAACAGAGCATGAAAACAGAATTATTGTAAAATAATATTACACAATAAACGCATTACAGGGATCAATCAGGCAACATGCTTTCACTGGGGTGGATTAAAAAAAATTGCAACACAGAAATCAACGTCAGTGAACTGGAGACATACATTTTCCCGGATTATATACGCTTTCCTTGGATTTATAGGGTGAGAGTGAATGAAGGACTATTTAGAAAGAAACATTTAAGTGATTTCTTAAAGGATGATAATAGCTTTCGACTTTTTAAGGCTACCGGCAGGTTGTTCCACAATTTTATCATGTTGAATTCAACCGACTGTTTTCCGTAGTTCGCGCGGACTGGAGGAAGCAAGAAATTATTTCGCATTGCAAAACGCGTGTTGTTGTTGTTGGTAAGACTTGTTCGTCCTATTACATAAAAAGGTGAGAGTGGCTGAGTAAGTTATAAGTGTTAATTCCTAAGTTGTACAAAACGAGCTCACTGATTGGGAGAAGGTTGAGTGATCGCAAAAGAGGGCCTACATGGGTGTATCTAGGGCTAAATGTGATTATTCGGGCTGCTTGTTTAAACTATGGCAGTGCAGTATATGGGTCAGCGACTAAAACAGCGTTGCGAATGCTTGACCCAGTGTTACACTTGGGGCTTCGTCTCGCCTCGGGTGCTTTTCGCACTAGCCCTGTCGAGAGTCTGTATGTCGAGTGTGATAAGTGGAGCCTTGAGAACCAACGAACGTACATGGACCTGCTATATGCTTTTAAAATTTCATCACTGAATAATCATCCTTTTTATCCTGTCTTTAACGATACATCAACATCTCTGCTCTTTGTAAATCGCCCATCCGTTTTTCTGGCCTTTTCACTTAGAGTGAGAGAGCGAGTCTCGGATCTCAGTGCTTCGTTCTTAGATGTGTACAGGTCATCCTTTTCAAACTGTTTACCGCCTTGGCAAGTTCTCCCTGTGTCGTGCGACCCTTCTTTTAAGGGACTTGACAAAAATCGGGTACCACGAACTACAATACTGCAGCACTTCCTGTCTTTGCAGTTTAAATACACATGTGCAGAATTTTATAGTGACGCTTCTAAAGCCTCCAGTATGGTGTCGTGCGCTGCTCATGGTCCTAATTTCAATGCAGCCAGAACCATGAGCGTGCACACAACAATTTTTTCAGCAGAAGCGTATAAAATTTTACTGCTTGTACGACACATTCTTGAAAGTCGAATTCCCAATTCCATCATTTATACAGATTCTTTGACTGGTGTTCGCCCACTGTCATCGCACAAGCCCCCCAAAAACCACATAGTTAATCTTGCAATTCAGCACTATCATGTCCGTGTATGCACAAAAGCATGAGCTGCTCCTCTGCTGGGTCCCAGGACACGCAGGGATCGCTGGGAACGAGTTGGCAGACGAGAGGGCTGCTGCTGCTGCACTCAGGAACACTGTAGACATAACAACCGTACCCTACACAGACCTCAAGCCACACATAAGACAACACCTGCGGAGAACATGGCAAACACACTGGGACGAACAGACAGACAACAAACTACACGTCATAAAGCCACACTTGGGACGGTACACAGCTGACTCACGCAACAGACACACGGAAGTCGCCTTGGGTAGGCTGCGGATAGGGCACACCCATGCAACGCACTCGTATCTGCTGACGGGATCTTCTAGACCCCAGTGCAGCAGGTGCATAGAGGCTCTATTCGTAGTGCACATACTAATCATATGCAAGGAACTTCACACAACACGACACAAACCTTTCAGAGAACTCTACAGACAACATATTCTCCAACATCCATCGTTTTTTCTAGGTGACGATGCCATTGTTTCCGTGAAACGTGTGTGAGTATTTGTCAGAAGTCAAGTTTTTAAACCTGATTTCCTATCACGCATCATGAAATCTGGTCCTATACACCAGCCATGCTCATTGTCATTTTGTTCTTTTGTTTTGTTTTTGCTGACTGTACTTATTGTTTAACGTTTCACCCCTCATATATGACTATTGTTTTGGCGCTCTTTGCCCCAGTTGGCCTTGCGCCATAAACAACCAACCATCATCATCATACTGGGGTGTGTACTGCGCTAGAATTGAGCCTTGTCGACCAGGCTCCTTGCGGGGTCCTCTGGCAGGAAGCGGGTATATAGCTACGCCCTTAGGTTTTGCATATAGAATCTGATTTTTTTTAACAAAAGGCAGAAAATCACAGCTGAGGTAAAATAACACGTATTGCAGTACAAAAATGGCAGTTTCGATGTTAACGTTTGACGCCATAAACAATCGTCGCCCTATCGACATTGTATACTGCTGTGTAGCACAGAATTACACGTCTAGGCAAAGCTGCTTGTCATAAGTAGATACTTGCAGTTTCCCTAAAGGGTGCACACAAGCCGTTCTGCGTGTAGTTCGCATGTTACTGTTACTGAACATTTAAAATTTGCGCCTAATGTGTCAGTAATAAATGCCTGGGAATGCATGCAGTGGTGATCACTGTTCTTTTTTTCCTACCGGGGTTGTCGGAAACTTAATTTCGTTCCACGTATGAGAAGTGCGCGCGTTTCACTTTCTTAGATAATAGACGCTATGTTTCTTGCTGTATGAATTCCAGTTCTTGAGATCTACCCGCCTCGGTGGCTCAGTGGCTCAGGCATTGTGCGGCTCAGCACGAGGACGCAAGTTCGATTCACGGTGGTGGTGGCTGCTTTTCTTATGGATCCGAAAGCAAAAATGCCCGTGTCCCCCCAAGGGGCACCTTGAGTAATCTTGGTGACGGTGTTGGCGACACCGCGGACCCCGAGCCCCCAAACATAAGCTGGATCCAACCGTGGCGATGTGTTGTATGGTGAAGGGTAGAAACCTCAAACGGTGGCCGTCGGAGCCCAGGTCGAGCTACGGCGGATGGGTCTTTTTACCAGGCAGGGAGCTCCGCGACCTCCTCAGCTATCAGGGTAAGGCTGCGGAAGAAAGTACCCTCGTCCTCTGCTGCTATACATGCTGTATGGTATTTTCAACCCCCCCTCCAAGCGTGATCGGTCCCTGAAAAGGGGCCGCACGGAAGTATCTTTTGTTCCGTTGCAATGAATTTCACTCCCAAAGCCCGATAATTTCTCGCGCTTTCTGATCATGGAATCTCTTGATAAGATAAAGCCAATCACTTCGCAGTCCGTGTTTCTAATCTACAAGTATCTTGAAAGCCTGGTCGGAAATTCGTACAAGGCTAATAAACTGAAAACGGGAGAACTCCTGATTGAGGTAGACAACAAACAGCAGTCCGCAAACCTCCTTACACAAACGCGCATGGTCAATGTTGACATCAAGATCACACCTCATCGCAGCCTTAATAGCTGCCAAGGCGTGATCTCTGATCCGGATTTTATAAGTGAAACCGAAGCCAATCTGCTCGAGGGCCTCCGTGATCAGGGCGTGACGGCCGTGAGGCGAATAACCATACGCCGAAACGATCAAATCATACCTACCAAACACATCATCTTGACGTTTGACCGCTCAACACTCCTTGAGTCGGTCAACGCAGGCTTCGTGAGATGTCCGGTCCGACCCTACGTACCGAACCCATGCCGCTGCTACAAGTGTCAGCGGTTTGGGCACGGCACAGCCTCTTGGCGTGGTAAACTGACGTGCGCAAAATGTGCAGCGCAAGATCATCCAACTGATAATTGTGAATCCGAGAACTTCACCTGTCCGAACTGCCAGGGACCGCACGCTGCCTATTCCAGAAGCTGAAAAGTTTAAACAAGCGAAACATATTATTTCCTTGAAAGTAAACGAGAACATAACCTTCCCAGAGGCGCAAAAGAGGTTCGCCTCTTTCCCCCTGGGGAGGTACGCCAAAGCAGCTAACCGGGGGGCGGAGCGGCGTCAGGTTTCGGCGGGGACCCAGTAACGTGAGTCGGACCTGGTCCCGTCCTCACCCCTCATCAGGTTGCCTCTGGCGACCGCTCCCGCATCCGCACCGCTCGCTGAGCCAACAGCGGCTGTGGTGGCAACGACATCTGGTGGGAGGGATGCTGCATCCTCCACTTCCGCTCCACCATCCCAAACCACATGCGAGGGCACGGAGGAGATGGAAACGGGGGAACCAGCGGCAGCTCCCACCCCCTCCGCACCACCTGCGTCATCCGAGGCGTTCCTGAAACCCTCGGTGGTTGCGGGCAAGGAAAAGCACGCCCCAAAGGGTACAAGGAGCCTGATCCCTCAGGCGTTCCGTGGACATAGGAGGATGAAATGGTCGTCGGACCGTTCCTGTCTGCGGTGCACCGCAAGGCACGCGTCCCGACGCCAAAGCCTCCCGACAAGCCAAAAAAAAAATCACGCCATATCCACGGAATGAATGATGATAAGTGGGGCGAATCTCGAGAGGGGGAGATCACCGGTAACCGTAACTCTCCCGTGAAAGTTCACCCATTACATCATTAAGAAAGACGTAAGACTGTGTGCATACATTGTACAAATCAACTATTATTTTGTTCTTTTATTTTGTTCTTGTTCGTTTGTTGTTGTTGTTGTAGGGTTCGTGAGGCTGCAAGCAAGCGCTCGTATCGGCAGGCAAACCCCGATGCAGTGAGAGCTCGCGAGGCGGCTGCAAAACGCATCAAGCGAGCTCAGACCGAAGCTGCCGACGCGCGGTTTAAGCGCGACTTTCTAGACGAGATGCTTCGGCCTCTCTTTCGGGCACGGCGGGATCCTGTCGGCGAGCGCGCGCTGTCACCGCCCTGCGCGCTCTACGCTCCGCAGCCTTGTCAACAACCACCTCCTCCATCTGGTGACTCGTTGCGAAAGAGGAAGCGCGTCAACAGCGATTGCCTGTTATAGTGTCAGTCACGCGCGAGTGACGACGTCACTCACACCAGCGCCACCTGCGAGTGAGTCATCGAACTAGGCGATCACGTACCACGAGACACAAGGATGGACAGACCCACGGCTTTAGGAGCTTTGCCCCTAAAAGACGAGAGTCACAGCCCCGAAATACCGCACATAAACAACACAGTTCAGTAGCTCCGAGCACTTCATAATGGGAAGAGAAAACAAAGTCCAATGGAACTGCAGAGGCCTCAAAAAAATCTTGACGATGTATACGAAATACTGCATGCTAATCAGCCAAGTGTAATGTGTGTTCAGGAAACACATTTGAATTCCAAGCACACAAATTTCTTGAATAGTTACATGGTCTTCAGAAGGGACAGGGATGGCTGCACACACTCTTCTGGCGGTGTGGCCATAATTGCCCGGAAATCCTTAGCCTGCCACCCTGTCACTCTGAACACTGTCCTTGAGGCTGCAGCAATTCGAACAATAATATTTAATAGGTTGATAACGGTATGCTTTATATATATTCCTCCTGATCTTGCACTTTCGAGCTCTGACTTTGAGGTGCTGGTTGATCAGCTGCCCTAACCATACATCTAAACAGGCGACCTTAATGCTCACAATTTACTTTGAGGCTCTTCTCGTGCGGATGCCCGGGGTCGCCTGATAGAGAGGTTTCTAACATCCTCTGGAGCATGCCTTTTCAACAATAACCAGCCTACATACCCTACCATAGGACACAAGACATACTCTTACCTTGACTTGGCTATAGGCTCCGCAGTTCTCTCTCCTCTTCTCCAGTTGGGTGTGGGCACTGACCCATATGGCAGTGACCACTTCCCTACCTCACTAACATATATAGGTAAAGGCCCAAGCAGTTTATCATCCCATAATAGGTTGAATGAAGCACGAGGTAACTGGACCACATTTACAGAGACATCGAAACTACACTACACAACCATAAGACACCTACACGTAGATGAAGCCGCTCAACTCCTCACGGCGCACATCCTCGATGCCGCCGAAAAGTCTATTCCCCACGCCTCTGGTGCCCCGCGCAACCAGCGGAGGCCGTGGTGGAATGAGGACTAGGCGAGCGCGAGAGGCCCAGAACAAGGCGTCGGGTATCCTCCGTCGGTACCCTACGTCGGGAAACCTCCTGTTCAAACGGGCCAAGACGTTCGGAAAACGTGTGCGCCGTGAGGCAAAAAGAGATAGTTTGCGCTCATTCATAACATCTATAAACTCATACACAGACACTCCCTAGGTATGGACACGTATACGCAAACTCAAAGGACAACAGACACACAGCCTTCCCCTGGTCAGTACAACAGGGGACACACTGGAAGACCAGGCTAACGCACTCGCACAACACTTCCAACATGTGTCCAGTTCAGTACACTACACGAACACTTTTCTGAAGTATAAAGACTCTAGTGAAAAGAAGTCCCTACACGGCCACAAAACATCACAGACTTCTTACAACTCCCTGTTTTCCCTACATGAGCTGAGGTCTGCTCTGAGCACGTGTAAACCCTCAGCTCCAGGCCCAGACAACATGATATACACAATGTTAGAACACTTACACGCAGACACACTTGAAACACTTCTACATCTATATAATAAAATATGGCTTTCGGGGCACATTCCAAAGACATGGAGGGAGGCCATAGTAGTGGATTTTTCGAAGGAGGGAAAGGACCCGTCGTCCCCCTCATGTTACCGTCTAATAGCCCTGACGAGCTGCTTGTGCAAGCTATTCGAGAAGATGATCATTCGCAGGCTCGTGTACTTCCTTGAATACAACGGTCTTCTCGAGAGCTGCCAGGCAGGCTTCAGGGCGGAAAGCTCCCACAATGATCAACTTGTTGCGTTGGAATCCTACATAAAAGATGCCTTCATTCACAAACAGTTCTGCATTACAATCTTTTTTGATATGGAAAAGGCCTACGGCGCGGCATGGCGATACGGCATCTTGAGTGACTTGAAGTCATTCGGTGTTTCGGGCAACATGCTTAGCACTCTTTCTAGCTACATGTCTCAACGAACTTTCTCTGTGAGAATTGGTAGTGCACTTTCTAATGTACATGTTCAGGAAAATGGCGTGCCTCAAGGAGGTGTTTTGAGCTGCACACTCTTCATAGTAAAGATGAACTCACTCCGTAAGGCATATCTACCAACCATTTCTTGTTCAGTTTATGTAGATGATGTCCAAATATCTTTTAAATCATGTAATATGTCAGTCTGTGAACGGCAAGTCCAGCTCGGCATGAACAAACTTGCTGGATAGGCGGACACAAACGGCTTTAAGCTGAACCCCGTAAAAAGTACTTGCGTTGTGTTCACCCGTGTTCGCGGGATTCATGTGGACCCTGACATTACTCTAAACGGCGTGTCGATTCCTGTAAAAAAGGAGCCCAAGTTTTTAGGCCTAATATTCTACAACAAAGTAACATTTCTTCCTCATCTGAAAATGCTTAAGCAAAAATGCCTAAAAACTATGAATATCCTTAAAGTTGTCTCTCACCAATCGTACGGTGCAGACAAGCAGCTACTCCTGCGTCTTTATACTGCACTGGTAGGATCTCGCTTAGACTACGGTAGCGTCGTATATGGGTCTGCAACAAAAACGACACTTAAAATGCTTGACCCAGTTATGCATTTGGGGCTTCGATTTGCTTGTGGCGTCTTTCGCACCAGCCCTATTAAAAGCCTCTATGCAGAGTGCCACAAATGGTCGCTGTATCACCAGAGGATATACACTGACTTGTTGTATGGCTCTAAAATCATCTCCCTGACAAATCATCCTCTTAACTCGACCATTCATGATGCATCCTCACAGCAGCTCGGTTTAAACCGTCCATCTATTCCCATGCCGTTCCCTCTGAGAGTGAGAGCAGAAGCTTCTGAGCTAGCAGTGTCATTTTCATATATCCACAAGACAGCGATCATTGATTTTATTGCACCATGGCAAGCCAGGGATGTTTCTTGTGACCTGTCCTTTGTGCAGTTCGACAAAAACAGGGAACCAAGGGCAGCTATTATGCAGCATTTCCTCTTCCTACAGGATAAGTACCAGTGTGCAGAGTTTTACTCCGACGCATCAAAGACAGCTGATGCTGTTTCTTGTGCTGCGCATAGACCGAACTTTAATGTGGCAAAAAGAATGAACTTCCACAACAGCATTTTTACAGCTGGAGCACACGGCATTTTACTTATTTTAAACGACATTGTCCAACATCAAATTCCAAAGTCCATAGTTTTTACACATTCTCTTAGTGTTGTACGTGCACTTTTGTCTAGAAAACGCTCAAAAAATTATGTTATCTTGTTTTTAAGGGCCTTGTGGCGGCATACGCATCAAGTCTTGAAATAACAATATGTTGGGTTCCTGGCCATTGTGGAATAGCCGGGAACAAAACCGCAGATGAAATGGCCAGTGCTGCTACACTCTTGAATTCAGTGGGCATAGCAACACTGCCGTACACAGATATGAAGCCACACATCAGACATCAACTTCACAACACGTGGCAAACACACTGGAGTGAACAGACAGATAACAAGTTACATGTAATAAAACCTCACTTGGGACCATACGCTACTGACTCACACAACAGACACATTGAAGTTACCTTAGCTAGGTTGCGGATAGGCCACACTCATGTAACACACTCACACCTGCTCACTAGCTCTCCAAGACCTGGGTGTAGCAGGTGTGGGGAGGGCCTATCCGTAGTGCACATCTTAATCACATGCAAGGCACTCGACACAACAAGACTCAGACACTTCAAGAAACTATACAGACACATTCCGCTACACCCTTCGTTGTTTTTGGGTGATAATGCCATGGTCTCTGTGCAACGCGTTTTTAAATATTTGTCTGAACTAAACTTTTTAAACCTCATTTCCTATTATGCGTAATCAAAACTGGCCCTATACACCAGCCATCACCATTGCCATTAATTGATTTTAATTGTTATTCTGGCTTTAGTAGCCACTATTTTCTTCTGGACACTTTCGTTTGGCGCTCTTTGCCCCAGCTGGCTTTGCGCCAAAAAACTCCAACCATCGTCATCATCATCACATTTTATTTAATAAAAAAAGTCGTAGATTCGCTTGCTTGTTGTTCGTCACGAATTTCACCACACTGTCTTAGAGCTTACAAACGCCGTCTAAATGAGGGAATCCGCGTTGTACACTGTGCGACAACTTTGGCAAATCTGAGCAAGTCAAGTCCATTGGGAACATTGTCAGAGTCGCTAATAGGTACCACTTCTTCGGCATCGGTGATGTCCACCGCATCCTGCACTCGCCTGCCGTTGTGTAATTCGAAATGGCGCATGGGAATGCGGACAGCTCTCTAAACGCACTCTTGAGGCACTCAGCGCCATCGTCTTCGGTATCCGAACACCTCTCGTCTTGAGCCACGCAAGCAAGCCGCTTTGCACAAGACACGCTCCGGATCGGCCAGGCCGTCACCGTGCAGCCTTCACTTTACGTCCTTTGATGACAGTACCGCGCTCAAGAATTCAGCGAGAAATTTAAATAACTCTGCATCCTAGATATTTTTCCCGGCTTGTACCCGTCAAATAATGTACACTCATCGCTGAAACACGTGCCGCGGACGAAACTAACACGCACCACGCCGCATCGGTATCCCTGCGCGAGCCACCACTGGTAACCGCTCATGCACGCAAAAAATTAGCAGTGGCTTAGCTCAGCTATGCCAGGATATACGTAGCGTGAGTTAAGGTTCAGCTGGTTATTCTTAGGTTTCCTGGTTCTCTAGAATTAGCTTACTATCATGCTTACTGCTGCTAAAATGATTTCCAATTCAATCCAACACAGTCTAATCCAATCCAGTTCAGTCCGGTCCAGTCTAGTCCAGTCACTGCTCCTCGCGAATGCGCAGAACGGCTCTCCAGGAGCCACGCGAAACGGCTATCAAGCAGCTCCGGCGCAGCGTCAGACTTGGCTACTGCGCAATGGAGGCGTACAGCTGGCCACACGACGGCGCCAGTGCGTCTGCCGCGGCTATGACGTCACTCCTCTGGAATGCGAAGACCGGCGAATGTGCAGACCCAATTCTCTACACACGCGTAGTAGTTTTATTGGAGTTCCAATACAATACAATACAATACAATTTAATCCAATCCAATCCAATCCAAACACAATCCAATCCCATTCAATCCGACACAATGCTTCTCGCGAAACTGCTCAACCTCGGCCAGTGTAGCTTACGCTGCAAAAATGCGAGGAACCGAGAACTTCCGGTAGGTTACCCATCCATCGTTATTAGCTTCCGTACCAACTCCTCCACGCGTTCTCGCTGCCTTGGCTGCCAACAGGTGGCTGGCAGTATATTACAAATAAATAAATGTGGCTGCCCCCCATGCTAGCGTGCGATCAGCAGGTGCTCAAGGTATTCTTCCGTGTTTGAAGGTCATCCCAGCGACACGACGCCGCCCCATCCTCGCCGAATACGGCAACGCCTGCGAGGTGTCAATATCGAAACCAGCCCGTTTGGACAAAGCGCACTTGCTGCAGGGTCACTTGTAGCGTAGCGTTCGATATATCGAATCTGTCCGTGATCGGGAGTTCGATAGACGCGAATAACAGCGCTATACTTTTGCATGGGATTTTCAAGGGCATGTTGAAACTGTTCGATATAAACAATAATTCGATGTATGCGTTTTTGATGTATTTATGTTCGACTGTATAGCCAAGTATGAATGTTTCAGGTGGGGCTTGCATTGATCGTTGCTCTTTTTAAATGGTTTTTTGATATGTCCCAAGCTCATAAACCTTGTTTACGAGCCAATGAAGTGCAGACAATATTTCCTCTTTTTGTATTCATTTGCAGGCGCATGTCTCCACAAATGGGAATTATTTGATGAATTGTTCTGACGTTGACTAATAATTTTGTTTTTGGGTCGCGAAGATCCCTCACTAATACAAAAATCAATATCAAATTTGAAACTGTTCTTGTCGGGTTTTGTCTTGGTGAGCCACATATTTACTAAATAAAAGAAAGTATCTGACAACCGAAGGCGGGTTTCCGCATTTCGCACTTCCAAAATGTACACAATGAAAAGTTGAAGAAGACTACGACCACTTACGTGAACAAACACGCGAACAGAAGCCGCAATCGTTTGCCTGTTGCGATGACGCTGCGTTGATTCCTAACGGACGCCTGCGTTTCTAAGAAATGTAATGCGAAAAGGCGTTCGGTGAAACCTGGGTGTATCTATTGTTAGCGACCCCATTCAAGCGACCTACGGCATCACTGTAAAACCTACGGAACAGTTCTGTAACTTTTAAGAAAATGAAGCCGAGGAGCTTCTCCTGTGCCACCTGTGCAGAAATCGTAAATCCAAAAATTACTTCTAAATTTATTCGGTCAATTGAGGTGTTTCCAGTGGTTGCAAATATGAACTTTTATTTGTGTTGCCCCTTACTCTTGTCAGGGAAAGTCATTTTGCATAATGACTTATTAAAAGGAGATATGCGCTTAACCACAACTTGGAACCTATTTTTTATTTTGCTGAAAAAAATTTTTCGATTTTACGAGCGTGATTATTTTCGGTTTTACTGTCTTTGAAAAACTTTGTTCTCGGCAAGCGTATAATAGCTTCATTTCTCTTAACGTGTTTTTTCTGTGCCAACAAGGCTAAATACTCGGGTTTTTTTGGTTACCTTACGTGGTCTGTGCCGGTCAGTAACTTTGATACGAACGTTTGTAGCCATACTAGAATCAGATCCCCCATTAGACGTAAAGACAACATGGGTTTCAGTTACTTCTTTGAGATCAGGGCACACTTTTATCAACTCAGAAACGCTGTACACGTGTTGGGTTTTCATCTTTGAAGTGGTCTCTAAACAGATGACAAATTTCCCCTCCAGATGGGTCACTAGACTCCAGTTTGCAACCTGAAAGAAAAATGATTTAAATGACCACAGGAAAAACACGTGTAGCGTCTTATTTTTTGTAAAGCATCGACATATTGCTGGGCCTCTATTTTCTTAGATTTCCGGCTACAGGCAGTGGGGCTTCAGCTACGGATCCTTGTGGTCCATTTTTTTGCTTTTCCACATCAGCAAATTGGTCAATTACAATTTGATATTTTCTGCCACCTTCATATTTTGGACCGCTACTTCAGGCATAAAAAAAACCAAACCCGGGTGCCTGGGATTAGGTGTGTTTATCCGCCTCGCGAACTTACCCATTCGCTCACAGTGTTTCCGACGCAAATTTGTCCGTGCGTAGGTAGTGATACTGACCACATGAGGTAGTGATGCCTACGCACACAGCACAGGCGTTGCGCGTAGTTACACACTACGCTCCATTCGTGCACTTTCCCATACCTTAAAGAGGACTTTATGTGTGCGTAGGATTAAACAGCATGTAAGAAAAGTGGGAAATTATACCGCACCTGGTAAACTAAGCACTATACGTGTAAAAATTTGCAAGCTATGCGCTTACAGAAGTGAATGAGCGCGAAATGTCTAAAGTCTATGCGTTAAGACAACCTATCAGGGCACATCCTATGTTTCATTGAAACTACAGAATTGAGCGTAACTCGACTTATTATAAACTCAGGATAAGTCCCGCCGAATTTTTATGACGCGGAAGTAGCACACAAATAAAATGCACAAGAAGTTGAATCTTGAACATTTCTTAAAGGAGCCATGAAGAGAAAACAAAAGTTTGTTTTATTCGAAAGATTAGGTATTTCATAGTACCCCAAGCGCTTTCCCGGAAGCAAATCATGCTTTATTCACTGAGAAATAAGGCAATTTAAGCCAAAATTTTAAATCTCCCGCTAAAATTGCACATTCCGTGACGTGTACAATGGCGTCATAGAGCCGGTCCATGAAACAAATACTTAGTATGTCAACTCCATATAGCACCCACACGCGGGAGTCGATCCAGACGGCGGCCATTTTAAAAATACTAGTAAAACCTAGTGCACCCGCAGCCCTAGTCATGGAATCGCCTGATCCGGAGAACAAAACTCTCGCCGAGGAGCTCGGGCTTGCATTTAACAACCTCACACCACAAAAACGCTCAATGCTTCTAAGTGCACGAGCGGCAAGAGTTGTGGGGTACGCGGTGGACGGGAAAGCGACCATTCCGCGATAGCCACAACAGACGAACGCCCAGCCGTCGGCACCGCTGCCTCGTCAGCCCCGTCGCGACGGACGAATATAGACTGGTACGTATGTGCCGTATTTTCATTACGGTTAATAATAGTTCAATTTCAGGAGCAGTATCACTTATGCCAGTTGGCCGGTGTCGTGTATGGAAAGCCGTTCGCGCGAGCTCTCTGCTTCGACCAGAAAGATACGAGCGTCAATGCGCGGTGTTTACGGCATTTTTTTCCCCAAGGTTAGAGCGATTCGACGAAGTCGGCGACGAGCGCCAGCATGTCCAGGAGTGAGCTAACGTAAGGGTCCCTGCCGTAATCACTTCCTCGGAAATGAAGCGAGCACACTCGTACTTCCTTTAGCTCTCTTTCTCCTCCGTTTGCAAAGTTCACAAAACGTAGCCACTTGCTTCGCCTAGGTTCGTCGTTGGGCAGCACATGAAAGGAGATCTCCTCATCGGCGGGGATGTCGCACTCCCTCGACGATTTGCCCGTACTACATGGGCATTTCAAAACGCAGCAACGAAATTTCATTGTAAAGTACTTGAACAAACTGAAGTTTTCAGTGGTTGTAAACTCGAAACAAGCTCGTAACGACAGCAGCAAGCCAACACCATTCGAAACTTACGCGACGACTGGCACTATCTCGTCGCTTCTTGCTGTTCCTTACTCCCCTCGTTTCTATTTTTACCTTTGCTGGTTGGCGATATGACGGCCAACCTCCTGTGAAGGGATTATGATACGAAGCAAGGTCGCGGCTGTGCGCGCTGGAACGGTTCGTTGGTCCCGAAGAGCCTAGAACCCGAAAATTCGTCAGCGCGACGGTCAGCTGTCGAGCTCGGCCGGCGCTAGCAGCGCTAGTTTCGTACGCATTGGGGCACACGCTTGCAAGTTCGTTCGGACCTTCAACCGTTTACTCCACCGTTCTTTGTCATAAAAAGAATGCGCAGTATGTTTCACGGGCATTTAGCTCGCAATGCAAACTGTAAGCCCTGCCTAACATGCGTTTGCTTTTGCCGGCCTCCGCCAATCGCAGAGCATTCCCAAGTGACATCACAGGTTCTGTTGCGGAAAATGAGCTGGTGGGTCGCATGGTCATTTCCTTTTTTCCTAATTATGTAGCTTATTTAAGCGAAGTTTGCGTTATAAGTGGTGTCGTTATGGTTCTAACGAGGCAATCTTTCGAATGAACCAAACTTGTGTTTTCTCTTCATGGCTCCTTTAACAGAAGTCATCAGAACATCCTTTTTGGTGATTAGAGCAGATATATTTGGGAGCCCCATAACGATTAGCTAAGTGGACCGCTATGCAATTACTTATAGGTTTTGTCTATTTATGCTGTAACTGTAAACATACAGATAATATTTACGTTGTCATAAATTTCTAGGTCAAATGTATTTGTAGTACCTTAGCTTTTGCATATGTTTTTTTTTATTGCTGAGGAAACATTTAAAGGGAGAGAAAATCAATTTTCTTTCTATCCCATTTTTTTATCCCAAATGAAAGGGCATCACTTGAAACACCTTAACTCGGAACGGGTTTGCTGATAGCACTCTAGAATTTTTGAAATCAACTTTTTAGATCTGCCAGCCATACGTGTCCTGCCAAAAGAAATGGTGGCAACGATGACAGTGACCCGTGCTGCAAAATACTTTTAACTGCACGTGAGAATAGAAAAAGTAGTATTTGAGAAATTTCCCCGGCTAGAACCACAACAACGTGCAACCTTTCCTATTCCGTAATGCGGTTTTTGAATCACGTGTTGAAATCGACGAAGTTGTTAGCAACCTTTCAGACTTCAGAAGTCTTAGTGCAAAATTAAAGTTATTTCTACCTCTTTATTCAGGAATACCGTGCGGTTACCCCAATATACAAAACGGTGGCTTTATTGAGCTAGAGGACATGCACACCAAACAATCGGTTGTCTGTCCCCTTAATGAGCCGCCAACGCAGCCAAGATGGGCTGCGTTGGCTAATGCCATTTTTATATGTAGCTTATTTCTTTCGTACGTCGACTTGGCTAAAGCGGCTTCTATGGGGGACACATGGGTGGCAAGCTTAGAGAGGGAACCGCAGCTGACCAACGCGTCCAATAATGACAACAGATGGTGTGCGTCGATGGTGCGCATTAGCTGTGAGGGATAGCGCCAACAATACGCAGATGGGGAATGGAGAGGGTACACCGTAGCTGTTTTAGCTGTATGGATACTATAAGGTTCTTTGGTCCACATGCTCGGTCTATACGCACGACCCGGTCTCGTAGAAAAGCAGCTACGCTGTACGTGTTTTTTATACTCTCGAGTTGGAATTTATAAAAACATTGACTACGGTTGTACGAAAGCAATTATGTGAGATCTTGCTGAGAACTCGCACGAAACACCCCATCGAAGAACAGGCTGTTACGTCGAGCTCACCCTGAGATGACGGCAGAAAAAAGGTACGCTGTCTTATGGCACTCGTGAAACAGGAGCTGTTTGCTGGGCTTGTGCGCACTCAAACGCCTAAGTACCACATGTGATTGGCGTATACCTATTTCAGCGCATCGCGGCACGCGTTATGGAGAGGGGGGCAGACAGATATCTGCGAGTATGGCAAACAGTACTTAAGCGTAAAAACGAGAAGATGCAAATTTCGCGGAAACAAAAGATGTGTAACAAAACTAAGTTCAGTAGAGTTATGGGGGTTGTAACATTTTTGAAAGTCTTAAGTTCCTTCTTTTAGAGACTGAAGAGAACTGCGTAGTTAATTATAATATAAATTTCCTGCGGGCGCAACTGCTTCGCAATTTTAAAACGTCCACATACTATTTTACGCTGGACAACAAAATAGGAGAGCCTATTTCCTAAGCAGCGCCCCCTTACGGGGCACCTTGGGCAATCATTGTGGCGGTGAGTTGTGCACCGCGCACCCCGAGCCCCCAAACGTTGGCTGGAACCAGCCGTTCCGATGTGTTCGCAGGCGGAGGATTGGAAACCGCGAGCAGTGGCCGTCGGAATTTTGGCGAAGCACCGGCGAACGGGCTCCATGTTTGTTTACCTCCCGGAACCTTGCTGCGTACCAGGTTAACCCAGTCGACTGAGCCCCCCAATCTGCGCATTTATACCTTAGCGCATGGTAGTATCAAAATCTTCAATTCAAACTCATTGGTCCCAGAAAAGCGCGCGCTCCGAAGCACCAAAGTCACTTACCAACCACTCTGCAACCCAGAACGTTTTCTCAAATATTTCGTGACGCACTACTTTTAGCTGGGTGTAATAGGTGCAAGCATATTCCTATCTGATTTTGACCAATATGTGAAATTCGTCATTCGCAGCTATTATATGGCAAAGAAGTTATCTGGCGACGTGTCTGTCGATGTTTACACTAAAGAGCATTCAGAGAAACTGCTGAACCAGACAAACATGTGGGAGCTGAGAATGGCTGTCTCCGTGCACCACCGCATTGTGAAATGGAAACACCTCACCTGGAGTAATTTCTGAAATAGAACTGTGGCACTAAACCGAAGACCTTCTTGAAGGCCGCGGGTCGAAGGTGTAATTGCAGTGAAACAAATTAGCATTAGACACGAGAGCAAAGAAATTAACATTATTGTATTGATAGAGCCTTGATTGATCAAGCGGATTTATTTACAGTGACGAGATGCAAAAACAGTCCAGCAAGCATACCGGGAAACGGCCAAGCACAGTCACTACCCTAATTTCTTTTGTACAAATGCGCAGTGCGCTTGGCAAATACTGTTCGTTGTATTGTATTATTTCTTGGACAACATCACTTGTGGAGACTGTTCCGTAACCGTATCTTTACTTTTGACTAAAGCACTTTCCGGAGACCGTTAAATCAGCGTTCAATTCCGGTTATTTTTGTCCAAGTATACCAAATCCTATACGCGTAGAGTGTAAGCGTTAGAGACATCGCACAAGCTTAAGAGGCGCTGTGTTTGTACCCTTGCTCGTCCTTGTCGTTCTAGCGCTGGCTGCTTTTCAGTATGGAGAAGGATGTTGACACGTGAAAAATCTTCACAGCATTAACATTCAACTGAAATCTGCACCAGCAGCATATTGAAATACTCATACTGCAAGTGCCCTCACGTGGTATTTCCCCAGGTTTTTGAGGTTTTCATGGTTGAGGCACAACCGACACACTTGAAAGTGTCTAAAAGCATAGCCTTTCCTCAAGCGCGGATAAAACGTGCTGTTTTCTTCAATAGGGTTTCAACAAACTGCCTGGTTTATTATCATATCAGGGGATATAGGTGACGCGAGCCTGACAGGTTAGACACGCACACGCAGCGGGAGTTCAATCTCTTGAGCGCCAGAAAAATACATCCCAAGAAAAACAACACCGAAGCACAATAGACACACCATAAACACTACACTAGGTTTTACCGGCTCTGACAGCGTGGTTTCATAATTTGTGGGTACGAAAAATTTGTTTTGGTCGTTTTGCTTGGTTTTGTAACACTCCTGATTTACATACGTCTCCCGGCTGTTACGTCTTGCTAGAGAAAGTGTTGGACGAGAAAAGCTTACACTTCTTGATGCGGTTGTTTCACGTTTAACACCTTGACAGCAGCTGCAATTTCTTGGAGGTGTATAGTAATTTCAGGTCACACAGCTTAGAAAGATGGCAACCTCATTGAATTTTTTTAGTTGCGACTGAGATGATAGTTTTCCTTGAGCATTTTGCGACCAGAGTACAGTGAAGTTTCACGTTTAGAAGACACCTTTCGTGCTTACTGCTGCTGATTCTACGTCATGCTTCATGTTTTTACAAAGAAAAAGTTTTCAGTTTCGTGAAGCCATTTGTTTGACGAAAGATAGGAAATGGCACCTCTGCGGGCATTAGAAAGATGGCAACCTCATTGAATTTTTTTAGTTGCGACTGAGATGATAGTTTTCCTTGAGCATTTTGCGACCAAAGTACAGTGAAGTTTCACGTTTAGAAGACACCTTTCGTGCTTACTGCTGCTGATTCTACGTCATGCTTCATGTTTTTACAAAGAAAAAGTTTTCAGTTTCGTGAAGCCATTTGTTTGACGAAAGATAGGAAATGGCACCTCTGCGGGCATGTTGTGGCACCCGATAATTAGGACGACAGAAGTTTGAGAGGACCTTTCGACCCAGAAAAAATGCATATGAAAATCAGCTGCATTTAACCCTCGCGCGCACCAGTGATATCCCTAAGTGGTGTGCCCGCTGTATTGCAAGTGATTTTATGTGCTGGCGCTTAAGAGAGACGCCCGCAGCCACCGCATGGTATTACCTGAGTAACTAAAGTATGAGGCCCTGGGTCCGCCAGTGTCACCACTCACCATCACTGTTCGCTGTGTAAGGGCACCGGATATGTGTTAGACCCAGCGAAGAGCAGGTGGTATTTTGCCACTTTTTCTTGTTTTGGAAAATCTAAATATGTTTGCTCAGCTAACCTGTTGTATTTATAGAAATATTGTTGTGTATATGAACAGCAATATTTCTGAAATATTCGCAATAGTTTTCTCGCTTCTGTCGCAAGGTTCCACAGGTAAATTCTCCCTTAGGCCCACATCGTAGTGCAGTATCAAAGGGCTGACAATAACCGCTTGTCGAAGGTCGTGTAAAGAGCAACAATTAACGTGCGAAAATCCCCGCATGCAGCTTTGTTCTAACGAAAAGTACGATTCACGTGCGGGGTACTTCAAACGATCCGATCCACTTCCAGCTACCAGAGTCGGTGTAATCCTGTTTTAATGGCGCACCTAAAACAGACAAACGTTTTTCCCTAGTGATTGAACGGTTCTACCACTTTAAAGTTTTATTTTTACGCTTAGCATGCGACTGCACTTCCTTTCAGGTTGTTCCTTACCACTTCGTCTTGTTCCTTTATGACATCAACGATGATCAAAGACCGCCTCGGCAGTGGCACTGTTGCTCGTACTTGTACTGTCCGCGTCTCGGTGATGGTCTCCGTTTTGTAATCTCTCCAGTAACGTGTGGAGTCCTGGGTTCCGGCCACCGTGAAAATGCCCGTGATGCCCGCCATTACACTAGTCAAAGCGTTTAGCTCGTTTGTGTTTCTAGTCCACACCTTAAACACGTTTGTCACCTCCACCTTGTCAACGAACGTCATCTTCTCATCAGTCTTCTTCTTAGTGTGGTCGTACGTGAGTCTGTGCACGTGAGTTACTTTTGTTCTTACTTCCATTCTCCGCTTTTCAATATGAACCGAATCTCGCCACCAGTGTATTTTTGCTCTAGAATAAATATAAATGAGAGTGAATATAAGCGAGCAACAAAAAAAGTAGCGATAGGCTTCTTAAAAGGGTTTCAGTTCATAAAAGCAGAACATCGTACAATGAATTTCAGAGATAACATGGTTTGTTAATGGTTTAATGTATTCCAAAATTCGGCGGCTGAAATCAGCGCACATTGAATAAAAAGGAATAAAGGATCTACACTTTCATAGAACGCCCTGTCTTGGTAAAGAACACCTGATAGAAATAGGCAGGTAAAGACTACGGCCATTCTGAATTTGTGGGATTTTCAATGACGGAAAAGTTTCAGCGGTAAATGATAATAAACAGCTGCCAATGTTATTTCAACCAGGTCAATAAAAATTCGGACACAAATGTGCTCACTAAAACATTAACTAGTTGTTTTGAGTCAAAATATAGGCCCTTGCTTACCTATGCAGCGCGAATAGATGAAAAAGAAAACACTAGCGTAGGCGAAATAACGGGAAGACGCACACCTAAGACGCAGCACATACGTGCCGTGGCCACAAAACTTACAGAGTACATAGACGCACGTAATAACATTCTCGTCGACTTCAATGAAAGTATAAAGTCGGGGTTGCGGAACTGAAGTCAGGCCAATTTTCGAAATCCTAATGTGGACTTTATTAAACAGATAATTTCATTTTGATCAATTGATACAACGATCAGTTCGCGTGAAAATAGAGGATATTCTAAACACATGGTTAAAAGAGTGCAAGGGACAGGACGAGAAAAGCTGACAAGGACAGATACTGACTGACGACGAAAAGTTGACATGGACAAATAGTGACTGACGACGAAATTTTTGTCGTCTCTCAGCGCCCGTCCTTGTCAGCTTTTCTCGTCCTGTCACTTGCGCTGTTTTAACCATGGATCCTTACCGAGTCGCTCAGCTTCGCACTCTTGTTCATTATAAATAGTCAAACACGGCAAAGCACCCCACTCGGCATTCTGTCTCTTTACTTACTGTAATACCTTTCTCGGGATCTGTATCGCGCTTCTAAGTGGTTGCCCAGAGTATACCATTAAAAATATTTAAGTAGACTGTGCTGAGTGTGCTGAGTGTACTGAGCTTGAGCCTAGCAACCATTAGCGCGAGTACTCTGTGAAGCGTAGACAGCTGGGCTGTACTACTGGAGAACTTATCACGGCTTTAATGGGATATTGTTTGATTAAGTGGGATTAGAAGAGCAGGTTGATAGCAGGGGTTGATAGAAGGGGTTGATAGAAGGGGTTGATAGCGGGCATATTTTATGCTATCGGGAGTACGAGGAAAGGAGCGAGTTAAGGGAAGACCTCAAAACACACAATAGGCTGAGAGAGAGCAAAAATAACAATATCGGTTTTGACGCGAAGTTACACTTGGACCATGAGGTGCGTCGTAATATAGAGCTCCACATTGTGTTCCACCACTTTGAATCTTTAACTTGCGCCTAAATTTGATCTACGTGAGTTTTCGCTTGCCACCTCCATCTGAAAAGCGGTAAGCAAAAGTGGTAACCAAACATGCGGCCCGAGGTTCACCAGCACTACACCTTATTCACTGGTTCACCGCGGCGGGATATAGCAGGGGGCGTGCAGCATTCTGTAGCGTTAGCGCAATGGTTGGAACCATTAGAGAGTTTTATCTTAGCGGCTTCCGTACGCTACGCTAAGGTTAGCAGGTACCGGGACCCGACTACGCATGCGCGCGCGAACACGCTATTTATTCCGCCGGTCGGGGCGAAAACGTGTTTTAGCGAAGCGGGCTGCCGTAGCGTGAGTTCCGTACGCCGGTAGCGGAGCGGGGTGTGCCAAAAATTTATTCGCGCAGTTACCAAAAACTGGCAATTCGTTACCACGTAAAGCATTTGAAGTCTAAAAGCCATCATACAAAAAAGCATAAGCATTGTTCTAGCCTGTATTTGCTGTAATACTTGTGTGCGTTCATAAAAGCAATTGACAGGTAGCGGCATATGCTGCGGCGTCTTCAACAGCGTTGCGTCGTGCTCGTCCAGGTCCTGTCAGTCCTGTCGGTCCTGTCTTTGCCGTCTTCGCGGCGCACGGGCGAATAGGCATCGATGTTTCTTTTGGTGTGCTGCGCGGCCAACTTCGTCATGCCGTACAGCCTGCTGCACGATCCCCTGCTGCTCAATACGCTGACCTGGCGCGAGATAGAAGAAATTTACTTCCTCGTTTCGCAGCCGGAGCCGTACTGCTTCACCGCGCAGTACGGCCTTCTAGATGTGGCCAATATTAAGCGGCGCAAGTTCGTGGAAATCTTCAGATTCGAGAGAGAAGACATTTGTGAGCTGCTCACCACCCTGAAGATTCCGGATGAAGTGATAACCGCCCAGCGTGTCAGAGTGTCGGGCATGGAGGCCCTATGCATGACGCTGCGGCGCCTCGCTTACCCGAACCGCTTGTGCGAGCTGGAGGTAGAGTTTGGTCGGCACGGGACGGTGATATGCAGCGTGGTGAACAAAGTCTTGTCCCACATCGAGTATTACTTCGCCCACCTCCTGTCGGACATGAGCAACCACGATTGGATGACCCCGTCCCGAATGCACGAGTTTGCTGAGGTGAGAGTACCTTTCCGTTGGTGCGCTGAGTGCACTTTTAGAAACGTTCGTTTTTCGCAGGCCGTCGATGCGAGGGTTGCGCCGCTGAGGAGATGCTGGGATTCATCCACGGCACGGCGAGCCGGATTTGCCGGCCGACGATGGAGCAGCAGGAGTTGTTCTCCGGGCAGAAACGGTTTCACGTCGTGAAATACCAGGCGGTGATGTGCGCAAACGGCATCATCTGCGAGCTGGACGGACCTTACAAAGGAAGGCGACATGATGCTGGTATGTTATTTTATTGTATTGATTGCCTGGTATTACCAATCAGAGTGCAAAAAGTATAGTTGGAGGGTTTATTGCCCTTTCGGGGAAATCGTAATTTCGAGCATATCGTATTTTATTGTGGTGTGCTTTCATGCAGCAACACAGCGAATATAGGAGATGGCGCATGTAGTTTAACAGTACCTTTCTGTCATTCTGCGGGATGCGAAACTACTTATTCTACATATCGAGGAAATGCGTAAAAGCAATGATGCACTAGCACTCTTCTCCTGCCTATTTTAAGGTAGGGATACAAGTGGTAGGTTATGTATTTTTAGCAGTTCAGGAAAGTCCTGTTTGTAATACAAAAATGTTATGCATCAAACGGCATTGGCAAAATTGAATTTAGTGCTACATCTACGCCTCCACCTTGTCTCTGAATTGTTGCAGATGAGCCCCACGTAAATGTAAACCTGGTATGTTTAGTGTGACCAGTGTGTGCTTGGACCACGAGTGCACATAAGCTACTCTACTGTATTCATTAAAAGCCACATGCATGACAAATTATCATTGATGATATGCGGGCTAAAAATTTTTTTGATGCTAGTAATGCATTTCAGGGTAAGTTCATAGCAGTTTGCGTGAGCCTGGGCTCTCACTTAAAAAATGAACATCGCAGTTTGTTCCCACTGCTCTGTCATTGTCAAAGCGGTCAGTCTTGAACTGTTGTGTTTTACATAAAGTCGCTGCACCGTTGAAGTATTGATTAGGAAAGGTCGCATATCACGTGCGTAGCAAATCAAAAATGAATGGCATGAACATCAACGCTTAGCCAAGGAAGGGAGATGGGCCATTGAGGAAAAATTGAGAACGAGGGACGGGTACAGTGTGACAATATCTACACCTGGAAATTCCCAGTTCTCAAGAATAAGGACTACTCAGGATTGAATATAACTATGTGCGTATCTTTATTGTACCACAAACATGGTTACACTGAGGTGAAGTGTTGCAAAATACATATGTTTCACATGCATAACGCAATGGTCTTTTTTCCTGCATCGGTTGCGCCAAGCGGGTGCCATGGCAAACTAAACTCCAGGCAGTCCTGCCTGTGCATGAAACATCCTCATCGCTTAGTCCTGCCCTTTTACTCGTCTTTTCTTCTTTTCACATGAAGGCCACGGAAGCAGGTGCACATTTCTGGGACACTTAACTGCAGTGGGTGAAATGCTGTTTTCTGTTTTCGTCTTGTTACCTCCTCAATGCTAGGCATGCGCTGAACACACAGCATGGACAGTCTCAAATGTGTGCCCATTTTCTTGTAATCTTTCTGTGTGTGTATGTGTGTAGGTGCTTGATGGGTGGGTTTGATTGACACCCTGATCAATCAAATCCAAAAAACATGGCGGTCAGATAGCAGAAATTATCCCAAAAATCATCTTCTCGAAAGTCACATTTTGGGATTGCACATTTTATATTCGGCACGTTTCGATCGTTTCCTTGCCTAAAACCGTTGCAAAGTGCCATAGAAAAATGCTTGCAAACTGAAGTGACTAGCTAGTTGCGCAAGTTGACGAAACAATCTAAATTTTTAGTTCGGTGTATCTCCAGAACGACACTACCGGGTGCGGCTATCTTGATATGGTTAGATTGGACGAGTTGTCATCTGCATTGCGGTCACATTTTTTGTCTTGCACACACACCCAAATGGCAGAAAAAAAGAAACACGGTGAAACGATGAAAACAATAGCTTCTATTAACGCACAATTGGATCTATGCCGGGTTCACAAAAACGGCTGTCCTGATCTTTTTTTTCCACATAACTTGGCGGGATAGTACCCTTGCTGCTATTCGTGTGTTCAAAGAGCAGCACAGTCTGGACTTTTATTCCACGAGGTAGTCGACTGACAGACCCTATGAGACCCTACAATTTCAGCGTGGAATACCGTCGTCTGTCATGACGCACAGCAGCGAACCAATGCAGGATTTGTTACTAATAACGAATAGCCCTACGCTGCCTACTCGTTTAGTCATGGCGTTGTAATTGTGTTTTTCGAGTCGCCCTTGCCCTGTCGTAGTTGTGGCTGGCCGCTATGAACGGACTATGAGGGCTTCGTTCTTTGCTGAGCGCTCACGTTGCGACTGTTCCGACTTTCTAAGCAATTTGTTAGAGGGACAAAAGCATACGTAAAGACACTGCTCTTGTTCCGAACAAACTTCGTTGCCTTGCAGACAGTAAAATATTCTTTGCGCTTCCCCTCCAGTGAAAGAAAGCGAAAATGATCTTAATTCCGAAACTGGGAAAGCCGCCAGACCCAGACAACCGGAGACCATCTCGCTGACGTCCTGCGTCGGCAAGGCCCTAGAGCACGTCGTCCTCAACAGATGGCAGAAGTTCCCAGAGCGAACAGCGGCCTTCCCACACTCTGTAGTCGGGTTCAGGGAGCACCTCAGCACTCAAGACGTCATGCTTCAGATCACGCACCAAGTAATCGAAAGCCAAACTGTCGGCAGCAAAGCCATACTGGGCCTAGACCTACACAGCGCTTTCGATCAAGTCGACCACGCCGCGATCCTGCGACAAGTCTCAAAATTCGACCTCTGGGAAGGAAGCAATAACTACGTGAGAGACTTCCTCTGGGGCAGAACCGCTGAACTTCTGGCCGGAGATCTCAAGGTGGGCGAACGTAGCACGGGAAACAGAGGCACCCCGCAAGGGTCTGTCATCTCCCCGATGCTGTTTAATCTCGTCATGACAGGAGTGGCACGAAGACTGGAGAAGTTAGAAGACGTCGAACACACGATCTATGCAGACGACATCACCCTGTGGGTGTGTAAAGGAAACGACGGCCACATCGAGACGACCCTCCAGAGAGCGGTCAAAGAGATAGAAGACTACCTCCAAGACACGGGGCTCCGGTGCTCGCCAAAGAAGTCCGAGCTGCTCGTGTACCAACCACCGAGAAGGCAACGACGCCACACAGAGACAGTGCGATCAGATCACGATCCGGACTAGGGGCGGTACTGTCATACCAACGGTACCCAAGATAAGGGTACTCGGGATGGTGATTGAGGCCAGCGGAAGAAACACGGGGAAGATCAACCGTCTGACGAGCAAGGCGGCGAACGCCTGCAGTATTTTCAGAAGAGTTACCGCGAAAAGAGGGGGTATGAGGGAAGACAACTCCGTCCGGCTAATACAAGCCGTCATGATACGTCACGTAACATTGGTGGCGGCCTAGCACCAGTGGTATAAGAGCGAGAAGAAAAAGATTGACATTCTCATAAGAAAGGCGCACAAGGCAGCACTCGGTCTTCCCGACACGGCAAGCACCGAAAAGCTGCTTGAGATGGGAATTCACAACACGCTCGAAGAAATCATCGAAGCCCAGCAGACGTCCCAGCTCGAGCGACTGTCGAGTACGAAGGCCGGCCGACACATCCTTTGAGAAGCTTCGAATTGGGTACCACAATCAGCAAGGAGTCAAGACCACGCTGCGCGAAGACGTCCGTCGGGATCTACGCGTGGATCCAATCCCGAGAAACGTGCACCCGGAACACAACAAGAGCAGACGCCGAGCCAGAGCCAAGGCCCTCACCAACAAGTTCGGGGAGGACCCCGGCACACAGGTGTCGAATCATCCATCAGTGCGGACAGAGCGAAACACGAATGCAGGCTCACATTTGCCTGCACCGAAGCAACCCTGCCGCATAAATGTTCGGTGTTAACGGTGGCAGTCTTGACCGAAACGTGAAACGTATCTCTCATAATAGTGTACAAAAAAGATGCATTGCCAAGGAGATAGCCAATAACTTCATAATTGCACGTAACTTCCGTTGCTTACCCCGTCATTCTTACTGGTGTAAAAAGAATGTGCACTACATTTAAGTGCAAATAGCACATTCCACAAGCTTATAAGGCTCGCCTAACTTGCGTTGGATTTTCCGGGCTCTCAGCCAATAGCCCAGCTGCCCATAATACGCCGTGTTCTAGTGCAGGAAATCAGCTAGGGCATCATATGGCCATTTTCCTTTTTCGTAATTATAGAGCCTATTTGAGTGAAGTTTGTTTTAAAAGTGGTTTCAGTGTTACCTTAACCAGGCAATCTTTCAAATGAAATAAACTTGCATTTTGTCTTCATGGCCCCTTTAAGTGCAAGTTACAAGGAAACGGCTGCATACAATTGTTTGCATTTTTGCAGGTATCCTTAAGGATTCTGGACTGTACGAAAAGTTGGAGCAGGTGACGCAGGACCAGCGGCTTGTCATCTATGGGGATCCGGCATAACCACTCCGGCCGCTCTTGATGAAGCCTTATGGAGGCTCGTCCCTGAAGCCCCACGAAGCCCGCTTTAACCGCCGAATGAGTACGGTGCGGCAGGCAGTATAGTGGGGCTTTGGCAATGTGGCTCAAGAATTCGCCCTCGTTGACTTTCACAAAAATCAAAAGTTCTCACTGCAAAATCTGGGGCGTAAGTACAAGGTCTCCAACCTCCTTGCAAACTTCCACACATGCCTGTATGGGAGCCAGGTGACCGGGTTCTTTGGTGTTAGTGCTCCAGCACTCAATGAGTACCTGGTGCCTTTCCCATCGTGTACTTAACTCTTTCGTTACCGGCACAAGTATGCGGGTTCAGTTCCCGTACACAGCGGCCGCTTTTCTCATGTGCAGGTGAAAAGCAAAAACGCCTGTGTGTTGGAGATTTCGGCGCACGCTAAAGATCACCGGACACACGCAAGTAATGCCGCAGTCATCAGGTATTAGGCATGTTTTGTTAATAAATACAACGCGAAGTCAAAAACAAACCTTTCCCTGGCAGCACCTATTGTAGTCTGAGGCTTTTGAATGGGAGAGTCTTCCTCATAACTAAAATTTGACGAATAGCAGGGGCGAAGTCCCTCAAACTGCTGTCTGCCTTTGCAGCCAGTGCAGTGAAACAGGAGGTCATTTTTGCCCAACTCGCCGCTACTTTGGGTGCAGGTTTCACTCGCGATGCTGTCTACCCACGCGAAATGTAAACAAACGACAACGAAAATAAAAAAGTCTGTTGCCGAGGAACACGCCAGATGGCGTGAGTGGTCCGAATAGCGCCGTTTTTCCTCTTTACGGGAGGTTTGGAGATTGTCGTTCACCCGTGATGGTGTGGCCCCGAAAGAGTTAAGACAGGGTACTGCACAGTCATGCATGACCCGTTTTGTAATGCCTTTTGTTTCTTAGAGTTTCTTGCATATTAATATTTTGCTAGTGTTACACTTTCATTCGTAATCATTACTACTTTATTTTCCGCATGCTTTTGTGATATTTTTGGTGGACGTGTCTAGTTCATTTGATTTTTTTCTCTTGCAGCTCGTCCCTGTTGTGCATCCATTTGTGTTAATATTACTAGTTGCGTTATTTTTTGCACGCTGTTGTATTGTATTTTGTTTACTTGTCATGTCCATCTTGTATGTTTTCTGAAAAGGCCATTTGCTGAGCTTTCATCATCCAATACTTGGTTGCTGGTTGCTGCTAACGGCTAGGACTTTTTCGTCTAGGACTAGGACTTCTTGGTTGCTGCTAACGGCTAGGACGTTTTCGTTTCACTTTGTTGGTTGTGCAGTAAGCACATAACCCAAATCACCCTGGTTTCCAAGCTGAAACGTCTCAGCTTCCGGAGGCCATGTTGTTCTTTGCAAGTCATAGTGCTGCATTGTTTTTTAAGTTTTGTTTCCCATCTCTTCAGTTGTGAAACTGATGGAATGCTCCTCAGACAGTCCAACAAACTTACTTGTCTTTTTCTGATCCATAAAGAACCGGGTCACAACACAATGCTCGATTTGAGGCTGGCAGCAGTCATGCCTCGCATCGTAAGGCCAGCCGTTATGCTTGCCTGGGCAATACAGCCACAAGCGACAGTGTTCTATCTGATCTCCGACAGTAATGGTACAGTAGATTGTGTAGCTGTGGACGTTAAGTTGAGCACATATTTTGCAGCAACGCAAACAGTGGTTTTTTTATGTGTTGAATGTTAGACGATTTTGCTGCTAGTTGCGACAATTCTCCTCTGCAATGGTAGTAGTGGCCCTTACTGCTGTCTGATAATATTTAGTGATGGGTCTTTTCACGTAACGGCTTCACAGAATAGGTAATGATCATAAATGAGCAGCTCCTTTTTGTCAGTGTTGTGCCCTCATAGGGAGCATAGATGAATGTACCTTTAGAGGATGTAATGTAAACAATGTAACAGGTTTTTTTGTTCACCACACTGTTTTTATTGCACACGTGCACTCACTTTTTTAAAGAATCAACTAATGCATGCATTATTTTGATTTGTGCCTCTTGTTGCGCAGGAAACTGGCGGCGCTCTTCTGCCAGGAGCCTGAGCTTCTCGGCCCTGAGGCGCTGGTCTTCCTCGCGCTCCTTGGCCCTTAGGCGGCGTTCTGCGGCCCGCTCCACGGCCCACATTTCTCTTTCGTGATACCTTTCCTACATTTGCTTACGGTGCTTCCGCTCTTTGTGGGAAATGATGCGTTCTTCAAGGGCGAGGCGCTTGGCATCTCTGTCCATATCTTGACAGTCTCGAGTGTGCAGGTAGTCTAGTACTACAGCGTTCTGCCTCGGCCCAGCTGCATCAAACATAACAAATGAGGAAACATTGCTACAATGTTTGGTAATGCCTTTTTGTTGACCATGCCTGGTTTTGGCCTGTCATTTTTCTTTGCATTAAATTCTTTGCTTGTTTTTTGTATGAATTTTGAATTCTCCCCACTGTAAAGTTTTGAAAAGGTGCTGTGGGCACTGTAATAAATAAACAAATGATCCCTTGTTTGCTGGAAAATGCATGATTGTAGCTGGCTGTTTTCTCTCATTTCCCTTCAATTTTATATCGTGGCATTGAAGAGGTGGTCTCAAAATGCCCAGAACAAGCCGGGTATGGTGGGCTCTTACCTCTGCTTGCACGAATTATTCTTTTGATTGCGCCTGTACACAAGGCGAAACATTTTAAAGAAATCAAAGCTGAAACAAAGTTCACCACCTAAGGACAGGCATTCTATTAGAAAACAATGCTTAACACTGGAGGTTGTCTAGACGATAAACTTTTGAATTGTGCATGCTTTTCAAAAGTTCATGAATACACCATTGTACAATTCGATGTCCCTGCTGCCTGAGTGTTTGTTACAGAAAAACATTTAGGCAAGCTCCATCAATCCTGTGCTTCACTTTTCAAGATTTGCGATGTCACACTCTGGTTCGGGAAAGTGTTTGGGCAGTGATACCTACTTCATGCGACACTCAATTCTACCAATATAGGCAAACTTGGTTTTACTTTCGTGACCCTGCAGCATGCTTGGTATAGGCAAATCTTTTAGTACCACGCATTGGTCCCATCC
Organism: Haemaphysalis longicornis; assembly: GCF_048455015.1. Classification (NCBI taxonomy): domain Eukaryota; kingdom Metazoa; phylum Arthropoda; class Arachnida; order Ixodida; family Ixodidae; genus Haemaphysalis; species Haemaphysalis longicornis. Next base: position 123,175,376 of record NW_027526295.1, on the reverse strand, counting down.
GCACTCCCGAGGGTGTCTGCGTTGTGGAGGATGGTGCTGAGGTGGCACCCGTTGGTGAAGGGCTGGCTCCTGTCGGTGGAGGGCTCGCACGCGTTGATGGAGGGTTGGTGGGAGGTTCCGACGGAGCCAAATTGGACGCCATCGCTGTGTCTGCGTCTTCCTCAGCTGCGCACCCAATCACCACTTCAATTATAGCATCGGGCAGGGTGACTGGCATACCCCTACCTGCAGCAGACAGATACAGTTGTTACTAACAATTTTTGATTTCGTCTGTTTCCCTGTGCAGAAAAAGCTGAAGCCAAAGCAACGGTAGGGCCTTTTTTTCTTTTGATGTGGGCACATCAAATTGGAAAGGCATACAAATAACGAAACAAACATTCATTTAGAACTGTACAGAACCGAGAAGTAAATATAAACGGGGTGGGGGTGGGAAATGAGTGTTGAATGGCTGCTGTGAAGTATAATTACCTGTAGTCTTGAAAGACATTCTTTATACAGTTGAACCTCGTTACAATGAAGACTGATATAGTGAATTATCGGCTATAGTGCGGAAATACAAAGTTTCGTTGGTCACGCTTTATTTCAGTGACACTTACTTTATAACGAAAATGAAACCGCGGGAGCTGCGCACAATATCGGATATAAGGAATGAATACTTGACCAGGAGTCTGAGAAGCTACTTGGAAAAAAACCCAATCGTCCGAAACTGCAGACATATGACGGTACTTCTGTTTTTGACACAGTGGAAAACTCCATCCTGCGCAGTGCTGCGAGTAGCCACCAGACAAAGATTACATCCTTCATCAAAGAAATGAGGATGCAGGCCTGTTTTGTCTAGTCAACTTCGTTTTGTCGTAATTTTACTTACTCATGTTCAGGAGCATTAAAATTGAAATGCAACAAGGACAGAGGTAAGGTTTACCTTGCTTATAGTGGTTCGCTTAAAACATAGTTACTATTTTATTATGTCTACAACACTATTGCTTCCTCAGTTGTTTGTAACTAAAATGGCCTTGCAGTAGCTCAAATTGCTTTGTATTTAGACTGCAGTATTGTAGAAGCTTTGGCTGTTATTAAAAGAACAATGCATTCTAACATCTCTCCCTTCTTTGCAGAGTTCATGCAGTCGCCTTTATGGATAAAAAAGTAATTTATTGCAGCTGTGTTTTATATTAATTACCAAAACAGATAGTGCCTAAAGCTTTCATTTCATTTAGTTAGACCCTGCAGACAAAAAAAGTGAGATCATGCACACACAAATCTCAGTTGCGCCAGCCTCATAGACTAAGGAAGTCGTGCGTTCAAGCACGCAAACCTGATAAAATCGACAGAATATTTATGAGCCCTGCATGCTTTGGGATGTGGAACGGGTGTTGATTTCAGAACGCAGGCAATTCAAACGCGCGTGCACGACATACAGAGGTAGTGAGGAACACCATTACATTAGGGTTCCGGTGGCACCATAGTCTACGCGTTCAGCACAACAGAGCACTGGAAGCGAGGAATATTGTGCACCCTTCGCAGTTGGAGCTTCCCCGAGGAGCCCTGACAACAATTGAGGAGGCTTATCACAGCGAGTGTTCTTCGATTATCGCTCAAGGTGGCAGCACTCAGCATAGACAACATATTCACACCGTACTGGATACCTCACCTGCTTTAACCAACACGTCGCCGAAGAACGCCATGCTTTCCGCGTCGCAGTAAGCGAGGGCGTCCTCCCGCTGCGCGGACTGGGACGAGCCCGCAAGCGGCAGCGTCACCGTTCTGCACCTGCTTGGCTGCGGTGGCGGATCGTGAGGACGGACCTGCAGAGCCTGCAGCGGCTTCCGCGGTCTTTTGGCGGGCTGCTTAATCCGGTGTCCGGATTCCTTTATGAGGTGGACAACTTGCTGAAATAGCCAGTCCCTCTCGCCGTACTCTTCATCAGTGCCAGACCTGGTTTCAAAAGCGCACTTTGTAGAGAGCGGTTGCTAACTGCAGTAACCCACACGCTCAGCTCGAGCAGCTGACGTGATCATGCAACGTTTGCCTGTAATAAAACAACTACTTACTTTTGCAGGTTCCACCGATCATTCTGTAGGAACTGGGCTGCGATAAGGTCGACCCGTTCCTTAACACTTCGCACTGTGTACGACCGACAAAGGTCTTTGTTCAACTTTTCGACGATCTCCGTCCACCTGCATGGGTCAGTATTAGCCTGAAAATTTATGACTTGAAGCAGTATGGCGATGTCATCCGCCAGAGAAAACCGAGTGCGGCTAGCCGAATTGTTCGGCAGCGGTTGCCATGGTGGCGCAGGCAAGGCCGCACACGCGGAAGTCGGCATGCTCGAAGCACTCGAAGCGTCCGAAGTCAGGTTGACGCGACTTTGATGGGCCTGGCAAGAGGTTTTCTTTTCTCCAATCTTGGAGGTGCTGGTGTCGATCTCTGCGGATGCACACGAGAACCGAGCTTCAGTTTCAGTTGGATCTGAATGGATTGGCTTCGTACGTCACTATGCAGGTTGAACGAAAGGGCCCGCTGGCCACCATGTTACGGTCACGGTAACACGGTAACGAAGCGTGGGTCGGCGGGCCTCCCGGTGCTGGAACGAGCGCGCGCATGCGCAGTCGGGTCCCGCTACCCGCTAACCTTAGCGTAGCGTACGGAAGCCGTTATGCTAAGACTCTCTATTGTCATGAAACTAAACAAGGTGTGTAGGTTCAATATATTGCAAGCCTGTGCATCAGCCTGGAGCACACTAACACGCGACGTCGCTAACACGCAGTTTCTGAAACGGAAAGCCAAAATAGAAAAGTCTTAAAGATTCAAACGTTATCTCGAAATCCTGAAATAAAAAGCAACCTTGCATTGCCTTTTCTTGTTTCGGTAGGAAAGGCCACGTTTTGCCGTTGCGGTCGTTTGCTAAGCTGGTGATGACGAATTTCTATGAGGCTCCAAAAAAGGTTATAGACAAACGCATGGTCGCACTAGAAATACACAAAGCCGCTTTGCGGTTAAAATGTCGCTGAAGGTCGGATCTCGCGCGAGAGGAACAAATGTATATAAACATTTGACCGTGTTAAAGGCGGTGTGTTCCGAGCGGTGAGTAGACTGAAAGGCCAGAACAGACGCGAAGTAGCGGCTGTAGCGGCGCGTTTTGAAGCTAGTGCGCCGGAAGTTCCTGCTACGCTGTATGCAAACACTATGGGCTTGAAGACTTCTGTCTGCTTGAAAGACGTACATGACTGGGGTGGGCCCCTGTATGACACTATTTCAGACTATTCTCCGGAAGACATCGTGCACACTCCAGTGTAGGACTTAAATCGCCACGAGCCCCTTTATGTCACTAAGTATTACTAGCATGAAACCGTAAGCAGCTGTATATACTTTTACAAGTTGAGTAAAAGCTAGCACAACTCCTGTACGTTTTACGTAAGACGTATAGGATCTTGCCAGCTCGCGCGCATTCACAGGAACGACCGGTATCGTCATTACAAACTTCATTAGTGCTTACACAGTGGGCTTCCTGGTCAGGTGGAACTCCTTATAGAATTCTAATCGCTCATGCAGACGGTAGAGGGGCAGACAACCGATTTTCATCGAGTATATTTTTTCTTCCAAATGACAAAACTTCACTTAAAACCTTACCCCGAATTGGTTTTGCTGGTAGAGCCTTGGAACTTTTGAAATGGAAGTTTTCAGATCTACCAGCCATAAGGGACCAGCCAAAAGGAATGCTGGCAACCATTGACAGCGAGCCGTGCTGGAACATAATTTCAAGTGCGCCTGAAATCGAGAGAGGTATTCAAAAACTTGTCCTCTGCTAAATCAACAATAATGCGCAGCCTTCCACATTCCGTCATGCGGCTTTTGAATCACGTGTTGAAATCGACAGAATTTTTTGGACATGCAAGGTACTGTCACGTCTAGACACTACATGTCGCCACCTTTCAGACTTTCATAAAGTTGTCAGCAAAAATGAAATCAATTCTGCCAGTTTATATGAAAATCACTTGTGGGTATCTAGTATATAGAACGCTGGCTTTCACGTAAACTGAAGGACGTGCACTCCACAAAAATCGGTTGTCTGTCGCTTTAAACACCGCACCTATAGAGGGCTATTGAGGCCCAACATAATATGTACAGGACCTCTTATTCTGTACGGTTTTGTACACGAGTTGTATTGATGCAGAAAACATTGGTTCTGCATATTTTGTGGTGCATGAATTATCGGTGTTTTGGAGAATGGGACAAAGCCAAAGAGGGACAGTTTACGCGCAGTGAAAAGCTGGCAAGCTGAAATATGTACCTGCTGGCCTAAACGAAGGTCAAGCATGCCACACATACTTACCTATAAATGGGACACGTCAAAAAATCCCCCCAAAATGTGCACGATGGCTGTTCAACCTGTGTGTCAATCCTCTGTGACTTAGGCGAGTCGGCAACTTTTACGCTAGCTGTGTGGCTAGTTTGCGCACCTCAAAGTAGGCGAATGAAACGATTTTAAAGGAATCGCTTGTTACACCACCTTCACGATGCAGATCCTTGACACTCACCCCCTAAAATTTCTATTTCGACACCCTAACGGAGGGGTGACGCTGGTGGTTTCCTTTTGCGCGTCTTGACCTTCGCGACCTATTTGTAGCGCAAGGGGCATGTCTCGACTTTACCGCCGCTCTTAAATCTGCTGCATAATGATTTTTATATATCTTGATTGTAATCTGCGTTTACATATAGCCTCCGAAGCCCATGTACCATAGCTAAATAATGGACAATTATCCGCCCTTGCAACATTAAACTTTATAAAAATACAATGCAGTGCACATAGACCCGTGTATCCACATGATATACAGTTACGCACCATACTCGATTGTTAGTTTTTGTGGTGTGTGCAGCATGACCACAATGCGAAAAGCACAGAATGCGGCAGCTTCGCGAGGAGCCGAAAGAAACGACGAGCGGCCATCAAGCTGCCATCTTCTTAATTGAAACGTAATACGCGCGAGCGCGCGGCGCGCGGGAGTAAGACAATACGCCCGTACAAACGAAGAAACAAAAGCCACAAAAGCGCAGGACGGTGCGCGCACTCTGCGGTGAGTCACGGGGTCTCTTGAGCAGGCATGCGCGCTGCAGTACACGTGGCACCATCCGGTGGCCGTTTATTACACAACTAACACTCCCCCTTAATGAACTGCCACCGATTTATGGAGAACGAAGTGCACAGCACACACTTTTCACTCCCAAGCACTCACAATACGCATGTGTCTTCTTTCCATTTAACGGATTCGTGAAAAGATCCGCGCTGTTCGTTGACGACTCAACGTATTGTAGCTGCAGCCTTCCTTCTTCGATCTTCTCCCTCAGGAAGAAATACTTGAGGTCAAACTTCGATTCCAAACTTCGAGTGCATCTCCTCAAGTGTCGTCCACGCTTCTGTCGCAGTTTTACTTTCGCCGATGTCATCCAGGTAATTGTCCTCAACAACGAGGAATAGAAAGGTTAATGCTTTGTTGTCTACCTTCTTCTCTTTATCTGTCATTTCCTCAGAATAACAGGGTTCGATGGCGTCCCAGCATCCCTTCTGCACGAGAGCGGCTCTTGCCCTGATAGACCAGGTATGGTAGTTGTCCGCCGCCACCTTTGGTAGCCTGAACTCGTCTGATGCTGCTATTTTGATGTTGAACTGAATGCCAAACAGAAATGGTCTTCCCCTAGTTCGGCAAACGCACAACCTCTACTTCTAATACTCTTCTTTTTGACGCCACAACTGCAGAGCACAACGCAATGTCAGTCCCTTCTTCCCGACAGTTTCGTTTCTCCGCAGCCGCGTCGTTCCGCGGACACAAAAAATTGCGACTTGTTGAAGAGCTTCGCTCGCAAAAATTCGTCGGATTCAAAATCAGGCACACGCACGAACAGGAATGTGGACCCGTTTTGTTGATGGGACAGTTTAACGTGAACGGAAAGCGGGACACGTGGCTGGATGACTACATGATGGACACGTTGAGTATTAGTTGCTTTAACAAGAATTCGGGTAATATTCCTACTACGGTTCATGGAACTTTTATATGTCTGGTCTATGCAAACTTCGGTATTTCTCAATTGTGTCAGCCGCTGCCGGTCTACCATAGTGCTGACAAGGCACTACTACTGAAACTGAAGATGACGTCCTCATGTAAAAGTACACGACACGACGATGTCCTTGCAACATCGGCTGTATAACCACTGCCACTACAGGCAATGTAAATGGTCACCGAGGGAGACGAAGAATTAGTTTAAATGAAGCTATACTCGATGAAGATTTATAAACGCACCTTTAACTCAACTGTGTCAGTGTGGTGAAACGTTCCACCCAACCACACACAACGTAGCACACACATCGTTTAATGACCAATGATTATAACTTATGAAAATGAAGAAAGCTAACACTTTTATCAACAAAGATGAAGCAAATGTCGCTGCAGCAACGAGCTTGCAAGTCAGCTGCAATCGGGGACTTAACCTGCCGTAATGGTCATGAAGGTTGTGTAAAGCTTCGTTATCTTCAAGTGTTACGAGTTAGTGTTAAGTTTCCTTCATTTTTTTAGGTGCCTTATTTCGTAGTACATTTTAATATGCCTTGTTGCAGCGATACAGGTGGTCTAACGGTGTAATCTCGCATCTGGTAGAAAACGTGGCGTTTTTGACAGTCGATTTTCATTCGAATGCTAGGATTGAGGCGTATTCTAAGCAAAATATCAGCCATAGTCTCCACTGCTAAGGTGTTATGTGGAGGCCGCGGTAGTAAATAAACGAAATATATGAACCTATTTTCTCCAAAACGTATAGAATGCGGTATTCGAAGCATGTGTATTCCAGCTGTAGTAACGCAATTGCGTTCGGCGACCACTTTTCTGATGAAGGCGAAATGCAAATACGCCTGTGTGTACGAGATTTCCGCGCCAGTGAAAGATCTCAAGGTGGTGAAAATTAATCCGGAGCCTTCCACTACGGCGCGCAACATCGCCTGCGTCGCGTCAGCGTGTTAAACCCAACAATCAAATCAAATAAATCAACCAAATTCAGCTTTTGCGCCGTCAATGCAAATGGGGAAATAGTGAATTTTATGCGGCATGTTCCGGAAAGGGCATATGGACAGCGGTGCAGCTGGCACCGCCCTTTAGAGTATAACAAAAAAAGACGTGTCTCAAAATCTGGAAGCCAAAAATTCCCACCTGCGTGTTTCTAATGTCCTCTCGGGAGGATTGCCATCAAAACTTGCGCAAGTTAGCTCCCTGTTAGCCTCACGTGCTTTTTGATGACCAAACTTTTTCACAAGCTCGGCGATGTACTTCTCTACTTCAGCTCCTGTGAAGGCGAGAAAAAAAATTTCAAAATTGATTATTCTCGAAAGCCGTGTGAACAACTCGCATGCACAACACTTGCCCATTAAATATGTTTTTTTTTCATAATCTGGAAAAGCACGGCCCTGAAAATTCATAACGAAAAGGAAGAAGATTTTTTATTTGTCTCATTTGGCTGGTAGAAAACAGCACAAATTGCTTTCGTTGTCACGTTCTAGGGTGTGGCCTCCTGCCCGCCGCATCAGGGATTGATACGAGACAGCCGAAACAGTCTTACGTCCTGACCGATGGATAAACAAACGAACCGGCAAATGGATACTCAGACGCACTAGCAGATCGAGGGTGGAAAGGCAGGCAGCCATGCTTGAGCGTTCAATAGCGCAGGCATTTTTTATCAGAGGAGGTGATAAGAATGGAAAAGATGCATTAACACTAGCATTTGATGAGGTTCGGTATTTAGGTGATTGAGTAAAGCGCTTAATGGGGTTACTACGGAATGGTTACAACTTCTTGCCACTAGTTATTCCGGACACCTTTAGCGGTTTTAATAAACAATAGATGTAGTAATGCTTGGTCGAACATCAGTATTTTGTCAACTGCTCATGTCTACCAATGAAGGGCACAACCTTTGCACACGACCTGTTGGGAAGAACGCTCCGGGAAGGGGACAACCCAAGCTCGTAACGGCGGAATCTAGCAGGCTGCACTATGATGACAATTGTATTGGTGATGCGCCAATACCATCATCCCTAGACAGCGTAAGCTAACGCAGGTGGATGACGAGTATCATCACGGTGGCAGCTGCGAGTAGTATCCCTCTGATGTGATTATGCAGTTTTGGCAGCATCTCAATTATTTCGCTTGTGTTGTGTGGTTCCCCTGCTTGGTGCCGTTGTCGGCGGTGTTGTTCGTTGTAAAACTCGTCTCTACCGTTGTCTGCTACTAAGGTATTGACACAAGTGTTCATACAGGAATCGACATTTCAGCGAATCGAAACAGGTCGGACATATATACAGGTCGGACGAAGGCACAGCGGTGCGCAGTTGACCAGTGCGGACGTGCTTTTCTGGTGCTCCGACAACAGCGTGTTTCTACAGTGAACGAAAGCGAACGGCATAGGCAGCGGAGGACAGCCGAAGCTGAGTATTTGCCTGGAGGGTTCTTTCTCGTTGGGTCGGCTTTTTTTGCCTTCATGACGCGTAGAAAGCTGGTACAGTGTGGTAGCTGTCCGTGGCAGGTAGACCCAGAAAAGTTTCAGCGGGATGGCGGCGAGGCAGACGAAGAGGCAGGTGCGTGTTGGTTATGCTTAGTGGTGTCGCGGCTAGAACGCGTTAAAGCGGTTAACTCGGGGTTAGCTAAGCGGGTTGCGGAATTGGAGGCAGGGCTAAGTAACGAACGCGACGAGCGGGGATAGACGTGAAGTGATAGACGTGAACAGGGTAGAGGGCAGCATTGGGCATAGGCAAGCTTTCCAGGGGGACGGGATTCACTTCAGCCCCAGGCTAGGAAACAAGGTGGAGTGGCGCTTATGTGGGAGAGCGGTAGCTTTTTTAGGGGGACCGGCGCGGCAGAGGAAGGCAAACTAGGAGACATAGGGGAAGCAGAGGACACATGCACAATCAATGCTGGGAGGCAGCCAGGCCTAGACAACAAGGCGTCGAGAGAACATAGAGAAGCAAAAAGAACTGGTATGAAACCGGAGGTAGTGAAGGAGAAGTGAGATATGTACCATGGGAAAAAACTAGAAGTGCAGAAAATGGTGAAGCAAAGATCAAGCAGAAAAGCGAACAATGGATAGCAGAACTACGGAAGAAGGACAAAAGCGCATCCAAGAAGTTTTGAAACCATGTAAAATTACTAAGCTCAAAAAAGAATATCCATCAAAAATTCCTGATTGATGAGGAAGGGAAACATTTAGAAGGAGAGCACGCGTTGGCGCACATTCATCGAGTGATTAGTGATAAGTTTAGGGCAATGCTGATAGGGAAGCCTGCACCGATAACATCAGCGCCGCAGAAAACTTCGGGAAGGCAAATAAGTTTAAGCAACCTTCATTGGAAAAAAGCAGAGCAAAAGGTTTCCCCCCAGACAGCAGCGGGCAACCAATGCAACGGATAAACTTGCTTGGACCTAAAAGTAAAAAGAAAACGGGCCCATCTCCCCGCGAGGGGGACTCGAGTAAATGCGCCGCATAGGGGGTGGGTGTATTGCGTTAACGTTTAGTGTTTGGGGAGTTGGTGGTAGTGAATGCGTTGTATCAGCAGCTTCTTGACGTAGTTTGAATGAGTCAAGGATATAAGGCGCGTTCGTAGCCTTCCATTCTGTGTCGGCTTTGTGGCGCAGTGGGTAGAGCACCATGTACCTTGCGCTCCACCCGCAGGGTCGTGGGATCGAAACCAGGCGCCGGTAAGTATTATTTTTTTATATAGTGTAGGGGGAGGGGTGCGGACCTGTTGTTGAGAGCGAGGAGGGTAGCGTGATGCGGGAGAGGAGGAGTGGGGGAGAGGGCGCACCTGGCATGGCTGTTGAGGACGCCGAGGCACGCCAACAACCCCGGGTGACATCGTAAGTTAAAGAAATGCTCCGCATTTAAAAATCGTTCATGAGGGCAATCGATAAGGTGATAGAAACCAAACAAATACCAGAGGACTGGATAGAAATTAGGATGAATTTAATATATAAAGGCAGAGGAGACAAAGCCAGTATTGATTCATACAGACCACTCAAAGTAACGTCAGTGGTGTATAGATTCGTTCTGCAGGCAATAAAATGAGAAATTCAAGCATAGATGGAAGAAAATGAAATACTTGGGAAACTAGAGAATGGATTTAAACAAAACAGACGACTGGATGACAATTTGTCCGTGGTAACGGAATGCATTGAAATTGCGAAAGCACAGAATAGACCATTATGGATTACGTTCTTGGACATTAAAGGGGCATATGACAACGTAAACAGAGAACGGCTGTGGAGGATGCTGAAACTTCAGGGATTAGATGACGAGTTAATACAGTTCCTTAGGGCAATCTATAAAGACAATAGACTGCACCTTACGTGGGAAGGACAGAAATGCGCCCAGCAGGTCAAAATCCATGGGGGACTGAAACAGGGATGCCCTTTGAGCCCAATACTGTTTATGCTTTACATGGCAGGGTTAGAAAAGAAACTGGAAGAAAGTCAAGTAGGGTTTAGCCTAACCCATATGCTACAAGGTGAAGTGGTGCAACAGTATATTCCAGGAATGTTATACGCAGACGACATCGTTCATTTAGCTGATAACCAAACCAATATGCAACGGCTAATAAATATTAGCGGTCAGGAAGCCACCGACCTCGGATTAAATTTTAGTGCAGAAAAATCAGGAATAATGGTTTTCAATGATGCTACCATTGACGTAGTGCATATCCAGCAAGACGAATTACACGGAGTGAAGAAATATAAATATTTGGGAGTGTGGATAAACGAAGGGGGTTACTACTTAAGAACTCACGAGGAGCAACGTAAGGTTAAGGGAAAGCGAACTGCGGCTATTATCAAGCATTGAGTGGTGTGGGGGTATAAAAAATATGAAGTAGTAAGAGGAATGTGGAAATGAGTAATGGTTCCAGGTCTCACGCTTGCGAATGCTGTACTCTGCTTAAAATCAGATGTTCTATTAGGCCTTGAAGTGAACCAGAGAACGGTAGGACGTTTGGCCTTAGGCGCGCATGGAAAAACAGCTAACGAAGCAGTTCAGGGAGATAGGGGCTGGGCGTCGTTTGAAGTTAGAGACGCTCAGAGTAAAATATGCTTTGGAATGAGGTTGAGAGCAACGGATCAACAACGGTGGGCAGCTAAGGTTTTTAGGTACCTATACTTGGAAAGCGTGGACACGCAGTGGTTAAGGAAGACTAGAAGGCAAGCGATGAAATACGGAAAGAACAGTGAATAATCTAAAACAGCCAAGGTAACGAAAAGAGAGGCAAGGCAGATTGAAACAAATAAATGGAGGTAAAAAATGGAAGCTAAAACGTCGTCAGAGATGTACAGGGCCAAGAAATTGAACATCAGAAAGGAAATTTTCTACGATAATTCACAGGGCAGCGCTTTGCTCTTTGAGGCTAGAGCAGGTTGCCTGCGAACATAAAGATTTGTGGGGAAGTATTCACAAAATGATGGGGTATGCGTGGTCTGCGGAAAAGAAACAGAAGCTATGCGGCCCATAGTGTTAGAATGTGAGGGTATCCATCTAAATCTACACGAGGGTAATATTCGGCTTCCAGATGCGCTAGGATTTAAGGGTATCACAAAGGAAGTTAACTTCAATGCTGTTTAGGGGACCAAAAGAAGATTAGAATGCTGGTGGACGAAAAGCAGAGAGGGGAATGTTGCCTAAGACAGTTAGCACCTGTAACAGAAAAAAAAAGTATTTTGTGCCTAATAAGCTTTTTGTGCCTGCCCTAAGCAGCGCTAGTATTGAACCAAGAGTGTAAAACATAGGTATATTATTGCTTTTTGGTAAGATGACATGTCATCACCCCGATACAAAGGGGAAACCAATAGAAATCATCAATCATCATCATTATATATTGAGATGCAGCACAGAAGACAGGAAAATGAGAAAGGGATAGAACAAGACGACGCGGAACTCGCATTCGAAGCTTACTGAGAGACAAACTCATAAATACTAATACCAGCACCCACATAAACGTCCACCGAAGACATCGTCTAGAGCACTTAAACCTCAGAATCTACAAGGCGTTGAAATTGCTCGTTGAATTTGTACAGCCGTTCCAAAATGAAAGTTCACTGCTATGCAGAGCAATCGGGGGCACGCTTACACACAGCATACCTTTTTTTATGTGGTGCGTTTGTGTGATGCGTGCCAGGTTTGGCCATAACCCTCTTATTATAATGTTTCCTTTAAGGCCCCTGTTGGGGTATAGGAGGGAAAAGCATTAAGAAAGTAGACGAAATATGGGTATAAAACATTACACTCACGTTACTGGAAAAAAAGGGGGTGCAAACTGCACATTTTCAGAGATGGAAGTAGCGTTTGGCAAACACGAGGCATGACGGTTAAACTGCAGTACAACGGAATATAAAGGCACACATTGACCAAGCTCCGACCCAGAAGCCACTGATGATTTGTCATGCTTGAGCTTGGCACTTTCTGCTGCTTGGGCATCTAGTTGGTAGGGTTAAGCTATCCCGCTATCGGGGGCGTCACATGATGGCGTCCAAGTGACGATACTCGTAAACAACAAAGGAAATGACAGTCATTAGCTGCTGTCTAAAGTGAGCAAGCGCCACCACGAAGCTGGTTAGATCGCAAAGAAAGTTTAGTATGAGCTCGAAGTGCCGCGCGAGAATCGCCGTATTGTGGGCTTCCAAAGTCGCAGTAAAACGTACGCAACAGGTTCAGCCATAGTGTCAGTTATAATTGGGATGAGATGTCAGTGCTGTTTTCAAGGTGTACGAATGAAACACTTATTGGTGTTTTAAAGACGATAGTCTTTCTTTAGGTACTTAAATATAGAAATTTTGGTCTGTCTGTATGTCTGTCTGTCTATGACTCGATTTAACCACCCGGCCAAAGCGAATCAGAATTTCCGCAATAGGTTTATATACCCAGAGCCAGATCTAATAGTTTAGTTCCGGTGGCAATGTTCATACTTGTCAACATTGTTGAACAGGCACAAGACATTACGCAAATACAATGCAGAAAATCAATACCTAAGTGGCATTTGCAGTGTAACTTAAAAAAAATCCTGGATCCGTGGGTTTTGCGTTAGCAAATGAAATACTACATCCACCGCCTCACCACGTTGCCTGCTGTCGGCCGCGCCACTATAGCTCCTGGCGGCATTTTAAGAAAACAACCGGCAACAGTAACGAAGGGTTCCACTAGACAGCCTGCACGCTGCGCTTGGAACACACATGGAGGAGGGCAACAATGTTCTATAAACACATGATTAGGGCGCCTCGAACTGCTCCAGGCACTCAGGCTGGAGCAGTGGAACCCGGTAGAATTTACATTTACTTGAGCAAACGTATAGCGGGTTATCTTGGGAGGAGCGACATAGAATAGAAACAGCACGAGGGGTGAGTGGGAAAGAAAAGAGAGGCATTTAATTGTCACGGGCGCCAGTCGACTATCGTCCTTCGTCGACATTTTGAACAAAAGGAGCCGATACATGGCCATTTTTTCGTCAGAACATTCGCTTGCTTCAAAACACAGCACTTACCTTGTTCTTCTTCACTGCTGTAAACCTAAAAGAGAAAGAGTGAAGAATGTTTTTGCATAACGAATAATAATAATTAGGAATGGTGTGTATCTCCACAAGAAACGTCTTAAGATGGTAAAATTGCTCTAAACAAACACCACTTTATCACAACAATTGGTTAGAAAAAAACGTGAGTGCGGCAAATGCTCCGTGAAAATTTGTAGAGTATAGGCAGCCTTAGCATTTGCCTCAATGCGAGTGGTCTCTGTTCGTCCCACTATGTGATTCTTACAGCGAGGTTGTATAGGCCTTGGTTTCCACGTGTAGAACGCCTGGATAAATCGGCGTAGGCGCCAATTTTCGCTCTCAAGCGCTCGTGTTTTAGTGTTTTGTTTCCTTCTTCAAGAGCTCTTTCTATGACGTTTTTATGTGTTTTCTCATCTAGTTTGAAGGGCTTCTGGAGCGATATTTTGCCGGTGCATTTCACGCATAAGCACGCCCACATCAGCGGTTGACGGGGTGTGAGTGCACAGATGGGGTGCTGCTGGAACCAGTCGGGAAAGGGCGCGCACTCTCGTCCAGGCTTCTCGTGCTCATCGGTAACATGACCGTTGCGCTGGTTGGCAATTTCAGTTTGGGTTGGTGTGTTACACAGAAAGTAAGATGCCCACTACGCAAAAGGAAAAGGGACAGCCCTATGTATGTCTGCGAAACTAAAATTCTAGTCCTTCCAAGTTTCATTCACCTGATTATCTAAGACGTACGCTTATTCGCAAATAACCAGAAAAGTGTTTTCTTTGGAGCGCCCCTTGGACTGGGGTAAGCATCGGTGGTCATAATTCGTCACAGAGTGGAAGAACACTGTATTGCTTACATCAGGCGGGGCTCGTGCTCGCATGGCAAATGAGCTAAAAATATTTGTTATCTCTGATATTGTAGTTCCGAAGGTTGTAACGCGTAACAGCCTGTTTCTTTTACTACACATCCGTTACACCTTATCTAGTTAACCGGCGTCTCGTTTGTTGCAAGGCTCGTCGCATGTTATTGATATGAAAACGTTAATAGTCTAGAATTCCTTGAAACGGGCTATCCTTGCAACTGAGGCGTCCACGAGCTGCGCCTGCGAGCCGTCTCAGAAAATGACGCCATTACACAAAATTTCAGGCACCTGGCACAAGCCTGACATTACGTCGAGCATTACAAATTTAGGTATAATGATTCTAACCGGTACCCGCAGCATGACGCACAACGTGTTTGACGGATCTTGGCATTTTCTTATGCTTAATGCTCTGGACGATGTAGCAGGGCTGGGACGCACCTTGAGGAGACGAGATGATGACGAAGGGTTGCTAGACGCATGCCGCAGTGAGCAAAGAGAAACATTCTTTAGACAGCCTATTGCTTACTTATATAGCCTCTGTTTCAGTACCCATGAAAGCGGAACACAACCTGTCACCGCCCATGCTTCCACCAGGAGTGATTGCATGCACAAACACTGGGGGTGCCAAGTACGAACTATAATACTTATAAAACAATCCAACACTATATACTAGCTCCTTACGAAAAAAATGAGCACTTTCGTACTTCCCTAAAATACAACACCGGACAAATTACCACTTGTTTTCAGAAGTGGTCAGATATAGAAGGGCCACAAGTATATAATAAATGTCCAAAACATGCACTATAGTACAGGAAGTTTTAGTGTAGATGCTATATTGTTGAGAAAGTTATCAGGGGACTCCACACGTTAAATAAGGCACACAATACTCACTGATCACAAAACATTTTCCAGTGTGTTCCCTTCACTACAAAGTGATCCACACACTGTCCTGAAGGCAGAAGGTTCCATAGTGCAACACCTCACAAGGTTCAACAATTTTACAGTCAAGCCGTCTATTTCTAGCATCCAGCAGATCGTCTCCGACAACAGAGCGACGTAGACAAAAATTACATGTGACTGTATGGCCACATTGCGACTCCCACGGAAATCCCGGGATCGCATAACTGCACCACACCTTCCGCGTGTGGAAAAACTCAAAAATAAGAAAGCTGTGGCTCCATCCCGTTGTTTGAAATTGGTCCGCGTATTTGCCGGTTTTTTGGAAATGTCGAGAAACGGCGATAGTCTTTGTCGACATTCGCCAAGTAAATGCTTCTTTTCGCTTTCCCGCTCACCTCTCACGGTGTTCCTCTTCCATCGCGCTCTTCCCAAAATAAACTGGTTGAAGGTTTGCTCAAGACAACTTAAACTTATCGCGTTCCACAGCTGCAGGCCGGTGCCTCGAGGCTAGCGCTGCCGTACTGCGGAGAAGTGCGTGAATCGCGGCGCCCTGATTCAACGTGTATGGAACCACGTTGGCCGACTCCACGTGTGTTCAAAGCAGAATGCAGAACAGATCTAGTGGAACCTTTCGTAAGTGTTGCCGCTTGATTTCTCCAAATACCCCCAGAAGTTATAGTAGCGCAGGCGACAGCAGGCGACGGATTAATATTAATACTGCGCCTCAAACCACACGAAGTTAGGTAGAACAACACATGGTGGTTAACTAGGGTTTCTTTTCAGCCCTCTATATGAGCGGTCAAATAATTCGGGCACGCGAATGCACAAATAGGGATTTCCAGAACAGCATCTTCGTTTGTGGAGCTCCTATCTTGCTGTCACAGCTTCATTTTCAGGATGGGCAATATTGTTTTACTATAAAGGGTTCATTGCACAAAATGAAACATTACTGGATTTGGGTTTGAAGTTTCATTGCTTGTGTTCGCATTTAGTGTGTGCATGAGTGTACTGTCACTACTGATTAATCTCTCATGTGCTACCGCTACATTCTTAACGGCACCAACGCCGATGGTAATGTAACTAGGCTTGCCTATGCGGGTTGTTGCTTACGGCTTCGTGTGTATTTATTCACAAACAAGTGCTCAGACAGAATTGATAGACTGTTTTGGCATTATTCATAGAGCTATTAAGTAGAGCCAAGAGCGTAACATCCCTTGAATCTATTCGTTCAAATGTGATTTCGTAAATACCTCAGTATTGTAACATGATCAAACAAAGATATGAGGGAAAGAAAAATTCCAAGACATTAGTTTGACATAGGTTATCTCCAGTTATTGTGAACAGCGTAGGCTTCTTCAAAACAATCCCTGTTTCTCGATCACAAATTTTTAAATGGGAATATTAACCAAAAGAGAAATACCACGACTTACATGAACGGTTACGGCGATGATGACAAATACTTGAGTCGTGACTTGCATTTCTTTCGGGTGTAATATATGCACTCGTAAAGCAAATATACGACAAGCGCGAAACGTGCAGTGGAGTGAGCATAAAGGCTGCTCACTCTTCAAGTTTATCAATTTATTTTTTTTTCAGAAACATATAGTGCCTTTTAAATAAGCCGTGTGGTTTGTTGAAAGTTTCTGGAAGATTGGCTGTGACTTCACTTAAATGCTGACAGCTTTTGTAAGAAGGTCTAAAAAAGTGCTCTTCGTACTGTGCCAGTCAACAAAAATCTGTAGCAAAAATAATAAGTGCAAGTGTAATTGACACGCACTAACGTGTTCATATGTCAGAGCTCCGTCGTAGTGTAACCTTAAAATGAACAACTCCTGCCCTTTTGATATCCGAAAGTCAGAAATCCGCTGGTTGACTCTATCTTACAACAACCATCGCAGAATCATCGTCATCGAAACATCTGACTCAGGCGCTTTATTGTAAGAGGTTTCTCGAAATGTTGTGGCAACGCGTGGCTAAAGTGCAAAAAAAAATATTCGAAACTTTTCTAGCAGTTCTTCGAAAAAAGGCGTTTGTAATATTATGTCATCTCGTAAGAACTAATAATGATCCACACGAAAGCATTGAAAAAAACCTGTTCAGAAATGAAAAAAAGAACACATACAATAAATGGTTCGAACGAGGTGATACTACATACATCGGTAAACGTTGAGATGTAAGGAAGTGGAATAAATTTTATTGAATTCGGTACTAGACTGAGCTATAATGTTTCTTTGCCCCCGTTTTAGGAGAGCTTTCTTGTCAAGGAGCCGCTTGGCTGCAATGCCCACACAGGCCCTTTAAACTTCGCGAATCAGCTGTTGAATGAGTCCGTGCTTCGAGCATGCTGGTACAGTGGTCGGAGGAGAAGAGCGAGCAGGGAAGGTAGGTGTGCGGGGCAGATAGTAACCATACAGGAGCAAAAACCTTTGACCATAACAATGTTCTAATGTCGCATCTCGACGTGTATGACCGACATGAATTGGGGCTACTGTGTAGAGGCATCCTTCAAAGATAGGAACCCCAGAAGTTTGACAGTTGGTTCCACTTGAGAAAAATTCAAGGAAATTTTAATCATTTTAAAAATGCTTGAACGTTAAGCTTCCCTGAGCGCTCATCAATAAAATCTGGCAATGCAAACCTAAATTACGCAATAGCGCATTCAAAATTGCTTACTTTTGGCTTCTTTGGGTAACTACGGCGACAGATAGTTATCGCCAAGTGAAAATTTCGCTGCGATTTTCCTGGTTCATCAACCGGGCTGTTTGCTAACAGCGAAGGTGTTCATCAAATTTTTAGTGTGCGTATGCGCACTTAAAAATGCCATGAAAATGCCGACTGCACGTGAGCGCGTGCACGAGAGCGCGTGGCTTGCGGCTACCGCCTGGCACTTAAAAAAACAAGGAAATGCCGAGCGCTCGTGTGTGCGTGCCACGCGACGACCGCCCAGCGTCCCCGCCGCACTTTGGTCAAGCCAAAATACCCACTTTGGAGGATTGTGCAAGATTGCAGCGACCGCCCTGCAGTTTATGACAACCAAGAAAATCCCCAGCGCTTCTGTGTGCGTGCCTTTCCGCGACCACCCAGCGTCCCTGGCGCACGTTCGTCAAACCAAGCATACCCACTTAGAGAGATTGGCCAAGATTGAAAAAAAAACTACAGCGTTTGCCGTATTCGTGGCAACACTTGCTCGGAACGAGAAAGTCACCTCACGGCGTGCGCCGCTTATGATATCTAATGAGTACCACTTAAAAAATGAAGGAAGCTGATGCTTGTAGCAACAATGATGGTGTAAAGGTCGTTGCGGCAGCAAAAAAGAAGCAACTTGGCTGCAATCGTCGTGATGGTCGTGAAAGTTGCGTACAGCTTGGCTGCGTTCAAGTCTTACGCGTTATGTGAGCTTCCTTTATTATTTGATGCGATACATAATAACGGCAGATCAAGTTCAGTGAACTTCAGTTGTATGCCCAGGATTTTACGACAAACATGTCCAGCCCCCGCGAAGTCCCCGTATAGACAATGCCATAAAACCCCGGTTATTCGATGCGATTTCATGCCTCACGGACGGTATCCGACAACCCAGGCGAAGCGCGCGACCGATCGGCGGAAGAAATGAAAGTGCCGCGGGCCTCTTCCGCGGACCTCACGCCCACTCAATGATTTTTCGGTGGCATAGCTTCCTTTTCCGTCTTACGCTTCGTTTCTCTTTCCTCCAGCAGCCGCCCGTTCGTCTGCATAATCGCTTTCCCCCGCTCCTCCCTGGCGTCTCTTCTTCTCTTATTGCGCAGAATTCACAGGGGATGTGTGCAGGTGTTCATTTCTCCGACTAAGCAGTGAATTGCCCTCGAGGTTACGCTGACAGGCTACGGCTTCCACATGTGTTGGTCGTGATCGCGTGCGCCATGATTCGCACTGGCTGGCAAAAATCACGGCAGTGGACTGAAGTGCAAGGTTTGCTTTAATACAACGCGATTAGCTCCTTCACTGCATCACTTTTGTATCATTCATGTTTTTATTGATTTTGTTTTGCGAGAAATCCAAAGCATTAATTTGTAGTACACATTGCAATTTCTTGCCAATCTGCCGCGCGAAGCAGTATTTATAGGAGTAAGTTTTGAGATTTTACGTCCACGGCGTCTTACGACGCTTTTTCTCGGTCCCGAGAAAGCCGTATAATCGTAGTTGTACTGTGTATATATTATGCAGTCCAACATATACACACAGGAGCATACAGAGAACATGGTTTATATGTTGACCAAGCCAACGCACCTATAACATTGCCTATATCGGCAGCTGAAAACGGACGAACAAACATTTCTTGTGGCTCTTTCCCGCACTACCCGCTCGTTAGCCTTTCCACCTGCTGCCGGCCTCAGTACTGTGCACCGGGCAGCGTCGCTTCATAGAAACTACCCGAAACGATTCACAAGGTTCGTACAGACGTGGCAAAGTGGTGGCGTTCCTCAATATTAGGGCCCGTAGGACGCATAGTTTCTCCGCTGATCCGTCGTGTGGCGCGCTCCTACGGACACGCCAAATGCGTCCGTACGGCTCCCATTGGAAAGTGGCTGACGCGACAGGCAGTGTTATTTATACATGTGACGTTGACCGATCCTATAGATTCCGTACCGAAACACGGAGGCTACCGAAATTCGGACTTGTTACGGCAGGTGAGTGTCACTGTTCTGGACAGTAGAAATCCTACATATCACGGGGGTACCCGTGCCGTGGTCTTATAATTTGGTGAATTTGTACATTTGCTTGCCGAGTTTCGGATGTGCGCTGGCACAAAATCAAAAACACAAAAAAGAGTAAAAGCAAGTTGGCCTATATGGGCAAATTCGAGTGTCCAGAATACAAATACACCCCTCGCCGCAGCGGCAGCTGCTACTACTTATTCCATACAAGGACAAAAGCGGGAAACAGTTATCGCCTTTCATACATTTTCACGCACTAGAGTTTTGGGACATCACGAATCGCAAACGTACGTTAAAAGAAAGTTGGTGGGGCTTATCAAAACATTCCTCTTGTGTGGGAACGCATAGTTGTTCTTCAACCAAAACGGATGTACAAAATAGTAACAGAAAAATCAAACAATGCGGCCACTTTGGCGGAGTATGCGCCTTCAAAATCAACAAAGGTGACATTTACCTCCCTTTTACTTTTATTTAACATTTATCTGATAATGAGCTTTGCAAGCTGACCTAGCAAAGATTATCTAATCGCTGACTACACCACAAGAGTACAACTTAATTTCAGTTTCGATTTATTTAAAATTTTCATGCTGCTGGGGAAAGGTTTATGCTGGTGAACGCGAGAGTCTACTGTACCTACCTACACTGAGTGCATATATGTATTTTTTAGATGAGAAAGAAAGCGGCATAAGTCAGATTTAAAGCACGATCGGGTAGCCGCTGGTGCTGCGGCGGCAAACTTCAGCGCTTGCCGATTTCACATGAGTGTTCTGTACTTTTTAAACGGTTGGAGCACTTACTCGGAAATGTTTTCAGGGCTTCGAATGAGGGCTTCCAAATTGAGAGCTTCGTATTGGCTTCCAACCTTGACTGACTGATTGATTATATGGTTTAAAGCGCAGATGCTACACAGGCGAGGAGGTGCGCTGCAGTGGAAAGCTCTGGGTTAATTTTTATCACCTGGGCATCTTCAACGTGCGCCAAAATCTCGAACATGGGCGGTTTCGCTCTTCATGTGTTCGATGTTTCGGCGCATGTTGAAGATGCTCAAGCGGTCAAAGGTAATCCGGAGTCCTCCACTCCAGCGCGCTTCTTCGCCTGTGTATCGTCGACGCGTTAAATCATTGTTCACAAAGGGCAGTTAATGGGAACAGATTTTCAAGAAAATGATGCCGATCGGCGATTGAGTGAGATCGGGCCTGACTTTACTCGCGATAATTTCTGACCTTCACCTTAAGGTCAGAAAAAAACTATGAGAAAAACGTCAGAAGGAAACACGCCATCGTTCCCCGTCGAACAAAAGCTCAGAGACCAACGAAATGCGTGAGTGTTTAGTTAAAATAAACATTGCATATATTCAGGCTTTCGTATCGCTTTAAAAACGGTGTCATTTGAGGTATCTGCGGTCCTTACTGGTTCACCTGGGCTTGTGCGTATTTGAATGCTTCTTTCCTATTTTACTGTTAGGAGACCGAAACCGTTGTTGTCCTTGTAATATTTTATTTGGCTGTATGTCTTAATCTACGCAGAGCTTGCGCGTAACAGCGCATTCCATCATTAATAGGTCATTTATAGCTTCTGTAAAAAACTTGAAACCAAAGTTTACGTTCAAAAATATGTTGGGCAGTGCTTATTGAGATCTACTGCCTTACGTCAGCTTTTTCTTTGTAAACCTGTAAATATGACTACAAAAAGGTTGCTGTTGGACGTGACGGGGAAGGAACTTGTCAGGCATAATTAGGCCTTCTGTAACAGGACGTATTGGTGTTGAACTAATATAGTTGATTGGTTGATTGATTCATTTATTTATTGATGCATAATGACCAAATCAACAAAGGGGGAGGCGATTGCCGATTTACGGCGCTTACTCACCTAGCTCCGAAGTAATTTGTTTCTTTGAAGCACAAAACCTTTTAGCTGCAGTGAAGTCCGCTCCCATCAAACGACAGTGCAGTTGTTGTTCTATAGTGCAGTCCTCAGGCCTCTCTAGGCAAGAGATTCAAAAGCATTTCTTTCCTATTTAAGCTACCCAGAAGACATGATCATGGCGATAAAATTGAAGTGAAATGCGTGTAACATTTATCTTACAACTTGGACGTTCGCACAACAAAACAGAACACACCAGATTTTTTATTAGGGGAAAATTAAAGGTCGACGTTGCTACTGTGATATGCAACCGAAGGATAGACAAGACTGCTTTGTAAAGATTACAGAACAGCTTTTAAACAGCTCAACCTTTTAGGTGCTTTATTACAACCGACGTATTACCCAGCGTCACGGTAAGTTCACGCACTGGCATCGCCAAGAAGGCCATGTCACAGCCGCTGGTGGCACCTTAGTTGGCCACGCTTAGAAGCTCGCCACCTTATTGGTTGTAAAATTGGGCCGCTATAGGCACCGGGCACTCGAGGCTGATGATGATGATGATGATTCCTATTGGTTTCCCCTTTGAAGCGGGGTGATGACATGTCATCTTACCTAAAAGGACTAATATAACGATGATTTACACTCTTGGTTTAATACTAGCGCTGCTTAGGGCAGGCACTAAAGCTTATAAGGCCCGAAATACTTTCTTTTCCCTGTTACAGGTGGTAACTGTCCTAGGCAATATTCCCATCTCTGCTTTTCGTCCACCAGCATTATAATTTTCTTTTCGTCCCCACGACAGCCTTGAAGTCTGCTGGGAAACCACAGCGCCACCCGCGGCAGGCGCGCACAACTCTGGGTCAGTGGGACCGCGCCGACTGCCTTCATCGCCCTCAAACGTGGCTTCGCAAAGGTGTCTAGCATAACAATATAAGAACATAGCTACAATACTGCTCACACCGTTTTTGCTCCACCGTTTTCATCGCCGTGGGGCCGCTCCCAGTGTCCCGAGCACCTGCAGCACTTTCCATACCAGGGCATACCTACAACATCTAGTGTGGGACTGCCCCCGCTACAGTATTCCTCGGTACCGTGCCCTCACCAACGTGCGACTTGGACCCTGGCCCACGTCTCTCAAGTCCTGGTCCTGTCCGCCACCAAAAGCTCCTGCTGGGTACGCTACTAGCTTATGGCGCGCCCTGCTGCTTTTTCTGTTGGACCCCGCAGCACCAGTCGTTGGCGACCGGCTTTGTGGCGACGCGCAGGACAGTACGGTGGCTATGACTCCAGGCGACCATAGTGTTGCGTCCAGGCCGCTGACGCAGTTAATGGCGGCATTATCCTTTCCCACTTTCCCCTTCCTTACCAATCCCCTAACGACCCATCTATCCATAGCAGCGCGCAAGCGCAAGAAAATGGAATAAACGTGTCTTCAATCAATCAATCTACAATATGCTGCCACGATGGCAGAAAGAAATGCTGTAGAAGGTACAAGCCTCCAATATAGACGGTGCTGATGGAATAATATAGCCTTCCAGCCGAGCCGTAGGCCGGCAGAAAGGTGATTCTTCGCAGATTATTTTCAGTTTTTCTTGCGGGGACAAAGCCATAGTTACTGCAGTTGTTAGTGCATTTTAAAAATAGAGTAAGCGAGAGAATTACGTGCCGCTGCGAAATCCGAGCAGGTGGTTATAAGGTTCGTATTTGGAGGCTGCAAATACCCATAACTGTGCACTGCGTAGTATGTTTATTCACAGCGAGGATGCTCAAACGCAGTTGTCACAGTTATCTCAGGGTAGTTTATCACCCAGCGGTTCTACTCTAAGCACATCTATTATTTTACGTGGCTACCACCGTATTTCTTACAGACGACATGATGTGGTGCACCCTTTAGGAGTTGATGCTCCCAAATGCTTCTTCAGCTGTTGAATATCCTAACATACCATTGGCTCTTCTTGCAAAAAACTATGAAAGTCCGTTGTGTAATACACTGAAAGGGTACGAAAAATACAGATAGCATCGGCTTCAAAAAAAGTTGCACATAAGCGAAACTCAGGAGCAAATTTGCGTGGTCGAAGTATGTTTGTTCATATTACAAGGTTTGCTGAAAATTGAAGACTATAAAAGCAATACAATTACTTTCTGACACAGTTCTTATGCCAGGGGCGTTAGTGTCTAGCGAAAAATATTGCCAAATGTGAATATTATAAAATAATTCTAGTAAGCTTTTTGGGTATCCTTCTTACCCTTCCTCTCTCCCCTCTTTTCGACCACCTCATACAAATGAAAGTTCTAGCCTTTCAACGAAGAGTTTCTTTCGCTGCGTGTTTTTATCCAGCTGCCATGATGGGTTCCACCAAGAAATCCTTAAGGTTTATTGGTGGAGGGGCAAAAATAGGCTCAAAGTTATATGTTTTTCCTCTATCCGTAAGGCTTGAGACGGTGATATCGGCTATGCGGTGCTCTGGTGAAAGCGAACAAAGAGGCATGACAAGAAGATGACGCTTTGTGACTTATAGACCCCCTTGTAATATTGAGGGTGTTGTAATGGAAGTCATGAATTGAAAATCACCATTGGATTTTCAGCTCTCGAGACGTCGTATTCGATAGAGCGTTCCATTCATCAACGTCACCACTTCCTATACACAGAAACAAGTGTAAATTCCATACTCTTACATCTGCCGAGCACCATGTTCAAATCAAAAGTAACGCCCATGTTGCTCAGTCAGTAGCTCTGCAGTCAACAACGTATTTCGACAAGTGTACTCACATGGATCGGCTAACGCGCGGAAACATCGCGAGACGTCTGATATCCCATTTGCAAACGAACATCCTCTGCAAGGGACTCGAAAGGAAAAAATTACTGTTTTTTTTAACCAAAACACGCATATCAAGAGAAAGTCTTGCGGGCCAGTTAGAAGACGCGTGAACTATTCCGCGCATGCGTTTCCCTTTTGGGCGTCAAGCTAAGTTGTTTCTACCCTCCATCCCGCACGCGAGTTCAACCGAGAAAACCCCTCTTAGTTCTCTTGCACTGTGTGGCAGAATTAATGTAGGAGAGCGCAATTTATTTTAAATTTAAAATGCGCTACTATTTGTATTCACCGGGTTCGGCGAGAAAGGAGCGCGCCACAATAATGAACGTCCTGGCCCGTGGTGACCGACCCAAAGTTGGACGTATCTGCCGAAACACCCGCTGGGCAGCGAACGGTCCCTATAGCTGTACGCTCGGCGAAGACAGATCTCATCTTTTTGTTGGAGCTCGCACAACATGCGTCGCCTGCGGAAATGGGCCTGTCGAGGATGGGCACGAAGTTTGTCAGCAAAGCTGCGTACGCCTACCACCCAACGATTTCATCGCCGAGGGAAAAACGATCTCCGTTTGCAAAAACGCCAAGGCCTGAAGACGCCGAGCGCATAGTTCAGGCTAAGCAGACGTGCAGTAATAGAGCCCAGGTTTCGTTTAAAGAAACCACAAAAGAAGTATCGAAGCTGCCTTATGGATGACAAGGCGCCTATGAATAATGGGACCTGCCCCCACCTTGTGTTACTGCTAAAGATTATGTTTGGAGATTATCATCTAAGGCTAGGCCGGGATAATGTGACTAAATATACGAGTTCGTGCTTACGAGTTCGTGAATGCGTCAGGCTGGGCAGGGAAGCCGCTAGAAAAGCCGAGTGTAGTGTCAGTAGATGAGGTATTGGAGCACCGCCACTGAGGCACGCAAGTCAGCAATGGCGGCCATTTTGTCGTTCATCAGTGTTGCGCGATTGCCGCATCCACACCTCGCCAAACTGCGACCGTGGCATTTCTGAACAACAGTACCGAAGATGCAGCAAAACGACATCTTTGGACATACAGTGGACTCGCGTTAAACGAAACATCCAGAGACTGGGAAAATATGTTCCATTGATCAGGAGTTTCGTTTAGAGAGAAAGTAGACCCAGCATTGTACAATCCCCTTCACGCCGCTTGGTGCCACCCTTCACTGCATGCGAAGCCTTCTATGCTGATTTGAGGGACGAATAATTGGCCGGTCGATGGGGATGTTCTCACTGCGGCCTTTCCGTAGCCAGACTACCAAGCCCTTCCCTAAATCTTCGTGGTCAGCCACTCGCAGTCTTTTCCGTTCAGGACGAAAGCGTGACGTTTCAAAAGCCTCCCGCAGCTTGTACTTGTCCTGTATTATTCTCCTCAGGCTACTCTTGGGTACGGCGTACTTCATCGCAAGCGCCGTTTTGTAAAGCGACCACTAACGAAATCGTTGATTATCTCCATCTTTCTCGACAACCGAAACGCATTGTGATGTCGTTTCTGCGCTGCCATCACATGCTGGCTTCACGACGAAATGTCGCATACTACATCGCACAAAGTAAGAAACCGCCGCATAAAGTCAGAGAAAAAAAGAAGCCGCCGGAGACGGAAACCGTAAAATATCCGGAACGACAGAGGAGGAACAGTGATGAGTACCTTGATTGCGCTCAGCTTTCCCAAATAGTGGTGGTTTCCAGTCCGTTTTCGGTTTTGTTTGCGCTGTTATCGGTAAATTTGAGTTCCAATTAACGCAATTTTGTTCACATCGCCTAAATACAACACCAACCTATTGGGAAGCGTTTATTCCGTTTAAATAGTAGTTCCGCTGAACCTATTTCCGTTTATCGAGATTCCATTGTACTTGTGTTGCTAATGTGCTGTTACACGCGTTATCCTTGATTCGATTCGGAGCGACATGAGCCGCGCGCAGCCACAGAGCAGTGAGCACAAGCTAAACCTACCAGAGTTGACCGACTAAAACGCATAAAAAAACTGGCAGCCCCCCTGAATCATCGCACTTTAAACAAATGTCACGTAAGGCGAACTGACCAATTATCATGGCGGCGGAACGGAACAGCAGCAGCAAAGTGCGCTGATGCCCCTTAGCCTTTTGTAGTGACACTACCCGAGTGCAAGCGACAAGCCCGCCGAAAAGACGAGAAACATTTCATACCCTTTTCCATGACCATTTGTAGTGGTTTACAACAGCTTCGCTTGACATCCACTTTTGCAAGACGGGATGGCGACCAATTGTTCACTATAGTTACTATTAGGAGGTCCATGCACTTCCCTATTGCACCCGCCCTGCACTGTGCCAGCTACACCAGTCGTCACCCCCTTTAAACTCGTTGTTTTGTTATCCTACCCTCTGTTTTTCCTGAATGAAAAGCTGCACCCCCAAGGACATGCTCCCGGCGTAGCTGTGATAGCGCTTATCCAGTAAAACATCGCAATTACGAAAGATTAAAAAGGTGGACTTTTCTTTTAGAAGGACCCATAAGATTGGAAAGTTTGTGTTGTGGCGCAGAATGGAAACAGGCAATTTTTTGTCAAAGCGCTAAGCGCGAAACGCAGTGGCAGTAGCGGAGCACACAGCACGGAGGCGCATCTCGTAAGCGTTATTCCAGCCGCTTTCCCCTTGGGTACAAATGAACCAATCCAACATATTTTTCAGCAGTGTCGTTGGCCCTGCTTTGAATTGTTTCCCTTAAGTTTGAAGAAAGTCGACATCGGTTTTTGTTTTGATTTTCAGTTAGTCATTTTAACAAAAAAGCAGCGCTGTCAATCTTTGTTAGCGTATATTTAGTAATTTTCCACACGAGCAATATTTCAGAGGTATTTTAAGAAATATTTGGGTGACATTACTAATCACTGACGGTTAGGTCACTTTTGCAGATACAGAGATAGAAGCAGGAAATTAACTGACCAGCAAGCGTCTAGTTTCAGGATTGTATTCCTAATTTTTTATTCTCGGCTGAACGCCATGAGCAAAAAAGGTTTTGAACTGTTTGTCCTTTTGGCTTCGTGTTTTTTTTTTCTAACAAAGTATAGTCAGAATAAATATCACTTTTCCGTGTGTATAGTCCCAAAGTTGGAAAAAAAAACTGCCCGAAACTTCGCTTCACTCGTGGTATCTTTGCAATGTTTTTTTCTCGCGAATTAGATATGCTAGACGGACACAGGTTGCAGTTGTGGGTTATTCCATGGATTGCGCATAACCCATAAATATGAAAAAAAAAACAAAAAATTGTGCGTGTTCACTCGGGTTCGATCTCTCGGGCAACGAACCAGGCAGTACCGGGCAAAATTCCCACCTCCCATCGCGAGAACCCCTGTGTAGATGCGACGCAGAGGGGGTTCACGTTGAAGCGTTGGACAGCGGAGGAACGCCGCTGGAACGATGGAGCGGAGCGGCGCGGGCACCGCGTTTTAAAGCGCGCATAACGGTGAGGGGACGCGCCGCCGCCAGTGCGTCTGTCGCGGCTATGGCGCAACACAATCCACTTTAATTCAATCCAATCCAAATCCAATCCAAGCCAAGCCAAGCCAAGCCAAGCCAAGCCAAGCCAAGCCAAGCCATTCCAAGCCAATCCATTCGAATCCAATCCAATGCCCCTGAGAGAGAGGGTTCGCTATCGGAGAGGACAGGGGGTGAGCGGCGGAGAGCGCAGCTGGCGCGGAGAGGAGAATGGGGGAGGGGCGGACGCCGACGCCGCCGGATGGAGGGACAAGGCGGGTGAACGAGATGCGGTCGCACCTAAAAAGGCTCACCGCGCCAATGCGACACGGCGCTGCAAAGTCTAGAATTTGGAGTGCCTTTCTTTTCTTCATCAACAAGAACGTCATGTGTCAGTATCATGAAATTGTGCATGAAGGAC